>NC_088408.1:70549139-71185210 GCF_034236695.1 Oncorhynchus nerka | reverse complement strand
TGGAATGAGACTAACGTGAGGTAAAATAAATAAATCAATCAGAAGACTATTGATCAGATATGAAAATATCTGAACGGTTATACATTTACATTTACATTTAAGTCATTTAGCAGACGCTCTTATCCAGAGCGACTTACAAATTGGACTATATAACTTTGTAATCTGAATATTTTCCTTGGTGCCCCAACTTCCTAGTTAATTACAGTTACATGATTATTCAGTTTAATCGTGAAACTAATTACAGAGAATCTTTGATAAAAACAAAGTTTTCAGTTTAATGATAGTAAAGACACTACAGGGCTTTGTGATGGCCACTCCAATACCATGACTTTGTTGTCCTTAAGCCATTTTTCCACAACTTTGGAAGTATGCTTGGGGTCATTGGCCATTTTGGAAGACCCATTTGCGACCAAGCTTTAACTTCCTGACTGATGTCTTGAGATGTTGCTTCAATATATCCACATAATTGTCCATCCTCATGAAGCCATCTATTTTGTAAAGTGCACCAGTCCCTCCAGCAGCAGAGCACTCCCACAACATGATGCTGCCACCCCGTATTTCACGGTTGGGATGGTGTTCTTCGGCTTGCAAGCCTCCCCTTTTTTCCTATAAACATAACGATGGTCATTATGGCCAAACAGTTCTATTTTTGTTTCATCAGACCAGAGGATATTGAACATCTTGGCCATGTTCTGTTATAATCTCCACCCGGCACAGCCAGAAGAGGACTGGCCACCCCACATTGCCTGGTTCCTCTCTAGGTTTCTTCCTAGGTTTTGGCCTTTCTAGGGAGTTTTTCCTAGCCACCGTGCTTCTACACCTGCATTGCTTGCTGTTTGGGGTTTTAGGCTAGGTTTCTGTACAGCACTTTGAGATATCAGCTGATGTACGAAGGGCTATATAAATAAATTTGATTTGATATTTCTCCAAAAAGTACCATCTTTGTCCCCATGTGCAGTTGCAAACCATAGTCTGGCTTTTTTATGGTGGTTTTGGAGCAGTGGCTTCTTCCTTGCTGATCGGCCTTTCAGGTTATGTCGATATAGGACTGGTTTTACTGTGGATGTAGGTACTTTTGTACCTGTTTCCTCCAGCATCTTCAAAAGGTCAAGAACATAATAAATGGCTCTCTATCCACCGGATGTGTACCAAACTCACTAAAAGTGGCAGTAATAAAGCCTCTCTTGAAAAAGCCAAACCTTAGTTAATATTTAATATAGTTAATATATCGGCCTATATCGAATCTCCCATTCCTCTCAAAAAATGTTGAATAAGCTGTTGCATACTAAGCACTGCCTTCCTGAAGACAAACAATGTATACGAAACGCTTCAGTCTGGTTTTAGACCCCATCATAACACTAAGACTGCACTTGTGAAATGGTAAATTACCTTTTAATGGCGTCAGAACAGGGTGAACAGGGAGTACAGGAGGGGGCTGAGCACACACTCTTGTGGGGTCCCAGTGTTGAGGATCAGCGAAGAGCTGTTTTTTCCTACCTTCACCACATGGGGGCGAACCGTCAGGAAGTCTTCAGGGTGCTTCCTGTTTGAGTTTGAGTAACAGTGCGATTTGCCAAGGCAGGATACTCTGAGCACAGCCCAATCAAGAAATCTGACAGTGGCTTCTGATTAAATTCAATTTTCACAGAACTTCTTGTTGCAATTTCGATGCGGCTCTCTTGTTCAGATATCGGTAAGTGAACTGGAGGCAGGGCATGAAGGGATAACGAATCCAGTTGCTTGTGTCATCCGTTTCGGAAAAGTACCTGCGTAATTGCACGCCCAACTCACTCGGGTGCTTCGCTACATCACATTTGACATTGTCCGTAAGCTTGAGTTCATTTGCACACAAAAAAATCTTACAATAATGGAAAGATCTGTGTGTTGTCCTTGTTAATGCAGACAGAGAAGAGCTCCAACTTCTTACTCATAGCCTCAATTTTGTCCCAAACATTGAATATAGTTGCGGAGAGTCTCTGTAATCCTAGATTCAGATCATTCAGGCGAGAAAAAACATCACCCAGATAGGCCAGTTGTGTGAGAAACTCATCATCATGCAAGCGATCAGACAAGTGAAAATGATGGTCAGTAAAGAAAACTTTCAGCTCGTCTCTCAATTAAAAAAGTGTCAATACTTTGCCCCTTGATAACCAGCGAACTTCTGTATTTTGTAAAAGAGTTACATTGTCGTTGCCCATATCATTGCATAGCGCAGAAAATGCACGAGAGTTCAGGGGCCTTGCTTTAGGAAAGTTAACCATTTTCACTGTAGTGTCCAAAACGTGTTTCAAGTTGTCAGGCATTCCTTTGGCAACAAGAGCCTCTCGGTGGATGCTGCAGTGTACCCAAGTGGCGTCGGGAGCAACTGCTTGCACACGTGTTACCCCTCCACTGTCTCCCTGTCATGGCTTTTGCGCCATCAGTATAGATACCAACATCAGCAGCAGCTACGTTTGGCTACATACGGACCATTTGTGGAATTCCCGCAAGAGAGTAACAGTTAATGTGACTGGATGTTAATTATTTGAATAGGCTACCTGTATTTGACATTGTGTTGTTATTTCGCTGAACACTAGATGGTTTGATTTTATTTTGGGCAGTGAAAAGAAGCTACTCAGGCGAGAGAAAAAACTCACCCAAATGTATAGCCCCGTTGGAAAATATAAATGGACTGTTTGGGAATACCTGGTTTAGACCATAGTTCCTCAATATCTTGAGAGCAATCTCAATGCACAGGTTTGTGGTTGGTCAAGGCTTATTTATTGTGAGTGCTTGTCAGCTTCATCTGGGTCAAAGAACTCATTACCATGGTTTCTCACTTATTTGGTCTTATTAGAAGTGTATGAAAATGAATCACTGAAAATATCAACCACCCTGACAAGGATAAGGTGTTGAATGTGTATGTGACCATGACAACAAGTATTCTCTTGAATTCTTTACAAATGTTCTTCTGCAGTCAACTCACAGCCCTTTCCTTATTGGTACAAATGAGATGTGTTGATGAGCAGAGATTTGATAATGGCATTCAATTCATAATCAATCAATTCTGTTGGACTGCTCTTTCATACCACCTGTGGACTTGCTTTGCCAGACAAACATTTACATTTTTTAATTTGATTGAATATTAAAACATACAATCTACTTGCAGTGTAGCCGCTCAACATTTACATTAGTCAGTCATCTAACAGACTACCATCCAGAGTGACCTACAGAAGCAACCAGCGTCAACGGCCTGCTTAATGGCACATCAACAGATTTCCCACAAGGTAAAAAACATGGAGATCCATCAGTCACTGCCCCAAGCTTGTCTAGCAGCCATATCAGCTATGTTTTTTTAAAAGGCAGTAAATGAGGCTGAATTAACTGTTTCGCTGCTAGACAAGGCTCCGCTGAGAGCCAGATGTCCCAGTGGTAAGGATTCACTCCACGGTGTTGAAAAGAAAGCTCTTCTGTTGGGACAGCTTTATGTAAGCCCTTACATTTTGTGGGCATCGTTTGTCACCGTTAAAGTGCGGTTAATGTGTTGTGTAGTGGCTTTGCTGGCATGCATAAAAAATAAATAAAGTGACTTTGCCCCACCAGGATGTACATGCTAAAATCACAACTGCATTATCATTACACAGGTGCACCTTGTGCTCGGGACAATAAAAGGCCACTAAAATGTGCAGTTTTGTCACAGCACACAATGCCACAAGTTTTAAGGGAGCGTGCACTGCCCCATTTTGCAACAATATGTATTTTTTTGTATAACCTTTATTTAACTAGACAAGTCAGTTAAGAATAGATTCTTATTTACAATAAACGGCCTACCCCTGCCAAACCTGGACGACGCTGGGCCAATTGTGCGCCACCCTATGGGACTCCCAATCATGGCCAGATGTGATACAGCCTGGATTTGAACCAGGGACTGTAGTGATGCCTCTTGCACTGAGATGCACTTAGACCGCTGCGCCACTCGGGAGCCCCCGATCGGTATATAATTCCTGGAAGCTGAAAATGTCCCAGTTCTTCCATGGCCTGCATACTCACCAGACATGTCACCCATTGAGCATGTTTGGCATGCTCTGGATCAACGTGTACGACAGTGTTCTAGTACCCGCCAATATCTAGCAACTTCGCACATTTATTGAAAAGGAGTGGGACAACATTTAACAGGCCACAATCAATAGCCTGATCAACTCTATGTGAAGGAAATGTGTCGGACTGCATGAGGCAAATGGTGGTCACACCAGATACGGACTAGTTTTCTACAACAATTTCTGTCACAGAAAGTAAAACTGTGTTTTAACTTGCAACTTGCCAAAAATGGAAAACAGGTTAAATGGAACCAATTTCAATCTTTTTTGACATGACCAAATGTGTTTAATTTTTGTTAGTTGTTGAGAGACTGAAGCTATCATCTTTGTCACCAAGCCAGGACCCTCTTCTGTGAGGTTGGAAGCTGCGTTCCCATCTGGTAATGTGCATCACCTGTCAGTCACAACCTTGAGGTTGTAGAGACTTTTGAAATCAAGCAAAAACCAAACCCAAAGCATCTATTATTAAACCATCACTTTGTATGCATCATATGGGAATACACTGTACAATAAAGATAATGCTTATATAAACAGCATAATGTACACCGAAGATGTCCATCATGATCAATCAACTCCTGATGTTTCAACATGTCTAAGAACACTTCAAATGCAGTATACTTTTTTTGCAGCACTCTTGTTTGTGGCACAGTTTATTGCACTTGTGCAACCACTTAATAATCTTGTGCAGAAATGTACATTACTTTTCACAAAATATGTATTAATTGGGCATGAGAAACAGTGGGAGTGGGGTCAGAAGAATCAACTATTTGAAAAACAAAAGTAATAATTTTACCATCTTATCTTACAGGACAAAAACCCTGACCAAAAATATTTCAGCTGGTTTCAAGACCATTCTCTGAACAAATCCTGTGCGGGTGGGTGGGAGGGTGGGATGAAGGGGTTCACGCTGTTTGTGGCACAGTGGTTGGCAGGGATGCCGATGCGGCGGTGGCAGGTGAACATCTTGCGCAGCTCGGCACGAAAGCGGTTATGCAGCCAGGCATACAGGAAAGGGTTACAGCAGGACGAGCTCATGGCACACAAGTGGCACAGCAGCTGGATGAGCAGGAAGTAGCGTTTGTCGATCAGGTCAATGTCAATGTCCCGCAGCACGTTGAACACACTGATAGGCATCCAGCACACGCCGAAAGCCGCCACCACCAGGGTGATCAGACGGAAGGTCTTGCGCTTGCGGGTTCGCTGGGCCTCGGCCTGGCTCTGGGTGCGGTGGCCAGGCACCACACAGTTACGGAGCTTGACAGAGATGCAGAGGTAAGAGATGCAGAGGGCAGACAGAGGCAGGACGTAGGTCATGAAAAGTGTGCTGTATGCGTAGGCCAACCTCTCTCTCTTCTTGCCCATCCAGAACTCCTCACAGATGGTAAAGCCATCATTCTTGAACTCCACATGGTAGGTGTGGGCCACGGCCGGGGCCACAAGCCCACAGGAGAGCAGCCAGATCCCAGATAGGAGGTAGGTACACGCCAGCACTGAGATCCGCTTCTTCAGAGGGTGAACTGTGGCATAGTACCTGGGGATAGGATCAATTTACCATGTCAAGTGTGGGAATCTTTTTTCTTTTTGATCTGACAATTGAGTAAAGACATCACATCATGCTTCTACTCATCCCTCTCCATAATTTGATGTGAATGTCCCTGCAGATGATTTTATTTCCTGTTATTGACGTAAAGTATGAATCATCTCTCTGAGTTGAACTTTTAGAAAAGTCTTAAGGGTGCTGAATAGAATTGTTAAGAATTCTTTATGTGACAGAGTTGAATCTATACCTAATCATCATTCCGGTCCAGCCAAAAATACTGAAACACCATGGAGGAAATCTCAATAAAGGATAAATAATCAAAACTGTGAATGAAATGTAATTATGTAATGTGATCGAGAAGCTTACATAGAAATGTGATAATGTGCTCATTCACTCCAAGTCTAAAAAAGTGTATTTAATGCAACCTCGACCAAGGCTTACCTGTCAACACCAATAGCAGTGAGAGTGAAGACAGACACGTAGACGGTCACTGGTTGGATGAGGTAAACCAGGTAGCACATGAACCTCCCAAAAACCCAGCCGCGGGGGTTGAAGGCATAGGCCAAGGTGAAGGGGACACAGGTGGCACACATCAGCATGTCGGAGAAGGCCAGGTTTCCAATGAAGAAGTTAGTGATGTTGTGCATCTTACGGGTGTGGCAGATGACGTAGAGCAGCAGGTAGTTGCCGAACACCCCGATCAGCACCACCAGGATGTAGCAGGGGATGATGAGCAGCTTGAAGGACTTCAGCAGCTCCACCCCCACAAACTGAGGGCTACGTTTGGACGAGGAGCTGTTCTGCAGCGCCACCTCAAACAGCTGCCCACTGGTGTTCCCCTCCATGCCAGCCACACAAGGCCCAGGGGAGGCCAGCTCTACAGTCAATCCACTGCCACTGCCTTCCATCACAGAACTGGAGAAAGGGCAAGAGGTGCCTAGAGAGAAAAAAGAAAGCGGAAGCATAGCTTATCAGTCCTCTTGTTTCTGATGTGGCCAGGTCTACTTGCATTCCTCATAACCAAACTAAATATTTTAACCCAAATGCCTGTTTTTATTATAGCATTGTGGTGATGGTGATCAGATCTCCAAGAGGTCTGTGTTGCCTGCAATACAGACCCATATTAAGTTGTTCTGGATGAGATTAACATCCACTGAATAACTTCATTAAAATGTCATGTATTTATTTTACCAGCCATCCATTATATAAACCCTTCAGGAAACTCTTAATTTAGATTTACAAAACAGTTGGGTTGAACCACAAAAACGTTGCCCTTCAGAGTCTAGAGGGAATAAAATGCATTAAGTACGTTTACACATCGCATGAATGTCTCTGGTCACTGAAATTATATGAATAATTGTGATGCAAATTAGCAGCACTCAGACACTGACACATGAGTGGGCCAGAGAGAAGCTCTTCAACAAGCCTCTAAATGTGTCATCATGCTTTCCTTGACATCAAATCGTGACCTAATCAGTCTAGAACAAAATCATTTTGCTGAAATAGTCACCAGATAATTAGGGTATGACAATATGACAATAGAATCTATAGATGACTGCATACAGTGCCTTCAGAAAGTATTCTCACCCCTTGACCTTTTCCAAATGTATTGTGTTAGAGCCTGAATTTAGACTTGTCAGTGGCCTACAAACAATACCCCATAATGTCAAAGTGGAATAATGTTTATAGATGTTTTTTAAACAAATGAATGAATAGTGAAAAGCTGAAATGTTTTGAGTCAAGGAGTATTCAACCCCTTTATTATGACCTAAATACGTTCAGGAGTAAAAACGTGCTTAACATGTCACATAACAAGTTACATGGACTAATAGTGTTTAACATCATTTTTGAATGACTACCTCATCTCTGTACCCCACAAATGCAATTATCTGTTAGGTCCCTCAATCAAGCAGTGAATTTCAAACAGATTCAACCATGAAGACCAGGGAGGTTTTCCAATGCAGGTACCAATCTTGTTGTTCTGCCCCTGAACAAGGCAGTTAACCCACTGTTCCTAGGCCATCATTGAAAATAAGAAATTCTTCTTAACTGACTTGCCTAGTTAAATAAAGGTCAAATAAATACCCTACAAGACTTGAGGCTGTAATCACTGCCAGAGGTGCTTCAACAAAGTACTGTGTAAAGGGTCTAAATAATTGTGAAAATGTCAGTTTAAAAAATAAAAAATAAACGTGCTTTTTCTTTTTGGGTATTGTGTGTAGATCGGTGAGCCAAAATTCGGTGAGGCATAATTGATTCAATTTTAGAATAAGGCTGTAACATAACAAAATATTGAAAAGGTCAAGGGGTCTGAATACTTTCCGAATGCACTATTTGCAGTTGTTTTTTAAGTTATTGTCCTGCTGGGAGGTGAATTAGCTCCATTTCTTTTCTTTATATACACTGCTCAAAAAAATAAAGTGAACACTTAAACAACACAATGTAACTCCAAGTCAATCACACTTCTGTGAAATCAAACTGTCCACTTAGGAAGCAACACTGATTGACAATACATTTCACATGCTGTTGTGCAAATGGAATAGACAACAGGTGGAAATTATAGGCAATTAGCAAGACACCCCCAATAAAGGAGTGGTTCTACAGGTGATAACCACAGACCACTTCTCAGTTCCTATGCTTCCTGGCTGATGTTTTGGTCACTTTTGAATGCTGGCCGAGCTTTCACTCTAGTGGTAGCATGAGACTGAGTCTACAACCCACACAAGTGGCTCAGGTAGTGCAGCTCATCCAGGATGGCACATCAATGCGAGCTGTGGCAAGAAGGTTTGCTGTGTCTGTCAGCGTAGTGTCCAGAGCATGGAGGTGCTACCAGGAGACAGGCCAGTACATCAGGAGATGTGGAGGAGGCCATAGGACGGCAACAATCCAGCAGCAGGACCGCTACCTCCGCCTTTGTGCAAGGAGGAGCAGGAGGAGCACTGCCAGAGCCCTGCAAAATGACCTCCAGCAGGCCACAAATGTGCATGTGTCTGCTCAAACGGTCAGAAACAGACTCCATGAGGGTGGTATGAGGGCCCGACGTCCACAGGTGGGGGGTTGTGCTTACAGCCCAACACCGTGCAGGACGTTTGGCATTTGCCAGAGAACACCAAGATTCGCAAATTCGCCACTGGCGCCCTGTGCTCTTCCCAGATGAAAGCAAGTTCACACTGAGCACATGTGACAGTCTGGAGACGCCGTGGAGAACGTTCTGCTGCCTGCAACATCCTCCAGCATGACCGGTTTGGCGGTGGGTCAGTCATGGTGTGGGGTGGCATTTCTTTGGGGGGCCGCACAGCCCTCCATGTGCTCGCCAGAGGTAGTCTGACTGCCATTAGGTACCGAGATGAGTCCAGGTCTGGGAGGAGATCCCTCGGGAGACCATCCGCCACCTCATCAGGAGCATGCCCAGGAGTTGTAGGGAGGTCATACAGGCACGTGGAGGCCACACACACTACTGAGCCTCATTTTGACTTGTTTTACGGACATTACATCAAAGTTGGATCAGCCTGTAGTGTGGTTTTCCACTTTAATTTTGAGTGTGACTCCAAATCCAGACCTCCATGGGTTGATAAATTCATGGGTTGATAAAATTTCCACTTTATTTTAAGAATGTGAAATGATTTACTTCATATTTTATTTATTTCGTCACATTCCCAATGGGTCAGAAGTTTACATGCACTCAATTAGTATTTGGTAGCATTGCCTTTAAATTGTTTAACTTGGGTCAAATGTTTCGGGTAGCCTTCCACAAGCTTCCCACAATAAGTTGGTTGAATTTTGGCCCATTCCTCCTGACAGAGCTGGTGTAACTCAGTCAGG
The DNA here is from genome assembly GCF_034236695.1 of Oncorhynchus nerka. Taxonomy (NCBI): domain Eukaryota; kingdom Metazoa; phylum Chordata; class Actinopteri; order Salmoniformes; family Salmonidae; genus Oncorhynchus; species Oncorhynchus nerka. The sequence goes on along the minus strand of NC_088408.1, from coordinate 71,175,772 downwards.
TGTGTAGGCCTCTTTGCTCGAACACGCTTTTTCCGTGCTGCCACACATTTTCTATGGGATTGAGGTCAGGGTTTTGTGAGAGCTACTCCAATACCTTGACATTGTTGTCCTTAAGCCATTTTGCCACAATTTTGGAAGTATGCTTCGGGTCATTGACCATTTGGAAGACGCATTTGCGACCAAGCTTTAACTTCCTGACCGATGTCTTGAGATGTTGCTTCAATATATCCACGTCATTTTCCTCCTCATGATGCCATCTATTTTGTGAAGTGCACCAGTCCCTCCTGCAGCAAAGTACCCCCACAACATGATGCTGCCACCCCTGTGCTTCACGGTTGGGATGGTGTTCTTTGACTTGCAAGCCTCCCCCTTTTTCCTCCAAACATAATGATGGTCATTATGGCCAAACAGTTCTGTTTTTGTTTCATCAGACCAGAGGACATTTCTCCAAGAAGTACGATCTTTGTCCCCATGTGCAGTTGCAAACCGTAGTCTGGCTTTTTTATGGCGGTTTTGGAGCAGAGGCATCTTCCTTGCTGAGCCGCCTTTCAGGTTATGTCGATATAGGACTCGTTTTACTGTCCTGTTTCCTCCAGCATTTTCATAAGGTCCTTTGCTGTTGTTCTGGGATTGATTTGCACTTTTCACACCAAAGTATGTTAATCTCTAGGACACAGAACGTGTCTCCTTCCTGAGCGGTATGACAACTGCGTGGTCTCATGGTGTTTATACTTGCATACTATTGTTTGTACAGATGAATGTGATACCTTTAGGCGTTTGGAAATTGCTCCCTTGGATGAACAACACTCGTGGGTGTCTACAAAAACATTTCTGAGGTCTTGGGTGATTTAGTTTGACTTTCCCATGATGTCAAGCAAAGATTCACTGAGTCTGAAGGTAGACCTTGAAAGACATCCACAGGTACACCTCCAATTGACTCAAATTATGTAAATTAGTCTATCAGAAGCTTCTAAAGCCATGATATAATTTTCTGGAATTTTCCAAGCAGTTTATAGGCACAGTCAACTTAGTGTATGTAAACGTCTGACTCACTGGAATTGTGATACAGTGAATTATAAATGAAATAATCTGCCCGTAAACAATTGTTGGAAAAATGACTGGTGTCATACACAAAGTAGATGTCCTTGCCGACTTGCCAAAACTATAGTTTGTTAACAAGAAATGTATGGAGTGGTTGAAAAACAAGTTTTAATGACTCCAACCTAAGTGTATGTAAACTTCCGACTTCAGCTGTTTTTTCAGGTCTCTCTAGAGATGTTTGATCAGGTTCAAGTCCGGGCTCTGGCTGGGCCACTCAAGGACATTCATAGACTTGTCCCAAAGTCACTCCTGCATTGTATTGACTGTGTGCTTAGGGTCGTTGTCCTGTTGGAAGGTAAACCTTTGCCTCAGTCTGAGGTCCTGAGCACTCTGGAGCACGTTTTCATCAATGAGGTCTCTGTTCTTTGCTCCCTTAATCTATCCCATCAATGATGTTGCTCTTGCTGCGGGCGATTCCCTCATCCACCTCTACGCAGACGACACCATTCTGTATACTTCTGGCCCTTCCTTGGACACTGTACTATCTAACCTCCAAACGAGCTTCAATGACATACAACATTCCTTCTGTGGCCTCCAACTGCTCTTAAACGCTAGTAAAACCAAATGCATGCTTTTCCACCTGGGGGGGTGCGTCACCTGACTGGGTTGATTCACTGTTGTGGTCAGCCTGTCTGGGTTGGCGCCCCCCTTGGGTTGTGCCGTGGCGGAGATCTTTGTGGGCTATACTCGGCCTTGTCTCAGGATGGTAAGTTGGTGGTTGAAGATATCCCTCTAGTGGTGTGGGGGCTGTGCTTTGGCAAAGTGGGTGGGGTTATATCCTTCCTGTTTGGCCCTGTCCGGGGGTGTCCTCGGATGGGGCCACAGTGTCTCCTGACCCCTCCTGTCTCAGCCTCCAGTATTTATGCTGCAGTAGTTTATGTGTCGGGGCTAGGGTCAGTTTGTTATATCTGGAGTACTTCTCCTGTCCTATTCGGTGTCCTGTGTGAATCTAAGTGTGCGTTCTCTAATTCTCTCCTTCTCTCTCTCGGAGGACCTGAGCCCTAGGACCATGCCCCAGGACTACCTGACATGATGACTCCTTGCTGTCCCCAGTCCACCTGGCCATGCTGCTGCTCCAGTTTCAACTGGCCTGGGCCCTAGGACCATGTCCCAGGACTACCTGACATGATGACTCCTTGCTGTCCCCAGTCCACCTGGCCATGCTGCTGCTCCAGTTTCAACTGTTCTGCCTTACTATTATTCGACCATGCTGGTCATTTATGAACATTTGAACATCTTGGCCACGTTCTGTTATAATCTCCACCCGGCACAGCCAGAAGAGGACTGGCCACCCCACATATGCTCTCTCTAATTCTCTCTTTCTTTCTCTCTCTCGGAGGACCTGAGCCCTAGGACCGTGCCCCAGGACTACCTGACATGATGACTCCTTGCTGTCCCCAGTCCACCTGACTGTGCTGCTGCTCCAGTTTCAACTGTTCTGCCTTATTATTATTCGACCATGCTGGTCATTTATGAACATTTGAACATCTTGGCCATGTTCTGTTATAATCTCTACCCGGCACAGCCAGAAGAGGACTGGCCACCCCACATAGCCTGGTTCCTCTCTAGGTTTCTTCCTAGGTTTTGGCCTTTCTAGGGAGTTTTTCCTAGCCACCGTGCTTTTACACCTGCATTGCTTGCTGTTTGGGGTTTTAGGCTGGGTTTCTGTACAGCACTTTGAGATATCAGCTGATGTACGAAGGGCTATATAAATAAATTTGATTTGATTTGATTTGATTCAACCGTTCGCTGCCTGCACCCGCACGCCCGACTAGCATCACCACCCTGGATGGTGCCGACCTAGAATATGTGGACATCTATAAGTACCTACAGTGCCTTGCGAAAGTATTCGGCCCCCTTGAACTTTGCGACCTTTTGCCACATTTCAGGCTTCAAACATAAAGATATAAAACTGTATTTTTTTTGAAGAATCAACAACAAGTGGGACACAATCATGAAGTGGAACGACATTTATTGGATATTTCAAACTTTTTTAACAAATCAAAAACTGAAAAATTGGGTGTGCAAAATTATTCAGCCCCCTTAAGTTAATACTTTGTAGCGCCACCTTTTGCAGCGATTACAGCTGTAAGTCGCTTGGGGTGTCTCTATCAGTTTTGCACATCGAGAGACTGAAATTTTTTGAATGGAAGAATCAAATGCTTTATTATTGAAATATTTCTGAAAAATCTGGCTACAGACATAAACAACATAACACAATCTGAAGTCTTATGGGGCACAGTCTTACAAGCATTAAAAACAATATTGTCTGTTGTTACGATGGGAACACGTGAGTCTGAGCAAGTCAGATGTCAATTAATGTTTGTTGAAATGTATGTAAATGTCAACTTGTCTATTGTTTTTGTCTATATATGTTTTTTGTTTATTCAAAAAAAGAATACCAATAAAGTCAAATGAAATATGACCAGAGAATAGAACAGGTACACAAATGGTGTGGTGGGAAGTCATCAGTATGAGTTTGATCAACTGGTCAGATCGCCTTGTGCATTATAATACTGAAGGCAATCATGCACTGAGGCATAAACTGTAATCACTCTCTTTCCAATTAATGTTGGGTTGAATGAGGGAGGATATTGTCTCATCTTTTCAATCTGCCGTGTTCATGGGAGACACTGTGCCTGTGAGGGAGGGCAAACCACCAGAGCCAAAAACGGATCATTTACATAGCTGAATGTCTGTCTCTCAATTGTTTGAAACATGGATTCATCAGGATGCACCCATTGCAGGTGATGGACAGACATCATATTTTAGCACGTAGTTAGTGTCTTTCTCTATTTTGTATTCAGCTACATTGTGGAGTAAAATCGGGTAATGGACTTGTTGAGGTCCTCCTCAGATTGCATAGTGCTGGCTGTGCACCAACAGAAGAAAATATACTCATGACTCCTGCTGATCAGGTGGAATAGATCTGTGAATGTGACTGTGAATGTTTTATCTTTATGTCTCCTCGTCACATCAGAGAACCCACAGGTTGTCTAAAAACTCACCCACTCTACTGGGAGACAGACAGGGCTGGAACACTAGACAATCTACATCCCTCAGTCAGGCAATATCTGTTCTGCTAGTCGCTAGTCTCATAACTCAACTCAGGACAGAACACATTAACAAAGGGGATATCTGATTCAATATGATACTGTATCTCAATCGCTGAAAAACCCAGGATTCAGCACAATAAATGCACATTGTGCACATGGGTTTCACTCTCTCTGCAATGTGCTGGAACAGGTATTAGCTTGGAACATTTTGGTTTAATAATGTTGGTGCTTCAAAACCTGCATTGCTTGCTGTTTGCGGTTTTAGTCTGGGTTTCTGTACAGCACTTTGAGATATCAGCTGATGTAGGAGGGCTATATAAATACATTTGATTTGATGCCTCCAGGCACTCAAACCTTCTATTTCTAATGCGAGTGGCAACACGTTAGAATGGTTCTGAATGGCAGCTAATGCAGGTCTATCTCTTGGTAGTGCTGATGGATGTCAACCTGTTAAATACCCTGTCTAGGTAGAACCCGGTTATTAAAGACAATATAAATACATTATACTATGAAGCCTATTTCCATTTCCCGCATAACCCATCCACATCTGATACAGCATGTATAGAAAATGATGTGCTCATTAAAAGAGATGTCTAAAAGCAAACATTATTTGACTGAGAGCTAATTTGTTTAAATTTGTAAACATACTGCTATACGCACCCTAAACCTATATGTGCTGACCTTGTTGCATTATTTGGAAAACATTGGAAGGTAAGATTTTCTACTCTAGAAAATGTGATGTTGCTAATTCCGTCCTTTGAGAAAAATTATTGTAACATGATTTCCTATTAAGGCTAGAAAACAGGAACATTCATAGTTTAAAGCTTACCTATTCGACGAGAGGAGCAGGTGTCCAAATTTCAATTCCTACGATATCAGCGGAGACTGTCACAGTGAATCTGTCTGTGACTGTCAACTTTACCACACTTGGAGAAAGCGAAGTGTGCGAATCAACGATCTCTACCGTAGTTTCCCGCTCCACTTAAGAGGAGCAAAGTGAAATAAATACCTTTCGAACTCCCTCAAATATATTCTTCTTCTTCTGTTTTACATCATAGATTTGATACGTTTCCCATCACAACGTTCATAACGGTACTTTGTGAAAATGATCACCAAAGCTTCTGTGGGCTGCAGAGCGCACAACTTCTTCCCAAGACCAACCTGATTGCTAGTAGCTTGTAAGCAACAGGTATTCGACAGCGTCTGTTGCAGGCTTGTAGCCTATTTGACCAATACAGTCGGCTGTTTGTGATGATGTTATCAAATAGGTAGACAGCAGTATCATAGGTTACATTTTCTATACAGTCATCAGACCTAAAATAGTTTTCTTTTTAGAAGTGGATATTGGACTGACAAAACAACCTGGACTCAGGGGTAGACGTAACATAGTAAATGTAATCTCGACACTCCAATTACTGTTATATGAGACACTCCAATTAGTATTATATGTAGTATTATACATTTTGTATGGTAGGCTATGTATTAATTTGTGGATGTCCATCATCCATTTCGTATGATATGTTACGAATTACAATGTCTGATATGTTACAAATTGTTATGAATTGCAATTCATACAATACGCTAAGAATTTGCTAAATGTATAATATGTTTCGTATTCCAATTTGTTGAGGCTCACATTATCTAGGTTGCTACGTGTTTAACGCTAACATTAGCTACTTCCGGCGCCGACTGAGATGGCCGCCTCGCTTCGCGTTCCTAGGAAACTATGCAGTTTTTTGTTTTTTTACGTGTTATTTCTTACATTAGTACCCCAGGTCATCTTAGGTTTCATTACATACAGTCGAGAAGAACTACTGAATATAAGATCAGCGTCAACTCACCATCAGTACGACCAAGAATATGTTTTCCGCGACGTGGATCCTGTGTTCTGCCTTACAAACAGGACAACGGAATGGATCGCATGCAGCGACCCAAGGAAACGACTCCGAAAAAGAGGGAAACGAGGCGGTGTTCTGGTCAGACTCCGAAAAAGGGCACATCGCGCACCACTCCCCAGCATTCTTCTTGCCAATGTCCAGTCTCTTGACAACAAGGTTGACGAAATCCGAGCAAGGGTAGCATTCCAGAGGGACATCAGAGACTGCAACGTTCTCTGCTTCACGGAAACATGGCTTACTGGGAAGACGCTATCCGATGCGGTGCAGCCAACGGGTTTCTCCACGCATCGCACCGACAGAAACAAACATCTTTCTGGTAAGAAGAGTGGCGGGGGCGTATGCCTCATGACTAACGAGACATGGTGTGATGAAGGAAACATACAGGAACTCAAATCCTTCTGTTCACCTGATTTAGAATTCCTCACAATCAAATGTAGACCGCATTGTCTTCCAAGAGAATTCTCTTTGATTATAATCACAGCCGTATATATCCCCCCCCAAGCAGACACATCGATGGCTCTGAACAAACTTTATTTAACTCTTTGCAAACTGGAAACCATTTATCCGGAGGCTGCATTCATTGTAGCTGGGGATTTTAACAAAGCTAATCTGAAAACAAGACTCCCTAAATTTTATCAGCATATCGATTGCGCAACCAGGGGTGGTAAAACCTTGGATCATTGTTACTCTAACTTCCGCGACGCATATAAGGCCCTGCCCCGCCCCCCTTTCGGAAAAGCTGACCACGACTCCATTTTGCTGATCCCTGCCTACAGGCAGAAACTAAAACAAGAGGCTCCCACGCTGAGGTCTGTCCAACGCTGGTCAGACCAAGCTGACTCCACACTCCAAGACTGCTTCCATCACGTGGACTGGGATATGTTTCGTATTGCGTCAGATGGAAATATTGACGAATACGCTGATTCGGTGTGCGAGTTCATTAGAACGTGCGTCGAAGATGTCGTTCCCATAGCAACGATAAAAACATTCCCAAACCAGAAACCGTGGATTGATGGCAGCATTCGCGTGAAACTGAAAACGCGAACCACTGCTTTTAATCAGGGCAAGGTGTCTGGTAACATGTCCGAATATAAACAATGCAGCTATTCCCTCCGCAAGGCTATTAAACAAGCTAAGCGTCAGTACAGAGACAAAGTGGAATCTCAATTCAATGGCTCAGACACAAGAGGCATGTGGCAGGGTCTACAGTCAATCACGGACTACAAGAAGAAACCCAGCCCAGTCACGGACCAGGATGTCTTGCTCCCAGGCAGACTAAATAACTTTTTGCCCGCTTTGAGGACAATACAGTGCCACTGACACGGCCTGCAACGAAAACATGCGGTCTCTCCTTCACTGCAGCCGAGGTGAGTATGACATTTAAACGTGTTAACCCTCGCAAGGCTGCAGGCCCAGACGGCATCCCCAGCCGCGCCCTCAGAGCATGCGCAGACCAGCTGGCCGGTGTGTTTACGGACATATTCAATCAATCCCTATACCAGTCTGCTGTTCCCACATGCTTCAAGAGGGCCACCATTGTTCCTGTTCCCAAGAAAGCTAAGGTAACTGAGCTAAACGACTACCGCCCGTAGCACTCACTTCCGTCATCATGAAGTGCTTTGAGAGACTAGTCAAGGACCATATCACCTCCACCCTACCTGACACCCTAGACCCACTCCAATTTGCTTACCGCCCAAATAGGTCCACAGACGATGCAATCTCAACCACACTGCACACTGCCCTAACCCACCTGGACAAGAGGAATACCTATGTGAGAATGCTGTTCATCGACTACAGCTCGGCATTCAACACCATAGTACCCTCCAAGCTCGTCATCAAGCTCGAGACCCTGGGTCTCGACCCCGCCCTGTGCAACTGGGTACTGGACTTCCTGACGGGCCGCCCCAGGTGGTGAGGGTAGGCAACAACATCTCCTCCCCGCTGATCCTCAACACGGGGCCCCACAAGGGTGCGTTCTGAGCCCTCTCCTGTACTCCCTGTTCACCCACGACTGCGTGGCCACGCACGCCTCCAACTCAATCATCAAGTTTGCGGACGACACAACAGTGGTAGGCTTGATTACCAACAACGACGAGACGGCCTACAGGGAGGAGGTGAGGGCCCTCGGAGTGTGGTGTCAGGAAAATAACCTCACACTCAACGTCAACAAAACTAAGGAGATGATTGTGGACTTCAGGAAACAGCAGAGGGAACACCCCCCTATCCACATCGATGGAACAGTAGTGGAGAGGGTAGCAAGTTTTAAGTTCCTCGGCATACACATCACAGATAAACTGAATTGGTCCACTCACACTGACAGCGTCGTGAAGAAGGCGCAGCAGCGCCTCTTCAACCTCAGGAGGCTGAAGAAATTCGGCTTGTCACCAAAAGCACTCACAAACTTCTACAGATGCACAATCGAGAGCATCCCGGCGGGCTGTATCATCGCCTGGTACGGCAACTGCTCCGCCCTCAACCGTAAGGCTCTCCAGAGGGTAGTGAGGTCTGCACAACGCATCACCGGGGGCAAACTACCTGCCCTCCAGGACACCTACACCACCCGATGTTACAGGAAGGCCATAAAGATCATCAAGGACATCAACCACCCGAACCACTGCCTGTTCACCCCGCTATCATCCAGAAGGCGAGGTCAGTACAGGTGCATCAAAGCTGGGACCGAGAGACTGAAAAACAGCTTCTATCTCAAGGCCATCAGACTGTTAAACAGCCACCACTAACATTGAGTGGCTGCTGCCAACACACTGTCATTGACACTGACCCAACTCCAGCCACTTTAATAATGGGAATTGATGGGAAATGATGTAAATATATCACTAGCCACTTTAAACAATGCTACCTGATATAATGTTACTTACCCTACATTATTCATCTCATATGCATACGTATATACTGTACTCTACATCATCGACTGCATCCTTATGTAATACATGTATCACTAGCCACTTTAACTATGCCACTTTGTTTACTTTGTCTACATACTCATCTCATATGTATATACTGTACTCGATACCATCTACTGTATGCTGCTCTGTACCATCACTCATTCATATATCCTTATGTACATATTCCTTATCCCCTTACACTGGGTATAAGACAGTAGTTTTGGAATTGTTAGTTAGATTACTTGTTGGTTATCACTGCATTGTCGGAACTAGAAGCACAAGCATTTCGCTACACTCGCATTAACATCTGCTAACCATGTGTATGTGACAAATACAATTTGATTTGATTTGATTTGAGCTTTGTGGCTAATGTTAGCTAGGTTAAGGTTAGGGTTAGGGGAAGGGTTAGCTAATATGTTAAGTAGTTGCAAAGTAGCTTATTGGATAAAATGATAAAGTTGTCCATGCTGAAATTCTAACACGCAATCTTTGTGTTGCTAGATGTTCGCATTATACGCCTACCCATACATTCCTGACCAACCACACTACTTTCTTTTTTCCTTAAGTAAACGTAAACTATCATACTAATTTGAGTGTCCTGGATTTATATTTACTTTGTTATGTCTAGTCTATGAGACCAGGCTGGGCAGAAAGGTTAAGGTAAAACATAGAGATCAAACTTAGTAAACGTAGTAAAGTTGCACACTCACTAATAGTAAGGGGAGACCGGGGAAATTATAACCGTTTTTATATCTATTATAGACATGTTTGTGCAGTGGTGAACCTATTGTACCAAGACTAGGCCTTACGTGTGTGACAGGCTCATGATGATGAAGGACAGCAACCGTAATCCAAACGCAATGATGTAGGAGTGCACTTTTTGTAAAACACAAAGGGACAGAGGTATAGTGAAGGCTATACGTATAACGTGAATGTCTAGCAACCCAATGGTTGCGAGATCAATTCTTATAAGCAATGACAACTTTAGCATTTTAGCTAATTAGCACTTTTCAACTACTTACCACTTTTTAGCTACTTGGCAACTCCTTAGCATGCAGGGTTGGGGAGTAACAGATTACATGTCATTCGTAACATGTAAGGGTTTACAAGAAAAACTGTAACTGTAATCCATTACATTACCAGCAATTAAAAAAAAAATCAGATTACATATACTTTTGAAAAACTAAATGATTACTTGGAGCATTACTTTCAAATTCAGAAAGGATGTTTGCGAAAAAAAAATCATTGACACTTCTCTGTTTTCTCAATGACATTGAAATGATAATTGAAAAAGGCTCAAGGTTAAATTTGTTCAACGTAAGCGAGTCTGACCATAAATCAGAGACCACTATGATGACACACAAAATGTGTTTGATGGATCGCGGAAAAAGAGCAGGAATAGGCTTTTGTAGGCTAGAGTCATAGCTATGTCTTCCAATGGTGCGACTGTTGTCGGCATCCAAAGATGATCCAATTTGAATAAACGTTTGGAGGGAAGGATGACAGCAGTGGTGTAGTCTACGGCGATACAGATATCACGTATCTACATAGCGCATTGATGTGAATCACACTGCTGCTCTCGTTTAGCTATTTGAGCCTTACGGATTGTGGTTGTTGAGGATGGCTGTTCACACATCTAAATGTGTATTTGAACCCAATAATGGTTGAATTCAAGAAGTTTAAGTTCCCTATCAATCATTGTTTTATAAACCAGTCGACAGCCAGTGAAAAATGCGCTCTTGTAACAGGTGCTTAGTGCGGATCCCAGCCTATGGAATAAAAGTGAGGCTTATTCATCTAATTCATGCTGATAAAATAAATGAATTAATATGCCTAAAGGACAAATTCTCAAACTCGCACACGTTTGAGAGACTTAAAGGGGCAATCTGTAGTTGCTACATCCATTTTTGGACTATATACAGTGGGGCAAAAAAGTATTTAGTCAGCACCATTGTCATTTTGAAAGACCCAGCCACGTTTCATCTTCAATGCCCTTGCTGATGGAAGGAGGTTTTCACTCAAAATCTCATGATACATGGCCCCATTCATTCTTTCCTTTACACGAATCAGTCGTCCTGGTCCCTTTGCAGAAAAACAGCCCCAAAGCATGAGGTTTCCACCCCCATGCTTCACAGTAGCATGGTGTTCTTTGGATGCAACTCAGCATTCTTTGTCCTCCAAACACGACGAGTTGAGTTTTTACCAAAAAGTTATCTTTTGGTTTCATCTGACCATATGACATTCTCCCAATCTTCTTCTGTATCATCCAAATGCTCTCTAGCAAACTTCAGATGGGCCTGGACATGTACTGGCTTAAGCAGGGGGACACGTCTGGCACTGCAGGATTTGAGTCCCTGGCGGCGTAGTGTGTTACTGATGGTAGGCTTTGTTACTTTGGTCCCAGCTCTCTTCAGGTCATTCACTAGGTCCCCCCGTGTGGTTCTGGGATTTTTGCTCCCTGTTCTTGTGATCATTTTGACCCCACGGGGTGAGATCTTGCGTGGAGCCCCAGATCGAGGGAGATTATCAGTGGTCTTGTATGTCTTCCATTTCCTAATAATTGCTCCCACAGTTGATTTCTTCAAACCAAGCTGCTTACCTATTGCAGATTCAGTCTTCCCAGCCTGGTGCAGGTCTACAATTTTGTTTCTGGTGTCCTTTGACAGCTCTTTGGTCTTGGCCATAGTGGAGTTTGGAGTGTGACTGTTTGAGGTTGTGGACAGGTGTCTTTTATACAGATAACAACTTCAAACAGGTGCCATTAATACAGGTAACGAGTGGAGGACAGAGGAGCCTCTTAAAGAAGAAGTTACAGGTCTGTGAGAGCCAGAAATCTTACTTGTTTGTAGGTGACCAAATACTTATTTTCCACCATAATTTGCAAATCATTAAAAATCCTACAATGTGATTTTCTGTATTTTTTTCCCCTCATTTTGTCTGCCATAGTTGAAGTGTACCTATGATGAAAATTACAGGCCTCTCTCATCTTTTTTAAGTGGGAGAACTTGCACAATTGGTGGCTGACTAAATACTTTTTTGCCCCACTGTATATCCATTGATTCTTGAAGAATATAAGTTATAAATGCCTCATGAGTTTAGTTCAATTGTCACGCTCCATGAGAACCCAAAATATAAGATTGTCCCCCCCCCCCAATGTTTGTAAACAATGTAAATGTAAACAAACACTATAGCCTCATAACATGATTAAATAAAACAAAAATGTTGATATCATGGATGGCCAGTCCTTGCATCCATAGCTCTGTCTTTTAATCTGAGAGTGGTTACATTTCTCCAGGACCATCCCTCCCGCTTTTTACCAAAACAGAAGTGGGCGACTGTTTTGTTATTGTTTCATTTGCGGATTTGCCCTTTAAACAGCTGCATATTATCAAGATATCAAAAATTCCTCAACAAAAACGTAAACAGTAGGCCTATAGAAAATGCAGCATATGGCATTCGTTTTTCACATGTAAATAGCACTTTTCAGTAGTGCTCAAGGCATGCCATTCCATGAGTGCAGCATTTATTTTTCAACTTGAATCAATGAGCCCAATCAGTTCTCCATGACAACAAAATCATAAACAACAGAGTAGGGTTGGCTAATAAGTCCTTTGGGGTTATACTCAGGTAAAACTATTTAGCTAATCTATTCTTCCATATTTCCAACTCCTATTCTTGAAGATCAAGGGGTATTTATTGGAATGACTGGAACTCTGATAGACGTTGTTTTTTATTATAAATATAGAATTTAAACATAATATTATATGTAGTAGAAAGCGATGGGTTTGAAGCAGCCTACATAACCAACCCATAAAGTCATATTTAACATCCATATATGGCTAGCTATGTAAACTTTAACATTAATTTATCCTGCAATAGATGTCCTTCAATTGGTAACACACATTTTTGTCATCTTCTAATGCCTCTTAAGGGGAAAGTAATCTAAAAGTAACTGAATGTAATCAGATGACCTTACTGAGTTTGGGTAATCCAAAAGTTACGTTACTCATTACAATTTTGGACAGGTAACTGTAACGGATTACATTTACAAAGTAACCTACCCAACCCTGTTAGCATGTTAGCTAACCCTTCTCCTAACCATAACCTTAACCCTTTAGCTAAACCTTCCCCTAACCTTAACCCTTTTAGCTAACCCTTCAATTAAACTGAACCTTAACCCTAACCCCTAGTTTAGCTAGCGTTTGCCAGATAGCTAACATGCAACATGCAGCAATTTAAAATATTTTACTGAGTTGTAGTTCATATATAAGAAGTCAGTCAATTTAAATAAATTCACTAGGTCCTAATTTATGGATTTCACATGACTGGGAATACAAATATGCATCTGTTGGTTACAGATACCTTAAACCAGAAAAACAGTCAGTATCTGCGGTGACCACCATTTGCCTCATGCAGCACGAAACATCTCCTTCGCATAGAGTTGATCAGGCTGTGGAATGTTGTCCCACTCCTCTTCAATAGCTGTGCAAAGTGGCTGGATATTGTCGGGAACTGGAACATGCTGTCGTACACGCTCAATGGGTGACATGTCTGATGAGTATGCAGGCCAAAGAAGAACAGGGACATTTTCAGCTTCCAGGAATTGTGTACAGATCCTTGTGACATGGGGCCCTGCATTATCATGCTGAAACATGATGTGATGGCGGCGGATCAATGGCACGACAATTGGCCTCAGGATCTCATCAAGGTATTTCTGTGCATTCAAATTGCCATCGATAAAATGCAATTGTGTTCATTGTCCGTGGCTTATGCCTGCCCATAACATTACATTTTTGTCATTTAGAAGATGCTGTTATCCAGAGCGACTTACAGGAGTGAGTGTATATATTTTTCTTCTCCCCGTACTGGTACCCCATGGGAATCTAAACCACAACACTGGCATTGTAAGTGCCATGCTCTACCAACTCAGCCAACTAACCCAATCGCCACTATGGGGCACTCTGTTCACAATGTTAACATCAGCAAGCCCACATGACGCTATACATGCTGTCTGCCACCTGCCCTGTACAGTTGAAACTGGGATTTAGACGCAAAGTGCTAACTTCTCCAGCACACTTCTCCAGTGTGCCAGTGGCTATCGAAAGTGAGCATTTGCCCACTGAAGACGGTTACAACACCGAACTGCAGTCAGGTCAAGACCCTGGTAAGGATGACGAGCAAGCAGATGGGCTTCCCTGAGATGGTTTCTGACAGTTTGTGCAGAAATGATTAGGTTATGCAAACCCACTGTTTCATCATCTGTCCGGGTGGCACGTCTCAGACCATCCCACAGGTGAAGAAGCCGGATGTGGAGGTCCTGGGCTGGTGTGGTTACACGTAGTCTGTGGTTGTGAGACCGATTGGACGTACTAACAAATTCTCTAAAATGACTTTGGAGGTGGCTTATGGTAGAGAAATGAACATTCAGGTCACAGGGACCAGCTCTGGTGGACATTCCTGCAGTCACCATACCAATGCTCCTTCAAAACTTGAGACAACTGTGGCATTGTGTTGTGTGACATAACTGCACAATTTAGAGTGGCCTTTTATTGTCCCAAACACAAGGTGCACCTGTGTTATGATCATGCTGTTTAATCAGCTTCTTGATATGCCACACCTGTCAGGTGGATGGGTTCTTTTGGAAAAGGAGAAATGCTCACTAACAGGGATGTAAACAAAAGCTTTTTCAGCATATGGAACATTTCGGAGATCTTTTATTTCAGCTCATGGGACCAACACTTTACATGTTGTGTTTATATTTTTGTTCAGTATAAATGGAGTGGCTTGAATTTACATACAGAATAATATGAAATGCTTTAAGACCAGGCTGCAGCTTCAGTGGAAAATCATCTGCAAGCAGCAAGAGCACACCGCACTCAACTGGTTGTTGCATGGAGCAGCTCACAGAAGATCATCAGTAGCCGTTAAGGTAGGGAGGAAAGACATTTCAATGTATGATATCTACCAGTAAATGCTAACCAAAGCAACAATGGGTATCCAACCCGGTATTGAAAAAGTTCCCCCCTAAGTAGTTAGTTCAAATCAAATCAAATCAAATTGTATTTGTCACATGCGCCGAATAGTGTAGACCTTACCGTGAAATGCTTACTTTACAAGCCCTTAACCAAAAATGCAGCTCAAGAAGAGTTAAGAACATATTTACTAAATAAACTAAAGTTAAAAAAAATAATAATAAATCATAAAAAGTAACACAATAACATAACAATAACGAGGCTATATTCAGGGGGTACCGGTACTGAGTGAGTGTGCGGGGCTACAGGTTAGTTGAGGTCCTTTATACATGTAGGAAGGGGTGAAGTGACTATGCATAGATAATAAGCAGCAAGTAGCAGCAGTGTACAAAACAAATAGAGGGGGAGGGGGGGGCAATGTAATATGCCGGTGGCCATTTGATGAATTGTTCAGCAGTCTTATGGCTTGGGGGTAGAAGCTGTTAAGGGGCCTTTTGGTCCTAGCCTTGGCGCACAGGTACCGCTTGCCGTGCGGTAGCAAAGAAACAGTCTATGACTTAGGTGACTGGAGTCTCTGACAATTTTATGGGCTTTCCTCTGACACCGCCTATTATATAGGTCCTGGATGGCAGGAAGCTTGGCCCCAGTGATGTACTGGGCCATACGCACTGCCCTCTAATAGGCCATTTGAGATCTGCAATTCAGTCATTATGCACTGTTTGCCTGAACATTTCTAAAGGCTTTCCCAAAAACCTTCCAAATGAAATGTTGACTGCAAAGTAGGCCTACCTGACAGAATGATATCATGCTGATTTTTATAAATGGGGATGGCATTTGTTTCGCTCAGCTGAATTAAAGGGCACCTTTAACCTAAAAATAAAAATATATATATATATATATATATATATATACATTTTTTTTAATTGTCCCGGACATCAAAAATGGGCTCCTGTGGTTTAATCATTATTGTGGACATCACATTTTTGTCATTTTTTTATTAAAAAAGTGTGATTTTGAGAGTGAAAATCTGAAAAAAAAACAAATGGCGCCTTTCCTTCGCAGGCCCGGGATGTACACTGCATTCGGAAAGTATTCAGACCCCTTGACTTTTTTCCATATTTTGTTGTTATGTTACAGCCTTATGCTAAAATGACAAAGCAAAACAGGTTTGTAGAACATTTTGCAAATGTATTAAAAATAAAAACGGAAATATCACATTTACATAAGTATTCAGACCCTTTACTCAGTACTTTGTTGAAGCACCGATTACTTCGGGTATAATGCTACAAGCTTGACACACTTGTATGTGGGGAGTTTCTCCCATTCTTCTCTGCAGATCCTCTCAAGCTCTGTCAGGTTGGATGGAGAGCGTTGCTGCACAAGTATTTTCAGGTCTCTCCAGGATGCTCTCGATGTTGCAGCTGTAGAACCTTTTGAGGAGCTCAGGACCCATGCCAAATCTTTGTCGTGCCCTCTTCACGACTGTCTTGGTGTGTTTGGACCAATCTAGTTTGTTGTTGATGTGGACACCAAGGAATTTGAAGCTTTCAACCTGCTCCACTACAGCTCCTTGATGTTAATGATAAATAGTCCATTCACTGGGATATAATAAGCCAGTAGGTAAAACACAACCATTAGGCTAAACATTTCCCATTTTAATTGTACAACTGTTACTTCCCATTGCAAAAAACATTTCACATTTAGCACACAAAGTAACCGGTGATCTAAAGTTTAAAGGCAACAACTTTTCACACAAGTTATTTTCGAAGAGATAATTCCACTGTCACTCAAATGTCTTGCTCTAATACAGTTGAATGGCAGATGCTTTGACTGACATAGCTACAGTAGCTAGATTTATATCCCCAAAGACAAATCTAAGAAAAATCCTGATTGGATCTTTTTTTTCTGTTCAGTGTTAATCTTTTCCTTTCTAACAAAAATTGAAGAGATTAAATCAGAAGGCATAGGGTTAGTGAAATTGTACATACATTTTTAGCAGTATCATGTACAACATTTGTGGATATGCTACTGTAACTATTCAATTATATCTCATCAAGGCTGTGATTGATGCCTAATGTATTATTGATTAGTTAAACAATCAGTCAGAGCTGATTACATGATCTTTGTTAGATACTTCAATATATAGCCCGTAGTTCTATCAAGCATGGTTGTATTCATGGCCCATTTAGGTAGAGAAAAGCCTTCCTCTTAAGGTATCTCTCTAGGTTTTTGTTGAAAAACTCAGCAGAAACTAATTAATGGATGTCCATGTTTTAAGGAATGACTATTGATTCTAAATCATTGGCCGACTGTGATTTAAGAAGACCATAGTTACAAGCCAGGCCTTGTGTGACCAGGAGTGGCATTCTGGTGTAGCATTCATTATATGTAAGAAGCATGGGACTGTTCGTTCTGTACCATCCTGTTGTGAGATCAATATAGGTTTATTCTTCCCTCACCTACGGGTACTAAACACTGCTCCTGGCTGTGTCAGCTACCCGGGAAGTGAGCCATAGTGACAGTGTGGTGTTAGTGTTGTGGTGTGAAAGCAGTCCTTAGGCAGTAGTCAGAGGTCTAGGCAGTGCTACAGTATGCACAATATATCCGGGGGCAGCTTTGACAGCTACAATTGCATATTTATGACTTACTGTGAATTGTAGGTGCCCAACATCAACAAGAAACATGTTTTTGTTGGTCCTGCTTTATGTGGCTCTCTTGAATTTATAAAACATTTTACAGAGGGGAGCTAACCATCGCTAACCATCGCCATCCACGTACATTCCCGATGTCCTGGCTGTGATGCCTCAGCCATATACCTGAAACTAATGAACACAGCAGGCAAAGCAAGTAGGCTCAGGTGGGAGAAGAATCATTTGCAAACACATAGCCACGAGTGGAGAAGACAACACAGTAGGGGAGAATAACAGCATGGATTCATGATTATTTCAATGTCTTCTTATACTCTATAAGACAATAAGATACATACACTGAGAGTACCAAACATTAGTTGCACCCCCTTTTGCCCTCAGAACAGCCTCGATTCGTCGGGGCATGGATGCTACAAGGTGTCGAAAGTGTTCCACAGAGATGCTGTCCCATGTTGACTCTAATATTTCCCACCCTAGTGTCAAGTTGGCTGGTAGTGGATCTCTATTTTCCGAAAAGTTTGTTCCATCTCAACCCACAGATACTCAATTGAATTCAGATTTGGTGACTGGGTAGGCCACTGCAGTAAGCTGAATTTACTATCACGTTTGTGGAACTATTCCTTGACAATCCTAGCTTTGTGGCATGGGGCATTATCCTGGTGTGATGAATCACGCTTCACCATCTGGATTTGGCAAATCTGAATTTGACAGGAGAATGCTACCTGCCCCAATGAATAGTGCCAACTGTAAAGTTTGGTGGCTGTTCGTCATGGTTTGGGCTAGGCCCCATAGTTCCAGTGAAGGGAAATCTTAATGCCACAGCATCTATTCTAGATAATTATGTGCTTCCAACTTTGTGGCAACAGTTTGGGGAAGGCCCTTTCCTGTTTCAACATGACAATGCCCCCGTGCACAAAGCGAGGTCCATACAGAGATCGGTGTGGAAGAACTTGACTGGCCTGCACAGAGCCCTGACCTCAATCCAATCAAACACCTTTGGGATGAATTGGAACGCCAACTGCGAGCCAGGCCTATTCGCCCAACATCAGTGCTCAAGCTCACTAATGTTCTTGTGGCTGAATAGAAGCAAGTCCACCTAGCAGTGTTCCAACATCTAGTGGAAAGACTCACCAGAAGAGTGGAGGCTGTTATAGCAGCAAAGGACGGACCAACTCCATATTAATCCCCATGATTTTGGAACGAGATGTTCAGGTGTCCAAATACTTTTGGTCATGTAGTCTACCAGAGATACCAGACATCAGAAGGTGAATGTCATAGTACACAATACATTTTCACATTGTCAGTAGAACCTATCTCTCTCCTGATTTCGAAAAAGCCATGGAACATATTTTCTCTTTTTCAGTCAACTGAGAGGAGATAATAGGGTCTGCTTGACGATTCCAGAATCCAGTGCATTATGTATTCAACCTCAATTTGATTAAGGTCTTCTTAATATTTTAGTATCTCTCTTACTGAATAGAGAACTACCTCATTATTGGCTTTTTCCATACCATCGTAGATGTGCGTGTTGTGATTTATAAATGCCAGAAAGATACCTTTTATTTATCTTAACAACCAGGTGTACTGTACAGTATTGTATGTTTTCCATTACCGTATGCTGCAGAAGAGCTTGTTGAGAAGGACTGATAATTGAGGTTTATGATTTAAATAGGATAGGATTACTCTGCTTACTAGTAGTTGCTAGTTATTGGTTAATATTATTTTACTACAATACCATAATATTATTGCTAATTTGATTCATCTTTAAAATAATATAAGTACCCTGTCAAACCTGCTCTTGTATTATTCATTGTGTAAGCTTCAGCTTGTGCCTTAGAGGTTATGCTATGCTTTACAGGGCCATCAGAAAGTTCACATCCCTTGACTTTTTCCACATTTTATTGTGTTAAAACCTGATTTTAAAATCTATTCAATTTAGATTTTGTGCCACTGGCCTACACACAATAGCCCATAGTGTCAAAGTGGAATTATGTTTGTAGAAATGTTTACTAATTAATAGAAAATGAACAGCTGAAATGTCTTGAGTCAATAAGTGTTCATGTAAGGAGTGACGCCGGACAGGAGAAACAGGTACGGGGAGTTAAACATTTAATAGGGAACAGACGTAGAACACGACAGGAACAGCGTCAGCACACAGGTAAAAAAAGGACCTATGACAAACAATTCCGAAGCAGGGAACAGAGCTTCGGCACAGACAGATATAGGGAAGGTAATGACACAAGTAATTGAGTCCACGTGAGTCCAATGATCGCTGATGCGCGAGCGCCAGAGGGAGGAAGAGCGGGAGCAGGTGTGACAGTACCACCCCCCCTCTAGTGGCGCCACCCGGCTTCCCACCTGGGCGAACCGGCTGAGACATTGGCGCTGGGCAAGGCGGACGGGGGAAGGGAAGGAATAGCGGGAGCAGGCGTGACAGTACCACCCCCCTCTAGTGGCGCCACCCGGCGTCCCACCTGGGCGAACCGGCTGAGACATTGGCACTGGGCAAGGCGGCCGGGGGAAGGGAAGGAATAGCGGGAGCAGGCGTGACAGTTCAATCCCTTTGTTATGGCCTAAATACGTTCAGGAGTAAAAATGTGCTTAACAAGTCACATAATAAGTTCATTGGACTATAATAGTGATTTTTGAATGACTACCTCATCTCTGTACCCAACACATACTGTAAGGTAGCTGTAAGGTAGCTCCTTCAAGCAGTGAATTTCAAACACAAATTCAAACACAAATACCAGGGAGGTTTTCCAATGCCTTGCAAAGAAGGGCATGTATTGGTAGATGGATTTTTTTAAAAGCAGACATTGAATATTCCTTTGAGTGAAGTTATTAATTACACTTTGTATTGTGTATCAATACACCCAATCACTACAAAGATACAGGCCTCCTTCCTAACTTAGTTGCCGGAGAGGAAGGACACCACTCAGGAACTTCACCATGAGGCCAATGGTGACTTTAAAACAGTTGCAGAGTTGAATGACTGTGATAGGAGAAAACTGAGGATGTATCAACAACATTGTCGTTACTCCACAATACTAACCGAAATGAGTGAAAAGGAAGCCTGTACAGAATACAAATATTCCAAAACATGCATCCTGTTTGCAATAAGGCACTATAGTAAAACTGACATAGAAATGTACTTTATGCCCTGAAAACAAAGCGTTATGTTTTGGGCAAAACAACACATCCTTGAGTACCACTCTTCATATTTCCAAGCATGGTGGTGGCTCCATCATGTTATAAGTATGCTTGTCATTGACAAGGACTAGGGAGTTTTCATGGATAAAAATAAATGGAATAGAGCTAAGCACAGGCAAAATCCTAGAAGAAACACTGATTCAGTCTGCTTTCCAATAGACACTGGGAGACAAATTCACCTTTCAGCAGGACAATAACCTAAAACACAAGGCCAAATATAGACTGGATTTGCTTACCAAGATGCCATTGAATGTTCCTGAGTGGCCTAGTTACAGTTTTTCATTTTTTATACATTTGCAAACATTTCTAAAAACATGTTTTCACTTTGTCAGTTTGGGGTATTGTGTGTAGGTGATGTGTATATTTAATACATTTTGAATTCAGGTTGTAAGACAACAAAATGTGGATTAAGTCAAAGGGTATGAGTACTTTCTGAAGGTACTGTATGTTCAAAGAGAATCAAGGCTGGAAGTGCTCATTTGAGACCAGGGAACTGATAACATACTTCAAACAGATGACAAAGGGAAGATCCAGCATTGCCACTTCTATCCTTATTGAAGAAGCTGTAGGCAAGGCTTTAGGATTGGAGGATGGGATGTGGGGCTTAGACCAACAGTGTTCCATATGTATTCTGGGTGCACTGCTGCTGATTGCTGCTTGTTCATTGACACTTTCATCTTCACCACTACAACAACCAGATCAAAGTTGTTCCCTGTCCACTCAGCACCCTGTCCCCACCAGCACCCCTGCCAGTAGAGTGTGAGCTTGTTTGGGGTGACTTCGCTCGGAAATGGATCTGATCTCATGGGTATACACACTTCAGTTCAAGCGCAATATGAAGTGTACTCTCAGTTGTGGTTCTGTGGATCATCATGGGTGTGCCCTCAAATGTCTCACAAACAACCAACATATATATGTGATGCTTATGTGAACATATGATATGTTGTGCTTATTACAGTTTCTACAGTTACAGTTGTTGTACTTAAATTACTTATATATTTTTTGTTAGCTCTGTGTGTACTGTTTTTCTCCAGACAAGTCCCCAGAGATCTCCCAGGTGAAGTTACCATATCTAGGATGATGTCCATCATCAAAGAAAGCTTGTAGATTCCTTTCATTTCTCTCACTGCATGACCTCACTCCAAATCTTTTCAAACACAGCATTCTAGTTTCTGATCCACTTACTGGACTGAGAGAATCTAATACGCTCTAGAGGTGAATCACATCAAAAGAATATATCATAAGTTCAGTGCCCTCTGATTCTTTCAAAGAGACTGTGCAGAGCATACAGCTACAGAATGAAGAACAGAAAAGAAGAATTGGCAGCCCCATTTATCTTATTACATTTTGACAGGGTTCTGTTGCTCTATATAGATCTGGAGATGAGATAAATAGATGAACTATGAATGACTTAACCACATGTTTTTACTAGACCACAAAATGTAAATGAAACTGTTATTGATATAGCCTAAATAGGGGTGGATCTACAGTATGTGGTAGGGAGGTAGTCTACTTTGTATGTTTGTCCTCAGAGTATAGGGCCAGTAGTTTTGAAGAACATTTTGAGGCACTGTTCCCCCAAAACTGCCCCAAAACACCTGGCCCTAGTATGATGACTACTAGTTATTGGTCTCTGCATCATTGTCGATACTGAGCATTGCCACTGCTGAGACCTGGGCTTGATGAAAGATCAATGGAACAATTTACCACAGTGGTTAGTGACCACAGGCTGTCACACTGCTCTGCGTGTACACTGAGTAGTAAGTGATGTAAGCAGACTTCCTGGTTAGCTGTCTTGCTGTGTTAATTAAGGGAAGTATTTTGATCTTACTAAGTTCGATGAACAATCAGCTTGTCTACCTGAAATGCCCTTGTTCCTTGAAGAGAGTGGTTAAGTCCCACCACTGCTGCTGAGATGGAGATGAGTTGGACAAGATGTCTGGTTTACTGAATTACTTGACTGGCATGGATAGAACCAGACGCCTGTCTCTACATGACTCTCTGCCAGCCTGGCCAAATCTCACTGCTCAACCATTTTATTAAAATATGAACTTTGCCTGAACCCACTCACCCTGGTTCCCGCTCACTATCCATGAAATACAGTTCAGGGGTGCTGCAACAGATGAGAACAGATTACATTTTTTCCTGTATATGTTTTGAGAGAGAGATGTGAAAATCAAAGGGCTGTTTGACAGATTGCTAATGGCCATGCATTATGGTACTGTAGATGTTGATTATGGTCATTGTTTACCCTAAGTGCAATGGGAAGAGTGGGCCGATCGTCCATTACGTACCCTCCCTAGTCATTTTTCGCCCGGATGTTTTTGAGGTTACAGCACTGCATTTGGGCTCTGTCATTATGAATCTGGCGAAAGGGAATTTAATGCCAGGCATGTTAACAGATTGTCTTTAATCTGCATGCGTTTCATTTTGGGTCGCCATGGTTTTCATTTTCTCACACTGGATTCAGTTGAACTTTTCTTATTGCATTATGAGCAAAGTATCAATCATTACATTTGAAACAGAAGAAGTGGTGAAAAAACTCAAGAGAAACAGCCTACATTGTAAGAGCTGTAACATTTGATTTTCATAACCCATGGCTGCCAGTTAACATCTGCTTACACGTCAAATCAGTATTGTATAGACAATGTAGGCAATGTACAATGACCTGGATAGAAATATATAAGGGTCTTTTAATTGATCTGCCTGTATGTGAGTATTGTCAGTGTCAGGAAGCATCAACAGGTATGACAATGTTCTTGCGTAGGTCATTTACTCAGTAAACCTTGTTTCTTGGAATTGGGAGCTGTGATCTGCTACGTACACAGAGTCTTTTGTCCTGGACATACAGTATATCTTGGTTTTATATACGTGGGTGATATCAATGGCAGCAGCGAGGTTGTCATGGCTGGAGAGCATCTTTGCGCGTTTCAGTAAAACATTGATGTGTGCTTGCCTGTGGCTTATCAGCTCCAATTGTTTTCCTCAGGTTGTTTTTCCTCCTGTTGATGTAACATATGATAGATTGTGTTTGGCAAGTCCCCGTGTCTAGAGGCACAGACTGATGTTTCTGCAGGCACACAAATTACATAGCAAAGCATAGGACATTTCGAATAGACTGTCTTATCTGTGATGTTAGGGAGTTTGTATGAATATTATGACATCAGCTGTCTTCACAGAAAACATTTACATTTTTGATTATGGGGTATGCTCTGACATCTGTGATCACATCTCTTATTCATACATTCATAATGTGGCTGTGTCACATTTATGATATGCTTATCCTTATAGAGGTGTAATGTATGCTTGATGAACATACTGTAGGGCCTTACAGCGAATGCAAATCATTACCCAGTTTTTTCTACCAACCCAAATTTCTATACAAGATCCACACCAACTTGCCTGGGAAAATTGGCGCTGTGTATAACTGGGGGTTGGATTGATCTACACTGGGCTGAAACTATGTGTTATGTGAGGTGTAGGTGTGTGCTGTGGTGTGGTGGATGTATATTTTGTCCTTTCCGCTCACATTGTCACACTGACATGTAAGGTTCAATATTAGTCAACAATAAAGCAAGGGCATTTTGTGAGGGGGCGGGTTTAAAAAGAAGGGGCTCGACGAGCAGGTGTCCACGCACTTTTGGTCATGTAGTGTATCTGCTGACATCTCTCTATTGGGAAAAGCCTTCAGTAACTTTTCACAAGACGGATCCTGTTGATTTAAGACTACATTTAAGTCTCCATATCCATTTTTATTCCCTCAGATATTTTATATTGTACTAGAAATGTTATGTCTGTAATATTGTTGTGCATTTGATTGAGATTCCCCCGAAGGCACTAAAATCAGTCTGGATAGTACTGAAGGATCCTCTCAGTAATGGATGTTATGTTGCTGAGGGGCACAACAGTAGTTTCTTATGCACAGCTTGGAATTTCAATCTGTATCCTCTAGATACCACCTTTGCATTTAGCAAACATCTGGACCACAACATTGCCTGTCTACTGAGTCTCACTTCACCGTAGATTGCAGATTATATATTCATAATTATTCTGAATAATATCATTGTTTCTAAAATACAACAAGGATGTATTTTTGCCCGCGCTGGCGCTGCAGACGGCTATATCGGTTGGCTAATACAGGACTATTAAAGGCCCAGTGCACTACTTTTCTTAGTGCAACCCCCTACTTCCCACCGCTATGCTTACAAATACATTTAGTAGAAAGAAACCCATCTATCTACCCTACCAGAAAAAACAGCAGAAAAACAACACTACAGCACATCGATCAGCAACATTTATTGTTGTCAGGGAATAAATACAAAACATTCTATGCCAAAGCAGAATTCTATTGTCTAAAAGGGTTACAGACGCTGATGCAGCACTTTTTTAAATTGTCTGAAAGGTTATCGATTGTCGCTATTGACCCGTTACTGTAGCGGCGTCCTATGTATGAAAAGGGTATAACTCTAAAACATGTTAGTGAATGCCATTCGTTTTTTGGCTGAAATAACTGGACTCCAATGGGGAATCAGATTGTGAATGTACAAAGACTGTGGTAGTGTATTCATGTAAATGACACTGAACATTTCATGTTTTAGATTTCGGAGGGCTGTTGTTCGGATTTCTGGAAACCTGATTAACCGTGGATAAAAATAAGGAGTTTTTTATGCGTAGCTGCTGCTCACTCTTCTGCCTACGTAGCTGCTGCTCACTCTTCTGCCTACGTAGCTGCTGCTCACTCTTCTGCCTACGTAGCTGCTGCTCACTCTTCTGCCTACGTAGATGCTGCTCACTCTTCTGCCTACGTAGCTGCTGCTCACTCTTCTGCCTACGTAGCTGCTGCTCACTCTTCTGCCTACGTAGATGCTGCTCACTCTTCTGCCTACGTAGATGCTGCTCACTCTTCTGCCTACGTAGCTGCTGCTCACTCTTCTGCCTACGTAGCTGCTGCTCACTCTTCTGCCTACGTAGATGCTGCTCACTCTTCTGCCTACGTAGCTGCTGCTCACTCTTCTGCCTACGTAGCTGCTGCTCACTCTTCTGCCCACGTAGATGCTGCTCACTCTTCTGCCTACGTAGATGCTGCTCACTCTTCTCGTAGCTGCTGCTCTCTTCTGCCTACGTAGCTGCTGCTCACTCTTCTGCCTACGTAGATGCTGCTCACTCTTCTGCCTACGTAGATGCTGCTCACTCTTCTGCCTACGTAGATGCTGCTCACTCTTCTGCCTACGTAGCTGCTGCTCACTCTTCTGCCTACGTAGCTGCTGCTCACTCTTCTGCCTACGTAGCTGCTGCTCACTCTTCTGCCTACGTAGCTGCTGCTCACTCTTCTGCCTACGTAGATGCTGCTCACTCTTCTGCCTACGTAGATGCTGCTCATTCTTCTGCCTACGTAGCTGCTGCTCACTCTTCTGCCTACGTAGCTGCTGCTCACTCTTCTGCCTACGTAGCTGCTGCTCACTCTTCTGCCTACGTAGATGCTGCTCATTCTTCTGCCTACGTAGCTGCTGCTCACTCTTCTGCCTACGTAGATGCTGCTCACTCTTCTGCCTACGTAGCTGCTGCTCACTCTTCTGCCTACGTAGCTGCTGCTCACTCTTCTGCCTACGTAGATGCTGCTCACTCTTCTGCCTACGTAGATGCTGCTCACTCTTCTGCCTACGTAGCTGCTGCTCACTCTTCTGCCTACGTAGCTGCTGCTCACTCTTCTGCCTACGTAGATGCTGCTCACTCTTCTGCCTACGTAGCTGCTGCTCACTCTTCTGCCTACGTAGCTGCTGCTCACTCTTCTGCCTACGTAGATGCTGCTCACTCTTCTGCCTACGTAGCTGCTGCTCACTCTTCTGCCTACGTAGCTGCTGCTCACTCTTCTGCCTACGTAGCTGCTGCTCACTCTTCTGCCTACGTAGATGCTGCTCACTCTTCTGCATACGTAGATGCTGCTCACTCTTCTGCCTACGTAGCTGCTGCTCACTCTTCTGCCTACGTAGCTGCTGCTCACTCTTCTGCCTACGTAGATGCTGCTCACTCTTCTGCCTACGTAGCTGCTGCTCACTCTTCTGCCTACGTAGCTGCTGCTCACTCTTCTGCCTACGTAGATGCTGCTCACTCTTCTGCCTACGTAGATGCTGCTCACTCTTCTGCCTACGTAGCTGCTGCTCACTCTTCTGCCTACGTAGCTGCTGCTCACTCTTCTGCCTACGTAGATGCTGCTCACTCTTCTGCCTACGTAGCTGCTGCTCACTCTTCTGCCTACGTAGCTGCTGCTCACTCTTCTGCCTACGTAGATGCTGCTCACTCTTCTGCCTACGTAGCTGCTGCTCACTCTTCTGCCTACGTAGCTGCTGCTCACTCTTCTGCCTACGTAGCTGCTGCTCACTCTTCTGCCTACGTAGATGCTGCTCACTCTTCTGCATACGTAGATGCTGCTCACTCTTCTGCCTACGTAGCTGCTGCTCACTCTTCTGCCTACGTAGATGCTGCTCACTCTTCTGCCTACGTAGCTGCTGCTCACTCTTCTGCCTACGTAGATGCTGCTCACTCTTCTGCCTACGTAGATGCTGCTCACTCTTCTGCCTACGTAGCTGCTGCTCACTCTTCTGCCTACGTAGCTGCTGCTCACTCTTCTGCCTACGTAGATGCTGCTCACTCTTCTGCCTACGTAGCTGCTGCTCACTCTTCTGCCTACGTAGCTGCTGCTCACTCTTCTGCCTACGTAGATGCTGCTCACTCTTCTGCCTACGTAGATGCTGCTCACTCTTCTGCCTACGTAGATGCTGCTCACTCTTCTGCCTACTAGCTGCTGCTACTCTTCTGCCTCACGTAGCTGCTGCTCACTCTTCTGACTACGTAGATGCTGCTCACTCTTCTGCCTACGTAGCTGCTGCTCACTCTTCTGCCTACGTAGCTGCTGCTCACTCTTCTGCCTACGTAGATGCTGCTCACTCTTCTGCCTACGTAGCTGCTGCTCACTCTTCTGCCTACGTAGCTGCTGCTCACTCTTCTGCCTACGTAGATGCTGCTCACTCTTCTGCCTACGTAGATGCTGCTCACTCTTCTGCCTACGTAGATGCTGCTCACTCTTCTGCCTACGTAGATGCTGCTCACTCTTCTGCCTACGTAGCTGCTGCTCACTCTTCTGCCTACGTAGCTGCTGCTCACTCTTCTGCCTACATAGCTGCTGCTCACTCTTCTGCCTACGTAGATGCTGCTCACTCTTCTGCCTACGTAGATGCTGCTCACTCTTCTGCCTACGTAGATGCTGCTCACTCTTCTGCCTACGTAGATGCTGCTCACTCTTCTGCCTACGTAGATGCTGCTCACTCTTCTGCCTACGTAGATGCTGCTCACTCTTCTGCCTACGTAGATGCTGCTCACTCTTCTGCCTACGTAGATGCTGCTCACTCTTCTGCCTACGTAGATGCTGCTCACTCTTCTGCCTACGTAGCTGCTGCTCACTCTTCTGCCTACGTAGATGCTGCTCACTCTTCTGCCTACATAGATGCTGCTCACTCTTCTGCCTACGTAGATGCTGCTCACTCTTCTGCCTACGTAGATGCTGCTCAGTGCTACGCTGCTGCTTTCCCCTCCTCGATCGGCGATGGACAGGATCTCTGTTTAACATGGGCATAAAAAACCTTGCTTACACAGGTTCTAAGAATCCCATTTTGTAACGTACGCACCTGTGATCTATAAATCTAAAATTAACTAAAAATTGACGGCACCTGAACGTGCCTTACAATCAACGATTTCCCCTTATAGAATGCTAGCCCAAATGAGGGTTTAGTCAGGAATAGCCATGGACCAAAATAGAAAAGCAAACCTTTTGAAAGACGAGATCACAGCGATGGTAGAGGAGATCGAAGACAGGAAACACGTATTATTCGGTGGGTTGACAAAGCCAAACAGCTAGCTTGGGAGTGTGTTGCCGCTGCAGTGAACCAGGTGGGGCAGCAAGACAGAACTGTGGCTGATGTGAAAAAGAAAGTGTCTGACCTTAAACTGCAAGGGGAAAAAAAGAATAGCCCTACATAACCAGCAGGAAAATCACCTACATAGAGTAGATAATTTCCACGTCAAAGTAAGGTTTTATAAATAACTACTTATACGTGGTTTTCTGCGTAAGTCATACTTAAGATCAAAATTGATCATAAGTCCGTTTTATAAATGAGTCCCCAGGTATTGTAATTGACATCAGAAGACAGAGGTCAATGCCAGGTGGATGGACTCAGCTATATAGTCTAGGTTACAGCTGTTGATAGCACTCACATTCAGACAGCCATTGGGATGCAGGTAGATATGTCTCCTCTTTTCCAGGAATTCCACTTGTTGGACTAAAGGAGACAGGTGAAGAGATCATAATCAAAGATTAAGGACATTCAACATGGAACATAGCACTTACATAAATTACTGGTACCTACGTGTACAATAAACAGTATAGTGGACTTGGACATATACTGTACAGTATAAAGTATATGCCATTTAGCAGAAGTTTTTACGAAGCACGACTCAGCTTGGCTATAAGGGGTAGAATTCAGGTCAATAAAACTGTACAACATCATTGCTAAAGATATAAAGAATATATTTCAGAATTAAGTGGATGAAAGCCAACTAGAGATGAAAATTGTGAGATAAAATTGCTGACACTAAAGGCTAGCTAGATAATGCAAAGAAACCAAATCAACTGTCTTGATGCAGTGCATAAATTGTCTACATTGTTTGTGGAAACAATACAAACAAATGCTGATATACAGTGCCTTCGGAAAGTATTCAGACCCCTTGACTTTTTCCACATTTTGTTCCATTATAGCCTTATTCTAAAATGGGTTAAATAAATAAAAATCCTTAGCAATCTACACACAATGCCCCATAATGACAAAGCGAAAACATTTTTATTTTACATTTTAGCAAATGTATTAAAAGGATTTACAAGTATTCAGACCCTTTGATATGAGACCTGAAATTGAGTTCAGGTATATCCTTGAGATGTTTCTACAACTTGATTGGAGTCCACCTGTGCTAAATTCAATTGATTGGACATGATTTGGAAAGGCACACACCTGTCTATATAAGGTCCCACAGTTGACAGTGGATGTCAGAGCAAAAACCAAGCCATGACGTCGAAGGAATTGTCCGTAGAGCTCCGAGACAGGATTGTGTCGAGGCGCACATCTGGGGGAGGGTACGGAAAAAATGTCTGCAGCAGTAAAGATCCCCAAGAACACAGTGGCTTCCATCATACTAAAATGGAAGAAGTTTGGAACCACAAAGACTCTCCTAGAGCTGGCCGCCCGGCCAAACTGAGCAATTGGGGGAGAAGGGCCTTGGTCAGGGAGGTGACTAAAAACCTGATGGTCACTCTAGAGTTCCTCTGTGGAGAACTTCCAGAAGGACAACCATCTCTGCAGCACTCCACCAGTCAGGCCTTTATGGTAAATTGGCCAGACAGAAGCCACTCCTCAGTAAAAGGCACGACAGCCAGCTTTGAGTTTGCCAAAAGGCACCTAAAGGACTCTCCGACCATGAGAAACAAGATTCTCTGGTCTAATGAACCCAAGACTGAACTCTTTGGCCTGAATACCAAGCGCCATGTCTGGAGGAAACCTGGCACCATCCCTTCGGTGAAGCATGGTGGTGGCAGCATCATGCTGTGGGGGATGTTTTTCAGCGGCAGGGACTGGGAGACTAGTCAGGATCGAGGCAAAGTATAAAGGCACAAGGCGAGCCCCAAATGCAGACGCAGGAGGCAGATGGTTGGAGTTTAAGATGTTTAATAAATCCAAAGGGAATAGGCAAGAGAATGGTCGTGGACAGGCAAAAGGTTATAACCAGATCAGAGTCCCGGAGGTACAGAGTGGCACTGGGAAAAACAAGCGACACCTGGAGGGGGTGGAGACAATAATGAGGACAGGTGAAACAGATCAGGGTGTGACACAAAGATGAACGGAGCAAAGTACAGAGAGTATCATGGCGCCGGAGAAGATAGCTGACATTTTTTACGTGCTCCTAACCAACTGTGTTTTTTGTTTGTTTATTTGTGTTGTTTTGTAACTTCTTTTTTTACTTATTCTGTACATAATGTTGCTGCTACCGTCTCTTCTGACCGAAAATAACTTCTGGACATCAGAACAGCGATCACTCACCACGATCTGGCAGAAGTTTTTTTTCCTTTAATGAGTCCAACGAGCCCGACTTGAAGGACATACTGCTTTCCCGGGAACAGGCCCAAATCCTTGTCATTTGCGTGAGAATTTGTAGGCGATCAAATTAACACCCACTGCCTTCCGTTCCACTAACTAACATGCAAACATTGGAAAATAAAAATCGACGACCTACGAGGAAGATTAAACTACCAACGGGACATTAAAACTGTAATATCTTATGCTTCATGGAGTCGTGGCTGAACGACAACATTATCAACATACAGCTGGCTAGTTATACGCTGTATCGGCAGGATAGAACAGCGCCTGATTTGAGAAGGGGTGGCGGACAATGTATATTTGTAAACAACAGCTGGTGCATGATATCTAAGGAAGTCTCAAGGTTTTGATCACCTGAGGTAGAGTATCTCATGATAAGCTGTAGATCACACTCTTCACTTAGAGAGTTTTCCACAGACCGATGCTGGCACTAAGACCGCACGCAATGAGCTGTATTCTGCCATAAGCAAACAGAAAAACGCTCATTCAGAGGTGGCGCTCCTAGGGGTGGGGGACTTTAATGCAGGAAAACTTAAATCTGTTTTACCAAATTTCCATCAGCATGGGGACATACTCTAGACCACCTTTACGCCACACACAGAAACGCGTACAAAGCCCTCCCTCGCCCTCCATTTGGCAAATCTGTCCATAATTATATACTCCCAATTCCTGCTTACAAGCAAAAATTAAAGCAGGAAGCAGTGACTCGGTCAATAAAAAAGTGGTCAGATAAAGCAGATGCTAAGCTACAGGACTGTTTTAAGTAATTCATTTGCATTTTATTGCATGACATAAGTATTTGATACATCAGAAAAGCAGAACTTAATATTTGGTACAGAAACCTTTGTTTGCAATTACAGAGATCATACGTTTCCTGTAGTTCTTGACCAGGTTTGCACACACTGCAGCAGGGATTTTGGCCCACTCCTCCATAGAGACCTTCTCCAGATCCTTCAGGTTTTGGGGCTGTCGCTGGGCAATATGGACTTTCAGCTCCCTCCAAAGATGTTCTATTGGGTTCAGGTCTGGAGACTGGCTAGGCCACTCCAGGACCTTGAGATGCTTCTTACTTCTTAGTTGCCCTGGCTGTGTGTTTCGGGTCGTTGACATGCTGGAAGACCCAGCCACGACCCACCTTCAAAGCTCTTACTGAGGGAAGGAGGTTGTTGGCCAAGATCTCGCGATACGTGGCCCCATCCATCCTCCCCTCAACACGGTGCAGTCGTCCTGTCCCCTTTTCAGAAAAGCATCCCCAAAGAATGATGTTTCCACCTCCATGCTTCATGGTTGGGATGGTGTTCTTGAGGTTGTACTCATCCTTCTTATTCCTCCAAACACGGCGAGTGGAGTTTAGACCAATAAGCTCGATTTTTTCTCATCAGACCACATGACCTTCTCCCATTCTCCTCTGGATCATCCAATTTGTAAGTCGCTCTGGATAAGAGCGTCAGCTAAATGACTTAAATGTAAATGGTCATTGGCAAACTTCAGACGGGCCTGGACATGCGCTGGCTTGAATAGGGGGACCTTGCGGGCGCTGTAGGATTTTAATCCATGACGACGTAGTGTGTTACTAATGGTTTTCTTTGAGACTGTGGTCCCAGCTCTCTTCAGGTCATTGACCAGGTCCTGCCGTGTAGTTCTGGGCTGATCCCTCACCTTCCTCATGATCATTGATGCCCCACGGGGTGAGATCTTGCATGGAGCCCCAGACCGAGGGTGATTGACCGTCATCTTGAACTTCTTCCATTTTCTAATAATTGCACCAACAGTTGTTGCCTTCTCACCAAGCTGCTTGCCTATTGTCCTGTAGCCCATCCCAGCCTTGTGCAGGTCTACAATTTTATCCCTGATGTCCTTACACAGCTCTCTGGTCTTGGCCATTGTGGAGAGGTTGGAGTCTGTTTGATTGAGTGTGTGGACAGGTGTCTTTTATACAGGTAACGAGTTCAAATAGGTGCAGTTAATACAGGTAATGACTGGAGAACAGGAGGGCTTCTTAAAGAAAAACTAACAGGTCTGTGAGAGCCGGAATTCTTACTGGTTGGTAGGTGATCAAATACTTGTCATGCAATAAAATGCAAATTAATTACTTAAAAATCATACAATGTGATTTTCTGGATTTTTGTTTTAGATTCCATCTCTCACAGTTGAAGTGTACCTATGATAAAAAATGACAGACCTCTACATGCTTTGTAAGTAGGAAAACCTGCAAAATCGGCAGTGTATCAAATACTTGTTCTCCCCACTGTACATACCCCAACCAGAAGCCATGGATACAAGCAACATCCGCACTGAGCTAAAGGCTAGAGCTGCCGCTTTCAAGGAGCTGGACTCTAACCCGGAAGCTTATAAGAAATCCCGCAATGCCCTCCGACGAACCATCAAACTGGCAAAGCATCAATACAGGACTAAGATTGAATCATACTACTACATACTATCATACTCCGGCACTCGTCGGATGTGACAGGGCTTGCAAACCATTACAGACTACAAAGGGAAACACAGTTGAGGTCTGCCCAGTGACACGAGCCTACCAGATGAGCTAAACTACTTCTCTGCTCGCTTTGAGGCAAGTAACACTGAAACATGCATGAGAGCACCAGCTGTTCCGGACGACTGTGTGATCAGGCTCTCCGCAGATAATGTGAGTAAGACCTTTAATCAGGTCAACATTCACAAGGCCGCAGGGCCAGACGGATTATCAGGACTTTGAGCATGCGCTGACTGTGAGCAGTGAGCATGCGCTGACCAACTGGCAAGTGTCTTCACTGACATTTTCAACCTCTCCATGTCTGAGTTTGTTATACCAACATGTTTTAAGCCGACCACCATAGTCCCAGTGCCCAAGAACACTAAGGTAACCTGCCTGAATGACTACCGACCCGTAGCACTCACGTCTGTAGCCATGAAGTGCTTTGATAGGCTGGTCATGGCTCACATCAACACCATTATCCCAGAAACCCTAGACCAGTGGTTCTTAACCTTGTTGGAGGTACTGAACCCCAACAGTTTCATATGTGCATTCACCGAACCCTTCTTAATTGAAAAAAAAATCTAATTCAAAACATAGGTATATATTTGACTGGTGCACAAAATGAACCGTGCATCAACATCACTGTGTTCAAAGAACAAAACATTTTCACACAGATTATCATTTTCACACAAAAACAAAAACATAATAATGAATATTTACTGCAAATCAGTGTGACTTCTGCTGTTGCCTTTCAGAGACCAGTTCAGAAATGTGCGGCTTCACCTTGGCAAGTGCCACTCTCATGTCATTTTCGCAACAAAGTCTGTTCCTTTTCTTCGTTTTTATGTCCAGCATCCTCGAAAAGGATTGCTCGCAAAGATATGTTGTAACAAACGGTATGAAAATCTCCAGAGCTTTCTTAGCAATAACAGGGTACGTTACCATTTGTTGACACCAAAACTTTGAAATCGTTGTTGTTCTGAAGAGTTGCTGTTGAACCTGGCTCTGCTGAATTTCAATGATTTCATCGAGGTATTCATCATTGACATCTGTTGTCTCAACACTAAACGTGAACGGCTGTCTCACCCATGCTGGATATGACTCTCTTGTAGGGAAGTATCCGTCGAGAGACTTTGCAAGCTCATCTAAGTGCATGGCAATTGCTTGCTTCAGTTCAGCGGGTACAGAAATGTCTCCGATTCCAGATACATCTTCGATCTTACTTACACAGTCGTCCAGCAGGGGAAAGTTTGCGAAGTTATTGTTCTCTGTTCGTCGTTTCCATAACGGTAGCTTTTTTTGAAAAGCCTTCAGGTTTTCCTCTGCTTCGATGATGTTGACTCCACCGCCCTGCATCTTTTGATTGAGATGATTGAGAGCTGCGAAGATATCGGCCATGTACGCTAAAATAAGAATGAACTCAGAATTTTTGAAGCAATCTGCATGACAATGTTGGTGCTCTTGCAAAAACAGGGCTAATTCCACACGCACGGCAAAAACACGATTCGGCACCTGTCCCCGGGATAACCACCTAACGTTAGAATGGTACAGAAGTACCTCGAATTCAGAGCCCATTTCTTTACACAGCTCACTGATGATGCGATGCCGCAGAGCACTAGTTCGCACATAGTTCACGCATTCCACTACAATTTTTAATGCTTCTGACAGTTTTGGAGGCAAGGTTTTTGTTGCCAACGCATGCCTGTGCAGAATACAATGCGTAACAATGATGTGTGGTGCATCGGCTTTCACTAGCGCACCAAAACCAGACTTTCTTCCCAGCATGACTGGAGCTCCGTCCGAACAAACTGCAGAAACCATATCCCATGAAAGATTGTTGTCTTTGAAGAAGTCATCCACAAGTTTCTTCACATCGGCTGCCTTAGTTGTTGTTGTAAGAGGCTTACAAAATAAAAATTCTTCCTTTATCACGTCGTCTTTCACATAGCGCACGAATACAGCAAGCTGGCTTAGATTGGAAACGTCTGTGGTCTCGTCGAGTTGAAGGCTGAATTCTGCCGGGCTTGAAATCAGATCTGCAACTACTTGAGCCAAGATGTCTTTGCTCATGTCCTCTATTCTGTCGCTGATGGTGTCATTTGAAAGAGGAATTTGGGATAACTTAACTTCGGCCTCTTTTCCCAGCATGATATTCGCCATCTTCAACACAGCTGGTTTTATGAGTGTTTCACCAATGGTGTGTGGTTTGCCCTGCTTTGCAATCAGGTAAGCAACTTCGTACGATGCTGTGAGGATCGGTTTGTTGATGGGTACAAAGCCGAGAACAGGCAGAGTAGCCTTTTCATCGAATCTGGCTCTCTTCACCTTGAATTCAGCGAGCGTTGTGTTCTTGTATTTTCCATCTCCATGCAGCTTAAGGAAGTGTTCTCTTAGTTTTGCCGGTGCTAGACTAGAATTGCTCAACTTGGCATTGCAAAATCATGCAGTTAGGACACTGACTCCCATCACGTTCGGTTATACATGTAAATCCATATTGTACATATTCGTCCGACCACTTTCTTTTTTTGCTCGACATAGTAAGTATGAAGGGATTCAAATATTAAGAAAGAAATCACAAGACGTATCACAGTCACAAACTGAGCGCGCCAAATTCCCTGCAGCACAGATAGGCCAAGCGATGTAGCGTGTTCACCTGCAGCCAATGATGGCCAAGCGGAGCGTGTCATCACGAATCATATGAATCGGATGTGTGTCTTGACCTCCGCCGAACCCCTGAGACTGACTCACCGAACCCCTGGGGTTCGATCGAACCCAGGTTAAGAACAACTGCCCTAGACCTATTCCAATTTGCAAACCACCCTAACAGATCCACAGATGATGCAATCTCTATTGTGCTATTCATTAAATACAGCTCAGCGTTCAACACCATAGTGCCCTCGAAGCTCATCAATAAGCTAAGGACCCTGGGACTAAACACCTCCCTCTGCAACTGAATCCTGGACTTCCTGACGGGCCACTCGCAGGTGGTAAGGGTAGGTAACAACACTTCCGCCACACTGATTCTCAGCACAGAGGCCCCTCAAGAGTGCTTGCTCAGTCCCCTCCTATACTTACTGTTCACTCATGACTGCACGGCCAGGCACGACTCCAACACCATCATTAAGTTTGTCGATGACAAGTTTGCCGATGGCCTAATCACTGACAACAACGAGACAGCCTATAGGGAGGAGGACAGAGACCTGTCCGTGTGGTTCCAGGACAACAACCTCTCCCTCAATGTGATCAAGACAAAGGAGATGATTGTGGACTACAGGAAAAGGATAACCAAGCACACCCCCATTCTCATCAACGGGGCTGTAGTGGAGCAGGTTGAGATCTTCAAGTTCCTTGGTGTCCACATCACTAACAAACTAACATGGTCCAAGCACACCAAGACTGTTGTAAAGAGAGCACGTCAAAACCTATTCCTGAAAAACCTGAAAAGATTTGGAATGGGTCCTCAGATCCTCAAAAGGTTCTACAGCTGCACCATCGAGAGCATCCTGACTGGTTGCATCACTGCCTGGTATGGCAACTGCTCGGCCTCCGACCGCAAGGCACTACAGAGGGTAGTGCGTACGGCCCAGTACATCACTGGGGCCAATCCTCCTGCCATCCAGGACCTCTATACCAGGCGGTGTCAGAGGAAGGTCCGAAAAATTGTCAGAGACTCCAGCCACCCTAGTCATAGACTGTTCTCTCTGCTACCGCACGGCAAGCGGTACCGGAGAGCCAAGTCTAGGTCCAAGAGGCTTCTAAACAGCTTCTACCCCCAAGTCATAAGACTCCTGAACATCTAATCAAATGGCTACCTAGACTATTTGCATTGCTCAGCCCCCCCATCCCCTCTTTTATGCCGCTGCTACTCTCTTGTCATTATATATGCATTATCACTTTAATAACTCGACCTACATGTACATATTACCTAAATTACCTCAACTAACCGGTGGCCCCGCACATTGACTCTGTACCGATACCCCTGTATATAGTCTCGCTATTGTTATTTTACTGCTGCTCTTTAATCACTTGTTCCTTTCATTTCTTATTCTTATTTGTATGTTTTAAACTGCATTGTTGGTTAGGGGCTTGTAAGCATTTCACTGTAAGGTCTGTTGCACCTGTTGTATTCGGCGTATGTGACTAATAAAAGTTTATTTGATTTGAGAGATCTTTGATGAAAACCTGCTCCAGAGCACTCAGGACCTCAGACTGGGGCGAAGGTTCACCTTCCAACTGGACAACGACCCTAATCACACAGCCAAGACAACGCAAGAGTGGCTTCGCAACAAGTTTCTGAATGTCCTTGAGTGAACATTTCTGGAGAGACCTGAAAATAGCTGTGCAGCAATGCTCCCTATCCAGCCTGACAGAGCTTGAGGGGATATGCTGAGAAAGGGAGAAACTCCCCAAATACAGGTGTGCCAAGCTTGTAGCGTCATACCCAAGAAGATGCTGTAATTTATGCAAAAGGTGCTTCAACAAAGTACTGAGTAAAGGGTCTGAATACTTATGTAAATGTGATATTTCATAAAAACCTGATATTTTATAAAAACCTGTTTTAGCTTTGTCATGATTGGGTATTAAGTGTAGATTGATGAGGGGGGGGGGACTATTTAATCAATTTTAGAATAAGGCTGTAAAGTAATGAAAATATGGAAAAAGTCAAGGGGTCTGAATACTTTCCGAATGTACTGTAGGACTTGATTCAATCCGTATCCCTGAAGTACAGCGCTATAGCTCCGCGTTCGCGGAGACTACATTTACAGGGAACGCTGTATATGCCGGCTCAATGGAAATTAACTTTATATTTTAAGGGTGCTATAGCGCTGAACTTCGGTGATACTGATTTAATCAAGCCCATAGACAGGTACAGTGCTCTACCACTGTTTGAATTGGTTGAAAGATGACAAATCCTAAACTTAACTTAAGCACCGTTTCCATTGGCACTTTAAAGTCAACCCAGGTTGGGCTGGCCTTAAGTGGGCTAGCTCAAATTGCGTTTCCACTGCCTCCAGAAATGAGAAATTATGTAATGTTGTTAGGTAGCCAATATGTGACTGCAGCTGGCTTCGCTAATGTTGCTAGAGAGTGTACAAAGCTGTCATTACGGCAAAGGGTGGCTACTTTGAAGAATCGCAAATATAAACACTTTTTTGCTTACTAAACGATTCCATATGTGTTATTTCCTAGTTTTGATGTCTTCACTATAATTCTACAATGTAGAAAATTATAAAAAATAACGAAAAACCCTGGAAAACCCTTTTGACTGGTACTGTACATTAATTGGCTACTTTATGGCCAACAGAGGCAAATGTTTTCCCATAAAAAGAACCAAGTGAAGGAGTTCCATAACTTCCATTTTAAATTTCCACTCGAGCAGCCTCCAAGAACCAAGAACTGAGGATGCATAAAACACTTTGCTTGATAATGCAAAGTCAACGTTAGAATGCAGTTTAAACCACCTCTGAGCAAATTTATGTAA
This sequence comes from Oncorhynchus nerka, assembly GCF_034236695.1. Lineage (NCBI taxonomy): Eukaryota > Metazoa > Chordata > Actinopteri > Salmoniformes > Salmonidae > Oncorhynchus > Oncorhynchus nerka. Next base: position 71,136,827 of record NC_088408.1, on the reverse strand, counting down.
TGTGCTCTAATGCACCCAAAGTCGTTTTCCAGTGCTTTGTCCCCATTATTTCTTGATGTGCATCAGCTCTAGCTCATGTTTTACAGAAAAATGGTTGGAAGTAGGTGTCTCCATAATGACAATCTAAATAGCCTACCTTCAACTAAAAAGTTGTCACAACATGCGGGTGCTGCTCCCTCTCCTCTTGCTCACTCAACACACACACACACACACACACACACCACTCACTCACTCAGCAACAGCCTGCATCAATGCCTGACAGTCAGCAGCTGGTCACAGTGAAATATATATATATTTTTAAGAGAAATTACATGGCGGCCACAGTGCAATTTAGGAATAGCTCAAAAACCCGCAACCCGCGACCAATGCATTTTCACCCGAAACATCATGGAAACGGGGCTTAATATGGTTTGCTCACCATTCAGCCCAGTGCAACAGTACAGTCCACCTTGCTGGATCAGGTGATCCCAGCTGCCAGGACATCCAAGAAGCCTTAGCTTCTCTCTCAACCTCTCTCTGACCAGTATGCCCCTCTCCACCATACTCTTCACTCCTTCCTGCCTGGGACAAGGATTTACAGAGGTCTATTTAACTTATCATGAAGCATTAGTTCCACATACTGTACCCAGACTTTGTATGATCACATTTTATACTAGAGAAGCCTTGCAGACAATGCTATTGAAGCATAGACTAGCCATAATGACTTACCACTCCACATGGTGGGCAGGGTTACTGAGCACCGTGGCAACCACACGAGCTCCTCTGACAGATGGCCGGGACCACAAAGCCCTGACCTGCTTCTCGGCCTGGGACTGAACAGCTAGCAGTGTGGAGCTCTGCTTTAGGACACATAAGAGGTGTCCAACTCGCTCGCCTGTAGTAAGGACAATATAAGAAAATGCATTTCCATACAGAGATTTACTGTCAATATATGTCCTGGGGATCTTACATTCGTCACATTCGATGAAAGTAAGAGACGTCAATTGATAATACACTAAGAGACAAGTGAACCCTTGAAATGGCTCACCGTAAAGCCCAAAGCTGTGGGAGAAGGACTGGGCACACAGAAGCTCCATCCCCAGAGAGGCACACAGACGTACTGGCCAGGCGTCTTGTTGAAAATCCCCATGGCATAGGCCCTGTGCAGGCAGCAGGAAGAAAGGGAAAAACCTACACCTCTGAGAGTATAGAAAAAAAGATGCAGAGAGAAGAATAAAGAGAGCATGAGGAGACTGAAGAGAACTACTATAACAAGTGTTTCTACTGTAGAAATGCTACTCCCTGGGCTAGACTGATGCCAGGACCTCCAAAGAAGAAAAAAAAACATTGATAAATGACTTTGCTGATAACTTCTTTATTGAGGAAAACATTTACTTACTACAACTGTAATATGTGGTTGTCTCACCTAGCTATCTTAAGATGAATACATGAACTGTAAGTCACTCTGGATAAGAGTGTCTGCGAAATTACTAAAATGTCAAATGTATAACATCTGTTACATTACTAACGACTGTAAAAACAGTTGGGTTATGGAGCAGTACCACCATAAGCTGTGTGAGGTGTCTCCAGTGCTTCTGGGAGAGGTCTGAACCAGTAGGGCAGTGAGCAGAAGCAGACAGAACAATGACACTCTGCTCTGGGGCCATCTCCAGATCCTCCATCATTTTTTGCACACCCACACCCCTCTGCTCTGTATCCCAATACCGATACCGACGGACATCCTGGATCCCTGCTGCCTCAAAGATACCAGCCAAGGAGTCTGCAGAAAGGAACATGAGGACCAGAGCTTCAGCACCAATATCATCAGCAATACCAATACTATATTGCTCTGTGATTGTGCTTTTAACTATGTGCATGCTCTCCTCCCCCCGCTACTTACCATCACAGGGGGAGGAGAGATAGACTGGCCCACACCAGACACCGCTCACATTGTACCAGTGCTTCAAGAGCTCAGCCCCCAGACGGACAGCCCCAGTACAGCCCACAGTCTGCACACCCAACACCTATAGAATAATGAGCATAGGGGAGGGGAGTAAAATCAAAATACTCACGGCCATAATGTATTATCCAATGCCACTTACAAGCTGATGTTGATTGATTACATAAAAAGTAGTGTGTGGACAGGGAAGGGGTGGCCAAAGTGTAATTGCATAGGTTACGCTGCCGTTGAGCTTGTGAAAGGCCTATCTTTGTGTCCAGATGGCTGTTCTTGACTGATGGCTTGTTGCAGTGCTTGTTTAAATACAGTTTCATAACCTTGAGCTCAGCAAGCTACCTACTGTATGAGAAAACTGTGAGGATCACACATGAGGTCAAGTTGATCCATGGAACATACACAGTAGACAGCAAAGATTACCCTGTTCTCCACGATGGCATGGCAGTCCCTGCCCAAAACCAATTCTGTTGCTCTCCTGGTGAATTCTGGAAGGCCAAAGGATGATGGATACTCTGGACAGAGAGTGGGGTCTGTGCAGATCTGTTGCATTATTTTCCCAATGAGCGGGCTCACAGAGGTCTGACCTTCCTTGTTGAGATACTCTGAGGTCCCAAAAAATAGTTATGACAATAAATATTTTAATGCTTAGGCTAGAATAAGCTGTAATATATTACCCTAAAATAGTAACTTCACAAGCTTAACTAAATAATTATAAAATATATATTATTTGATCAGTAGTGATATTCTGCCATTTAGTCTAGTTGAACTGCACCAGGACCAGACACTAGGGTCAGTGACAACAAACGCTAATGAGATGCATAGAAGTCAGCCAGCTGAATTTATGAGCTAACTCACCTCTTCCCGCCAAGTACACTTTGCTGAGATGAGTGTCTGTCTTGAAGTCAGCCAATAGCTTGGTTTCAGGATTCGGTTCGGCAGTTGGAGTGTCGACGAAAATAGAGAGAAGAGTTATTCCCCGGGCTTGAACATTTTCAGTGGAACCCACTCCACCATCACTATTACATGTTTGCCTCATCTTTTTAGTTTCATCACCCTGCTCTGTCAGCACTAAGCAAGCCATCAAGCCTTTGTTTATGGTTGTTGCTTAGCTACACAACATCAATTTAAATACCGTATCTTGGCAACGTCTGTGATGGAAGGCTTCTACCGTTCTCTTATAAATAATATAAACGGTTTTCACTAGTTACCACAGCCATAAAGTCAGCATTGGATATCGTAAAAATTAACTTAAGTTTAGGGTTAGGCTTAAGTTTAGCAATTTGGTTAAGGTTAGGGTTAGGGTTAAGTTTAACATCTAATTTTAAGAAGATAAATTACAGAAATAGGCCGGGTTTAGGATTGAGTGATTGTGGTAACTAGGGACGACCCTTATAAATTGACAGGTTTGAGATTTCGTTCTCATTGACCTCTATGCTGAGTAGCCTTCGCATCGACACTGAGCTGCAATTTTCCTAGGTTAAAAAAATGATGTCATCTTCAACCTAGCGATTTCCCAGGAAGTGTTCAAGAACAGGTAAAATTGTGGCGTTTGCTTTCCTTTAATGAAAGTATGTCCTTTTCACTTTTTGGAAATATAACAATAATACAGTAAAAATGTAGGCCTATGGAAACAAAAAGTTGCTTTTTTAAACATGGTGCCCTGCTCCTGTTCCTCAAAACCCAACTGTAGAAACCCACAGAAGAGAGAATTGAAAAATATGAATTAGATTATCCCTGTCAACAAGCTACAAACTCTTTTGTGTGGTTTTAAATGTAAATGCTGCTTTTAAAATGAACATTTTTACTCCATGTTCTAAGTACTCCATGTTCCTGATTGAACATTTGAACCATTCAAACCAAATTGTCCCTTTGTAAAGTAAGGCACAATTAAGCATTATACTCAAGGCCCTTTACTCAAAGTTCCCAGTCAGACTGCATTGATGATGCCAGCAGTTTCCTATTGTTTCCTATTGAATCCCAGTATAGTAGCAAGTGTAGACACATGGTTGCTGACTGAAGCACCTTTTTAAGATAATTTGCATGTTAGAGGGTCATTTGTCAGAAATTTGCAGCTAGAAATGTAACATATAGAGCTACTGTCTCATCTCACGTTTACATTCAATGCATTGTATTTTGCATTCAACAAGTGTGAACCTGGTGCACATTATTACAGAGCAAATAAAAGCTCACATTTGTGGTCACTTACAACATTTGAGGCAGATTGTTCAGACTCAGCTGTACACTAGGTGGCACTGCATGTTTAAGTAAATCGTTCTTGCTCCATTTGCAGGAGGTATACTTGAGCCTCTGATTCTTGTTGGAACCCTTCTTCACAGAATACAACATGTTGGTACTCTTTTGATCTTGGGCAGTGTGAATGATGAAACTCATGTTTGTTCTCTCTTAACATTTGACCTAATTTAATCTCCTTTTGATGCCAATATATTCACAAGATCCAATAGATTCACAAGAACCTCATCGATCATCTAGTATGCATGCATATCACTGTTGTAGTTATGAGATGAATACTCCCCCTGACCTACTGTATGACTGCACTTCACTGTGTGAATACATTCTTGTGTATTATGCAAGCTGATCACTGCAGAGAAGCTGCTTGACCTTCAGATGTATCAGATAGGCATCTCTCTCTGTACAGTATGGCCGTGTCCGACATCTGGCTGGGCTACTACTTACTTAAACTGCATACTGAGTACTAATTGTACAACATACTATTTAGAACATTCTGTTTATTAAAAAAACAAATCCAGTAAAGCTGCATTTATATCCAAGTGGGAAGGCAATTACCAGTTGTGAAGTCGTAAATACCAGTTAGATGCATTCATGTAATTTGAACTTTGGCTAATGGCCACCAACCTGCGTCAACCATAAATTACAGAGTTAAAGATGCATATAAAAAAATGTTTTTAAATAGTGACACTGACAAGGTACAAATCTGTCGTTCTACCCCTGAACTGGCAGTTAACCCACTGTTCCTAGGCCGCCATTGAAAATAAGAATTTGTTCTTAACTGACTTGCCTAGTTAAATAAAGGTAAAATATATATTTTTTACATAGAGGTAGGGGCAACAGGATGCTCACCCCTCCGCGTCCAGATTGCAAATGAATTGCGCATGCGGGAAGCCGCCGCTGGCTGATTCCGCCCTGGCTTACATTCAGGGTGGGATGTAAATGTAAAATGTTCTTTGTCTAAAATAAATCACAGCACAAAATAAATCACTGCATTTGACTCACACAGCCTCAGTCACTTACTCACCTTGTCCACTGTGTGTGTGCCTCTCTGTGACATAAGCTAAACATCTAGCTGGCTAGCTCATCATGTCTCAGTCTAAACTGTACACTCAAAAATACAGAAAGCAGTGGGAATCAAACACTGAATTCAAAGGCTGGTTGAAGCCGTTTATTGTAAGGCTGATTTCTATGCCAAACTTAGTGATGTAAAAAACACATGACAACTCAAAAACATACTCAAAATGCAAAGCCTTATAACAATTCCACCCAAAACAAGCTGCCATTTATGGTTAAAAAACTTGACTCTGCAAAAAATAGCATTAGCTATCGCTGAACACTGTTCCATGCTGGCATGTGATCACATTAGAGAAGCATGTAGAGCTGCTTTCTCAGACTCCACTGCTGCTACCCACTTCAACATGCACAGGACAAAGTGCACTGAAATGATTAATGGTGTTCTATCACCATACTTTCTGAAAAAGTTGGTCGCAGGTGTGGGTGACCAGCGTTTCAGCCTCCTCCTCAATGAGTCCACGGATGTGGGTGACCAGTGTTTCAGCCTCCTCCTCGATGAGTCCACAGATCTATAGCCTGTACTGTTGTGGCTTTCCTTGAGAAGTGTTGTCTTAAAAAAGAGAAACTCCTGGTGATAGGGACTGACAATGCCTCTGTTATGACAGGGATTAACAATGGGGTCCATAAAGTGCTGAAGGAGGAGTTTGGCCTCAAATATCTGGTTCTTATTCACTGTGTGTGCCACTCGCTGCAGCTTGCTGTAAGTCATGCTCCCAATGACACCATCCCCCGTAGTGTGGAGTACTTGGTACGAGAGACTTATAACTGGTTTTCAGTGTCTCCAAAGCGCAGGGAGGCCTACAAGGCCATATATGAGACCATCAACTGTAGGTTGATTACTTTACAGGTAACCAAGGTGTGTGCCACACGTTGGCTCTCCATTGAACCCACGGTTTCACGCATTTTGGACCAGTGGGAGGAGCTTAGGCTGCATTTCACAAGTCCAGTGAACACTGCTACATGGCAGAGGTTTTATACTCCATGTACAGTGATCCTCAAAACATATTGTATCTGACTTTTTTGAAGTCAGTGCTGGTCGAGGTACAGTTTGCCATCAATGCTTTTGAGGGAGAGCAAGTAGATCCTATTAAGCTACTTGACAGCTTGGTTAGCCTGATCAAGTCTGTGAGTAGCAGGGTGCTGAATCCACTGGCAAATGTTGATGTACTCAAAGGGCCAAAATATGGATACATCAGTCCCAAACCTTACCTTGGTTACCTTTTTGAGTCAAAGGCAGCTGAGCTCCACCTTGCGCCTGAGGATGAAAACAATGTCCTAAAGCGGTGTGTAGCCGTCACCATCTCCCTCACTAATGAGTTGAGGGTGAGACTGCCGGACAACATCGAAGCATTGCAGTACATGTCAGTTTTCAATGTGTAGGAAACTCTAAAGCACAATAAGAGCGATGGAGAAATAGAAAAAATAGCCAAGCTCCTTGGCTACTCCTCTGCAGAGATAGACAAGATTGCCCAGCAATGGCGTGCCATCCATCTTAGTAAATGAAATGAGACAAAAAACACACTGGGCTTCTGGAGTGAGATTTGGAAGTTCAGGGATGCAGCTGATATCAACCCTTTTCAAGAACTTGCCATGGCTGCTGTGTCTGTGTTGTCCTTGCCACACTCGAATGCTGAAGTCGGGAGAGTATTCAGCCAGATGAGTGTGGTAAAAAGCAAACTTAGAAATCGGATGTCCTTGCAGACCCTTAACTCCATCCTGTACATTCGATATGGACTGAAGCTGTCTGGTGAGGCTTGCTATGAGCACCAGCTGTCTGATAATGTTTTGCAGATTTTTGGCTCATCAGCTGTTTACTCATTTACGTCAGCTCCCTCAGTTGCTGAACCTGCCATAGAGAGCCTTGACCAAAATGACGATGGCCCACTCTTTCTGTGAGCCAGCATAGCCTGTATGTGTGTTAATGTACAATCTACATTAACAAAAAAATGTAAAAAATGATATAGTTAAAAATGTTCATGTTTTACTGTGACTTGTTGTAGGCTCCTAAGTGGACCATAAGGTTAAAAACTAAACCAAATTAAGAAAAATTAACTAAAAAAATTAACTAAAAAACTAAGTAACTCCGCCAGTGTCTCTTTTGGTTCACTTTTGCCAGTTCCAAGCCCGGATGAAGGAGGAAGGTTGGAATTGTGACATAAAAAAAAACAAGAATCGACAGAAAGTTCATTTGTAGTTCTAAACATATTTAGGGTGTTTTTTACTCACTTTTTGTCTCTCCCACGACGGTAGTATTCTTCTCTCCCACAGCGTCCATCACAATTACATGCACATGGCCAATTATGCAAATTAGGCGATGGCGTCATTTAGCGACTTCTAGCGACATTTAGGACTGCCAATAGCTACTTTCCTTACTGAGGAGTTGGCAACACTGCCTGGAGCCAGTGGGATTGGCGACGAATATGAAGCGAGAGCATACAGGTCGCAGTGGTGGGTAGTATATGGGGCTTTGGTGACAAAACGGGTGGCACTGTGATAGACTACATATAATTTGCTGAGTAGAGTGTTGGAGGCTATTTTGTAAATGACATCGCCGAAGTCAAGGATCGGTAGGATAGTCAGTTTTATGAGGGTATGTTTAGCAGCATGAGTGAAGGAGGCATTGTTGCAAAATAGAAAGACGATTCCAGATTTAATTTTGGATTGGAGATACTTAACGTGAGTCTGGCAGTAGAGTTTACAGTCTAACCAGACACCTAGGTATTTGTAGATGTCCACATATTCTAAGTCAGAACCGTCCAGAGTAGTGATGCTAGTCGGTTGAAGAGTATGCATTTAGTTTTACCAGCATTTAAGAGCAGTTGGAGGCCACGGAAGGAGTGTTGTATGGCATTGAAGCTCGTCTGGAGGTTTGTTAACACAGTGTCCAAAATAAGGGCCAGAAGTATACAGAATGGTGTCGTCTGAGTAGGGTTGTACCTAGTAGGTTCCTTGATAATTTGTGTGAGATTGATTGAATCTAGTTCAGACAGTGTGTGTGCATAGAGTCAGTACAATATAATTGTTGCAAAAAAGGGTCAAATTTGAGGCTATGAATAAGAAGTTGGAGCTCTTTTCTATCTGCATTAGCAAGGACAACACATAATTTTATGATTTGTGTGTGCTAATGAACTCAAGCTTACGGACAATATCAAATGTGATATAGCGAAGCACCTGAGTGAGTTGGGTGCCCAATTATGCAGGTACTTCCCAAAACGGATCACACAAACAACTGGATTCGTTATCCCTTTCATGCCCTGCCTCTAGTCTACTTCACGATATCCGCAACAAGCGGTTCTGTGAAATTTTATTTAATTGTAACGAGTGCGCTGAGAGTTGGGAAGAAAGTACAGGGAGTGATTGTTTTAATAAATAAACGAAACAATAAGCACGAAACAGAAACCATGCACCGACATGAAACAGAGTCAATAACACCTGAGGAACGAACCAAGGGGAGTGACAGATATAGGGAAGTTAATCAAGGAGGTGATGGAGTCCAGGTGAGTGTCATGAGGCGCTGGTGCGCTTGACGATGGTGACAGGTGTGCGGGATAATCAGTTGCCTGATGACCTAGAGGCCAGAGAGGGATTATACGCGACAGTACCCCTTCCCCGATGCGCAGACACCGACAAAGGGGACGAACCCGGGGATCAGGAGCAGACCGATCACGAGTCATGGGAACCTGTCGAGCCGGCTGAGGCGCGGGCCCATGTTGAGCCGGCCCGGGTACGGGACCCTGTCGAGCCGGCTGGGGCGCGGGCCCATGTTGAGCCGGCCCGGGCACGGGACCCTGTCGAGCCGGCTGGGGCGCGGGAACCTGTCGAACCGGCTGGGGCGCGGGAGCCTGACGAGCCGGCTGAGGCAGGGGAGCCTGGCGATCTGGTTGAGGCATGAGAGCCTGTAGCGGTTGCCAACGTCATTTACACTGACCCAAAAAATATAATAAAATAACACTCCCCGATGCTTCCCTTAAGTGAGGTGTTATTCTGTAATGAGTGCGCTGAGAGTTGGGAAGCAAGTTCAGGGAGTGAGTGTTTTAATAAATAAACAAAACAAAAAACACGAAACACCAACAATGCACCGACATGAAACAGAGTCAATAACACCTGAGGAAAGAACCAAGCGTAGTGACAGATATAGGGAAGGTAATCAAGGAGGTGATGGAGTCCAGGTGAGTGTCATGAGGCGCTGGTGCGCTTGACGATGGTGACAGATGTGCGGGATAATCAGCAGCCTGATGACCTAGAGGTCGGAGAGGGAGTATACGTGAGATTAATCAGAAGCCACTGCCAGATTTCTGGATTGGGCTGCGCTCAGAGTATCCTGCCTTGGCAAATCGCATTGTTAAGACACTGATGCCCTTTGCACGTACCTATGTGAGAGTGGATTCTCGGCCCTCACTAGCATGAATACTAAATACAGGCACAGACTGTGTGTGGAAAATTATTTAAGACTGAGACTCTCTCCAATACAACCCAACATTGCAGAGTTATGTGCGTCCTTTCAAGCACACCCTTCTCATTAACCTGTGTGGTGAGTTATTCACAATTTTCGATGAACAAATACATTTTTATATGTAAGATGGCTAAATAAAGAGCAAAATTATTGATTATTATTATATTCGTATTTGTGCCCTGGTCCTATAAGAGCTCTGTGTTACTTCCCACGAGCCGGGTTGTGACAAAAACTCACACTCAGTCTTATGTTTAATACATGTATCGTATAGTGTGTGTGTGGCAGGCTTACAATGATGGCAAAAAACAACATTTGAGAGTGCACTGACCCTGGTGCTAGAGGGGGTACGCAGCTGGAGGTTGAATGTTTGATGGGGTACAGGACTATAAAAAGTTTGGGAACCACTGTACTAGATGAAAAACTGAAGAGTATGACATCCTGACATTTAAAGCACACTACATTTTTTTTTACATTTCACATACTATGAAACACATTTTTTCCCATACCCAAAATGCCTACTATTTATAATGCAAGTGGGCTATGGCTATTCAGACACGGCCAATGACTATCTGGTCTGTGTAGGATGATTGATTTCATTTATGGGTATGTGACCGTTGCATCATCATTGTCTCACCAAACTGTAATTTGCTTGTGCTTGTTCATTGAGACTGTTTGCTCCATAACCAATAAGAAGACACACTGGCCTTCAATGCTAATGGGCGGCAACAATCTCATATTCGTTTGGACCAAACCGCATCAGATAGATGGCCTGTAGAGACACTCGCTCACTCTCCAGTGAGATACATTCAGCCTCTTGAGAAAATTATGAAACAGAGACGAAAAAAAATGTATTGGTAATTTTTTTGCGGAAGCCTGGCCTCCCTTGGCATCCATGAATACATGCCACTTGTTATAAAGCAGTGAGGGGTTGTTTATCCTTGTAGATGACCAGTACAGTAGGTTGTGTGTGATTAATGAAGGCTTTACCAGCCTGCCACTTAAAAACTGTAACAGGAATTACCTGATAGGAATCGAGTTGAACTCCGGTCCGGATAATTGTTTCCATCCCAAGGAGTTGAGGAGATATGGATGTTTTTGTAGCATGAGTGTTTTCAACCCCACACAGTTACTGTGAGCGTTATGCGTTCCAGGGCTTATTCCCCTAGAGTGAGAGACAGACTACATGTATTTCTCTACAGCCAAAATTCTCCCTCTCACTCACCCTCCACTATCTCTGTCTGTCTGTCTCCCTTTTTTCTGTCTCTAACTATGTCTCACTTACTCACTGACTCACTCTCTTTCTCTGTTTCTGTCTCTAACTCTGTCTCACTCACTCTCTTTCTCTGTTTCTGTCTCTAACTCTGTCTCACTCACTCACTGACTCACTCTATTTCTCTGTTTCTGTCTCACTCACTCACTGACTCACTCTCTTTCTCTGTTTCTGTCTCTCTCTGCTCCCTCTCTTTCACACATTGATACAAGTGAGAAGGATCATGGAAACCTTGTCATTTACTTCAGTTGTACAGTCATATGTTTAGTGAAAGGTTTGTAGAGGTACCAATTGTCAGAATTCATAATGACTTAGTTCATACCAATATTGAATTAATGTTATTTTTGGAAATTACATCACACTCATTCACTGCTTCATTGCTGTGTAAAAATAAAAAATGAACACATTTTTGTACTCATATGACATCCTATAGCATCAACAATGATACACAATAAATTAGTTATGAGCAAATATGCTGCACAAGATGCAAGGAAATGTTAGTAGATCTTATGGGTCAATGCAATGTCTGCAATCAGTGATGCAGATGGTCCTGCTGTGTGTACGAAGCACCATAAGGATGTAATTTGGCTGTGGGTCAGTACACCTGATAGGTGTGCTGGTAAATTTAGTGTGGCTGATGCTTCAAATCATCTTAGGTTTTCATGGATTGGTTGGCAGTCATTGCCTTACATTCATAATTGACTGTTTTGTGCAAATTCTGTATTTTAGTTACATATCACTATTTATAGAATAATATGTTAATGTCCTTGATCCTTTACACTTATATTTCAGTTGCAGTTTTTAATTAGGTTGATTTTGCAGTGAAGAGGTTGATGATATGAAATCTGAAAAGAAAACCTGTTGCTACACTATGGACATTACTGGACAGTAAAGACATATGGCATAATATTCCTGTATTAAGTTGACACGTTTTGCATTTACAGATAAAGTTGAGATATAATAAATAAATAAATAATTTAGCATGAGATAATGTACAAAATGTATTCTGATTCCCCACTTTTGACCATACATCACACACTGTGTATTACTGCGTCACGTCCTAAGAGCTACTGAAATCCTTTCTGGTTGTCAGGGAAGAGTCTGTCCTATTGTACACAGTATGCTGTGAGCGTGTTGGTGGTAGCCAATGCCAGGATAAGTCAGTTAATGATGATGATTTATTTTATGTTGTATTGCAGTGAACAGTGAGCTATCCTCACAGTCTCAGGCCTACCAACATGTGGCAGGGTGGTGTGTTAACACAGTTGGTCTTCAGGTCTTGTGATTAGCACCTTTAAACTGGTGCTAATCCCAAAGTCCAGACCAGCCAACCCAAACTGCCCAGTCCAGTTCTCCTTCTCAGGGTTTTGACATCAGTCAATCTTCCTTGCCCATATTCACCAGGACCAGCTCGTCTGCCATCTCCTTTGTGGTTTTCCTTTTCGCAGTCTCATCTCAGCCGTTCCAATCTCTGCTCAGTCAGTTGTGAAAGTCAGTTTTTCACCCGTCCAATTCCTGTAATGTGAAACTGAGTTAATAAGGAGAAATTAGTTTTTGTGCTTACTGTATTGAGTCATATTCCTGTCATACTTCATATTCCAGACATTGTTAAAGCCTATGATTCACTGAGTACTAAGAATGTCATTTCGAACATCATTACTTTTGAGGAATGTTGATGCCATATTAGCCAAAATATACTAAGCACATTTTACTGTAACAAATTCAGAGCCAGCAGAAAGTGGCTATTGTATCAATGGTGAAATATCAACTCTATAATAAAAGGTGTTTTGTTTTCCCAGCCTTGGAGAAGATGATATTTTTGCATTGATACTGTATATTCAAGACATCACCTTTTTGGAAAATATTTATTTTTACAAAATGATGGAATGGAATTCAAAGCATTGGGATCCAACCCTGAAATTGATCCAAACATCTTATTTGATCATGTCATTTACATTTAATTTGCAATATCAGACTTGTTGTTCACCCCATCCTCCCATTAAATCCCAAACACATGCTCCTTTACTGTTAAAGAATCCAGATATGAAGGCCAACTAATGGTCTCATCAGGAGATGATGTGTTTGTTTGACTTGGCAAATGCCCTTTGTGAGAGGTTACTCTGACATGGTGGGAGGAGGTTGAAATGTGTAGCTTACATAAATGTATTGAACATTGTGGGATTTGGGTTCATTTTTTAACTGGGAAACAGTTTTACTGCTTATTTGAGTTTGAGCTTTTAAACATATCTCTCCTGATTGATTAATTTCCATCCTATCCCCATCAATCACTTCATGGTAGTGTGTACTCTAGGGTTCTCTTTCCCCCAAACATACCCAACCAATCCTTTTTTCAAAATGCCAGAGATTCTGATCCTATCAGTTTTACAGTACATGTCTACGCAGGAAAATATAAACAATGCCCACCATTGTTTTGCTAGAGAAATCTACAGAAAAATGAAAACATTTGATGAAATATGACTCAAGTACCCTTAGCCCTTATAAAGCAAGTACTGTACTTTCACTTGCTCTTCTGAGGGAAATAATTGCCTGTGTAGTTTAAATCCTAGTTCAAATTTGGCTTTCGCTTCATCCCAAAGTCTCAGGCAGAGACATCCATCATTTGAGTTAAGTGTATTTTCTTTTACAGTACACGTCAACAGGCGAAGGTGGACTTTGTGGTCAGAAATGGAGGTCTTGCCTCTGGCAGGTATGGGGCCAAAGGGTTTATTTTGTAATCCTGTCTACTACAGTGGAAGTGCCAAATATGTTGATTTCTATGATTGATGGCGCTAAAATATTTCAATCAAGTTTTTTGCAGTTTCTTAAGAACCACCTGGAGCACATGGTTCCTCACCATTAAGAACCTTCCAACACATAGATGTTTCTTTCCAGACCTCAGGGCATTACTATCAACACTACAGTAAATTGGAAAGAAACAATCAATGAGATTAAGTTTTTTTTGCTTTATTCAACTGCAGACAGTGCAGTAAAACATTGACTTCAACCTCCTCTCATCATTTTAAGATGTGTCCCATACTGAACTACTTACTCAACTCCAAAACCACACCATTTAGGCCTGCTCTATGATGCTGTAGGATTTGATCAGATACTCAGCTCTCATTGACAATGAGTGTCGAAGAGTGTCGAAGAGTGTCATTACCATGCTTTAGCTGATCCTGTTCCTAATTTCATGCTCTCTGAGGTAATATCCCTTTCTAATCCAACAAAATACTTATATAGCATGTGGTGCTCAGTTGATGGCAGTGCTCACATATTTAAAAGGAACATTTTTGGTCTGTCATGGACGACTGCACATGAAAAGAGCTCTAGTTCAGGTAATTTCCTGGGTAAGTAGCTACTGCTGCAGTTTCTAATTTTATAGAATCGTGACCATTTTTTTTTATATACAATTCTTGTCACCTGCTGTAATTTGAAAAAGTGACCATTGTGTTAAAGATTGTACAATGTGATTTATTTGTGCCAGAATGAAAAGGCTTGCTTTCATCTGTCATCTGTCAACTGTTTTATTCATTTTACAAATATAACTTAATTGATGCGCATATTTTCTGTGGCCATCCTGCATGCCTATAACTGAAAAGTATATACAGTGTATTTCATTGATACCATTATGAGAAATAGATGCATGGACGAACTGTAATGACTAGCCTTTCTAAATATTGACTGGACTTTTTACCGTTGATACCAGTGATGATGACAAATGCTGTTTAACTGACAAATGATGTACAACAGAGTACAATGTTTCTGTTTATTCATAATAAGACAGCATTGCATTCCACTCTCTGGGAGAAAGGATTTAGATTTTACACATTGCTGGGTAGCATTACAAACTCAGCATGTAGCTCTATATCTAGGACTCAAGCCAGGACATCACCAATGTCTGTTGAAAATAGTGCTGGTGTCACCTAATGTGTGTATAAATGTTTACTCAGTCATTTGGAGTAATAAGCCAATTGTGGCATGCACTCTGAATCACTCAGTACATTAGGCTGGGCCGCAGATCGACATATTTCCACTGCCTCTCCTCTTGGTGGATTCTCTCCAAAAGCTATTTCTTGCCTGATATATTTGCCATGCCAAACAAGTGGAAGCTGAAACAACAACACAAGTTCAGAGGGTGAAAATACAGTGTAATGTGTCTCTCTAATCTGTGCAATTCAATTTGCTCTGAACATATCCATTAGAGAGTTGTGTCTGAGTTCAAACTGCCACAACATGTTGGCCTTCATTGCTTGTTGTGACACCTCGTGAGTGTTATTGCACTTAATCCATTACTGAACTGAATATAGGTGCCGTACAGCAACTTCTTAACCCAGGACTTCTGTGAGAATTTGATGAGAATTCTAGGAATCTTTAATTTGCTGTATTTTGGGAGGTGAATTTGATAACAATATCTGACACACTACATGTTTCTGTTGAGGGACATGGTGTTTGGATAAATATATCTTGAGGCATTTGGCCCTGGATCACCCCAAGGGGTGAGATCATGCCTCAGTCTCAGTTGCTTGGTAGCATACAGAAAGAGAGTTTAGTCCATCAGCCATCAGATGGGAATTACTGTTCCAGACATGTCCCACAAAGCTATTCCACTGAAAGCTGCATGACTCTGTCAGTTGGTAATTTGGGACACAACCTTTTAGTGCCAGGGCAAACACAAAAGTTAGTACCACTGAGCTAATGATTGCAAAGCCATTGTAAAACAAACCTATCTTCTATCATGCTTTTATAGAGGCTCCGCCATTATTGATGCTTAATTAATATGATGATCACATGTTATTTTTTTGTGATAACGGCTTCTCTCTATTATACAGTCATTTTGTCCCATGGAGGAAATGTCCTGTTTGTTCTATCTGAGTCTGGCTGAATTGTTAACAAAACAGGCATTCGCTCTTTGCTGAATGGCTCAATTGAAGATAATGAAATAGTGCTCTAGAGGTTGAACCTGCAATCTTGATTGTGTTGGCCTTGTATAACCAAACAGTATTAGGGCACATTTTAAATTAGAATGATCTTCAGTTGAATTTCTATTAATTTCAAGACTAAGCCTTTTCTCAAATCTACGTCAAAGCAACTCCTGGCATTTTGCTTCAAAGAGTGGAACATTTTTAATAATCTGTATGTTAGGTGAAGTGTTGACAAAACAATAAATAATGAGTTCTCAAAGACCCCACTGCCATTTTTAAATATTGGCACAGAACAAGTTGTGTTCTTCAATCATTTACTGTTTACCCTTGCATTACAGTCTTATCACATTTCCCCTGACCCACACTGAGCAGGCCACTGCAGAGCATACCACTGCTTATAAAAGAGAATGAGTATGTGATAACTATTACAAGATGCTGTAGTGCTGCCGCATCATGAGGACTAAAACCGTAGCAGCTGTTCCTCTTTAGATCTAAAAACAGTTTGATATGAGAAACTCTGAGGACATTAGCTACAGTAATTTGATTATTTTGCTGCTATGCATGCTAGTAAAAAAGACTGTACTGTACAGAATGAACAAATTACACAGAGTTTAGTTAAAGATGTCCATTCCATGTATTTCTTAATGAAGGATAGCTTTGATATTTATGATATGTATAATTTATAAAATACACTGCATGGTCAAGAGTATGTGGACATCTAACTACCATCATGAATTTCCCATGTGGCATCGACTTTGTTTGGAACAATGAATTAGCAATAATTTGTACAAAGCTCCATTCCCTATTTAGGGCATTTTGTCATGAACAAATAGTCATAAGACTAGATATAACAATAGTCATTACCCTGCTAGCACATTTAGTTCCTTGGAAGTTGTGGGAACATAAGTTTTAAGTTTCCCATTGGTTCTGGGAATGAAGCCATACGTTTCTTGACCGTTAAAATGGAGTGTTTTTTAAACCTTCTGAGAACGGAAGTGAATATTTCGCCTGTTCTGGAACATACATTTTTAGGTTGCAGGGAGATTCTGAGAATGTTTTACTATGGTTCCCTGAATATTTTCCTGGGAGGCTTTATTGATGTTCTGAGAACAGAAATGACAAGTTATTTGAAGGTAATTAAATAACGTTCTGAGAACATGTTTCAATAATACATTTAATAACACTACTAGCTAAGTTTGGGTTAACTGTTTTGAACTCCAAGCACAGATAAGACACATTGAAATGATTTTTCATAGGCATTAATCATGCAAATACATTCATTTTTTATTGTGGTGTGGCATCAGTGAGATTCCAACATACAGTGCCATCAGAAAGTATTCATACCCCTTGACTTATTCTACATTTTGTTGTTTTACCACCTGAATTCAAAATGGGAGCAAAAAACAAATTCACTCTACTACACTCAATTCCCCATAATAGTGAAAACATGTTTTTAGAATTTTTTAAAATGTATTGGAAATGAAATACAACAATATTCATTTCATTTACAAAAGTAGTCACACCCCTGAGTCAATCCTTTGTAGAAACACTTTTGTTAGCTATTACAGCTGTAAGTCTTTCTTGGTAAGTCTCTAAAAGCTTTCCACACCATGATTGTGCAAATTGTGCCTATTTATTATTTTCTACATTCTTCAAGCTCTGTCAAATGAGTTGTTAATCATTGCTAGACAACCATTTGTAACTCAGCCACTCATTCACTGTCTTCTTGGTAAGCAACTCCAGTATAGATTTGGCCTTGTGTTTTAAGTTATCGTCCTGCTGAAAGGTGAATTCATCTCCCAGTGTCTGGTGGAAAGCAGACTGAACCGGGGTTTCATCTAAGATGTTGCCTGTGCTTAGCTCCGTTCCGTAAATGTTTATCCTGAAAAAATCCATAGTCCTTCACGATTACAAGCCTACCCATAACATGATGCAGCCACCACCATGCTTGAAAATATGGAGAGTGGTACTTAGTAATGTGTTGTGTTGGATTTGCCCCAAACATAACACTTTGTATTCAGGACAAAAAGTGAATTGCTTTGCCAAATGTTTTGCAGTATTGCTTTAGTGCCTTCTTGCAAACCGGATGCATGTTTTGGAATATTTTTATTTTGTACAGGCTTCCTTCATTTTTACTTTGTCATTTAGGTTAGTATTGTGGAGTAACTACAATGTTGTTAATCCATCCTCAGTTTTCTCCTATCACAGCTAATCACAGCCTTTAAACTCTGTAACTGTTTTAAATCACCATTGGCTTCACAATGAAATCCCTGAGCGGTTTCCTTCCTTTCTGGCAACTGAGTTCCGAAGGATACCTGTATCTTTGTAGTGACTGTGTGTATTTATATACCTTCCAAAGTGTAATTAATAACTTCACCATGCTCAAATGGAAAGCATGTCTGCTTTTTAAACGTTTACCCATCTACCAATAGGTGCCCTTCTTTGTGAGGCATTGGAAACCTCCCTGGTCTTTGTGGTTGAATCTGTGTTTGACATGTACTGCTCGACTGATGGACCTTAGAGAGAATTGTATATGTGGGGTACAGAGATGAGGTAGTCATTCAAAAATCATGTTATTAGTCCACTGCGCCACCAGGATGGAGCTAGCATGCCATATTTTTTAAACTCATACAAAGCTGTTTATTTTAGTCTAGTCTAGAGGTTGACCGATAAGGATTTTTCAACGCCGATACCGATTATTGGAGGACCAAAAAAAGCTGATACCAATTAATCGTCCAATTAGTTAATTAATTTGTAATAATGGCAATTAAAACAATACTGAATGAACACTTATTCACTTATTTTAACTTAATATAATACATCAATAAAATCTATTTAGCCTCAAATAAATAATGAAACATGTTCAATTTGGTTTAAATAATGGAAAAACAAAGTGTTGGAGGAGAAAGTAAAAGTGCAATATGTTCCTTGCTTAGAACATGAGAACATATGAAAGCTGGTGGTTCCTTTTAACATGAGTCTTCAATATTCCCAGGTAAGACGTTTTAGGTTGTAGTTATTATAGGACTATTTCTCTCTATACCATTTGTATTTCATATACCTTTGACTATTGGATGTTCTTATAGGCACTTTAATGTAACAGTATAGCTTTTGTCCCTCTCCTCGCCCCTACCTGGGCTCGAACCAGGAACACATCAACAACAGCCACCCTCGAAGCATCGTTACCCATCGCTCCACAAAAGCAGAGGCCCTTGCAGAGCAAGGGGAACAACTACTCAAGTCTCAGAGCGAGGGACGTTTGAAACACTATTAGTGCGCACCCCGCTAACTAGCTAGCCATTTCACATCGGTTACACCAGCCTAATCTCGGGAGTTGATAGTCATAAACAGAGCAATGCTTGAAGCATTGCGAAGAGCTGCTGGCAAACTCACTGTTTGAAAGTGCTGTTTGAATGAATGCTTACTAGCCTGGTGCTGCCTACCATCGCTTAGTCAGACTGCTCTATCAAATCACAGACTTAATTATGAACATAATAACACACAGAAATATAAGCCTTTGGTGATTAATATGGTCGAATCCGGAAACTATATCATTTCGAAAGCAAAACGTTTATTCTTTCAGTGAAATATGGAACCGTTCCGTATTTTATATAACGGATGGCATCCCTAAGTCTAAATGTTGCTGTTACATTGTACAACCTTCAATGTTATGTCATAATTATTTACAATTCTGGCAAATTAATTACAGTCTTTGTTAGGAATAAATGTACTTCACACAGTACGCAATGAGCCAGATGGCCCAAACTCCTGCATATACTGCTTGCACGGAACGCAAGAGAAGTGACACAATTTCCCTAGTTATACGAAATTCATGTTAGCAGGCAAAATTAACTAAATATGCAGGTTTAAAAATATATACTTGTGTATTGATTTTAAAGAAAGTCATTGATGTTTATGGTTAGTTGCATTGGTGCAACGACAGAGCTTTTTTCGCAAATGCGCTTGTTAAATCATCACACGTTTGGCGAAGTAGGCTGTGATTCGATGAGAAATTAACAGGCACCGCATTGATTATATGCAACGCAGGACACGCTAGTTAACCTAGTAATATCATCAACTATGTGTAGTTAACTAGTGATTATGTTAAGATTGATTGTTTTTTACAAGATACGTTTAATGCTAGCTAGCAACTTACCTTGGCTTCTTGCTGCCCTCGCTTAACAGGTAGTCAGCCTGCCACGCAGGCTCCTCGTGGAGTGCAATGTAAGGCAGGTGGTTAGAGCGTTGGACTAGTAACCGGAAGGTTGCAAAAACGAATCCCCGAGCTGACAAGGTAAAAATCTGTCGTTCTGCCCCTGAACAAGGCAGTTAACCCACCGTTCCTAGGCCGTCATTGAAAATAAGAATGTGTTCTTAACTGACTTGCCTAGTTAAATAAAGGTGTAAAAAAATATATAAAAAAATTGGCCAATCAGTGTCCAAAAATACCGATAACCGATTGTTATGAAAACTTGAAATCGGCCCTAATTAATTGGCTATTCCGATTAATCAGTCGTCCTCTAGTCTAGTCAAACCACAGAGATATATAGAGGACTCATCTTTATATCAGTGCCATTATAGCGTCTTTGATGGCATCGGCAGTGCCCGGCCGCGACCGGGAGGTCCGTGGGGCGACGCACAATTGGCCTAGCGTCGTCCGGGTTAGGGAGGGCTTGGTCGGTAGGGATGTCCTTGTCTCATCGTGCACCAGCGACTCCTGTGGCGGGCCAGGCGCAGTGAGCGCTAACCAAGGTTGCCGGGTGCACGGTGTACCCTCCGACACATTGGTGTGGCTGGCTTCCGGGTTGGATGCGCGCTGTGTTAAGAAGCAGTACGGCTGGTTGGGTTGTGTATCGGAGGACGCATGACTTTCAACCTTCGTCTCTCCCGAGCCCGTACGGGAGTTGTAGCGATGAGACAAGATAGTAGCTACTACAACAATTGGATACCATGAAATTGGGGAGAAAAAATGGCTAAAAAATAATAATAATAAAAATAAAGATTACGTGTGGCCAATTAGTGGGTGTGGCCAACACACCTGAACACACTCCAGATGGAGGATAGAGAGAGTTTTGTTGATGGTGAGAACAGAAGGTATCTGTTTTAAAATATAATTCTTAGAAAGTTCTTTGAATGTTACTAATGTTTTCTAGTGGTTTTTATGGAAAGTTTTCTTAATGTTCTGAGAACATGACTTTAAATAGAACCATGAGGAAACCTATAGAAAATGTTATGCTAAAGTACTGAAATTCCCACCTAAGAAACATATGGTTCTCAGAATGTTATGTGCTAGCTAGGTATCCTGCACAATTCCCAGAACATTGTAGGAAAGATTTAGGCTAAATTACCATAGGACAACACTGCTCTCACCAAGCACTAAGTGCTGGCTTATCACCACCTGCAGAAGACATAGGTCCCTGGTTCATGCTGTGTCATAGCCTATCCCCCCTGCCTGCTGGGGCTAATAGGGAGTTCACACATTATCATTCACATTCAATAGACTGTCAAAGCCACGGCCCCATTTTTTGATACACCTAATGATCTCACTCTAGTACAGTGAGCTATAGCCTTCTTACTGAATTACTGGACACTCTTAAATGGTTCCTACGTTACTGCCCAATTAATTGCATCTGTTAAAGAGCTCAGAGATTGCAACATTTCGGAAACAATTGTGACACTGCAAATTAACTGTTTAGATAAAAAATATATATATTGCATGTCACTGGCCTATTCATAGTACTGGACTATTGTCAGCTATAGAGCTTTTAAAGTCATCTTTAGATCCAGTATTTGCATGTGTGAGAAGAATGTGCACTCATAATGATTTCTAACTGCCCCTGAAACCCACGGAACAAGATCAGTATAGATAACACAGCCTACTACCCTTCAACTGTAAATTGATGCAGTGAGAAGTCAGAAGTGAGTGAAGGCACTTGTTATGGATTAAATTGGTAGTCATTAAAAAGGTAACCTGATCCCAGCATCTGTGTAGTATAAGTGACTCTCTGCAAATTGGATTGGTTTGGTAAGACACATGTTTAGCAGTCCAACCATAAACAAACCATGCTCTTATGTGTGCTTCCAATGGATATTTGTCTTGTAAACAGCCTCTCCCGGTGAGCGGAAGTCTTGTGGCTCAGTGATAAAGGGTTATCAGCTGTGGGCGGGTGTTGGACAGGCTGCAGAGGGGCCCTAGCAGAGGCATAAACACCATCAACTCACTCTATTGGGAAGCCCCTCTATAATGTCTGCATCAGACATTCATACTTTTGGACACTTAATTGGGTTTAGTTTTGATGTACAATACTTTACTATAATGCATATTTTTTGTCATAAAAAAAGCTATATTAATTTGTATGTTTTCTTACCATTTTATCAACATTTAGGTTCTAAATGGATAATTAATTGGTATTGAAGGTTCCAAGACACAGCAAGAAGAGGTGGTTAAGGGTATAGTAGAGTAAACAGCTACAGAAGCACAAAATTACATGGGGATTTGAAATTATTTGTTTTTTAGAGAACCCTTGGTAATATGTTATTAATTTGTATAATGTTGACATGTGCCGCATTCAAAGATGTACAGGTAACATAATACGGTAGCAGCAATTATAAATTCATCTACAGTCTTGAAATTAATTACTTTGATATGGATCTACACAATGAACATTTGCATATTACATTTCACATTGCGTTATAATGTTGTAATATTAATCTTTCAGTATGTAAGCATTGAGTACATTCATTGTTAGGCCTACATTGTTCCAGCACCTTAGTGTATTCAGAACATATCCAAATATATTGAACATGCATGCCCAGTGAGCTCTACGAAACCTGTGAGTGAAGGATTCAAAGAGATGGTTTGATTTACCAAACGTATCCCCTCTCCCAAAGGAATACCGCGAAACTACAGACATGATCCTAAACATGCCCTCTGGATTGCAGCAGTACACTCCCCTCCTGATGTCTTAGCATTGTTACATGATTATTTTCCATTCAGAGATGTATTGAATGGTTGACAAATGACACACACACATAAATTGCGTAATCAACCTATGGTCGTGTATTTCAACATTATGAAGAGACTTTTCCCTTCATAATGTGGAAATACACTACCATAGGTTGATTACGCAATTTATGTGCGTGTGTGTCAGCAGATATCAATTGGCCTAGACTTGTAAATACAATTAGGATTAACATTTTTGTAAGCTGAAGTAAAACATTTATAGCATCTACAGAATGTTAATTCTGGTACTTCTGTTGATTTTATTTTGTTCCCATTGTATTTGTTCGATCCTTATTTTACAAGCTGAACTTTAAGTTCAGTGCTTGCTTTGGTTTACAGTATGCTTGTATATTTTGTCATAAAACTGTCATCTTTCAATTCACTTCTAAAGGGATTTTCTCTGTAAAACTTAAGTGAAATATATGTCAGTTAACTCTTTTAATTCACTTTGATACTGGAGGCTTGAGAATTAGGTTCGTCGCCTTGCATGACAACAAAAGGCTTGTATAGACATGGACCATGGCGTCTTCTCAAGATAATCTATCACTATCAAATCGAATAGTGTAAATGCTAATAAGTGCAAATTTGAGATATCTGTGAAATATAAACATAATTATCCAACAATGACACCCCCCCATTTTTCTATGCATTGTTTAAAGTATTTATCATGTAACGAGAAAATGTAGTGTGCAAAATTTTAGATGATAACAATAGGAAACTTACAATTCATTTTCTGGTTTGGAGAATTCACTGAACTGTGTGTTGCCGTTAAAGTGTGGGGGTCCTGGGGAAGGCTCTTCACTCTTGTCGCTGCTCTGACTGCTAGCCAGGCTCTCGTCCCCCTCAGGCCTGGCAGCAGCAGGGGGCTTCTGGAAAGAGCTGGCTGCCTCAGGCGAACCCAGGAAGCAGGGGCAGTGTGTCCGCTTCTCCTTGTAGACACCTAAGGTGTTTAATCGTGGGGTGGAAAACCAGGGGCAGCCCAGCAAGTTCTTGAAAGCAGTGCGGAACTCAGGGCTCCTGCAGTAGATTATGGGGTTGAGGCCAGAGTTGATGTAGCCCAGCCAGTTGAGCAGGCGGAAGATCTCTCCCGGGGGCACGTTCCTGTCAAACACGTTGATGATGTTAGCCACAAAGAAAGGCAGCCAGCAGAGGGTGAAGGTGCC
Source organism: Oncorhynchus nerka (assembly GCF_034236695.1). Taxonomy (NCBI): domain Eukaryota; kingdom Metazoa; phylum Chordata; class Actinopteri; order Salmoniformes; family Salmonidae; genus Oncorhynchus; species Oncorhynchus nerka. Next base: position 71,112,756 of record NC_088408.1, on the reverse strand, counting down.
CATGATAATGCCCAAGGTCTTGAGGGCCTTGTGCTCCTTGACAACGGTTAGCCGTGAGGGTCTTCGTCTGGAGCTTCTCTTGCGAGGTGAGCTGGTGCAGCTGCTACTGCCACCATAGCCCAAGGGCAAAATGTTGCAACTCTGGTTGCTCAGCTGTGTTGTCGTCGGCTCTGGCCATTCATTCTGGAAGCGCAGCCGGGTCTTGTCTATGAGCTGTACCTGTCGTGTGGCTATGAGGAAGACTTTGACATAGACAAATATCATTATGAGCAAAGGGATGTAGAATGACACTACAGAGGATATAATGGCAAAAGTGCTGTTGGTCATAAAGTCACAGCAGGCAGGGTCCTGATAGCACACCAAGGCCTCCGGGTCCTCTTCTGCCCGCCAAAGCTGGTTCATGATGGGCACAAAAGAGATCAGAGCAGACACAATCCACACCACACACACGATTAGTCGGGCGCGCCACTTATTGAGCAGAACCTTGTGCCTGAGGGGCCTTGTAATGGCAATATAGCGGTCCACTGCAATCACGCAAAGAGTCTCGATGCTGGCCGTGACACAGAGCACATCTACGGAGGTCCAGAGCTCGCAGGAGATGTCACTCAGCTGCCAGTTCCCTGTCACCACGATGGTGGCCCCCAGAGGGACCACCAGGACCCCCATGATGAGGTCAGCACAGGCCAGGGACATGATGAAGATGTTAGTCATAGTCTGTAACTGGGATGTGCGTGCTATAGCGATGATGACCAGCAGGTTGCCCACCACGATGGTCATGATGATGATCACCAGCAATAGTAAACTCCAGGGTCCCGCTGCAGGATGGTAGGGTCCTGTATTGTTGTGAAGGGGGGTCACAGTGGTGTTGACCGCGTAGAGCACTATGCTACTCAAGTTAAAGTCCATCTTCATAAGAAAAGACATACACAAAGGTAAAATTGATTTTTCATGCATTAAGAGTAAAAAACAACATTTTGTAATAGCATTTTTAAAGTCAAACACACAACAATTTGGTCTCTCTATGTCACACCCTTGCGTTTTTGTTCATTCCAAGCAAATGTAAATCTCCCACTGACATGTTTCACAGCTTTCATGTATCACTGGTAAGTGTCCAGATAATCCAAACATGTATGTCTGTCTCCTATGTCTCCAAACACCGGTGACAACATGTTGTCTTGTCAATGCAATGCATCCAAAATGTCCAAATTAAAACCCCGAAAACAATCCTTTTTTGCTTATTTTGTCTTGGTTTTATACATCCCTGGAGAGGATAGTGAAAAAATGACAAATTCAAGAAGTTAGAAAAACTTTTTAAAAAGGAGGCAAACCCATATTCCTCTGAAAGAAGTCCAATCATACATACTGTAATGTTTGTCTGGAGCACTTTTCGCTGTGTGCTATATGAGAGCGATGCCACACTGTCAGAGAGCAAGCAGCTGTGACGCTCCTGCTAGAACCACAAGAGTGCACCAAGTGGCTGCCCTCCCTCTTTGGCTGTATATCACTCCCTACCTCTCTCTCTACCCTGCTCTCGCTCTCTTTCTCTCTCTCACTCACTCCCCTGCTCTCTCTCTGTACCCTTCTCTCTCTCTCTCTCTCGCTCCTGCTTTCTCTTTCTTTCTCTCTCTCTCTCTCTCTCTCTCTCAATTCACAATTCAATTCAAGGGTTTTATTGGCATGGAAAACACATGTTAACATTGCCAAAGCAAGTGAAGTAGATATAAACAAAAGTGAAATACACAATAAAAATGAACAGTAAACATTACACTCACAGAAGTTCCAAAAGAATAAAGACATGTAAAATGTCATATTATGTCTATATATAGTGTTGTAACGATGTGCAAATAATGAAAATAAATAAACATAAATAGTGTTTGTTCTTCACTGGTTTCCCTTTTCTTGTGGCAACAGGTCACAAATCTTGCTGCTGTGATGACATGCTGGTGTTTCACCCAGTAGATATGGGAGTTTATCAAAATTGGGTTTGTTTTCAAATTCTTTGTGGATCTGTGTAATCTGAGCGAAATATGTGTCTCTAATATGTTCATACATTTGGCAGGAGGTCAGGAAGTGCAGCTCAGTTTCTACCTCATTTTGTGGCCAGAGTGAACATAGCCTGTCTTCAATTGAGAGCCAGGTCCAAGCCAGCACCAACATTCGTACTGAGCTAAAGAGTAGAGCTGCCACTTTCAAGGTGCGGGACTCTAACCCGGAAGCTTACAAGAAATCCCGCTATGCCCTGCGACGAACCATAAAACAGGCAAAGTGTCAATACAGGGCTAAGATTGAATCATACTACACCGGCTCCGATGTGGCAGGGCTTGCAATCTATTACAGACTACAAAGGGAAGTGACACGAGCCTACCAGACGAGCTAAATCACTTCTATGCTCGCTTTCGAGGCAAGCGACACTGAGGCATGCATGAGAGCATCAGCTGTTCCGGATGACTGTGTGATCACGCTCTCTGTAGCCGACGTGAGTAAGACCTTTAAACAGGTCAACATACACAAGGCTGCGTAGCCAGATGGATTACCAGGACGTGTGCTCCGGGCATGTGCTGACCAACTGGCAGGTGTCTTCACTGACATTTTCAACATGTCCCTGATTGAGTCTGTAATACCAACATGCTTCAGGCATACCACCATAGTCCCTGTGCCCAAGAACACAAAGGCAACCTGCCTAAATGACTACAGACCCGTAGCACTCACGTCCGTAGCCATGAAGTGCTTTGAAAGGCTGGTAATGGCTCACATCAACACCATTATCCCAGAAACCCTAGACCCACTCCAATGTGCATACCACACAAACAGATCCACAGATGATGCAATCTCTATTGCACTCCACACTGCCCTTTCCCACCTGCACAAAAGGAACACCTATGTGAGAATGCTGTTCATTGACTACAGCTCAGCGTTCAATACCATAGTACCCTCAAAGCTCATCACCAAGCTAAGGATCCTGGGACTAAACACCTACCTCTGCAACTGGATCCTGGACTTCCTGACAGGCCGCCCCCAGGGGGTGAGGGTAGGTAGCAACACATCTGCTCCCCAGGGGTGCTTGCTCAGTCCCCTCCTGTACTCCCTGTTCATCCACGACTGCATGGCCAGGCATGACTCCAATACCATCATTAAGTTTGCTGACGACACAACAGTGGTAGACGAGAAAGCCTATAGGGAGGAGGTCAGAGACCTGGCCGGGTGGTGCCAGAATAACAACCTATCGCTCAACGTAACCAAGACTAAGGAGATGATTGTGGACTACAGGAAAAGGAGCACCGAGCATGTCCCCATTCTCCTCGATGGGGCTATAGTGGAGCAGGTTGAGAGCTTCAAATTCCTTGGTGTCCACATCAACAACAAACTAGATTGGTCCAAACACACCAAGACAGTCGTGAAGAGGGCACGACAAGCCTATTCCCCCTCAGGAAACTAAAAAGATTTGATGAGGGTCCTGAGCTCCTCAAAAGGTTCTACAGCTGCTACATCGAGAGCATCCTGACCGGTTGCATCACTGCCTGGTACGGCAATTGCTCGGCCTACACCTGTTGTATTTGGTGCTGTTGACAAATAAACTTTGATTTGATTTGAGGTCTGCCCATGGACCTTTCTCAATAGCAAGGCTATGCTCACTGAGTCTGTACATTGACAAAGTTTTCTTAAGTTTGCGTCAGTCACAGTGGTCAGGTATTCTGCCACTGTGTACACTCTGTTTAGGGCCAAATAGCATTCCAGTTTGCTCTGTTTTTTTGTTAATTCATTCTAATGTGTCAGTTAATTATATTTTTTTTGTCTCATGATTTGGTTGGGTCTAATTGTGTGTCTCTCTCTCTCGCTCCCTCTCTCTCTCAGGTCTGTAACCCAGAATGCCGGTCACCCTCACACTCTAGCTGTGGGAGTGGAGGTGCTGTGAAGTGTGCATGCTGAGACACTGCAATTCGGGTAGGGGTTTGGGGGCACTCTGCTCAGCACTCTGCTCACTACCACACACACTCAGTAGAATTCTAATTAAACCAGTCACGGGCCACTCATGCAGGCCAAAACCCTCAAAAACTCAAAGATACTCCTACCACCACCATTCAATTTCTTATATGAGGTAAGGTTTCACTCATTAAGATCAAGTTCTGCGCCTTTTGGTGTTACCTTTTAGCCTTGCCGCAGGTTACATGACTTTACTGTAGGTTAACCCATGACTTTGTTGCCATCAACTGATAATGCCCATGACTTAACAGACTTGTTCACTGCTGGACATATAGAGATAGACATCTACCTTTTCATTCTGTGGCCTTTAAATGATTTAACCCATGATTCTCTGAATCACTGATACTTGCATGCTGTACAGAACTTTTTCGAGTTGTTCCATACTGTTACAGATGGTATTGGAATTGCATATAAAACATACAAACACATTTGTATTGTTTGTCACCCTTTGTCACACATAATTGTTTCACACTTTGTCACATATACCATCACTTCCCATTTCTGAGGACGGTTGACAGGTTTCTTACCTGGACAAGTGCATTAAATAGTTTGTTTACAAACTCTAACAAAATCTGTGGTAAAAGTCTCTCACAAGTGTAGACTGCAACAAGTGTAGACTGCAAGTCAAGACACCCCCAGCTGAAAAGGAAACCAGTTTCCTTCTTCTAGTACACCAACACTAAAAATAATAGATTGTTATCTTGACACAACTCACGCCAGCTAGTACATTGAGGGAGAACAATCAAGAAAATGTCTGGAATGCCATCCGCCATTTGCCATTTATCATCGTAGTTCCTTCTATGGCCAGTTCTGTAATAGCAGTTTCCGAATGCCTTTTACTGACTCAGTGTGTATCTTTCACAATGACAATGTAATTTTTGTTTCTCTGATTCATTGTGGTGGTGGTCCATGGTGTGGACAGTACAGCCACTTGCCTTTTTGTTCCTAGGATATGACAACCGGCATCTGATTAGGATTTATCTTGGATAAACATTTAGATTTATGTTTGAATTAAGATCGTATTTCAAATGGTCAGATGAATACAAACCGAACAGGAGGGACCCCTCTGCCATAATGGTAATTAATGACGATAAGAAACATCAGCCATATTTACTTATGGCTTCCATGGATCATCCCTCGTAAAACTGACTATCCTACCGATCCTTGACTTCGGCAATGTCATTTACAAAATGGCCTCCAACACTCTACTCTACTTGCTAAACCCACTGGCTCCAGGTCATCTATAAGTCTTTGCTAGGTAAAGCCCTGCCTTATCTCAGCTCATTGGTCACCATAGCAGCACCCACCTGTAGCAGGCGCTCCAGCAGGTGTATTTCACTGGTCACCCCCAAAGTCAATTCCTCCTTTGGCTGCCTTTCCTTCCAGGTCTCTGTTGCCAATGACTGGAACGAATTTCAAAAATCACTGATATCTCCCTCACTAACTTTAAGCACCAGCTGTCAGAGCAGCTCACATATCACTGTACCTGTACATAGCCCATCTGTAAATAGCCCATCCAACTACCTCATCCCCATACTGTTATATATTTTTTTGCTCCTTTGCACCCCAGTATCTCTACTTGCACATTCATCTTCTGCACATCTATCACTCCAGTGTTTAATTGCTAAATTGTAATTATTTCGCCACTATGGCCTATTTATTGCCTTACCTCCCTTATCTTACCTCATTTGCACACACTGTATATAGACTTTTTTTCTATTCTGTTATTGACTGTATGTTTGTTTATTCCATGTGTAACTCTGTGTTGTTGTTTGTGTCGCACTGCTTTGCTTTATCTTGGCCAGGTCGCAGTTGTAAATGAGAACTTGTTCTCAACTAGCCTACCTGGTTAAATTAAAATAAAAAATAAAAATCATGATCTTCATCGATGCAGCAGTTTAGTTTAGGTGCCTTGGTCAAGGACATGCCTGTAGGATCAATCTATTGCTGATGCAGTAACTGCTTTACTGGCTGCAGGGATAATTGGTGGATGTAATGGAATTTACAGTGCATTCGGAAAGCATTCAGACCCCTTGACTTTTTCCTAATTTTTGTTATGTTACAGCCTTATTCTAAAATCAATGAAATTATTTTTTCCCCTCATCAATTTACACACAATACCCCATAATAACAAAGCAAAAACATGTTTTTAGAATATTAATTTACATAAGTATTCAGACCCTTTATTCAGTACTTTATTGAAGCACCTTTGGCAGTGATTACACCCTCAACTCTTCTTGGGTGTGACTCTACAAGCTTGCCACACCTGCATTTGGGGAGTTTATCCCATCCTTCTCTGCAGATCCTCTCAAGATCTGTCAAGTTGGATGGGGAGCGTTGCTGCACAGCTATTTTCAGGTCTCTCCAGAGATGTTTGATTGGGTTCAAGTCCGGGCTTTGGCTGGGCCACTCAAGGACATTCAGAGACTTGTCCCAAAGCCACTCTTGCGTTGTCTAGGCTGTGTGTTGTCTAGGCTGTGTGCTTAGGGTCGTTGTCCTGGTGGAAGGTGAACCTTCACCCCAGTCTGTGGTCCTGAGCGCTCTGGAGCAGGTTTTCATCAAGGATCTCTTGTACTTTGCTCTGTTCATCTTTCCCTTGATCCTGACTAGTCTCCCAGTCCCTACCGCTGAAAGACATCCCCACAGGTGATGTTGCCACCACCATGCTTCACTGTAGGGATGGTGCCAGGTTTCCTCCAGACGTGACACTTGGCATTCAGGATAAAGAGTTCAATCTTGGTTTCATCAGACCAGAGAATCTTATTTCTCATGGTCTGAGAGTCCTTTAAGTGCCTTTTGGCAAACTCCAAGCGGGCTGTCATGTACCTTTTACTGAGGAGGGACTTCCGTCTGGCCACTCTACCATAAAGGCCTGATTAGTGGAGTGCGACAGAGATGGTTGTCCTTCTGGAAGGTTCTCCCATCTCCACAGAGAAATTCTGGAGCACTGTCAGAGTGACCATTGGGTTCTTGGTCACATCCCTAACCAAGACCCTTCTCACCTGATTGCTCAGTTTGGCCGGGCGGCCAGCTCTAGGAAGAGTCTTGGTGGTTCCAAACTTCAGACAATTCCTTCGACCTCATGGCTTGGTTTTTACTTTGACATGCAATGTCAACTGTGGGACATTTTATAGACACGTGTATGCCTTCCCAAATCCTGTCCAATCAATTTAATTTACCACAGGTGGACTCCAATCAAGTTGTAGAAACATCAGTGGTCAGTGGCGTGTCCAGGGAGTGACATGTCATATTCTTTTTGGGCAACAGCGTCAGATACATGGGCTTCAGACACTAAGACAAAGGGGCATTGTTTGCCTTGCTTGGATGCTTTCTCTGGTGAAATAGATTCAGCTTCTTGCGAATCGTAGACACAAATTAAAAATTGTTTATTTATTTTAGTGTTAACATTTTTGGAGAAGCATGGCTTCCCTTGGCATCCATAAATACACGTCACTTTGTAGGCTGAATGCCATTACACTAATGGTGTTTCTAATGTCCCTTTCTATTCAAATGGCGGGTGTACAGTGTACTGTTCGGATGCTGGACTTATTTTAGAATAGACGAACGTGAGCAGGTAACCTGGTTAACCTACCTTCAAATGAAAACATGACTGGTTGTGTTCATGACCAGTGGTAAAAGTAGTTAAGCAAAAATACTTGAAAGTGCTACTTAAGTCATGTTTTGGTGTATCTGTACTTTACTTTAAATAAACATCCTCTCACTGTCAACCGCGTTAATTTTCAGCAAACTTAACGTAACTTAGACATAAACTGAACAAGTTCAACAGACATGTGACTAACATAAATGGAATAATGTGTCCCTGAACAATGGGGGGGTCAAAATCAAAAGTAACAGTCAGTATCTGGTGTGGCCACCAGCTGTATTAAGTACTGCAGTGCATCTCCTCCTCATGGACTGCACCAGATTTGCCAGTTCTTGCTGTGAGATGTTACCCCACTCTTCCACCAAGGCACCTGCAAGTTCCCAGACATTTCTGAGGGGAATGGCCCTAGCCTTCACCCTTCGATCCAACAGGTCCCAGACGTGCTCACTGGGATTGAGATCCGGGCTCTTCGCTGGCCATGGCAGAACACTGACATTCCCTGACGCCCCAGACCACTCGATCCCGCTCCAGAGTACAGGCCTCGGTGTAACGCTCATTTCTTCGATGATAAATGCGAATCCGACCATCACCCCTGGTGAGACAAAACGACGACTCGTCAGTGAAGAGCACTTTTTGCCAGTCCTGTCTGGTCCAGCGACAGTGGGTTTGTGCCCATAGGCCTACAAGCCCTCAGTCCAGACTCTCTCAGCCTATTGCGGACAGTCTGAGCACTGATGGAGGGATTGTGCATTCCTGGTGTAACTCAGTTGTTGTTGCCATCGTGTACCTGTCCCGCAGGTGTGATGTTCGGATGTACCGAACCTGTGCAGGTGTTGTTACACGTGGTCTGCCACTGCAAGGACGATCAGCTGTCCATCCTATCTCCCTGTAGGGCTGTCACTTAGGTGTGTCACAGTACGGACATTGCAATTTATTTCCCTGGCCACATCTGCAGTCCTCATGCCTCCTTGCAGCATGCCTAAGGCACGCTCACATAGATGAGTAGGGACACTGGGCATCTTTCTTTTGGTATTCTTCAGAGTCAGTAGAAAGGCCTCTTTAGTGTCCTAAGTTTTCATAACTATGACCTTAATTTCCTACCGTCTGTAGGCTGTAAGTGTCTTAACGATCGTTCCACAGGTGCATGTTCATTAATGGTTTATGGTTCATTGAACAAGCATGGGAAACAGTGTTTAAACCCTTTACAATGAAGATCTGTGAAGTTATTTGCATTCTTACGAATTATCTTTGAAAGACAGGGTCCTGAAAAAGGGACGTTTCATTTTTTGCTGAGTTTATTTTTATTTTTGACAACTTTTACTTTTACTCCACTACATTCCTAAAGATAAGTATGTACTTTTACTCCATACATTTTCCCTGACACCCAAAAGTACTCATTACATTTAGAATGCTTAGCAGGACAGGAAAATGGTCGAATTTACACACTTATCAAGAGAACATCCATGGTCATCCCTACTGCCTCTGATCTGGCGGACTCACTAAACACAAGCTTCGTTTGAAAATGATGTCTGAGTGTTGGAGCGTGCCCCTGGCTACCCTGTTCCCTGGCTATAAAAAACAAGGAAATGGTACCGAATGGTTGGCTTAATATAAGGAATTTGAAATTATTAATATGTTTACTCTTACTTTTGATACTTAAGTATATTTTAGCAATTACATTTACTTTTTATACTTAAGTATATTTAAAACCAAATACGTTTAGACTTTTACTCAAGTAGTATTGTACTGGGCATGGGAATTTTACTTGAGTAATTTTCTATTACTTTTACTTTTACTCTATTACTCTTTACTTTTACTCAAGTATGACAATTGGGTACTTTTCCCACCGCTGTTCATGACACATTAAAAGGTAATACATGTTTACAGTTGAATTACATGTCTTGACTATAAACATGTTTTGACTATGAATGTTGCAGTATAATTCGCACTTTGGATGGCACTTTCAAGGGAATTTACTGCTATATGCTAATACCCTTATATTAAATCCTGACCTTGAAGGCAAACATTGTATCAAGATGTATTTGAACAGGGAAATGTATCAAAACTAAGCTGAAGCATTTAATGTTTTGAACCATCATAATTATATTGCAAAAATCCACCTTGCATCGATTATGGTTCAAAATGTTATTGCCCCCCCCAAACTGGGTCTGTACCCCACCTTGGCCACCCCATTTAAAATGTTCAGGACACACCACTGATTACAGTATGTTTATTAAGTTGTCTTTATTAACCATAGTTTAAGAAGGGGAAAAAAGTTAATTAAATATGTACTCAGTGTTCTTGTGTCATAGTGGAAGTCTGACTGTCTGCATCCGTACTCATTTGTTACCTGGGCAATAAATGTTCTCTCTAAGGTAAATGTTCCATTAGACAGAAACTAATGGGTACCTTTTTAGATGCTTAATTGAATTGTATTTAAAGCATGTACTTCTCTCTGTCATCAAGATGCATTACCACTAACTGCCTGTGTCCTCTCCAGAGTGAGTCCCTCCCTCTTCCCCTGAATCCTCTTACTGTATGTCATTCTTTGTTCAAGGCTCTGTGGTGCTGTACGGCTCAGAGAGGAAGCAGGGTAGTGGGAGGGCAGAGGGGAAAGGTAAGGTAAGGTAACACTGTGCTTAACTGGGGTGGTGGCAGAGAGGCCCGGATGGCCGGTTTTGAATGCATCAGGGGAGAGACTGTGTGAACGAGATGACAGCTTGACAGCTGCTCATTTGTCTTTGCGTGAGAAGATGCCATGGATGAATCCGGAGCTAGTGCTAGTCCAGCGGCTGGGCATGGTGACTGGCACAGTTTGAGCTGTTGATGGAGGAATGGGCCTGATAGGAGTACAGCTTTTTTACCCTTCCACACTGGACAGACTGTTGACATAATTTCTGGAGACTGCATTCCCCTATCATGGCTGTGATTTATTTCACACAAATGCCACTTGGGAAACTTGTGGCATGTAGCCTAAGCCAAAGATAAAAAGCCATTGATGGGTAACTGCACATGGTCTCCTAAATTTGGATCCATTTTTTTTGTGTTGACCTTCCACCTCTTTGCAGTGAACTTTAAAAAAATGGGTTAATTCTAGAGACATTATTCTGAACCAACTAACTAGCAACATACTGTTCAAGTAGTGCAGTGGTCAAGGCATGGCATCTCAATGCTAGAAGTGTGACTTCAGACTCCCTGATTCAAATTCAGGCTGTATCACAACCAGCTGTGATTGGGAGTCCCATAGGTCAGTGCACAATTGGCCCAGCGTTGTCTGGTTTTGGCTGGTGTAGGCCGTCATTGCAAATACAAATCTGTTCTTAACTGACTTGCCTAGTTAAATAAAGGTTACACAGGTGTGTATCTGTTCAAGGTCTTTCTTAACGTCTACTATATTTTTGCCCATGACAAACAAACTCTGCGTCCTTGGAGATGTTAAAGAGCAGCAGCTCAATTCTTCATAGGAGGGGAACCCAGTTTGCAAAATGCAAAGGTGCTACAGTAGCTGCTCAATGCAGTGTCAGTCAGTAAATCATGAGAGCTGTCAGAGATAGTTACTTCAAGTTATTTATTTTTTTGCACATACACATGATATACGTGGAGTACACAGTGCAACGACATGCTTATTCGCAGGTTTACCTCTCGACAATGCAACAACCATAGGAAAGTAATTAAAGTTATCCATTCTCCTTTTCACATAATTTAACACCTGATTTACTTAACAAAAGGCACATCTCAACAGACATGACATGACACAAGTGCTCCTCTATTGTTCCTCAAGCAAGGGGAAGGAAGATGACATCACATTTGACCATCGGACCAACTCATTGAATGCCCTACTCCAGGTGTAGGCAACCCTGTTCCTGGAGTGTCGCAGGTACTGCAGGATTTTGGTCCAACTAGACACCACACCTGACCAGCTGAGTTAATTGATCAGTTCAATGATTGCCTAAATTCAACACACCTGGTCTTCCAGATTGGTTCAATGAAAAACATGAAATGCCTGCGGCATTCCAGGACCAGGGTTGCCTACCCCTGCCCTACTCTTTGAAGTTTGCAGTTGTGTCTATAAACACAACATGTTTTGCTCAAAACATATCCTTCAGTGTGTGTACTTTACTGTATTTATACTTGGGATATCGCTTTTCAACAGGAAAAGTTATTTAAAAAATTGCTGGTGGACCTCTTTATGTGATTAAAGAGTATACAAAATAAAAGAAATGAATACAAAATGGGATAAAAATGTTGCAAAAATATTATACAAGGCACTCAATACAATATATTTACACATGTTCTGGGGAATTATGCAATAGATTGGGCAATAATAATAGACATTGTGCAGTAATATGAATAGGAGTCCAGTAGCAGCAGTCATGGAGTGTGTTTGTAGTTTGTGTGTGTTTCTATGTGTGTTGGAGCCTATGTGTGAGTGAATGCATGCATGCCTGGTAGGATGCAGGGAGTCAAGAGTTCAAGAGTTCAGTAAATCAAATCAAATCAAATTGATTTATATAGCCCTTCGTACATCAGCTGATATCTCAAAGTGCTGTACAGAAACCCAGCCTAAAAACCCCAAACAGCAAGCAATGCAGGTGTAGAAGCACGGTGGCTAGGAAAAACTCCCTAGAAAGGCCAAAACCTAGGAAGAAACCTAGAGAGGAACCAGGCTATGTGGGGTGGCCAGTCCTCTTCTGGCTGTGCCGGGTGGAGATTATAACAGAACATGGCCAAGATGTTCAAATGTTCATAAATGACCAGCATGGTCGAATAATAATAAGGCAGAACAGTTGAAACTGGAGCAGCAGCACAGTCAGGTGGAAGTTGAAACTGGAGCAGCAGCATGGCCAGGTGGACTGGGGACAGCAAGGAGTCATCATGTCAGGTAGTCCTGGGGCATGGTCCTAGGGCTCAGGTCAGTTGAAACTGGAACAGCAGCATGGCCAGGTGGACTGGGGACAGCAAGGAGTCATCATGTCAGGTAGTCCTGGGGCATGGTCCTAGGGCTCAGGTCCTCCGAGAGAGAGAAAGAAAGAGAGAAGGAGAGAATTAGAGAACGCACACTTAGATTCACACAGGACACCGAATAGGACAGGAGAAGTACTCCAGATATAACAAACTGACCCCAGCCCCCCGACACATAAACTACTGCAGCATAAATACTGGAGGCTGAGACAGGAGGGGTCAGGAGACACTGTGGCCCCATCCGAGGACACCCCCGGACAGGGCCAAACAGGAAGGATATAACCCCACCCACTTTGCCAAAACACAGCCCCCACACCACTAGAGGGATATCTTCAACCACCAACTTACCATCCTGAGACAAGGCTGAGTATAGCCCACAAAGATCTCCGCTACGGCACAACCCAATGGGGGGGGGTGCCAACCCAGACAGGATGACCACAACAGTGAATCAACCCACTCAGGTGACGCACCCCCTCCAGGGACGGCATGAGAGAGCCCCAGTAAGCCAGTGACTCAGCCCCTGTAATAGGGTTAGAGGTAGAGAATCCCAGTGGAAAGAGGCGAACCGGCCAGGCAGAGACAGCAAGGGCGGTTCGTTGCTCCAGAGCCTTTCCGTTCACCTTCCCACTCATGGGCCAGACTACACTCAATCATATGACCCACTGAAGAGATGAGTCTTCAGTAAAGACTTAAAGGTTGAGACCGAGTTTGCGTCTCTGACATGGGTAGGCAGACCGTTCCATAAAAATGGAGCTCTATAGGAGAAAGCCCTGCCTCCAGCTGTTTGCTTAGAAATTCTAGGGACAATTAGGAGGCCTGCGTCTTGTGACCGTAGCGTACGTGTAGGTATGTACGGCAGGACCAAATCAGAGAGATAGGTAGGAGCAAGCCCATGTAATGCTTTGTAGGTTAGCAGTAAAACCTTGAAATCAGCCCTTGCTTTGACAGGAAGCCAGTGTAGAGAGGCTAGCACTGGAGTAATATGATCACATTTTTTGGTTCTAGTCAGGATTCTAGCAGCTGTATTTAGCACTAACTGAAGTTTATTTAGTGCTTTATCCGGGTAGCCGGAAAATAGAGCATTGCAGTAGTCTAACCTAGAAGTGACAAAAGCATGGATAAATCTTTCTGCATCATTTTTGGACAGAAAGTTTCTGATTTTTGCAATGTTACGTAGATGGAAAAAAGCTGTCCTCGAAATGGTCTTGATATGTTCTTCAAAAGAGAGATCAGGGTCCAGAGTAACGCCGAGGTCCTTCACAGTTTTATTTGAGACGACAACCATTAAGATTAATTGTCAGATTCAACAGAAGATCTCTTTGTTTCTTGGGACCTAGAACAAGCATCTCTGTTTTGTCCGAGTTTAATAGTAGAAAGTTTGCAGCCATCCACTTCCTTATGTCTGAAACACATGCTTCTAGCGAGGGCAATTTTGGGGCTTCACCATGTTTCATTGAAATGTACAGCTGTGTGTCATCCGCATAGCAGTGAAAGTTTACATTATGTTTTCGAATAACATCCCCAAGAGGTAAAATATATAGTGAAAACAATAGTGGTCCTAAAACGGAACCTTGAGGAACACCATTCACAGAGACAAACTGATATCTTTCCGACAGATAAGATCTAAACCAGGCCAGAACATGTCCGTGTAGACCAATTTGGGTTTCCAATCTCTCCAAAAGAATGTGGTGATCGATGGTATCAAAAGCAGCACTAAGGTCTAGGAGCACGAGGACAGATGCAGAGCCTCGGTCCGATGCCATTAAAATGTCATTTACCACCTTCACAAGTGCCGTCTCAGTGCTATGATGGGGTCTAAAACCAGACTGAAGCATTTCGTATACATTGTTTGTCTTCAGGAAGGCAGTGAGTTGCTGCGCAACAGCCTTCTCTAAAGATTTTGAGAGGAATGGAAGATTCGATATAGGCCGATAGTTTTTTATATTTTCTGGGTCAAGGTTTGGCTTTTTCAAGAGAGGCTTTATTACTGCCACTTTTAGTGAGTTTGGTACACATCCAGTGGATAGAGAGCCGTTTATTATGTTCAACATAGGAGGGCCAAGCACAGGAAGGAGCTCTTTCAGTAGTTTAGTTGGAATAGGGTCCAGTATGCAGCTTGAAGGTTTAGAGGCCATGATTATTTTCATTGTGTCAAGAGATATAGTACTAAAACACTTGAGCGTCTCTCTTGATCCTAGGTCCTGGCAGAGTTGTGCAGACTCAGGACAACTGAGGTTTGGAGGAATACGCAGGTTTAAAGAGGAGTCCGTAATTTGCTTTCTAATAATCATAATCTTTTCCTCAAAGAAGTTCATGAATTTATCACTGCTAAAGTGAAAGTCATCCTCTCTTGGGGAATGCTGCTTTTTAGTTAGCTTTGCGACAGTATCAAAAAGGAATTTCGGATTGTTCTTATTTTCCTCAATTAAGTTAGAAAAATAGGATGATCGAGCAGCAGTAAGGGCTCTTCGGTACTGCACGGTACCGTCCTTCCAAGCTAGTCGGAAGACTTCCAGTTTGGTGTGGCGCCATTTCCGTTCCAATTTTCTGGAAGCTTGCTTCAGAGCTCGGGTATTTTCTGTGTACCAGGGAGCTAGTTTCTTATGAGAATTTTTTTTTGTTTTTAGGGGTGCAACTGCATCTAGGGTATTGTGCAAGGTTAAATTGAGATCCTCAGTTAGGTGGTTAACTGATTTTTGTCCTCTGGCGTCCTTGGGTAGGCAGAGGGAGTCTGGAAGGGCATCAAGGAATCTTTGTGTTGTCTGTGAATTTATAGCACGACTTTTGATGTTCCTTGGTTGGGGTCTGAGCAGATTATTTGTTGCAATTGCAAACGTAATAAAATGGTGGTCCGATAGTCCAGGATTATGAGGAAAAACATTAAGATCCACAACATTTATTCCATGGGACAAAACTAGATCCAGCGTATGACTGTGACAGTGAGTGGGTCCAGAGACATGTTGGACAAAACCCACTGAGTCGATGATGGCTCCGAAAGCCTTTTGGAGTGGGTCTGTGGACTTTTCCATGTGAATATTAAAGTCACCAAAGATTAGAATATTATCTGCTATGACTACAAGGTCCGATAGGAATTCAGGGAACTCAGTGAGAAACGCTGTATATGGCCCAGGAGGCCTGTAAACAGTAGCTATAAAAAGTGATTGAGTAGGCTGCATAGATTTCATGACTAGAAGCTCAAAAGACGAAAACGTCATTTTTCTTTTTGTAAATTGAAATTTGCTATTGTAAATGTTAGCAACACCTCCGCCTTTGCGGGATGCACGGGGGATATGGTCACTAGTGTAGCCAGGAGGTGAGGCCTCATTTAAAACAGTAAATTCATCAGGCTTAAGGCATGTTTCAGTCAGGCCAATCACATCAAGATTATGATCAGTGATTAGTTCATTGACTATAATTGCCTTTGAAGTAAGGGATCTAACATTAAGTATCCCTATTTTGAGATGTGAGGTATCATGATCTCTTTCAGTAATGACAGGAATGGAGGTGGTCTTTATCCTAGTGAGATTGCTAAGGCAAACACCGCCATGTCATGGCAGACCATGGCAGACTCCACTATGCTGGCTAACAGCCTGCTGCCTGGCCTGCACCCTATTTCATTGTGGAGCTAGAGGAGTTAGAGCCCTGTCCATGGCTTTTGGATAAAAACTATCTCTGAGTCTGGAGGTCCAGGACCCGATGCTGCAGTACCGTTTGCCAGACGGTAACGGAGTGAATAGTCCATGGCTGGGGTCTCTGATGATGTTGCGGGACTTCCTCAAGCACCGCTTGGAGTCAATGTCCTGTATGGTTGGGAGCACGGCTCCAGTGAAGTACTGGGCCGTCTTCACTACCCACTGAAGGGTCTTGTAGTCGTGAACAAAGAAGTTTCCGTAACAGGCCGTGATCCAGCCGGTTATGATGCTCTCGATGGTGCTGCGTCACAATTTGGAGGGGGGGCATGCCAAATTTCTTCTGCTGCCTGAGAAAGTAGTGCCTTGTTTATCACACGCCATTAAAGGATAAGTTTTATGTTTTACAACCAAATCTCTATTTGTGAAGTAAATGGAATGTTATAGAAGGGTCAAGACATTTGTTTTTGGTGATTTCACTTATTTTTGAGAAACTTACCCCAAACAGCAAATTACTTCCTAGTTGTGTAGTTGGCCCTGAAAAAAACATGAACAAAATATTTAAAAAAATCCAAAGCGACCTTTTAGAAAAAAGCCAAGCTCTCAGTATTGTGATGCAGGTCTTTAGATGTTGTACACATGAAATTGTGTTATTCCAAACTTTATCCACAATGTTATATTCCATGTTGTGCGACTCAAAGAGATTTGCTGTTTGGGGTAAATTTCTCTAAACCTTGAAATCACAAAAAAAAAGTGCCTGGACCCTTCTACACTGAGTGAACAAAACATCTTCCTAATATTGAGGTGCAACCCCTCGAAAGCATTCAACGGGGATGCTGGTCCATGGTGACTCCAATGCTTCCCACAGCTTGAAAAATCCAGCAGCATTGCAGTTCTTGACAGACACAAACCGGTGCGCCTAGCACCTACCACCATACCCCGTTTAAAGGCACTTAAATATTTTGTTTTGCCATTCGAAGTCTCAATTGTCTCAAGGCTTAAAAATCCTTCTTTAACCTGTCTCCTCTCCTTCATCGTAAGGGGATCATAACTTTCACCTGGTTGTCTATGTTATGGAAAGAGCAGTTGTCCTTAATGTTTTGTACACTCAGTGTATAACGTGCTATTTAGATACAAAATTGAGATTTGGTAAAAAAAAAATGTAAACAATCCATTAAACAGGGTTAGAGAGCCTGTTTATTAAACACCCTGCCCATGGCATGGGAATGTTTCCTTCATTACTATGGAAACCTTTATGATGATGTGATCCAATTAGGTAGTGCTCTCACACAACTGTTGCTGTCTCTGTTCTTAGATGACCTACTAAAGTGGCCTATGGCAATGGATCAAAAACCTTGTGAAGCAGATTAGAAATCTGGGAAGAAAAGAGCTATCCCACTGGGCAAAAACAGGTTGAATCAACATTTTTTTTAGAGTCATTTCAATCAAAAAAAATCTATGTGTTGACATTGAGTCAATGTTGAAAATGTATTGGATTTGCAAAAAGTCAGCAACATAATGTAATTTAGTTCTTTTTTCACTCAACTTTTAACCTAAATCCAACGACATGGTGACTTTTTTTGTTGATTTCAAAGTGAATTCACATTAGTTGACAAATCAAAACTGGACGTTGAACTGACATCTGCGCCCAGTGAGATGTGTATTTTCATGAATTTATGAATATGAAATTGTTTTAGTCTTCCATTTTGAGTAACGTGCTTGACACAAGTTCGGGTGAGTCTGTGTTGCAATTGGACTTGAGGCATTCGCATGTCAGCATATTGTTCGTGAATCCAAACAAACAAAAACTGCTGTTTTCATACATTAATCATTTGATGGAAATGTTGTTATGGTATGCTGGGATGTACAGTACCAGTCAAAAGTTTGGACACCTACTCATTCAAGGGTTTTTCTTCATTTTTACTATTTTCTACATTGTATATTTTAGATTGTTTAAAGTAGCCACCCCTCTATTAACAGGTGTGCCTTGTTAAAAGTGAATTTGTGGAATTTCTTTGTAATGCGTTTGACCCAATCAGTTGTGTTGTGGAATACAGAAGATAGCCCTATTTGGTAATATATACCAAGTCCATATTATGGCAAGAACAGCTCAAATAAGCAAAGAGAAATGACAGTCCATCATTACTTTAAAACATGAATGTCAGTCAATGGGAAACATTGACTTTGAAAGTTTCTTCTAGTGCAGTCGCAAAAACCATCAAGCGCTATAATGAAACTGGCTCTCATGAGGACCACCACAGGAAAGAAAGAACCAGAGGTACCTCTGCTGCCGAAGATAAGTTAATTAGAGTTCCCAGCCTCAGAAATTGCAGCCCAAATAAATGCTTCAGAGTTCAAGTAACAGACACATCTAAACAACAACTGTTCAGAGGAGACTGCGTGAATCAAGCCTACATGGTCGAATTTCTGCAAAGAAACCACTACTAAAGGACACCAATAAGAAGAAGACTTGCTTGGGCCAGGAAACACTAGCAATGGACATTAGACTGGTTGAAATCTGTCAAAATCAAATCAAATTTATTTGTCACATACACATGGTTAGCAGATGTTAATGCGAGTGTAGCGAAATGCTTGTGCTTCTAGTTCCGACAATGCAGTAATAACCAACGAGTAATCTAACCTAACAATTCCAAAACTACTACCGAATACACACAAGTGTAAAGGGATAAAGAATATGTACATAAAGATATATGAATGAGTGATGGTACATAGGCACGATGCAGTAGATGGTATCGAGTACAGTATATACATATGAGATGAGTAATGTAGGGTATGTAAACAAAGTGGCATAGTTTAAAGTGGCTAGTGATACATGTATTACATAAAGATGCAGTAGATGATATAGGGTACAGTATATACATATACATGTACATATGAGATGAGTAATGTAGGGTATGTAAACATTATATTAAGTAGCATTGTTTAAAGTGGCTAGTGATATATTTTCCATCAATTCCCATCAATTCCCATTATTAAAGTGGCTGGAGTTGAGTCAGTGTGTTGGCAGCAGCCACTCAATGTTAGTGGTGGCTGTTTAACAGTCTGGGTGAACTGCTGGATGAGTCTTTGGTCTGAGGAGTCCAAATTTGAGAGAAGGTGAACGGATGATCCCATCGTGAAGCATGGAGGAGGAGGTGAGATGGTGTTGGGGAGCTTTGCTGGTGACACTGTCTGTGATTTATTTAGAATTCGAGGCCCACTTAACCAGCATGGCTACCACAGCATTCTGCAGTGATACGCCATCCCATCTGGTTTGTGCTTAGTGGGACTATCATTTGTTTTTCAACAGGACAATGACCCAACACACCTCCAGGCGGTGTAAGGGCTAATTGACCAAGAAGGAGAGTGATGGAGTGCTACATTAGTTGACCTGGCCTCCACAATCACCCATACTCAACCCAATTGAGATGGTTTGGGTTGAGTTGGACTGCAGAGTGAAGGAAAAGCAGGCAACAAGTGCTCAGCATATGTGGGAACTGCTTCAAAACTTTTGGAAAAGCATTCCAGGTGAAGCTGGTGGAGAGATTGCCAAGAGTGTGCAAAGCTGTCATCCAGGCAAAGGGTGGCTACTTTGAAGAATCTAAAATCTAAAATAAATGTTGATATGTTTAACACTTTTTTTGTTGCTACATGATTCCATATGTGTTATTTCATAGTTTTAATGTATTCACTGTTATTCTACAATGTAAAAGATAGTAAAAATAAATAAAAACCCTTGAATAAGTAGGTGTGTCCAAACTTTTGTAGCTTTATACTGACATTTCCAGCAGTGCTTATTTCTCAAGGAGCCACCACCCCAAAGATTTCCTGGGAGGCTTTAGGTCAGTCAAACAAAAATGTAATTGAAATCACATCATATTACGGATTCAGTATAAACAAATCGGCCATTGGGGGAAAGTTTGTTATTGTGTCCAATTTATTTTAACAATTTCCAGCAGTTCAACCCAAAATTGATCAGTAATCCAACTATAGGGATTCATTAAGATCAGGTTCCCATGGGTTCAAAGACGGGCTTGACTTATCAGGACAGAGATTTAAAAAAAAATGTTTTACACTTAACTCCTTCCGCAGTTCTCGAATGCTGTGACTGCTGTTTATCTGAAGTTTACAAGTGCCCAGTCTAAGTTTGTTAGAGGTATTTTTTTACACAGGAAATTCTCCATTAGCATGAGAAGCTAATCAAGACTACAGGGGGAAAAGAGGAAACTGCAAGTGCAAAACAGTCTGACCCTCCCACCCTGATATGACAACCACACAAGAGGCCTCTCCACTTATCTGCCATTGATCAGAGCATAATACCAGGGTCTTTGCACCACCAACTGAGAAAGCACAATAATTCTCAGTGACATATTTCTATTATGGTTCCATATATTAATCAGTGCTGACTTAAGATTCCTCATCAAAGTCAGTTCTGGGCCCTTGGGAGCAATGGCATGTAGTATGAATGTTCTCTCCAGCAAGCCAATCCAATAATTGCTCAATGCAATGAGCTCCATGATTTGTGATGCATAAAATGTCAGACCAGAAAGTGAATGTAACATAGTGTGTTTTGCAGTGCATTCCTCATTTCTCAAGAAATGTTGCATAACACTCCATTGACTCATTGACTGTTTTTTTTTATACATAGTTTTACAAAATATCCATGTACTCTTTGGGAATTGTCACACTAGCATTTCATTTATTTAATCTGTATTACCTTCTATGACCTGTTCTTTACTGTTATTGTATCTTGCATACCAAGCCCTCTGTAAGAAGCGGAGGACCCATCTTCTCTGATGTCAAGTCTAAAAGGGCTGACACACATCATATTTACTGTTACAACAACAGACGTCGACCTCCATTAGGTTGGTCGCTGTACTAGCTACGCTCTTGGTTTCGGCCCTGCTTGCGAATGGTTCTGGACAATGTAAGTGAGAGAGAACTGGCAGGTTTCTTCTGCCTTGGCCCGGGGTGTGAACCCTGAGGGGGTTAAAGCCCACGAGCAGAGTGGTCCCTCTAGTGAGAGCAGATGCTGAATGAGATCAGGGGGTTTAGGGGGAGTTCTGACAGAACGTTGTTTAGCCTTCCACAGCTATCAGGTCGTGGGGAAATCACGCACATTACCCTGTGAGTGTAACCACATGCTGCTGTTTCTGGAGCCCTCCATAGAGAAGACTGTGTTCCAGCGAACATTGTGTGCTCACCAATGCCCTCTATCCTTCCACAGTCCTCCCTAAAGGCAGTTCCAGGTCAAACAGCATGGTTATTATTGGGGTCATCGGACCATGGAGTTCTGATAACCACCTAAATGCATACATATAGTTTCTCTCTGCATCATACAGTATGGTATGGTATGGTGTATTTACAGTGTTGGTTTCCTTTAAACACCTTGCACATGTCGAAGTAGGGTTTTCCTGTTATCTTAAAGAGGATTCGAATAAGACAAACAAAAGTTGACCACAGCGTATGCTGTGTGTGTGTACAGTTCGTATTTGGAGAAGGGCTAACGACCTGCCAATGAGCTGGGAAGTTGCTGTCAATCAGGTTGTAATCAACTCAGGAAAACCCTTCTCCGCAGCTTGACTCCCTTACCTTCTCATTAGAGCTATAATACGTGTGGAGCTGGGCTTGTATTTTTGTTTTGGAGTAACAAGGTATGACAGGCTTCCACAGCTTCCAAGTCCAAAAGAGGCCCATGGGTAGCGCATATTAGACATAAAGCCAGTAAACACAGTCATCGTCAATAGAAAATAAGATAATGCTGCTACACTAGTTTAAAATGAAAACTCATTGTCACAACATGTCATTTAAAACACCCAATGTGTGTAGCATTACTTGGCAAACAATGCAACATTGACCTGTAATACATTGTGATACTTTGTTCATTTCTTGATGTGGGTCGTTCCACAAATTCGGTGCCTTTCAAAATAAATTTCACCAAATGTTTACATTCTGTCATAAAGAGCAAATGTTCAACAAGTTTTTCCATCTCAAAAGGTTATAAAAAAAATACTATAGTAAGTGCCCAGTGCCAAATAAGTAGGGTTGACCGTAACAGGGTTGACGATTTCATCTTGAATCAACCATCAATCCCTTTGTGACGGGGGAATGGAAGCTTGTTGTGTACAATAGTGAGTGGCAATTGAATGCAAGCTTCACACAAAAACGTTAAAACAGTTGTAGCCTGTCATTCCATGGTAACAGGGTTAACGTGTTATGCTCGACCCACTCAGTTTACCACCATATAAACACCAGAAAATTGCCAAAAAGAGTAGAACAAGCTCACCTGCTTTTACACTATGATTTGACTATTGATGTTCAATATTTATTTTGAAAAACAATATTTAAAAAGAGTTTCACAGATAGTTCAGTTCGCGTAACAGGGTTGACCTTAACATGAGGGACAGATTAAATTAAATCACATTAAATTAATAATAGTCTTCAGAAAATGACTGTCAAAGCAACAAAATAACTAGGGCTTTACAATGATGGTGAAAACTTAGATAAATGTTGGGGTTAAGTGGTTAAAATCTTCCTAGAAGCCACAGATGGTGCGCGGAGGGACATGTCAAAATGCTGAATTTTGGCACTTTAGCAAATGTATTCGTATTAAAAATTAGATTTACTGAATTCTCCATGTGGTAGCTTGAATTGATTGATCCGTCTTGCTGTCCTGCGCATCTCGGTTTTGCCCAGTAGCCTATCACTGTCAGTGTTCACATCAAACCACTTCTAATTTTGGAGCATATTCCACCCGTTTTCAAGTCCTGGTTCACTTGGTCTGGCGCCAGCCCAATGGGTAGCTGCAGGAACAAGATTTGAGAGCCCATGGCATACACTCTTAGAAAAAAGGTATTTGACTGTCCCCATATGAGAACGCTTTTTGTTTTCAGGTAGAACTATTTTGTGGAAAGGGTTCTATATGGAACCTTTTAGGTTCTAGATGGCACTTTTTTTTCTAAGAGTATAGAGACTGAGCGGAATATCACCTGTCGTGCAGCAAGAGCATGCTCCTCAAACAGTGGTTGATACTGAAGTGATATAAGTGTTCTTATATTAAGCACATGCTCTGCTATAAAACCTAAGTAGCCTACAAAATGGACCTGCGGGAAAGCGTGCAGCCTCCATTCGCTATTTGAGTGCATACAGATGATGTATTTCTTCCCCTGCCCCTGTTCCTTCCCATTTGATAATGGGCCATTCTAAATCAAAACTAATTTGACATATTAGCAAAGACAAGATTAAATTGAGAATTGAGTCTGATGGGTGAAAATATGGTCCCTTGAGGAGAGAACAGCTGTGCAGCCTGAGGCAAGGAACACTGTACTTTCTGAAATCATCAATAGCCTATAGTCGCACCATGCAGCCCATATATGATTTGATTTCTAAGACATTCTAAGGTTTGTATCATTCACAACTAAAGTTGCCAAATAACTCTAAATCTAGCATATATAGGACCTGTTTCAAATTATCACTTTTACGCTCAACTTTGCCACTTTATGCACTGAAGATCCCGCTTTGTAATGGACAAAATACAGAAGAACCCGCTCTGTAATGGACAAAATACAGAAGATCCCGCTCTGTAATGGACAAAATACAGAAGAACCCACTCTGTAATGGACAAAATACAGAAGATCCCGCTCTGTAATGGACAAAATACAGAAGAACCCGCTCTGTAATAGACAAAATACAGAAGAACCCGCTCTGTAATGGACAAAATACAGAAGAACCCGCTCTGTAATGGACAAAATACAGAAGATCCCGCTCTGTAATGGACAAAATACAGAAGAACCCGCTCTGTAATGGACAAAATACAGAAGATCCCGCTCTGTAATGGACAAAATACAGAAGATCCCGCTCTGTAATGGACAAAATACAGAAGATCCCGCTCTGTAATGGACAAAATACAGAAGAACCCGCTCTGTAATGGACAAAATACAGAAGAACCCGCTCTGTAATGGACAAAATACAGAAGATCCCGCTCTGTAACGGACAAAATACAGAAGAACCCGCTCTGTAATGGACAAAATACAGAAGAACCCGCTCTGTAATGGACAAAATACAGAAGATCCCGCTCTGTAATGGACAAAATACAGAAGAACCCGCTCTGTAATGGACAAAATACAGAATAACCCGCTCTGTAATGGACAAAATACAGAAGATCCCGCTCTGTAATGGACAAAATACAGAAGATCCCGCACTGTAATGGACAAA
Source organism: Oncorhynchus nerka (assembly GCF_034236695.1). Lineage (NCBI taxonomy): Eukaryota > Metazoa > Chordata > Actinopteri > Salmoniformes > Salmonidae > Oncorhynchus > Oncorhynchus nerka. The sequence continues at coordinate 71,088,366 of NC_088408.1, read as the reverse complement.
ATACAGAATAACCCGCTCTGTAATGGACAAAATACAGAAAATCCAGAAGAATCCTTTCTATTTTATTCAGCCAAGCATAGTCTTCTTAATATAAAATCAGATAAAATAAAATAATGGCACGGAACTTATAAGCATATCTTGTCAGCTAAATGAACAAGCCTACAGCCAATGGCATGGAGCATAGCCAGATAACATAGGCCTACAATAGGCCAACTCATAATCTGGTCAATTACTGTGAGACCGGCCATATTTTGCATGACAATAACCAGCTGACAAAATTGAATGACCACCACAGCCCTATATGGCACCATCTCTTTAAGAGAGTCATGTCCCTCTGCACTTCCTCTGGATGAGTGAATGGGTCATAGAGCAGAGTTAAGGCTAGGAGGCCATGGTTCACTTGGTCTGGCGCCAGCACAATGGCAACAGATGACAGAAAGGGATGAGAGAGAGAGAGAGAGAGAGAAAGAGAGAGAGAGAGAAAGACAGAGACAGAGAGGGGAGGAGGAGAGGAGACAGTTTGCAGCAGTGACGCTTCAGTTCATCATTGTGTCCTCTGGGATAGATCAGTGGGGAGAGTGTCAGTACCCTGCTGGCCTGTTTTAGTGTACTTTATTACACATTCCTCATTGTAATAGCGGAGGATCATAAAGATGGCGGCCCCTATGCACTTTCAACAAATGCCTTGTTTGCTAAGTTTGCTGTTTTGTACATTGCTCTTCTTTACTCTTTTTTGTGTCGTCATTAGCATAGTATACAGCCAATTCTAGCTCCAAGACTGTGGCCATTTGAAAAAACGAAAAAGTGTATTGTCCTGATTTACAGGCGCGTTGAACCATGTCGCACCTTTGCCATTGTGTATTATTAACATCCATGATCTAACTGTGTCACACCCTGATCTGGTTCACCAGTCCTTGTGATTTCCTCCACCCCCTTCAGGTGTCCCTTATTATCCCCGGTGTATACAGTTGAAGTCGAAAGTTTACATACACCTTAGCCAAATACATTCAAACTCAGTTTTTCACAATTCCTGACATTTAATCCTAGTAAAAATTCCCTGTCTTAGGTCAGATAGGATCACCACTTTATTTTAAGAATGTGAAATGTAAGAATAATAGTGGAGAGAATTATTTATTTCAGCTTTTATTTCTTTCATCACATTCCCAGTGGGTCAGAAGTTTACATACACTCAATTAGTATTTGGTAGCATTGCCTTTCAATTGTTTAACTTGGGACAACGTTTTGGGTATCCTTCCACAAGCTTCCCACAATAAGTTGGGTGAATTTATAGTCTGTAAACAATTGTTGGAAAAATTACTTGTGTCATGCACAAAGTAGATGTCCTAACCGACTTGCCAAAACTATAGTTTGTTAACAAGTAATTTGTGGAGTGGTTGAAAAACAAGTTTTAATGACTCCAACCTAAGTGTATGTAAACTTCAACTGTATGTGTGTGTGTAACCTTTATTTAACGAGGCAAGTCAGTTAAGAACACATTTTTATTTACAATGACTGCCTACACCGACCAAACCCGGACAACGCTGGTCCAATTGTGCACCGCCCTATGGGACCCAACCACAGCCGGACGTGATTCAGTTTGTATTCGAACCAGGGACAGCAGTGACGCCTCTTACAATGAGATGCAATGCCTTAGACCTCTGCGCCACTCGGGAACTCCATACCCGCCTGCCTGACCACTCTGCCTGTATATATCCCTGTTTCCTGTCTCTCTATGCCAGTTTTGTATTTTTCCCAGTCTCTGTTTGTTTCTTGTCCTCCTGGTTTCGACCCTTGCTTGTCATGACTCTGTACCCGCCTGCCTGACCACTCTGCCTGTTCTGACTACCAGCCTGCCTATCCCCTTGTACTGTTTTGGACTCAGATCTGGTTTCTGACCCCTGTCTGGCCTGACCTCGAGACTGCCTATTGTCTGGTTCTGTTTGGACTCTGACCTGGTTTATGAACTCTCGCCTGTCTCCAACCTGCCTTTGTCTACTCCCTTTGTTATAATACATTTCGGAGCTCTACCATCTGCCTCCTGTGTCTGCATTTGGGTCTCGCCTTGTGCCTTTATAAACTGAATCATGACAAGCAATCTGAGTCAAGGTGAGATCCAGGAGCAATAACTTTGCATCAGGGGAACATGACAACTTAATAAAGCATGTAAAAAGGTCAAGAAAAATAAAGTTTAATTGACACAGGATGACTCTAGTGTACACTCGTGATGATAATTCTAATGTCAACATGAAACAAGGAGGGGATGAACTGAAGAAAAACATATTTAATTGAGAAGGGAATAGAGGCAACAATAATGACAGTAAAGTAATGTTGGCATAGTTGAATGTGGGAGTTAACGTAGGAGGACAGTGTTCTACAATGTCAATGTTATTTTCAACAGTATTTAACAACTCACTGGTGTATTAGACAGGTGCTGTGATCAAGACAATGAAGAGGTTTGTTGAGTTCAGTGGAGGTTATTGAGACTCCAATGCAGAGATGGGCAACTTTGATGGAGGTGGGTTGCCACAAAAAAAATCTGAACTCATGAGGTGTTGCAGTTGCCCAACCCAGTTTTATACAGATAATTCTTTGCAATTATACACATTTTGCCATAGGGTGGAGAGAAATGTTTGCGGTTTCTAATACGATATCTGAGATTGACTAACAAAATCAATGGGAAACTCTAATTCGACCTTGATTACTACAAGTTCAGAAAGTTGTCCGCTAAACTAACTTAAAAAACTAAAACATGTTAGCTGTAATGGGCCAATTGAGTGACTATCAAAAACTGTTGACGCACAACCAAATTTGAACGTTGTGCTTTCTACTATTCCACCTTGCAACAGTAAGTTGAGACCCCGACTGAGTTCCCCTCCAAAATAATAAATACATTTTGTATTGTTTCATTTTTGTGGATATTGATTCGAGGGCCGCCAGGTGCCCTTCCCTGCTTCAATGCATTTCAGCAGAGGAAGCTGTGTTCTCTTCTACATGAGATCCAACTGGGTTTAAAGTTATCACGGTGGTCACTGAGAGGACACTCAAGGGATCACGGTCGTCATATGGAGGAGACCAAGACGCAGCGTTGTAAGCGTACATACTTACTTTAATGAAGCAAGAACACTGAACAAACTGTGCCGCTAATATGAGACACGCAGAACAGGAAACTGAACATAGAATAAGAACCCCAAAACTACCCAAGGAATTTGGCTACCTAAATATGGTCCCCAATCAGAGACAACGATAAACAGCTGCCTCTGATTGAGAACCAATCTAGGCAACCATAGACATATAAACACCTAGACTTACAAAATCCTCTAGACATACAAAACCCCTAGACAATACAAAAACTGAACAAACCACCCTCGTCACACCCTGACCTAACCAAATAATAAAGAAAACAAAGATAACTAAGGTCAGGGCGTGACAATCATGGTGGTGTGGACCGACTAGAGGATTTTTTTGGTTCTTGCATGAGAAGGGGGGAGCGGATTTTGTCCACATTCACAAAGGCCTGACAGTTTGCTCAAAAACATCACTACACAGAGGCCTAGTTCACAAATATTTACTTCTCTATACTGTACCATTTGAAATGTTTTTCCTCTTAGAACACATCCAAACCCATTGAACTGAGATGATCAGGCCATTGGGTACTGTATTTAGCCACAAAGTGATCAGATACGCCTGAGCAGTGAAATAACAGTTTAAGAATCGTAGAAGGGTTCCAACAGAATCTAAAATATGAAACATGTCCAAGATATCCAGATAAGTGAAAATGTCTAGGAATTGTCTTGTAAACACTTTATTCTTACTCATCCAGTATTCCAGATTGCCAGATAGCTTTCATGTTGTGTTCCACTGCATTTATTCATTATCAGGTGTGTATCTTACTGTATCTTGCTGTTCCGTAGAACAGCCATTCTAGACCAGTTCAGTGTTTCAGTGACCTAAGCACTGCACTGCTCTCGAGACGTTACTGAGTCTAACACTTTGACATTCTCCTCTATAACAGGCAATGAAAGAGAGATTTAGACAATACATTTTCCAGTCCAATGTCATTCCTTAATATCGTGGAAGCCTACCTTAAAGTCTGACATCACAATCATTCACTGCTGCCTACTGAGACTGGCCCCACCTTTACAACCATCACCACCCCTTTCTCTGACTGTTTCAATGACCCCCCTTTACTTTCAGCTCAGTTAATATGTGGGAAGCCCATAGATATAAACATTTTGTACAACAGCAACATAAAAAGTATCTTTATTCTGGTTTACAGAGCTCATTTTGACTGGCCTGGGTCCTGATTGATCATCCTCGCCACAGCTGTAAACGAATGTTTCCACTGACTTGGCTGGATCTTGTGTTTGTCTGCTGCACAGTGTACAGGCTACAGCAGGTTAAGGTCAGTGTGTGTGTGTGTGTGTGTGTGTGTGTGTGTGTGTGTGTGTGTGTGTGTGTGTGTGTGTGTGTGTGTGTGTGTGAGAGAGTGTGTGAGAGAGAGTGTCACAGGGGCTAACCCAACCAGGTCTCAGAGCATTTCGTATTATTCTTTACTTAAATCCGAGGACACTCCGTTAACTTTGATATGTTACATTTTGTATGGTATGTATTCATATCTGGATGTCCATCATCCATTTCGAGTAATATGCTACATACTACAATTCATATATGTATTTAATTAGCAAAATTTACAATATGTTACGAATTTGCCCAAATGTAAAATATGTTACAAATTCCAATTTGTTGTATCTAACGCTAGCTAGGTGGCTTGGGTTAAGGTTAGGAGTTAGGTTAAAGGTTTAAGGTTGGGGAAGGGTTAGCTAAAAAGGTTAAGGTTAGGGTTAAGGGAAGGGTTAGCTAGCATGCTAAGTAAACTCAGCAAAAAAAGAAACGTCCTCTCACTGTCAACCGCATTTATTTTCAGCAAACTTAACATGTGTAAATATTTGTATGAACATAACAAGATTAAAAAATTGAGACATAAACTGAACAAGTTTCACAGACATGGGACTAACAGAAATGGAATAATGTGTCCCTGAACAAAGGGAGGGTCAAAATCAAAAGTAACAGTCAGTATCTCGTGTGGCCACCAGCTGCATTAAGTACTGCAGTGCATCTCCTCCTCATGGACTGCACCATATTTGCCAGTTCTTGCTGTGAGATGTTACCCTACTCTTCCACCAAGGCACCTGCAAGTTCCCGGACATTTCTGAGGGGAATGGCCCTAGCCCTCACCCTCAGATCCAACAGGTTCCAGACGTGCTCAATGGGATTGAGATCTGGGCTCTTCTCTGGCAATGGCAGAACACTGACATTCCTGTCTTGCAGGAAATCACAGAACGTGCAGTACGGCTGGGTCATTGCCAGAGAAGAGCCCAGATCATGCTGCAGGGTCATGTCAGGATGAGCCTGCAGGAAGGGTACCATATGAGGGAGGAGAAAGTCTTCCCTGTAATGCACAGCTTTGAGATTGCCTGCAATGACAACAAGCTCAGTCCGATGATGCTGTGACACACCACCCCAGACCATAACGGACCCTCCACCTCCAAATGTATCCATCTCCAGAGTACAGGCATCTGTGTAACGCTCATTCCTTCAACGATAAACACGAATCCGACCATCACCCCTGGTGAGACAAAACGACGACTCGTCAGTGAAGAGCACTTTTTGCCAGTCATGTCTGGTCCAGTGACGGTGGGTTTGTGCCCATAGGCAACGTTGTTGCCGGTGATGTCTGGTGAGGACATGCCTTACAACAGGCCTACAAGCCCCCAGTCTGAGCCTAGTTTCTGAGCCTATTGCGGACAGTCTGAGCACTGATGGAGGGATTGTGCGTTCCTGGTGTAACTCAGGCAGTTGTTTTTGCCATCCAGTACCTGTCCCGCAGGTGTGATGTTTGAATGTACCGATCCTGTGCAGGTGTTGTTACATGTGGTCTGCCACTGCGAGGACGATGAGCTGTCCGTCCTGTCTCCCTGTAGGGCTGTCTCAGTACGGACATTGCAATTTATTGCCGTGGCCACATCTTCAATCCTCATGCCTCCTTGCAGCATGCCTAAGGCACGTTCACGCAGATGAGCAGGGACCCTGGGCATCTTTCTTTTGGTGTTTTTCAGAGTCAGTAGAAAGGCCTCTTTAGTGTCCTAAGTTTTCACAACTGTGACCTTAATTGCCTATCGTCTGTAAGATGTTCGTGTCTTAACGACCGTTCCACAGGTGCATGTTCATTAATTGTTTATGGTTCATTGAACAAGCATGGGAAACAGTGTTTAAACCCTGTAAAATGAAGATCTGTGAAGTTTCTTGGATTTTTACGAATTATCTTTGAAAGACAGGGTCCTGAAAAAGGGACGTTTCTTTTTTTGCTGAGTTTAGTTGCAAAGTAGCTAAAAAGTAGTGAGTAGTTGAAAAGTTGCTATAATGCTAAAGTAATCTGTGATTAGATTCGAACACGCAAACTTTGGGATGCCAGACATTCGTGTCATATGCCCTCCTATCCACCTCGACCAACCACCTTTCTTTTGTTTTGGCTTTAAGTAACCTTCTGCCTTAATAAAGTAACCATACCAAACTTAGAATATCATACCAATTTGAGTGTCCTGGATTTACATTTACTCTGTTACGTCTAGTCTATGAGACCAGTCTGGCTAACCCGAGTGGGGCATTGTAGTTGCCTTTCCCAGCAAAGTACCCCAACTCCCCCAGTAAGTGGCCCAGCAATTACTGGCCAGTTTATTTATAATGATTGTATTTAAAGAGGCCAATGCAGAGTAACTCTACAATAACCACCTCAGGTGGGATGCCTGGTATAACCTTAAACCTTATAATGCAATGTCAAATGAAGGGGCAGATCGTGTGTGGTTGACGCAGTGACTCTCATGGTTCTGTGTATAGATATAGATATAGTGGGGGAGATAAGCATCTAGTATATTTTATCACCACTGTATACCTAATCTGGGCACCATTCTTAACCTCCTGTAACCCAGTCTTGCCATCAGTCTGTCCAGCCAGTGGCACATGTTTCTCCTCAATCATCTTCCTCCACTCACCCGTTCCTATCTACCTCTCCATCTTCACACCAAAGCCTTCCTGGATGCCCTGTCTCTGTCTGACCCCTTGGGCTCATACCACTCCAGCGATGGGCAATTCACAGGGCGCCTTCTCACAAAAACTACCTCAGATAGTCAATAGTGTATGTTTACAACATAGTTTCTGTGTTTCTTTGAGAGTGTAGGTAATGTGTGGGTACCAGTCAAAAGTTTACCTACTCATTTAAGGGTTTTTCTTTATTTTTACTATTTTCTACATTGTAGAATAATGGTGAAGACATCAAAACTACGTAATAACACATGGAATCATGTAGTAACCTAAAAAAGTGTTAAACAAATAGATTCTTCAAAGTAGCCACTCTGCCTTGATGGCAGCTTTGCACACTCTTGGCATTCTCTCAACAAACTTCATGAGGAATGCTTTTCAAACAGTCTTGAAGTAGTTCCCACATATGCTGAGCACTTTTTGGCCGCTTTCCCTTTACTCTGTGGTCCAACTCATTCCAAACCATCTCAATTGATTGTGGAGGCCAGGTCATCTGATGCAAGACTCCATCACTCTCTTTGTTCAAATAGACCTTACACAGCCTGGAGGTGTGTTTTGGGTCATTGTCCTGTTGAAAAACAAATGATAGTCCCATTAAGCGCAAACCAGATGGGATGCTGGGGTTGCCATGCTGGTTAAGTGTGCCTTGAATTCTAAATAAATCACTGACAGTGTCATCAGCAAAGCACCCCCACACCATCACACCTCCCCCTCCATGCTTCATGGTGGGATCCTCACATGCGGAGATCATCCGTTCATCTACTCGGCGTCTCACAAAGACACGGCGGTTGGAACCAACAATCTCAAATTTGGAATCATCAGACCAAAGGACAGATTTCCACCGGTCTAATGTCCATTGGTCGTGTTTCTTGGACAAAGCAAGTCTCTTCTTATTATTTGTGTCCTTTAGTAGTGGTTTCTTTTCAGCAATTTGACCATGAAGGCCTGATTCACTGAACAGTTGATGTTGAGATGTGTCTGTTACTTGAACTCTGTGAAGCATTTATTTGGGCTGCAATCTGAGGTGCAGTTAACTCTAATGAACATACCCTCTGCAGCAGAGGAAACTCTGGGTCTTCCTTTCCTGTGACGGTTCTCACGAGAGCCAGTTTCATCATAGCGCTTGATGGTTTTTGCTACTGCAGTTGAAGAAACTTTCAAGGTTCTTGAAATGTTCCGTGTTGACTGACCTTCATGTCTTAAAGTAATGATAGACTGTTGTTTCTCTTTGCTTGTTTGAGCTGTTCTTGACTAAATATGGTCTTGGTCTTTTACCAAATAGGGATATCGTCTGTATACCACCCCTACCTTGTCACAACACAACTGATTGGCTCAAATGTATTAAGAAGGAAAGAAATTCCACAAAGGCACACCTGTTAATTGAAATGCATTCCGGGTGACTACCTCATGAAGCTGGTTGAAAGAATGCCAAGAGTGTGCAAAGCTGTCATCAAGGCAAAGAGTGGCTACTTTGAAGAAAATCAAATCTAAAATATATTTAGATTTGTTTTAACACTTTTTTGGTTAGTTTGAATGACTTCACTATTATTATACAATGTAAAGAATAGTACAAATAAAGAAAACCCCTTGAATGAGTAGGTGTGTCCAAACTTTTGACTGGTACTGTATGTTTAAGGTGGGTATATAGTTTGTGAACTGCTTAGTAGTTATGTGTATCAGAAATGGAGATATACTGGATATATTGCCTTTCTCGGTCCTCTAGTGAAATACTTTTCACAGGCTCTCTTTGTTAGGAGTCTACATGCTGTATGTTTACATAATACTACTACAGGTAGCAGTTGGTTTGTTGTTGTTCAAAATGTCCTTTACTGATGCTGTGTGTTCCTGCAGTACTAGAACTTGATGCCCTGTTGCTTGGCAGGGGCTCGGAGGGAGACTTATCTCTCCACACTGTGTACAAGCTGATTACCAGGCAGTCTGAGACACTGTCAGACCTCTTCTCTCACAGCAACAACACCTTTGGTGACTTAGTCACCATAATCATCAACTTTAGGACTGCATGTGAATCCATATGGTGGGAAGAAGGGCATTGTATTTCTCACATTAAAGTGAAATGCTTACTTACAAGCTCTTTCTCAACTATGCAGAGTTAAATAAGAAAAATTAAAAACAAGGAATAAAACACGGAAGTGCCATCATAAAGTATTCACACACCTTGACTTATTCCACATTTTGTTGTGTTAGAGAGTTAATTTAAAATGGATTCAATTGAGATTTTGTGTCACTGGCCTACACACAATACCCCATAATGTCAAAGTGGATTTTTTTTTTTACAAAATTATTTAAAATGAAAAGCTGAGTCCAAAGCAGAAAAACCCCTTTGTTATGGCATTCAACCCCTTTGTTATGGAAAACCTAAATAAGTTCCGGAGTAAAAATGTTCTTAAGAAGTCACATAAAAAAGATACAAAGACTCTGTGTTGAATATCTAATCTCTAAGGTCCCTCAGTCGAGCAATGAATTTCAAACACAGATTCAACAACAAAGACCAGGGAGGTTTTCCAATGCCTCGCAAAGAAGTGCACCTATTGATAGTTGGATAAAAATAAAATAAAAAGCAGGCATTGAATATCCCTTTATGCATGGTGAAGTTATTAATTACACTTTGGATGATGTATCAATACACTCGGTTATTACAAAGATTCAGTCATCCTTCCTAACTCTGTTGCCGGAAAGGAAGGAAACCGCTCAATGATTTTACCATGAGGCCAATGGTGACTTGAAAACAGTTACAGTTTAGTGGCTGTAATAGGAGAAAACTTAGAATGGCTCAACAACATTAATTACTCTACAATACTAACCTAAATGACAGAGTGAAAAGAAGGAACCCTGTACAGAATACAAATATTTCAAAACATGCATCCTGTTTGCAATACAGCACTAAAGTAAAACTGCAAAACATGTGGCAAAGAAATAAACTTTTTGTCCTGAATAGAAATGTTATGTTTGGGGCAAATCCAACACAACACATCACTGAGTACCACACATCATGTTATGGGTATGCTTGTCATCGACAAGGACTAGGGAGTTGCAAATGCAAATATACACTGGAGTTACTTACCAAGACGACGTTGAATGTTCCTGAGCAGCCTAGTTACAGTTTTGACATAAATCGGCTTTCTAGCAATGATCAACAACCAACGTGACAGAGCTTGAATTTTTTTTAAAGAATAATGGGCAAATATGGTACAATCCACATTTGCAAAGCTCTTAGAGACTCAGAAAGACTACCAACTGTAATTTGAATTTGTATCTAATCAAAATAATTAAAAAAGTCTTCCACTTTGGCATTACAGAGTATTTTGTGTATATCGTTTACAAAAAAAAGACAATTAAACCACTTTGTAACAGAACAAAATGTGGAGAAAGTCAAGGGGTGTGAATACTTTCTGAAGGCACTGTAGGTATAGTTTCCATATTTACTGCATACAACACCACCAACATGATGAAGTGAAAAACCTGTTTTCTAGCAATCCTTTTCATTCACCCTCTCTCTGCTTTATTTGTTGTTACTCGTGAAAATGCCCTTTTATAGCCTACAGCTCTAATTGCCCCTACCCATTCCCTATCATGCCCCATCAAAAACATTAGCCCTACTCTGATTCTATTGCAAGCCCCCATTGTCACCAGCACTGCCTAATTCACTGAGGTTGAGGTCTATTACCGGTGCTCTCACTACATTTTCAAATGTCAGGCTATTTACCAAATACACTGAGGGCACATCCAGAAAAAACAGGATTTCTAGTCCAGTGCAACTACTGCTTAAACTTCTTAGTTCCTTTACTAGCTCTCTCACAATTTTTAAACACATGATTAATGTGTGATGCTATTGCATTTTCACCGAGATAGACATTTGAAAAGAAATGAGGGCAATTTCAGATTGTGTCATGTTGCTCTCTCTATTTATGTCAACTAAGCTCCTCAAAAGTTGATGTTGAGACTAGCATGTATTCCAATGGCAACATTGTGGGCTTTAAAGAGCGACTTCCTTTAAAAAGCAACAAATTCCTTTTAGAAAATGGCCTTTATGACATTGATAAGAGTCAGAAACATTTATTCTATTGTCAAAATTGACTACAGGATCATTTTGGATAATTTTGGTTATAAAGTCTGTCTCGTCTTAAACAGAGTTTGGAACATCTGTGCGTCACAACGGGTGAATGGAGGTTGGGTTTCGATTTGAAAATGTCCATTTGCCCACTGACATGGGGTGAACAGTTACGGTGTTTGCTGTCTATCCAAAGCATAGAAAGTGGGCAGCTCTGGCATTTTTCTACTTGAGAAATACTGCACTAAACACCTTAGTTACAGTTGAAGTTGGAAGTTTACATACACCTTAGCCAAATACATTTAAACTCAGTTTTTCACAATTCCTGAGATTTAATCCTAGTACAAATTCTCTGTTTTAGGTCAGTTAGGATCACCACTTTAATTTAAGAATGTGAAATGTCAGAATACTAGTAGAGAGAATGATTTAATTCAGCTTTTATTTCTTTCATCATATTCCTAGTGGGTCAGAAGTTTACATACACTCAATTAGTATTTGGTAGCATTGCCTTTAAATTGTTTAACTTGGGTCAAACGTTTCGGGTATCCTTCCACAAGCTTCCCACAATAAGTTGGGTGAATTTAGGCCCATTCCTCCTGACAGAGCTGGTGTAACTGAGTCAGGTTTGTAGGCCTCCTTGCTCGCACACGCTTTTTCAGTTCTGCCAACAAATTTTCTCTGAGATTGAGGTCAGGGCTTTGTGATGGCCACTCCAATACCTTGACTTTGTTGTCCTTAAGCCATTTTGAGACAACTGGAAGTATGCTTGGGGTCATTGTCCATTTGGAAGACCCATTTGCGACCAAGCTTTAACTTCCTGACCGATGTCTTGAGATGTTGCTTCAATATATCCACATCATTTTCCACCCTCATGATGCCATCTATTTTGTGAAGTACACCAGTCCCTTCTGCAGCAAAGCACCCCCACAACATGATGCTGCCACCCAGTGCTTCACGGTTGGGATGGTGTTCTTCAGCTTGCAAGCCTCCCCCTTTTTCCTCCAAACATAATGATGGTCATTATGGCCAAACAGTTCTATTTTTGTTTCATCAGACCTGAGGACATTTCGCCAAAAAGTACGATCTTTGTCAAAATGTGCAGTTGCAAACCGCAGTCTGCCTTTTTTATGGTGGTTTTTGAGCAGTGGCTTCTTCCTTGCTGAGCGGCCTTTCAGGTTATGTCGATATAGGACTCGTTTTACTGTGGATATAGATACTTTTGTACCTGTTTCCTCCAGCATCTTCACAAGGTCCTTTGCTGTTGTTCTGGGATTGATTTGTACTTTTTGCACCAAAGTACGTTCATGTCTAGGAGACAGAACGCGTCTCCTTCCTGAGCAGTATTACGGCTGCATGGTCCCATGGTGTTTATACTTGTGTACTATTGTTTGTACAGCTGAACGTGGTACCTTCAGGTGTTTGGAAATTGCTCCCAAGGATGAACCAGACTTGTGTAGGTCTACAAATGTTTTTCTGAGCTCTTGGCTGATTTTCCCATGATGTCAAGCAAAGAGGCACTGAGTTTGAAGGTAGGCCTTGAAATACATCCACTGGTACACCTCCAAAGGACTCAAATGAGGTCAATTAGCCTGTCAGAAGCTTCTAAAGCCATGACATAATTTTCTGGAATTTTCCAAGCCCGTTTAAAGGCACAGTCAACTTAGTGTATGTAAACTTCTGACCCACTGGAATTGTGATACAGTGAATTATTAACTATAGTTTGTTAACAAGAAATGTGTGGAGTGGTTGAAAAACGAGTTTTAATGACTCCAACCTAAGTGTATGTAAACTTCCGACTTCAACTGTAGATGTAAAATTGGGGAACTAAAACACCCTCAACAAAAAACTTAAAAAATAATTACATATTTCTTGGGTTATTTTAGATTCATTCTGGGGACTTGGATGTGAAATCGGCTTCCGCTTCTACAGTGTGTCATGGGGACAAACGTCATTAACCAACTGCAGAATCAGTCAGGAAACACACCTCCAAGACTGAAATCAAGTTTTTCTAATTAGCAACAGAAAAACAAGCGCCAATCGGCAGGGTCAGTGGCTCTTTAATCAAAGATCAATGCCCCCAACTTCTTTGGGCATTAATCACAGAGGTATGTCTACCGAGCATCTACTCTTTCTATGTCTTTAGGGATTCCACAATGATGGTTTCAGCATTTGTGGCTCTGAGCAGCATGTGATGGTTCTGCCCCTGGCGCCAGGCTACACATATTGTAATAAGGCTTAGCTGTGCTGATTGCAGATAAAGCTACACGAGGAAAATAGGAAAGGGGATTGAATTATATTAAAAGAACCAGTGAAAAATCTCTCACTTTAAATCAACACCCTGTAATCTGTAATGAGCCTTTACAACCTTACATTATACATGCATTTTATGATAGTATATGTTTTCCTTCTCTCCTGTGGCTCTGGGAAAGCATTGTTTTGGTCTTTCTCAGTACTCTTGATGATCCCAGGGGGCTTAGAGATAACGCGAGAGGAGAGAGGCTGGAAGACTTTGAGGCATCTGCCTTCTTTTGTTGTTGAATTCTTTCGCTGCACGCAAGTCCCTAAACATACTCACCTCCTTAACATGGGTCAGACTACTAAGGAGCAAAAGACATACCTCAACACTCCTTTGTGATACAACTTGTTGTTTTTCACCTGCATGCACTGAAGAATCTGGCCTGGCCAGTTAATGCTTGAGTTGATCTGAGGAGACAGAGAGAGCAAAATGGAGACTGAGAGGAGAGAGGAGGGTGTCGTAAGATTGGGTTGTCTGGGGGTGGGGAGTCGACAGGCATGGCAGAGGAGGGAGAGACAGCCAAGTTTATAACCTACTGTAGGTTGAGACAGGAGGGGGTGAGAGAGAGGGGAGAGAAAACATGAGATCCTGGCCTGTGATAGCATTTCTGAAGCCCGCTTCCCTTTCCTTTGGAACATTACTCACATTGCTAATGGTATATGAAGGCTGGCGGCGAGCACAGACCTGTTCCTCTGAATTCTGAAATAGAACAGCTAGGGCTCTATTCAACCCTTAACGCGGAAGTTCAGCGTTAAAGCCCAACTGAAATCTAACGGCAATGTTCCCGCGGTGGCAGAGTATTTCTTTCAAAATACATATATAGAGAAACAGTGGCCTGACATGAGCCTGTACACTCTGCAGATCAAGTCCAAATACCAGTGGGATTTCATCCCAAGGTTGAATTGCCAGTAATCACATTTCAGGATGAGTTATTTGATTGAATCCCTGACATCACTGTTCTTTGTCATTCTGCAAACTATATGTAATTTGTCCAGCTAAACAATTTTCCTTCCCATCCCGTCGGGGTGACGCAAGTGATGCCATTGGGGCCAGGCACAAAGTAGTGCATTGGGATTTGGATCTGGCTTCATGGAACAATCTAGGATTACCCAATGTTCATTAAGGGTAAGAACACCAACGGTTGCAAAGTAGTAATTCAATTATATGTCACTGAGACTTTCATTACTGTGTCTAATCAAGCTCTTATCAGCTGCAGACTAATTACAATGTAGACAGGTGTGCATAACACAGGTCATCTGGTAGCCTAGGGTATTGAATGAACCAGAGATGGAAATGTGAGCGCTCATAATTTGCACCAAGGTGATCTATTGTTTCATGTAAATGACTACCCATAGCAATTTGATACAGGTTCCATCCTTTGATGCGTCTAGATGACATTGAGGTGAAAATAACTCTGTTACGGGTCTTACCATATGTCCTCTCAGTACCAAGTGAGAAGAAACATTCATACAGAGCTCATAATTGTAATGTTGTCTGTCTACATTACCCTTCATCTTAGTTATACTATCTGTGGCATAAAGTCAGAGAGAGAGAGTAGAACACTTTAGCAGACTGTTTGTTCTCATGGCTCAATCCTCTGTGGGCTTGATGCCCAGTCAGTCTCTCTCTCTGTCCACTGCAGCCAGACACACATCCCCGGATGTTTCCCATTGCTGCACCAGTTGTGTGATGACAGATTACACAGGGGGTGACCAGAAAACTTGTCCCTCTAAATGCATATGGTAATGATGCCAAATAGCACACAGCCAAATTCAATGAGTTCATTGGAGCCAAGGGGAAGTTGTTCATTGAGATACGAGAGCAATTGCTTTTACTGTTGCTTGTCTGATGACTCCCGCTGTGTTCCTTGTACTTATCAGTTTGAAGTACAAGTTTTACTGTAAAAATGTCTCCCGCTTTGACTCTACAAAAATAGAAGTGTTGTAATAATTGGGTCGTCTAAGTGATATGTTTATGCCATTGGAAATGTCCCATTCCAGTGATGTGGCCCTTTTGCCTGATTTAAAGTTGTTTTCGTTGCATTCCATGAGCAAATCGTTTTGGTTCCACGGTTGGTCTTGAAAGAGACCGAACAGGCTGTTCAGTACATGCACTCAATTAGATTTATTCAGGCAATGTGAAAAGAGCTGGAATGACTCACTAGAATGCAGCTAAGTTGCTACCTGAAACTTTAGATTGAGTTTGGTGCTTTCCAATGTCCATCTCACTCACCTTGTTCTGGTCTCTCTGAGCTCTACCAGGGAAGAGTGGTAGGAAGTTCAACATGTGGAATATAAATCTGGGTTCTGGCCAGTTGAGATCGGACATTCAGACAGTTTCCTCCCACACTTGTCATATACAGTAGGCTTGAACAGCTCATTTATGTTCATCTATCATTCTGCATTCTGGTCAAGGCTTAAGCTCATCAGCAGACCTTTCTGGCCGGACGTAAGAGTGCACCCATGCATGTGGGTCTGTACTTGTGTGTACGTGTGTATGTACAGTATGTGTGTGTGTGTATGTGTATGTGTAGGTGTGTGCGCAAAAAGCCACTTTTCCGGGAATGGTTTTGTAATGAGGGCTTATGCAGTGTTTTCATATGTGTGGGGGTGGAAAAAGTGAATGATACAAGCAGACAAAGTGAAAACAAATATTTGTCCACTGGCCGGTTTTCCATCATCAGTTGAGACAGCCGCCAGTTGCCTAGCCAGGAATTGGAGAACTTGAGACGTGCATGGAGATGAGGAGGGAATGAGGGAGTGATGGAAGGATCTATCTGAGGGACTGATCTCCAGGTTTAGTCTGCCATTGTGCGAGTGTCCAAGCCAATACCCCCTACCCAGGAACAGAGGCACTGAATTCAAATAATAAATCATTTGATTATGCTGCACTTATGTTGTAGACCACTTAGCCTCAATGGGGTGATGAGGCCAGTGCACCAACCATTACAGTTTACAGATGGAGTGCCATAATTTGTCTTAGGAGTGGTGTAAAGGTACGATTAAACTGGAATCATGGTGGCTCAGGAGACAAACCGTTATTGTTGTTCAAGGCAAATAAGTCAAAACCAGATCTAAAATACCTACCAGGCGAACAGAAAAATAACTAGGTGAAAATCCGCTCATTGATAGAATATCAATATCACAGCATCTGGTGGTTTAAAGTCAATCTTTGCATGTTTACGGTATTGGTTCCTAATTCGCTGTACCAGACAGTTACATAATGTCATCCTCTATTCATTATATGTAGTAAAACGCCAAATCTCTTCAAAACACTTCATCTCGCTGCAGCTGCATGTAATTATCGCTACATTGTTTCCAAAATGATGATCCTCTTTTAACCTAGAGTAGTGAGGAACACTTCACCCTATGAATTCCTCAACATGAAAAGAACATTCTCCTTATGTTAGGAAAGAGGACTTGCCAACAACATTCATACTGAAGTCTCAGTTCAGTGTTGTGAGATCTGTTGGAGTGCCAACGCTAGCCATACATTATGCACTCTCTCACGCAGGGCACCCTCATATGTAATTATGTAAGTAATTTTCTCTGAAATTGATCACTTTTCCCTGCAGGGCCTTGTCTTCAGTCTAGTCTGGGAGAAAGTGGTGGTAATGTATGACCATAGAGTCAGATCTGTGGTCTTTTAACACAGCTTAGTGTTTATTGTGGGTTTCTTTTGGCAGGCGGTCATGTTTTCTTTTTGTCTCTTGTCAAATGATCGTGTTGCTCTTTGCTATTTTGGTGCTATGCTGGGCTGGTTGTGTTATCAGTCTCTGTCGGTTTCCCTCGCACTGTCCATTCATTTGATTCCTCTTTTATCTGAAGACAGAATCACACTTCCTGCTCCTGCTACCGGGGGCTCCTGGGAACCTCAGTGTTTGGCCTGCTCCAGCATTCCCCTATCCTGCATGGCCCAATCACAGCCCCCTCTCCTCTGTCAGGTACAATGGGTCCAGACTTGGGCTGTAGCCATGAGTTGGTGGAAATAGGGTTCAATGTTATTCCGCATTCAGTCATAGAGGACTAGAGTGGTTTCCCACTATCTGAGCGCTAACAATAGTGGGTGTATGATCCAATGTCTGTCAGAAAGAGCTCTACACTCGTTGAAGAACCCTTGTTGGTTCTGGGTAGAACCCGTTTGGTTCCAAGTAGAACCCATTTGGGTTCCATGTAAAACCCTTTCCACAGAGGGCTCTACATGGGACCCAAAAGGGTTCTACGTGGAACCAAAAAGGGTTCTACCTGGAACCGAAAAGGTTTCTCCTATGGGGACATTCGAAGAACCTTTTTGGAACCCTTTTTTTCTAAAAGTGTAGAGATACTGTTGAATGGGCTGGCCATGGGTGCTAAGAGATGAGCATATTGCTCATCAGCAGGTCTAGAGCTCCAGGTCTATCTATCAGTCATGTGAGGAATCTGAGCCATCAGGACACAGCTCAAACACCACGTATCCCTGCACATTGATATTGTAATGGTAATGGCTTTGTGTACAGTGCATTTGGAAAGTATTCAGGCCCCTTCACTTTGCACACCTGGGTTGTACAATATTTGCCCATTATGTTTTTTTTATGATTCAAGCTTTGTCAAATTGGTTGTTGATCATCGGTAGATAGCCATTTTAAAGTCTTGCCATAGACTTTACAGGGTGATTTTTAAAAATGTATTTATCCTTTATTTAACTAGGCAAGTCAGTTAAGAACAAATTCTTATTTACAATGACAGCCTACCGGGGAACAGTGGGTTAACTACCTTGTTCAGGGGCAAAATGATATAGTTTTACCTTGTCAGCTCGGGGATTTGATCCAGCAGCCTTTCGGTTACTGGCCCAACACTCTAACCACTAGGCTTCCTGCCACACTGAATTTGTCTCCCAGTATCTGTTGGAAAGCAAGTTTTCCTCTAGGATTTTGCCTGTGCTTAGCTCCATTCCTTTTCTTTTTATTCCTAAAAAACTCTCTAGCCCTTGCCAATGACATGCAAACCCATTACATGATGAAGCCACCACAACGTTCAAAATATGAAGAGTGGTACTCAGTGATGTGTTCTGTTAGATTTTCCCCAAACATAACACATTGTATTAAGCTTAACAAAAATGTTGAATACTTATTGACTTAAGATATTTTAGCTTTTAATTTTTAATGAATTTGTGAAGATTTCTAAAAACATAATTCCACTTTGACATTATGGGATATTTTGTTTAGCTCAATGATACAAAATCTCAATTGAATCCATTTTCAATTCAGACTGCAACACAACAAAATGTGGAAAAAGGCAAGGCATGTGAATGCTTTCTGAAGGCTCTGTAGCTTCATTATTGTGTTTCATTTCTTATGTTTTTTCTTTTTCTTATTTCACTCTACACATTTGGGAAAGAGTTTGTAAGTAAGCATTTCACTGTAAGGTGAATGTGAGAATTACAATTTGATTTGAGGCTGCTGCTGACTCCACCTTGACCTTCAGTCTGTCTGTCAGTCTGCTGACTCCACCTTGACCTTCAGTCTGTCTGTCAGTCTGCTGACTCCACCTTGACCTTCAGTCTGTCTGTCAGTCTGCTGACTCCACCTTGACCTTCAGTCTGTCTGTCAGTCTGCTGACTCCAGCATGTTTCACATTCTTCTACAGGTGCGTTTGTGACACAGTCGATCCCATCATAGATTGTTTGTCGTCTCCTTTCCACATACTTCTCACATTGCTAAATAGTTTCAGGGTTGGTCATTTTGTGCACTGTACCTGGCGGCTTTTTAGAGAGCAAGCATTTTCTAGGTGAGTAACTAAACTGATCACTGCTAAAATCTGAGGCAATTGAACAGGACACATTAACAGCCACTTATTGTAGTTGCGCAAAGATAAACAGTCTAATTTGGCTTTGAAACAGTTTGAAATGATCACATATACTATATTTCTATATTGAGGAAATGGACCAGTACTGTAGTTGAATCTGTTTTCTACCTCTACATACTCAGTGAATCAACAGTGGTGTACACATCTCAGCACTTTATTGATCTTATCACCCCAACAGTCCCTCACTAATACTACAGTATATCAATACCACTTAACAAGTTGTGTTAATTCATAAATTATATATCTTAAGCTTGTAATTGAGAGATTCCAGCCCGCAGTGAATCAGGTTTCCACACAGGGATTTTTAACCCCGCAATGCTATCATAGTACAAAGGAAATGTCCAGTCGTCCACAGCGGCCTGTTTAATGAATGGTGTGGCATATGTTTGTTCTGTGTAAACTTTGCTTGTTCTGTGGGCCCCAGACCACAGGTAGAGTCCAGATGGCAGCTGCACAACTGACCAGGCTTTGACCTCCCTCATGTCTGTCTGGGTGTGTGTGGTCCAGTGATTAAGCTAGGTGTGTCTTTTCTTTGTTTGAGCTTGCTAGGAGAGCGAGGCTGGGAAGAGAGTAGGTAGTATACAGTAAATGGTTGTGGGGCATGGAGACTGGCACAGTGGGAATGGGCTAAACTAAACTGCCCAGGAACAGGCCTACTTTTTCCACAGTCCTTGAACAAACAACCAGAGGTTGTCTTCTCCACAACAGGAACACCACACCCTATCTTCAACAATGGACAACCCTCAAACCCACCCGCACAATACAGTAATTAATATTATGAAATAATTTAGTGCGCGTAACTTACCGGGGGACAGGAAAGGGGGGGGACATGAACCCAACCCCAATAGTAGAAACAGGTCAATTTGACCCTCTCACCATATTATACCATGATGAATTTGATGTATTGGAAATCATTTTTCCCACTGTAGCTTCTGGCTTTCTGTGGCTTTACACTACTACTCAATTCTTTATTTTATGATTGAATCCCCCCGCCACCAATTATGCTTGGTTTGGCCCGGTCTTCAGAGGCCTTGATTTGTGAAGGGCGTACTATGAGAACGAGCAATATAAGCTACATAGCCAAAAGTATGTGGACACCCTTCAAATTACAGTCACACCTGTTGCTGACAGGTTTATAAAATCGAGCACACAGCCATGCGATCTCCATAGACAAACGTTGGCTTTAGAGTGGCCCGTACTGAAGAGCTCAGTGACTTTCAACGTGGCACCATCATAGGATGTCATCTTTCCAACAAATCAGTTCATCAAATTTCTGCCCTGCTAGAGTTGTCCCAGTCAACTGTAAGTGTTGTTATTGTGAAGTGGAAACGTCTAGGAGCAACAGTTCAGCAACGGAGTGGTAGGCTACACAAGCTCACAGAACGGGGCCACTGAGTCCTGAAGCACGTAAAAATAGTCTGTCGTTGGTTGCAACATTCACTACCGAGTTCCAAACTGCCCCTGGAAGCAACGTTAGCACAATAACTATTTGTCGGGAGCTTCATGAAATGGGTTTCCATGGCCGAACTGACACACACAAGCCTTAGATCACCATACACAATGCCAAGCGTCGGCTGGAGTAGTGTAAAGCTTGCTGCCATTGGACTCGAGCAGTGAATCACGCTTTACCATCTGGCAGTCCGACAGACAAACCTGGGTTTGGCAGACGCCAGGAGAACGTTACCTGCCCGAATGCATAGTGCCAACTGTAAATTTCGGTGGAGGAGGAATAATGGTCTGGGGCTGTTTTTCATGGTTCGGGCTAGGCCCCTTCATTTTAATGAAGGGAAATCTTAACACTACAGCATACAATGACATTCTAGATGATACTGTGCTTCCAACTTTGTGGCAACAGTTTGGGGAAGGCCCTTTCCTGTTTCAGTATGACAATGTTCGCGTGCACAAAGCAAGGTCCATACAGAAATGGTTTGACGAGATCAGTGTGGAAGAACTTCATTGGCCTTCACAGAACCCTGACCTCAAGGTCATCAAATACCTTTGTGATGAAATGGAACGCCGACTGCAAGCCAGGTCTAATCGCCCAAAATCAGCGTCCGACTTCACTAATCCTCTTGTGGCTGAATAAAAGCATTTCCCACAGCCATGTTCCAATATCTAGTGGAAAGCCTTCCCAGAAGACTGGAGGCTGTTATAGCAGCAAAGGGGGGGACTCACTCTATACTCATGATTTTGGAGTCAGATGTTCGACAGGCAGGGGTCCACATACTTTTGGCCATGTAGTGTAGTTCCTTTTTTTCCTCGCTCTCTCCTTAATTCTTTGAGCTAACTTGTAACAAATAAAGTACAGTCACATTTAACATGGTAAATTCATGAGCGTGAATAAGAATTATAAAGAAAAGGATAGCTTATTTTTCAAATGGAGAAGGTTTCTATTGCAAAGAGACAGATACGCATCTCGTGAGTGAGTGATAATTGATTACTGTCATATTTGCCAAAATGTTGTGAGTTCAAACACAACTTTGGTAGTACGGTATTATAAACTTTGGAACAACTGGTTTCTAGTAGGCTGCAGAATTAGAGAAGGGCTGTTTTTCTGAACCTCAGGCAGGCAGTAGGCTCAAGCAATCTTGTTTCTCTCCCCAGTCAGAGGCCTGTCTCACAGACTCTCACCAGCAGCAGCCACCTATCCATTTTAGTAACTTAGACGCCCTTATCCAGGGCGAGTTACAGTTAGTGCATTCATCTTAAGATAGCTAGGTGGGACAACCACATTTCAGTCATTTTTGCCAGCCCTGAGAGGGTGGAGAGGAGGATCTGATGGTTAACAGTGTCAAATGCAGCAGATAGATCTATGAGGATGAGAACAGAGGAGAGAGTCAGCTTTGGCAGTGCAGAGAGACGCAGTGACACCCATCTTAAAGCCTGATTGGTTAGGGTCAAGAAGAGAAAACTGAGCGAGTTGATCAGAGAGATCTAGGAGGATGAGAACAGAGGAGAGAGTCAGCTTAGGCAGTGCCTCTAGTAAAGATGAGGTCAAGCGCATTGCCTGCCTTGTGAGTGGGAGGAGAGTGGCAAAGGGTGAGGTCAAGAGGCAAGGAGGGGAAAGAGAGTTGGAAAGAAATTAATCAAATGCATACATCAGTAGGTTGAAGTCGCCAACTGAGAAGAACGGTGAGCCATCAGGAACTGAGCTTATGAAGGTGTCAAGCTCATTGAAGAACTCTAAGGGCAATGGTTGGTGATTAGATGACAACAATGTTAAGCTTGAGTGGAAAAGTGACAGCATGGAATTCAAAGGAGGAGATGGACAGGTGAGAGATGGAGAAAATGTAGTCAGATGAAGAGAGCAGCAGTAATCTCTGGAGTGATCCATGTCTCCGTCAGGGCCAAAAAGTCAAGGGACTGAAGAGCAACTTAAGCTGAGCTAGACTCAACGTTCTTGACTGCAGATCGGCAGTTCCAAACGCTGCCAGAGACCAGGAATTCCATATGGGTTGGGCAGGGTACACGAAATTAGAAGGGTTGCAGCCAAGGGGTGGGGAACGTCTGTAAAGCCTATAGGGAGAGGAGTGAACAGGTATAGAAAACACACACATGTGTCAACGGTACAAAAGAGCTATATGAGATCATCTGAAAATAACTAGGTAAGATACTCAAGTGAGAGAGTGGTGTGGAGCCTTCCTCTCTTTCCTTCCTGGGGCAACTCGGCAGAACCTTCCTAGTTTCCTGACACTGCTTAAGACTGAAGTACTAATACTAATTACTAATTGCCTTGCAAAGGTCAAGAACACACCTTTCGGCACTAATTTCTGGTTGCCTAGGAGAGAAGAAACCACTCCCCCTCCAAAACAGCCACTGATTATCAAAACAACAACAGTCAGATTGCCCTGCCCCTTGATCCAGGTTGATGTGTCAACAATCATCTGCAAGTTAATAGCAGTCAGCAATTCACACACAAAGTAGGCTCCTGGGAAGACAGGCAGTACTTAAAGTAGATGTCCCTAGGTAGCAAATAACTGTACTAGGCAATCACAGATAAAGACAATAATGATACATGTCACTCCTGTAGATATCAGGAGTCCTTTAGCTATAGAATGAATGTTTAGAAAACAAATATGAAGGCCAAACTTGTGGGGTGAAAGCACTCCTAATGTTCATGCAACCTAATCAACACCCTAATACCTCCAAAACCACCATTATATTTAATTTCATTTGAGAAAATCTACAAAAGGAATTGGCCCTCCCTAATCTTTATTGATAGAGATGCATGTGACATTGTACAGCGATAAACTGGTTTATTTCTCCTTTATATATTTTTTTCTTCTTGATTTCAATGTGGAAGGGAAACCAGGTATTGGTGTTTGTACGTACTGTTTCTGTTTCTTGAGTAAAATGTATTGTTATACCATATTTTTGTGTAACATAGTAGCAGTTCAATCAATTGGGGGAGGTGGGGGGGAGCATAGGATGTTCCCCCATGATGAAAGGGGCATGAGTTAAACGTTTTGGGAAACACTGATATACTGTAGCTAATCAAATCAAACCAAATGATAAAACTTTATTGGATAGTTCATCTGTAGATGCTCTACAGACTATTGACAGATCAGTAACATTTCAACTAACCAGCGTTGGGGAGTAGTGAACTACATTTTAATAATTAATAATTTTACTACATTTTGCAGGAGCTTGGTGGTAGCTGTACTGTATTCAAATGAAGTAGTGTTTTCAGTACTTCATTTGTTTTTTTGCCATGTAGCGATGTAGCTAACTACTGGAGGTACACACACATTTTTGGCAAATAGAAAATAATATATGGGTGAAGTAGGCAAGAATTTCCTTTCTTTTCAGCATCACCCCTTTGTAATTAATTTTTGTATTTAATATGCTAAATTACACATACTGTTAAAATCTTTCTCCAGAGCAATCTGTTCACACAATTTCCAGTCTCTGACAAGGTGTCTAAAGCGTGCCACAGGGATGCTGGCCCATGTTGACCCCCAGGCTTCCCACAGTTGTCCTTTGTGTGGTGGAACATTCTTGATACACAGGGGGAACTCTTTAGTCGTGAAGAGGGCATGACAACACCTTTTCCCCCTCAGGAGACTGAAAAGATTTGGCATGGGTCCCTAGGTCCTCAAAAAGTTCTACAGCTGCACCATCAGAGAATGGTTGCATCACTGCCTTGTATCGCAACTGCTCGGCATCTAAACTGTAAGGAGCTACAGCGGGTGTGCTATATAATAGAGGAAAGTCCCAAAAATTGTCAGAAACTCCAGTCACCCAAGTCATAGACTGTTATCTCTGCTACCGCACGGCAAGTGGTACCAGAGCGCCAAGTCTAGGACCAAAAGACTCCTTAACAGCTTCTACCCCCAAGCCATAAGACTGCTGAACAAGACTACCCCCCTCCATTTGTTTTGTACACTGCTGCTACTCACTTTATTATCTATGCATGGTCACTTCACCCCTACCTACATGTACAAATGACCTCGACTAACCTGTACCCCCGCACATTGACTCGGTACCGGAACCCCCTGTATGTAGCCTCATTATTGTTATTTTATTGTGTTACTTTTTATTTTTTACTTTAGTTTATTTGGTAAATATTTTTGACTCTTCTTGAACTGCACTGTTGGTTAAGGGCTTGTAAGCAAGCATTTCATGGTAAGGTCTACACTTGTGGTATTCGGCACATGTGTCAAATAAAGTTTGATTTGATTTTAAACTCTTGAGCGTGAAAAACTCAACAATGTTGCAGTTCTTGACACAAACCTGGCACTTACTACCATATCCCATTCCAAGGCACTTAAATATTTTGTCTTGCCCATTCACCTCCTAAACACATACACACATACACAATCCATATTGAAAATCCAAGATGGCGTAGCAGTCAGGCGTCTTTGTCTTCGTCTTGTCGTGTCCCGTGTATATATCTTTTTATATCTTTTAAAACTTGTTAAGGATGTTGCGAATTTTCTTAGCTTTTTGTTAAAAATCGCGCAACATTTCAGCGCCCTGCTATTCATGCCAGGAATATAGTACATTCATATGGTTAGTGTGTGTGGATAGGAAACACTCAGACGTTTACAAAACTGTTTAAATCACGCCTGTGGCATTTACAGAACGGGCGTTTCATCGAAAAGTGCATGAAAATCTGTTCTCTGAAAATGGAAAAATATATCCTTCCGCCACTTCAGGCAATTGTTCAAAGTGAATCGAATTAAATAGAGCCGAGTTTACACTGCCTCCAGCTGCCACAGGTTGTCTAGAGTCATGTGATTTGATTCGCAATTGATTCTTGGTATAGCCCAAACAAGGGAACATCTTCCCTGATGACTCCGCCCGGATTTTTGGTCGACCTCTGGTCAGACATGTTTTTCTACAACGACAAGATAAAGATTTTAACATCGTTTCCTGATCCATTTATCGCTTATTAACGTGTACTAATACCTAAAGTTGCATTAGAAAAGTATTTCGAAGTGTTTTGTGAAAGTTTATCGTCGACTTTTTGATTTTTAAAAAACGACGTTACGTTATGAAATGCTAATTTTTCTCTCTT
Source organism: Oncorhynchus nerka (assembly GCF_034236695.1). Lineage (NCBI taxonomy): Eukaryota > Metazoa > Chordata > Actinopteri > Salmoniformes > Salmonidae > Oncorhynchus > Oncorhynchus nerka. Next base: position 71,062,543 of record NC_088408.1, on the reverse strand, counting down.
TACTCGCAGTATTCCGACTTCGATATCTAGGCTATATATGGACCGATTTAATCGAAAAAAGACCCTAAATGATGTTTATGGGACAGCTAGGAGTGCCAAGAAAGAAGCTCGTCAAAGGTAATGAATGCTTTATATTTTATTTCAGCCTTTTCGTTTGCGACACTAACGCAAAATCTGTCGTTGGGTGACGTTGCAGTATTTTTGTAGGGTGCATGGTATCAGATAATAGCTTCTCATGAATTCCCCGAAAAGCATTTTACAAATCTGACTTGGTGAATAGATTCACAACGAGTGTAGCTTTAATTCAGTATATTGTATGTCAATTTTAATTAAAGTTTGAGTTTTATCAAAAACCATACGTGGTGCACTTGAAATTACCACTGATTTGATCCCCAAAGCGGGACCACTTCTCTTAACTTCGGCAATATAAAAATAAAAAAAATCTTAACCTCAACTTCAACATACTCTCCTGCAAACCGCCTCACCCAATGTGGTATGGATCTGCTATTTTCTTTACTTTAGAACCAGAACCCCGGTTAGCCAGCTAACTAACTACTAGTAGTCAGCTAGCCACTGCTAGCGGTCATCAGCTAACCTTTAAGCAAGCAAGCATAGAATAGAACTCAACAACCCGGTCGCATTCCGCCTCGCTCCACAGGTAGTATCACATTTTCAGTTCATTTCATTACAGTACAACGGTTTGATTTGTTTGATCGTAGCTAGCTACATAGCTAGCTACATAGCCGTCTCTGTATCAAAGATAATTGTGTAGTCTAGAGCGATTTTCTAGGTTACCTAGCCAGCTATTGTCGTTCTTTTAACGCAACGTAACGTAATCAACACTGCTAGCTAGCCAGCTAGCCCCCGAATCAACAACGCAGCCACTGCCAGCTAGCCTACAAAGTCAACAACGCAGCCACTGCCAGCTAGCCTACTTCAGCAGTACTGTATCATTTTTAATCATTTTAGTCAATAAGATTCTTGCTACGTAAGCTCAACTTTCTGAACATTCGAGACGTGTAGTCCACTTGTCATTCCAATCTCCTTTGCATTAGCGTAACCTCTTCTGTAGCCTGTCAACTATGTGTCTGTCTATCCCTGTTCTCTCCTCTCTGCACAGACCATACAAACGCTCACACCGCGTGGCGCGGCCACCTAATCTGGTGGTCCCAGCGCGCACGACCCACGTGGAGTTCCAGGTCTCCGGTAGCCTCTGGAACTGCCGATCTGCGGCCAACAAGGCAGAGTTCATCTCAGCCTATGCCTCCCTCCAGTCCCTCGACTTCTTGGCACTGACGGAAACATGGATCACCACAGATAACACTGCTACTCCTACTGCTCTCTCTTCGTCCGCCCACGTGTTCTCGCACACCCCGAGAGCTTCTGGTCAGCGGGGTGGTGGCACCGGGATCCTCATCTCTCCCAAGTGGTCATTCTCTCTTTCTCCCCTTACCCATCTGTCTATCGCCTCCTTTGAATTCCATGCTGTCACAGTTACCAGCCCTTTCAAGCTTAACATCCTTATCATTTATCGCCCTCCAGGTTCCCTCGGAGAGTTCATCAATGAGCTTGATGCCTTGATAAGCTCCTTTCCTGAGGACGGCTCACCTCTCACAGTTCTGGGCGTCTTTAACCTCCCCACGCCTACCTTTGACTCATTCCTCTCTGCCTCCTTCTTTCCACTCCTCTCCTCTTTTGACCTCTCCCTCTCACCTTCCCCCCCTACTCACAAGGCAGGCAATACGCTCGACCTCATCTTTACTAGATGCTGTTCTTCCACTAACCTCATTGCAACTCCCCTCCAAGTCTCCGACCACTACCTTGTATCCTTTTCCCTCTCGCTCTCATCCAACACTTCCCACACTGCCCCTACTTGGATGGTATCGCGCCGTCCCAACCTTCGCTCTCTCTCCCCCGCTACTCTCTCCTCTTCCATCCTATCATCTCTTCCCTCTGCTCAAACCTTCTCCAACCTATCTCCTGATTCTGCCTCCTCAACCCTCCTCTCCTCCCTTTCTGCATTCTTTGACTCTCTATGTCCCCTATCCTCCAGGCCGGCTCGGTCCTCCCCTCCCGCTCCGTGGCTCGACGACTCATCGCGAGCTCACAGAACAGGGCTCCGGGCAGCCGAGCGGAAATGGAGGAAAACTCGCCTCCCTGCGGACCTGGCATCCTTTCACTCCCTCCTCTCTACATTTTCCTCTTCTGTCGCTGCTGCTAAAGCCACTTTCTACCACTCTAAATTCCAAGCATCTGCCTCTAACCCTAGGAAGCTCTTTGCCACCTTCTCCTCCCTCCTGAATCCTCCTCCCCCTCCCCCCTCCTCCCTCTCTGCAGATGACTTCGTCAACCATTTTGAAAAAGAAGGTCGACGACATCCGATCCTCGTTTGCTAAGTCAAACGACACCGCTGGTTCTGCTCACACTGCCCTACCCTGTGCTCTGACCTCTTTCTCCCCTCTCTCTCCAGATGAAATCTCGCGTCTTGTGACGGCCGGCCGCCCAACAACCTGCCCGCTTGACCCTATCCCCTCCTCTCTTCTCCAGACCATTTCCGGAGACCTTCTCCCTTACCTCACCTCGCTCATCAACTCATCCCTGACCGCTGGCTACATCCCTTCCGTCTTCAAGAGAGCGAGAGTTGCACCCCTTCTGAAAAAACCTACACTCGATCCCTCCGATGTCAACAACTACAGACCAGTATCCCTTCTTTCTTTTCTCTCCAAAACCCTTGAACGTGCCGTCCTTGGCCAGCTCTCCCGCTATCTCTCTCAGAATGACCTTCTTGATCCAAATCAGTCAGGTTTCAAGACTAGACATTCAACTGAGACTGCTCTTCTCTGTATCACGGAGGCGCTCCGCACTGCTAAAGCTAACTCTCTCTCCTCTGCTCTCATCCTTCTAGACCTATCGGCTGCCTTCGATACTGTGAACCATCAGATCCTCCTCTCCACCCTCTCCGAGTTGGGCATCTCCGGCGCGGCCCACGCTTGGATTGCGTCCTACCTGACAGGTCGCTCCTACCAGGTGGCGTGGCGAGAATCCGTCTCCTCACCACGTGCTCTCACCACTGGTGTCCCCCAGGGCTCTGTTCTAGGCCCTCTCCTATTCTCGCTATACACCAAGTCACTTGGCTCTGTCATAACCTCACATGGTCTCTCCTATCATTGCTATGCAGACGACACACAATTAATCTTCTCCTTTCCCCCTTCTGATGACCAGGTGGCGAATCGCATCTCTGCATGTCTGGCAGACATATCAGTGTGGATGACGGATCACCACCTCAAGCTGAACCTCGGCAAGACGGAGCTGCTCTTCCTCCCGGGAAGGACTGCCCGTTCCATGATCTCGCCATCACGGTTGACAACTCCACTGTGTCCTCCTCCCAGAGCGCTAAGAACCTTGGCGTGATCCTGGACAACACCCTGTCGTTCTCAACTAACATCAAGGCGGTGGCCCGTTCCTGTAGGTTCATGCTATACAACATCCGCAGAGTACGACCCTGCCTCACACAGGAAGCGGCACAGGTCCTAATCCAGGCACTTGTCATCTCCCGTCTGGATTACTGCAACTCGCTGTTGGCTGGGCTCCCTGCCTGTGCCATTAAACCCCTACAACTCATCCAGAACGCCGCAGCCCGTCTGGTGTTCAACCTTCCCAAGTTCTCTCACGTCACCCCGCTCCTCCGCTCTCTCCACTGGCTTCCAGTTGAAGCTCGCATCCGCTACAAGACCATGGTGCTTGCCTACGGAGCTGTGAGGGGAACGGCACCTCAGTACCTCCAGGCTCTGATCAGGCCCTACACCCAAACAAGGGCACTGCGTTCATCCACCTCTGGCCTGCTCGCCTCCCTACCACTGAGGAAGTACAGTTCCCGCTCAGCCCAGTCAAAACTGTTCGCTGCTCTGGCCCCCAATGGGGGAACAAACTCCCTCACGACGCCAGGACCGCGGAGTCAATCACCACCTTCCGGAGACACCTGAAACCCCACCTCTTTAAGGAATACCTAGGATAGGATAAAGTAATCCTTCTCACCCCCCTTAAAAGATTTAGATGCACTATTGTAAAGTGGCTGCTCCACTGGATGTCATAAGGTGAATGCACCAATTTGTAAGTCGCTCTGGATAAGAGCGTCTGCTAAATGACTTAAATGTAAAATGTAAATGTCTTTAGCCTGGACCACTCCTGCCAGTCTGCACAGGACGATTCAACCCAGAGCATATCGGACTTCTTCATCTCCGTATCTCCGGATTCTTACCACAAGCTCTGAACCTTTTCATCTGGATCATCGCAGCTAGCTAGCTGCTATCCGAGTGGCTACTCCTGGCTAATGTCTCTGTCCCAAAGCAAGCACCAATTAGCCTGGAGCTAGCCTATGCTAGGCCCATCTCCCAGCTAGCTGAAGAGGTCCGTCAGCCACTCCTTGGGATACAATACCTATATTGGCCTGGACCCTTTTTACTGTCGATATGGAGCCCCGCCGATTCATCACGACTGGACTACCGACGTAATCCGCCCGAGGGTGTTTTTCAACAGGCTCATCCGTCTAGACGTCCCCTGAATGCCCATCTGTTAACCTGCTTCCCGCGGCCCGTTAGCTGTCTAGAGCATATCAGACTGTTAGCTGAAGAGGTCTATCAGCCAATTTCTTGAGCTAATATACCTATTTTGCCAATTGGCCTGGAACCTTTTACTACACGGACCACTGCTGATCCATCATGACTGGTCTGCCGACATAACCGCACAAGGGGGCTACAACAGACTTATTCCGTCGTAACGTCCCTCTAAAGCCCTTCTGCTAGCCTGCTAGCCCCATGTCTCCAGTCCGCCTAGCTACTCACCCGACCTCTATGATCACTCGGCTACGCATACCTCTCCCTAATGTCAATATGCCTTGTCCATTGCTGTTTTGATTAGTGATTATTGTCTTATTTCACTGTAGAGCCTCCAGCCCTCCTCAATATGCCTTAGCTATCACTTTGTGACCTCACCTGGTTTAAATGGTGTCTCTAGAGACAATACCTCTCTCATCGTCACTCAATGCCTAGGTTTACCTCCACTGTATTCACATCCTGCCATACCTTTGTCTGTAAATTATGCCTTGAATCTATTCTACCACACCCAGAAACCTGCTCCTTTTACTCTCTGTTCCGAACGTACTAGACGACCAGTTCTTAGAGCCTTTAGCCGTACCCTTATCCTACTCCTCCCATGTTCCTCTGGTGATGTAGAGGTTAATCCAAGCCCTGCAGTGCCTAGCTCCCCTCCCATTCCCCAGGCACTCTCATTGTTGACTTCTGTAACCATAAAAGCCTTGGTTTCATGCATGTTAACATTAGTTTGTTTTATTCATTGCTTTAGCATACTCTGCCAACCCGTATGCCCAAGCCGTGTCTGAATCCTGGCTTAAGAAGGCCACCAAAAACCCTGTAATTTCCATCCCTAAGTATAACATTTTCTGACAAGATAAAACTACCAAAGGGGGCGGAGTTGCAATCTACTGCAGAGATAGCGTGCAGAGTTCTGTCTTACTATCCAGGTCTGTGCCCAAACAATTTGAGCTTCTACTTTTAAAAATCCACCTTTCCAGTAACAAGTCTCTCACAGTTGCCGCTTGCTATAGACCACCTTCTGCCCCCAGCTGTGCCCTGGACACTATATGTGAATTGATTGCCCCCCATTTATCTTCAGAGCTCGTGCTGTTAGGTGACCAAAACTGGGAAATGCTTAACACCCCGGCCATCCTACAATGCCCTCAATCTCACACAAATGATCAATGAAGCACAGTATATGGAAGAAGGTACACTGGTCAGATGAGACTAAAATTGAGCTTTTTGGCCATCAAGGAAAACACTATGTCTGGCACAAACCCTACTCCTCTCATCACCCAAGAATACCATCCCCACGGTGAAGCATGGTGGAGGCAGCATCATGCTGTGCGGATGTTTTTCATCGGCAGGGACTGGGAAACTGGTCAGAATTTAAGGAATGATGGATGGCTCTAAATACAGGTAAATTATTGAGTGGAACCTGTTTCAGTTTTCCAGAGATTTGAGACTGGGACGGAGGTTCACCTTCCAGCAGGACAATGACCCTAAGCATACTGCTAAAGCAACACTCGAGTGGTTTAACCTCTCTGGGATAGGGGGACGCAAATGTCCCACTTGGCCAAATTGCCAGGGAAAATGCAGAGCGCCAGATTCAAATCAAATACTATAAAATTCTAACTTTCATTAAATCACACATGCAAGATAGCAAATTAAAGCTACACTCGTTGTGAATCCAGACAACGTGTCAAATTTCAAAAGGGCTTTTCGGCGAAAGCATAAGAAGCTATTATCTGATGATAGCACAGCAGTAAACAAAGAGAGTAGAATATTTCAACCCTGCAGGCGCTACACAAAACATAGAATTAAAATATAAAACATGCCTTACCTTTGACGAGCTTCTTTTGTTGGCACACCAATATGTCCCATAAACATCACAAATGGTCCTTTTATTCGATTAATTCCGTCCATATATATCCAAAATGTCAATTTATTTGGCGCGTTTGATCCAGAAAAAAACAGCTTCCAATTTGCGCAAAGTCACTACAAAATATTTCAAAAGTTACCTGTAAACTTTGCCAAAACATTTCAAAATACTTTTGTAAAACAACTTTGGGTATTTTTAAACGTTAATAATCAATCAAATTGAAGACGGGTCTATCAGTTTTCAATAGAGGACGAGAGGAAACTAACGCTACTTTTCAAGTCTTGGCCAACTCTCAACAAAAGACCTAAAAACAAAAGAATTCTGAACGGTTAGTCCTCAGGGTTTTGCCTGCTACATAAGTTCTGTTATACTCACAGACATGATTCAAACAGTTTTAGAAACTTCAGAGTGTTTTCTATCCAAATCTACTAATAATATGCATATCTTATATTCTTGGCATGAGTGGCAGGAAGTTGACATTGGGCACGCTATTTATCCAAAAGTGAAAATGCTGCCCCCTATACCTTACGATGGAAACATCTTGGAATTGTCTATTAAAGTCCACACCTCAATCCAATTGAGAATCTGTGGTATGGCTTAAAGATTGCTGTACACCAGCGGAACCCATCCAACGTGAAGGAGAATAGGCAAAATTCCCAGTGGCTACATGTGCCAAGCTTATAGAGACATACCCCTAGAGACTTGCAGCTGTAATTGCTGCAAAAGGTGGCTCTACAAATGATTGACTTTGGGGATAGTTATGCACACTCAAGTTTTTTGTTTTTTTGTCTTATTTCTTGTTTGTTTCAGAAAAAAAATATTTAGCATCTTCAAAGTGGTAAGCATGTTGTGTAAATCAAATGATACAAACCCCCCCAAAAAATCTATTTTAATTCCAGGTTGTAAGGCAACAAAATAGGAAAAACAGCAAGGGGGGTGAATACTATATTGTTAGGCAAATTTTTGTAGGGGAAAATTATATTTCAATGGTGTCACCATAATTATATTTTTATTCATTTTGGAGTCGAAAAGTCACCAGGGCTGCGTTCACAGTACAAAATAACGTAATGCAACGTTCAATTAAATGGAAACGGTGCTGTTCTGAACGACCAGTTGAAAAAAGAGGAACGGGTTTGGTTATGTGTTCAAAGTCTGTTTAAGAAAGTTGAAGAACGTTTTGGGGAAAGGTGTCGTTCAGTACAAGCCGTTACGCAATGTAGCAAATGTTCAATCAAACTGAACACACCCCAGAACTGACTTTCTCACAGTTATTCTACAAATAAGATGCCAAGCGTGGTTACTTTCTGAATTGTTAGAGTTAGACCAACAGTTTAAACTATTAAAGTAATACAGAAAAGATTGGTATTGTATTTCATTTGTTGTTGGGATATATTGACCAAATTATCAGTAACGTTTTGGATGTATTTTCTCTTCAATATGCCACAGAAATAACAATTTCACAACATGCCCCTGGATGCCCCTGGACACCCAGGGTGTTGAGCCCGGAACCCATTGACCCAGACCCCCCCTCCTCCTCCCCCCAATATGCAATACAAAGTTACACCCTTGCTGTTAACAGGGACTTCACGATATGAGTGGCATGTATCCATGGATGCCAAGTGAGGCCAGGCTTCCCGAAATACTGTATTTGACCATTACAAAATTAGAATGATAAAATAGTGTCTCTTTCATCTCTCCGTGTTTTCGTAATTTTCTGTCTATTCGCAAGTGGCTGAATCTCACAGGAGAAATCATCCTAAATCATTTAAAATCATCCATGATTTGCTGGTGTTTTTATAGTCTTATGTCCAACAATTTATGTTCAGCAGTGCATAGCCTACTCCATTTGGCTTGTATCCATCCCCATTTCCAAAGAGTGCCTCTTGTCCGGTGCCTCTTGACAAAGACGCACCGAGTAATACTGTTGCTATTACTCGTTACTGTGCTATTTATTCAACTGTATTAATCCACAATGAACTAGGAAGAGAATATTCCATGCCCCCAGCTGAATTGGAGTTGATGCCAATGCAAAGACTGCCAATAACCTACGGCATGCAGTATTAAGCCATGAAGTGTGTTGATTGGCCATTGAGTAGCGAAGCCTTCATCACAACTATAATTACTTTTTTCATCAAAACCCAACCCTTTTCGCACCCCTGCCAGCTATTGTGCTCATAATTCACGCAGTGAAAATAGCTCAAATATATCTGACATGCAATATATAGACCTACCGCCAGTGCTAAGATTTACCACTGCATTAGGTTTGTTAAAATAGACCCCAGAATGCTAAAATTAGGTTTAATTCACCACGTTATACTACTCAAAGGGCACTTAAATGGTGGAACAACTCGACCAGAGGTGTTCATAAGTGTTCTCTTGAGGTGAGAGATGATGCTTGTCACCTGTAGTGTACAGCTGTCTGGATTGGGCAGCTCAAGCCATTGCTGTGGTGTCCCCCCTAAGCTCTGGGGAGTGACCATGTCACGCCCTGACCTTAGTTATCTTTGTTTTCTTTATTATTTTGGTTAGGTCAGGGTGTGACAAGGGTGGTTGGTTTAGTTTTTGTATCGTCTAGGTGTTTTTGTCTTGTCTAGGGTTTTTGTATATCTATGGGGTTTTAGAATGCCTAGGTATATGTAGGTCTATGGTGGCCTGAATTGGTTCCCAATCAGATACAGCTGTTTATCGTTGTCTCTGATTGGGGATCCTATTTAGGTTGCCATTTTTCCATTTTGGTTTTGTGGGTTATTGTCTATATATAGTGGCACGGTCATTTTGGTGTTTTGTATAGTTTATTCAGTGTTGTCTTTCATTAAAGAGGAATGTATTCATATCACGCTGCGCCTTCATCTCCTCGTTATGACAAACGTGACAGACCGTTGTTTGTCTACTAGGATTAGGTGATGGTATGCTGTCAGCATCAGATGCCTCCTCTGAATCCAGTCGGACTCCATTAGATCATCTGATCCCCTGCTGGGCTTTCATTCCAAACCAGATTAACCTGTGCCTCATCCCCATGACCCTTACCCACCAACCCATCCACCAACTCCCTGTCTGACTGCAGGCATGGTTAATGGACACAATGCACATGCCTTACATATTTAACATAAAGACATTCATAGGTAAAGGATTAGAGCCAGTGATACTGTTGAAAAACTGATACAAAACCTACGGTCTGTTGAAAAACTTATACATGACTACACATGCATGGTTGGCTCACCATGTGTTAGCATTAGGCAGCAGTAGTATGTTTAAATTCCCAAATCATGTGCTGTATGAGGACTGTGATTGATACAATAAGGGTATGGGATGGCTTGGCTTGACTATGCAAAATGTTCTGTTTCCAGACTGGAGTAACGAGGCTCAGTGAGATAATGTCTGAGCAGGGGCTTTTCTGGTGAAATGAGTCCATAATGGCTGGAAAAACAACTGTGCACTTATTCCTCCAGCATTATCAGCAATTCAAGAGATATCACTGGCTGTTTCTACTGGAAGAGACAATGGGAAGTGTGTGTGGGGGGGGGGGGGGGGCATTGTGACTTTGGAGAAGTCTGTGTGTCGTTATGCCAACATGATTAATAACAGGCAGTCACCCATGTGCGGCCGTGGTCAATGGCAGCCTGTGGGAACCTGGCCCTAGCCAATAGGAGACGTCTGTATTAATGTACGCTTCAAGTTAAAAGGCCCCATTCCCTTGAGAAAAAAAAAAGAAGAGATATTTGCCTTAAATCTATACATTTATTTACAATGCCTGTGCTGATATATTTTGGGCTCAGCTGTACTGTATACATCACTTGTAAAATGGTATTGGGTGGGACATTCCAGTCTTTTTCTCAGGCCCTGGATCGAGTCCCCCCCCACTGTGTCCCCATGGGTATGTTCCTGCCACAGAACAAGCCACAGTTGAATCCAGTTCAAATACACTGTGAGTTGAACCAACTTAAAGGAATTGGAACCAGTTGTTGGAGATATTGAGAGATCCCTTGTCACACAAATGAGGAAAAGATGCAAGCAGAGGCACGGTGTAGATCAGAGATGATAGATAGAACTATCTCCCCAGGTCAGAGGGCATGCTGTGAGAATGAGCAGGTGGTAACTCTTGTTACAGGTATAATTGGACATGCAGGTGTTACTCTCTGTGTGATGTTACACATCAAGTTAACATTGTGGAAAACTAACTGTTTAGTTTGAAGTTGTGTTTTATGGTGTAAAATTATGTAATTTATATGTTCAATCAAAGGAGCTACTTTTGGAAAATATGTAATCCTGACCTGCGGTGCATAATAAATGTCCCCTTTTCAGGACCCTTTTTCAGGACCCTGTCTTTTGAAGATAATTCGTAAAAATCCAAATAACTTCACAGATCTTCATTGTAAAAGGGTTTAAACACTGTTTCACATGCTTGTTCAATGAGCCATAAACAATTGATGAACATACACCTGTGGAACGGTCGTCAAGACACTAACAGCTTACAGACGGTAGGCAATTAAGGTCACAGTTATGAAAACTTAGGACACTAAAGAGGCCTTTCTACTGCCTTTCTAAAACACCAAAAGAAAGATGCTCAGGGTCCCTGCTCATCTGCTTGAACGTGCCTTAGGCATGCTGCAAGGAGGCATGAAGACTGTAAATGTGGCCAGGGCAATAAATTGCAATGTCCGTACTGTGAGACGCCTAAGACAGCGCTACAGGGAGACAGGACAGACAGCTGACCATCCTCGCTGGCGGCAGACCACATGTAACAACACCTGCACAGGATTGGTACATCCAAACATCACACCTGCGGGACAGGTACAGGATGGCAACAACAACACCTTGAGTTATACCAGGAACGCACAATCCCTCCATCAGTGCGCAGACTGTCCACAATAGGCTGAGAGAGGCTGGACTGAGGGCTTGTATGCCTGTTGTAAGGCAGGTCCTCACCAGACATCACCGGCAACCATGTCGCCTAAGGGCACAAACCCACCCTCGCTGGACCAGACAGGACTGGCAAAACGTGCTCTTTACTGACGAGCTGTGGTTTTGTCTCACCAGGGGTGATGGTTGGATTCTCGTTTATCGTTGAAAAAATGAGCGTTACACAGAAGCCAGTACTCTGGAGTGGGATCGATTTGGAGGTGGAGGGTCTGTTATGGTCTGGGGCGGTGTGTCACAGCATCATCGGACTGAGTTTTCTGTCATTTCAGGCAATCTCAACGCTGTGCGTTACAGGGAAGACATCCTCCTCCCTCATGTGGTACCCTTCCTGCAGGCTCATCCTGACATGACCCTCCAGAATGACAATGCCACTAGCCATACTGCTTGTTCTGTCTGTGATTTCCTGCAAGACAGGAATGTCAGTGTTCTGCCATTGCCAGAGAAGAGCCCAGATCTCAATCCCATTGAGCACGTCTGAGACCTGTTGGATCGGAGGGTGAGGGCTAGGGCCATTCCCCTCAGAAATGTCCAGGAACTTGCAGGTGCCTTGGTGGAAGAGTGGGGTAACATCTCACAGCAAGAACTGACAAATCTGGTGCAGCCTGTACTGCAGTACTTAATGCAGCTGGTGGCCACACCACATACTGACTGTTACTTTTGTTCAGGGACACCTTACTCCATTTCTGTTAGTCACATGTCTGTAGAACATGTTCAGTTTATGTCTGTTGTTGAATCTTGTTATGTTCATACACATATTTACACGTTAAATTTGCTGAAAATAAACGCAGTTGACAGTGAGAGGAGGTTTCTTTTTTGCTGAGTTTGTTTTATCTTTATACAGAGCATTCGAAAAGGTTTGGATCCACCTTGGACCAATTGGCTGCTTGGCCTTTTTGGCTTCTGATTCATGGAGTGTTTAGTGCAGCAAAAATACCAGCATACCTAAAAGCCTCAAAATAGAGCTTTCCAGTTTTTTACAGGTCAGAAAGAGAGAGAGAGCTCTGGAGCTGTGGGATTTATTGTGTTGTCTTAAATAATCTTCTCTCCTCTTTAACAAATTAGTATTGATTGTTAAAGCAAAACAACAGATTAGACTTCTGTGTTTGTGTTCAGGCACACTGCTTTGAAGTCTCTGCCTGGCTTACTATGGACATAGTGCCAAGCTCACTCTCTCTCTTTCTCTCAATCTGTCTCTCTCTCTCACTCAACTCCATTGGACTGATTATCTCTCTCTTCCCAGTTCTTTTTTTTCTGTCGCTTGGTTACAGTACACAAACATATGATTCCATGTGATTGCTAAGTCTATATGGGTTGTTTTATCGATTTATATAAAAAATATATATTTAATGTACTGTAATGACGGTTTCTTTACCACAGACTACAAATACTCCATGCAGGTCAAATGAAAGGTAACACAGCACATGACCAGCTGCTGTCAACTTAATCTTGCAATAACAGGCAACTGTCAAACACTCCGCACCAAAACCACCAAAGTGGTTCTCTCTGATCAGATAAGTGCAGATATTTGAGAAAAATCTTGTCTTTGACAAATTATACTGAACAGTGCAAGTATAATTTTACAACATACTGTAGCAATACTCATTACAATATTTTCTTGTGCAATCTTATGGGCCACGCAGAACACTCGCTGGGATTACATAATGCTCTGTACCATTATCACCAAGAACAATATAAACACCTGCTTTTTCCTTGACATACACTGACCAGGTGAATCCAGGTGAAAGCTATGATCCCTTATTGATGTACCTTCTTAAATCCACTTCCATTAGTGTAGATGAAGGGGAGGAGACAGGTTAAAGAAGGATTTTTAAGCCTTGAGACAATTGAGACATGGATTGTGTATGCGTGCCGTTCAGAGGGTGTATGGGCAAAAAATATTTAAGTACCTTTGAATGGGATTTGGTAGTAAGTGCCAGGCACACCGGTTTGTGTCCAGAACTGCAATGCTGCTGTGTTTTTCACGCCCAACAGTTTCCCGTTTGTGTCAATAATGTTCTACCACCCAAAGGACATCCAGCCACGACACCTTGTAGAGGGAGAGGTTCGACTGGGGTGACAGATAACCTAGCGGTTAAGAGCGTTGGGCTGAAAGGTCGCTGGTTTTAATCCCCAAGACAACTAGGTGAAAAGAAATCTGTCAATGGGTAATTACCTAAATTACTATGGGGGAAGTGCTAGCCCATGGGAGCAGAGAGCAGAGAGGTACTATGCCCAAGATACACTTAGTGTACAAAACATTAAGAACACCTTCCCAATATTACATTTGAGTCATTTAGCAGAGGAGTAATTAGGGTTAATCAAGGGCAGGTACTTGATTAACCCTAATTACTCCTCTGCTAAATGACTCAAATGTAATATTAGGGAGGTGTTCTTAATGTTTTGTACACTAAGTATATCTTGGGCATAGTACCTCTCTGCTCTCTGCTCCCATGGGCTAGCACTTCCCCCATAGTAATTTAGGTAATTACTAGACATTTAGACGTTCTGTACTTGGTTGGGAAATGGCAGTCGCTTATTTGAGGCATTTTAAAAATGCTCTGTGATATCACTCTCATGCCGTGCCATTAGGGTTCCTAAATGTAGTGAACAATACGTCAACTTTTTGTATTGGTTAAAGGTCTAGTTCCGCTGTTTTTATCTCAATATCAAATCATTTCTGGATAACAATTAAGTACCTTATTGTTTTCAATTAAAATAATCAAAAATAGCTTCTAAGCAAAGAGCAATTTCTCAAGCTAGAATTTAGTTAGGTCTGTCTGGTAGTGGTCTAAGTGTGGAGGGGAAAACTGATTGGCAGAGAGGTTTGGAACTTTCTTTCGTATTCGTCTATTAACTCATTTGATGGCAGGCAGGCCAAAACTCCATCCCAACAAAACAGGCTGAAATTGAAGTTTTTTTTTTCAAACAAGGCCTTCAAACAATTAGAAGGGCATTGATGATAATTTCACCAAAAAAAAATTTTTTTATTTTTATTTTACCCCGTTTTCCCAATTTCGTGGCATCCAATTGTTTAGTAGCTACTATCTTGTCTCATCGCTACAGCTCCCGTACGGGCTCGGGAGAGACAAAGGTTGAAAGTCATGCGTCCTCCGATACACAACCCAACCAAGCCGCACTGCTTCTTAACACACCGCGCATCCAACCCGGAAGCCAGCCGCACCAATGTGTCGGAGGAAACACCGTGCACCTGGCAACCTTGGTTAGCACGCACTGCGCCCAGCCCACCACAGGAGTCGCGCAATGAGACAAGGATATCCCTACCGGCCAACCCCTCCCTAACCCGGACGACGCTAGGCCAATTGCCCGTCGCCCCACAGACCTCCCGGTCGCGGTTACGACAGAGCCTGGGCGCGAACCCAGAGTCTCTGGTGGAACAGCTGGCGCTGCAGTACAGCGCCCTTAACCACTGCGCCACCCAGGAGGCCCATAATTTTCACAATTTGACAATATTATTCCAATCTTTTGTGTGGAAAATCATGTTTTTGACTGCACTGGGCCTTTAAAGCATCATGAAGGCTTTATGATTCTATAGTGACATTTAATAGTGACTGTTGCTGATCCTGTTGCTGACCTTTTGTCAGCAAGACAAGGGAGCTGATGGTGGACTTTAGGAAACGGAGGGCCGAGCACGCCATTAACATCGACGGGGCTGTAGTGGAGTGGTTCGAGAGCTTAAAGTTCCTCGGTGTCCACATCACTAAGGATGTATCATGGTCCAAACACACCAACACAATAATGAAAAGGCCACAACAACGCCTCTTCCCCCTCAGGAGGCTGAAATGATTTGTTATGGGCCCTCAGATCCTTTAAACGTTCTACAGCTGCAGAGAGAGCATCTTGACTGGCTGCATCACTGATTGGTATGGCAACTGCTTGGCATCCGACCGCAAGGCATACGACCCAGTACATCATTGGGGCCGAGCTCCCTGCCATCCAGGACCTTTATACCAGGTGGTGTCAGGGGAAGGCCCTAAAAATTGTCAAAGACTCCAGCCATCCAAGTCATAGACTGTTCTTTCTGCTACCACATGGCAAGACATACTGGAGTGCCAAGTCTGGGACCAAAATACTCCTGAATAGCTTTTACTCCCAAGTCATAAGACTGCTGAACAGTTCATCAAATGGCCACCCAGACTATTTGCATTCACCCCCTATTATTTATTATTATTGTTTTGTATTATTGTTTGTTGCAGTGACTCTCTTGCACTGCCTATAAACTCACTGGACTCTACCCACACACTCAAACAAACTACACTGACACTCCAACACACACACACAATGTTATTTACACACACACACACACACACACACAAAACACACACATGCATATTGACACCACACACACACACACACTCACACATAGGTATAAGATGGTGTCGGAGACAAAGGCAGACGTTTTACGTGCCCTCAACCGATTGTGTTTTTTTTCTTTTCATTTATTTGCGTTGTTTGTAACTTATTTTTTTACTTGTTTTGTACATAATGTTGCCGCTACCATCTCTTATGACCGAAAATACCTTCTGGATATCAGGACTGCGATTACTTACCACGGACTGGCAAAATTCTTTGTTTCCTTTAACGAGTCTGATGAGGCCGACGCAAAAAATATATACCGCTTTCTCGGGAACAGGCCCAGATCCCCGTGATTTGCGTGAAGAGGAATTCGTAGGCTATCAAATAAACCCCCACTTCCTTCCAATCTGCTAGCAAAGGTGCAATCTTTGGACAATAAAATAGATGACTAACGCGGAAGATTAAACTACCATCGGGACATTCAAAACTGTAATATCTTATGATTCACGGAGACGTGGCTGAATGACAACACTATCAACATACAGCTGGCTGGTTATACGCTTCACCTGCAGGATAGAACAGAGGACTCTGGTAAGACAAGGGGCGGCGTACTATGTATTTTTGTAAATAACAGCTGGTGCACGATATCTAAGGAAGGCTCGAGCTATTGCTCGCCTGAAGTAGAGTATCTCATGATAAACTGTAGACCACACTACCTACTGAGAGTTTTCATTTGTATTTTTCATAGATGTTTACATACCACCACCGTCAAGAGGCTGGCACAAAGACAACATTGAATGAGCTGTATTCCGACATGTTTAGCCAGAGGCGGCGCTCCATGGAGCTGGGGACTTTAATGCAGGGAAACTTAACCTCTTCAGTCGACCCTCTACTTTTTTGAACATTCTGTTAAAAATCGCGCAACATTTCAGCGCCCTGCTACTCATGCCAGGAATATAGTATATGCATTTGCTTAGTCTGTGTGGATAGAAAACACTCAGACGTTTAAAAAACTGGTTAAATCACTGCTGTGGCTTTACCAGAACGGCATTTACATCGAAAAGCACAGGAAAAACTGATCACTGAAAATGGGGAAAATATATCCATGCGCTACTTGAACCCATTGATAAACGTGAACCACAATTAATTGACTGAGGTTGCAGTACCTACAGCTTCCACAGGGTGTCTAGAGTCTTGTCATTTCCCTTCGAGTTTTTTCTTGGTCAAACACATACAGGACACCGTATCTAATCCGGTCTAGGACCGGATATTTTCGTTGAGTTTCTAGCCGGACATTTTTCCAGACGGACAGCTAATGATCTTTACATCGCCTCCTGATGAATTTTATCGCTTATTAACGTTTACTAATACCTAAAGTTGCATTACAAACGTATTTCGAAGTGTTTTGTGAAAGTTTATCGTCGACTTTTTGAATTTTAAAAAATGACGTTACGTTTTGAAACGATGTTTTTTTCGTTTATCACACAGTCTACATATAACGATATCTAGGCTTTATATGGACCGATTTAATCGAAATAAAGACCCAAATAGTGTTTATGGGACATCTAGGAGTGCCAACAAAGAAGATGGTGAACGGTAATGAATGTTTTCTATTTTATTGTGCGGTTTGTGTAACGCCGAAATGCTAATTATTTTGTTTACGTCCCCTTTGGGTCTTTTGGGGTGTTGCATGCTATCAGATAATAGCTTCTCATGCTTTCGCCGAAAAGCATTTTAAAAATCTGACTTGTTGCCTGGATTCACAACGAGTGTAGCTTTAATTCGATACCCTGCATGTGTATTTTAATGAACTTTTGAGTTTTAACTAATACTATTAGCATTTAGCGTAGCGCATTTGCATTTCCAGAGCTCTAGTTGGGACGCAAGCGTCCCGAGTAGAAGCAACAGGTTAAATCCGTTTTACCAAATTTCTATCAGCATGTTAAATGTGCAACCAGAGGCTTTACTCCACACACAGATACGCTTACTTCACCCTCTATTTGGCAAATCTGACCATAATTCTATCCTGATTCCTGCTTACAAGAAAAATTAAAGCAGGAAGCACCAATGATTAGATCAATAAAAAAGTGGTCAGATGAAGCAGATGCTAAGCTACAGGACTGTTTTGCTAGCAAAGACTGGAATATGTCCCGCGATTCTTCCGATGGCATTGACGAGTACACCACATCAGTCATTGGCTTCATCAATAAGTGCATTGATGATGTCGTCCACACAGTGACAGTACGTACATACCCCAACAAGAAGCCATGGATTACAGGCAACATCCGCACTGAGCTAAAGGCTAGAGCTGCCGCTTTCAAGGAGCGGGACTCTAACCCGGAAGCTTATAAGAAATCCCGATATGCCCTCCGACGAACCATCAAACAGGCAATCGTCAAAACAGGACTAAGATCAAATCGTACTACACTAGCTCTGACGCTCAGCGGATGTGGCGTGGCTTGCAAACCATTACAGACTACAAAGGGAAGCACAGCCGAGAGCTGCCCAGTGACGCAAGCCTACCAGATGAGTTAAACTACTTCTATGCTCGCTTCGAGGCAAATAACACTGAAACATGCATTAGAGCACTGGCTGTTCTGGAAGACTGTGTAATCACGTTCTCCACGGCCGATGTGAGTAAGACCTTTAAAGAGGTCAACATTCACAAGGCTGCAGGGCCAGACGGATTACCAGGACGTGTACTGTGAGCATGTGCTGACTAACTGATCAAGTGTCTTCTCTGAAATTTTCAACCTCTCCCTGTCCGAATCTGTAATATCAACATGTTATAAGCAGACCACCATAGTCCCAGTGCCCAAGAACACTAAGGTAACCTGCCTAAACGACTACCGACCCGTAGCACTCACGTCTGTAGCCATGAAGTGCTTCGAAAGGCTGGTCATGGCTCACATCAACACCATCATTCCAGAATCCCTAGACCCACTCCAATTTGCATACCGCCCCAACAGATCCACAGATGATGCAATCTCTATTGCACTAAACACTACCCTTTCCCACCTGGACAAAAGGAACACCTATGTGAGAATGCTATTCATTGAATACAGCTCAGCGTTCAACACCATCGTGCCCTCGAAGCTCATCAATAAGCTAAGGACCCTGGGACTAAACACCTCCCTCTGCAACTGGATCCTGGACTTCAGGTAACAACATATCCGCCACACTGATCTTCAACACAGGGGCCCCTCAGGGGTGCGTGCTCAGTCCCCTCCTGTGCTCCCTGTTCACTCATGACTGCACAGCCTGGCACGGCCTGGCACGACTCCAAAACCATCATTAAGTTTGCAGATGACACAACAGTGGTAGGCCTAATCACTGACAACAACGAGACAGCCTATAGGGAGGAGGTCAGAGACCTGGCCGTGTGGTGCCAGGACAACAACCTCTCCCTCAACGTGATCAAGACAAAGGATATTATTGTGGACGACAGGAAAAAGAGGACCAAGCATTCCCCCATTCTCATCAGCAGGGCTGCAGTGGAGCAGGTTGAGAGCTTCAATTAATTTTGTGTCCACATAACCAACAAACGTACATTGTCCAAGCACACCAAGAAGAGGGCAGGTGAAGAGGGCACGACAAAACCTGCTCCCCCTCAGGAGACTGAAAATATTTTTTCCATGGGTTCTCAGATCCTCAAAAGGTTCTACAGCTACACCATCGAGAGCAGGACTGGTTGCATCACTGCCTGGTTGCAACTGCTTGGCCTCCGACTGAAAGGCACTACAGAGTGTAGTGCTAATGGCCCAGTACGTCACTGGGGCCAAGCTTCCTGCCATCCAGGACCTCTATACAAGGTGGTGTCAGATGAAGGCCCTAAAAATGTTCAAAGACTCCAGCCACCGTAGTCATAGACTGTTCTCTCTGCTACCGAATGGCAAGCGGTACCGGAGCGCCAAGTCTAGGTCCAAGAGGCTTCTAAACAGCTTCTAGCCCCAACCCATAAGACTCCTGAACATCTAATCAAATGGCTACCCAGACTATTTGCCTTGCCCAGCCCCCGTTTTACACCGCTTCTACTCTCTGTTGTTATCATCTATGCATAGTCACTTTAATAACTCTACCTACATGTACTTATTTCCTCAATTACACTACCGTTCAAATGTTTGGGGTCACTTAGAAATGTCCTTATTTTTTAAAGAAAATTACATTTTTTTGTCCATTAAAATAACATAAAATCGATCAGAAATACAGAGTAAACATTGTTAATGTTGTAAATGACTATTGTAGCTGGAAACGGCAGATTTTTTTGAGAAATATCTACATAAGCTACTGAGGCCCATTATCAGCAACCATAACTTCTGTGTTCCAATGGAATGTTGTGTTACCTAATCCAAGTTTATCACTTTAAAAGGCTAATTGATCATTAGAAAACCCTTTTGCAAGTATGTTAGCACAGCTGAAAACTGTTGTTCTGATTAAATAAGAAATAAAACTGTCCTTCTTTAGAAGCATCTGGAGCATCAGCATTTGTGGGTTTGATTACAGGCTCAACATGGCCAGAAACAAATAACTTTCTTCTGAAACTTGTCAGTCTATTCTTGTTCTGAGAAATGAAGACTATTCCATGTGAGAAATTGGCAAGAAACTGAAGATCTCGTACAACGACGCTGTGTACTACTCCCTTCACAAAACAGTGTAAACTGGCTCTAACCAGAATAGAAAGAGGAGTGGGAGGCCCCTGTGCACAACTGAGCAAGAGGACCAGTACATTAGAGTGTCTAGTTTGAGAAACAGACCCCTCACAAGTCCTCAACTGGCAGCTTCATTAAATAGTCACAGGTGAAGAGTCGACTCCGGGATGCTCTGTTCCTCTGTCCAGTGTCTGTGCTCTTTGCCCATCTTAGTCTTTTCTTTTTATTGGCCAGTCTGAGATATGGCTTTTTCTTTGCAAGCATTGTACGAGATCTTTAAAAATCTTAAATTTCCAGCTACAATAATAATTTACAACATTAACAATGTCTACACTGTATTTCTGATCAATTTGATGTTATTTTAATGGACAAAAAATGTTGCTTTTCTTTCAAAAACAAGGACATTTCTAAGTGACCCCAAACTTTTGAACGGTAGTGTTCCTCAACTTCCTCGTACTCCTGCACATTGACTCTGTACCGGTACTTGGTACTGAGTCAAAGTCGCTCACACAGGACTAATAAAGGCCCAGTGTGTAACGGCTGTTGGTGGAAGAAGGTGAGGACCAAGGTGCAGCGTGGTACATGTTCATCATTATTTAATAGAACAGAACACTGAATGACAAAACAACAAAGAGAACAACCGAAACAGTTCTCTCTGGTGCAGACACAAAAACAGAAAGCAACTACCCACAAATCATAGTGGGAACACAGGCTACCTAAGTATGGTTCTCAATCAGAGACAACGATTGACAGCTGCCTCTGATTGGGAACCATACCAGGCCAAAAGCAGAAATACAAAACATAGAACAAAAACATTGAATGCCCACCCCAACTCACGCCCTGACCAAACTAAAACAGAGACATAAAAAAGGAACTAAGGTAAGGACGTGACACAGTGCACTACTTTTGTGAAAGAAAATTCTGATTTATCAGGGAGTGCTGCAGCACCCTCAACACCCCTTTTCCCGCGGCTATGAGTACGGGGTCAGACTCGGACCTCCCTTTGCCTCCAGAACAGCCATAATTTTCCGGCCATGGATTCTGCAAGTCGGAAACTATCCACAGGGATGTTGGTCCATGCTGACAAGATGGCATCGCGCAGTTGCTGCAGATTGGATGCCGGTACGCTACCGCCACTAGTCTGTACCGTTGACAACAGTCGAGACTCATGTTTCTTCCGCCAAATCCTGACTCTGCCATCAGCATGACACAACAGGAACTATGATTCGTCGGACCAGGTCATTTTTTTCCACTCCTCAGATGTCCAGTGTTTGGTTTTTAGCTGATAGGAGTGGAATCCAGTGTGGTCGTCTGCTGCAGTAGCCCATCAATGACAAGGACCGATGAGTTGTGTGTTTCGAGATGCCGTTCTGCACACCACTGTTGTACTGCGTCGTTATTTGTATGTTTGTGGCCCTCCTGTTAGCATGAACGATTCTTGCCATCCTCTTTCGACCTCTCGCGTCAACGAGCTGTTTTCACCCACAGAACTACCGCTGACCGACACCTAGACACTGTCATGCGTGAAAAGCCCAGGAAGGGCCTGTTTCTGAGATGGTGGATCTGGCGTGCCAGGGACCAATGATCATCCCACGCTCAAAGTCGCTTAGGTAACTCATTTGAACCATTCTAACATTCAATCGAACAGTAAGTGAATGCCTCGATGCCTGTCTGCCTGCTTTATATATAAAACCACAGCCATGTGACCATTTTCGTAAAAGTGGTGGTGTACCTAATAAGTGTATAGCCTTGTAATTGTTATTTTTTATCTAAGCATTTCACTGTATATTCTACGCATGTTGTATTTGGCGCATGTGACAAATACAATTTGGTTTTATTTGATCAGATAATCTTTTAATGAACTATGCCAAGTTTAAGGCACAGAGGCTTATGTTTGACTACATTATGACTCTCTGTCTCCCAATGAGATTAGAGACTGGACCATGGAGTGAGGCAGAGAGAGATGTTCCACTGGAGTCTCCTTGGTGTCTTGACCACTGCAGGGCTGTTAAAGGGAGCCGGAGGCTATAGTCTTGGGCCCACTGCCCAATCTCAAACCTCATTAATCCTTTCCCAGCCTGACGCTGCCTGGACCCATGATGTATTGGGAGGGTCATTTGAAATAGTCACCACTTCACCCACTCATCTGAGCGGGATTGTGATTAATACGACCCAAGAACCATGGAAAAACACAGGGAAATTGATTCTGTGCGGTTAAGTTTGGAGAACCTTATTGACATATTAAGGCGCAACTCACAACCTCATCCACCCACAATGTGTTCATAGTTAGATTCAGTGTTACAATTACTTTCCCACCTGTAGGAATTTCAGAAAGCACATGTATCAGATTATCAGACGCAATGCTTGTATTCCATATCTCTTCTGAATAATCCCCATCTCCCCTGAAAAGGGAGAAGGGATCATTGGCAAACATCTTCACCTAAACTTGGAGCCTCAGGTTAGCTATAGCTGACAAAACCATATATCACCCCTATGAATAAGTGTCACATAGGAGCCAGTAGCGTGGAAATAGATAATAGCTTCTCCAGCGCTAACCACAATGACATAAGTAATTGTGATTATGAGGACACAATCATTTGTTTCTTTTCTCTTTAGTAACCAATCCGTCAGTAGTCCCATGAACCCTGCAGAAAAGTAACTTCCTTTCTGAAACGTCTGTGAAACATCTGATTAATGTAACTATCTACGCCGACTCTGCCGAGTCAGACTTTGTCACCATGACAAGGCACTATGATCTCCCCAGGTGTGAGTCTACAGAAGCAGCTATGGACTATTCTCCTAAAAAGCACATGGCCTGAGATTAAATTGAATTTATACTAGTCAGGGCACAGAGCTCTATCACAGACTTTTCAAGACATGCCTCCCACTTCCTTACAATTTGATCAGCTTTTTATGTGGAAGGAAACAAACAAGACAGTCTGAGTGAAATAATCCATCTCCAATGCAGCATGAAGATTACCCTTTCCTGACTGGGGCGCGTGCACACCAGGTTTAGCCTATGAATGAGGTCATCCAGTAGGCTTTCAGAGGCTGGCTCTGCAGAGCGGGACTCGCTGCCAGTGAGTGAATCTAAGGCTCATTACTCATCTCTGGGCAGCTCAGAGGAATCCTCTGGTCTAGAGGTCAGATCCAGGGTCAGTAGACCAGACTCCTATCTGAAGGACACAACTGGTAGGTGACTGACTGTCCCTAAAATACTATGATTGCAAGACAATAATTATAATGTAATATATCAGAAATCAGCTCCCCTGGTCCAGGTATGCCTAACAGGATTGGTACTGGGATTGATGGTCAACGTCTTGCCTTGCTCTTGAAGTACACTGCAAATACTGACACAGAGTGCACACATGCTGAAGAGGAAAGTATTCAGAATGTCATAAACACTCACAGCCTGACGTTGGTATTGCACTCGTCCTCAGTTTAAGGAAAACAAAGAAAAATTATGAAAAAGACAGAAGAAATGCATCAAAAATAAGCAACAGAAGACATATTTCCTTGTCAAATTGTATTTCAGTCAGAACAAGCAATATGTATGAGAGAGAGAGAAGAAATGGCAATCACACCACATCACTGTTAATGCAGGACAAATAAAAATAGAATATTCAAATCTGAATTAGTTTTATGCAC
Source organism: Oncorhynchus nerka (assembly GCF_034236695.1). Taxonomy (NCBI): domain Eukaryota; kingdom Metazoa; phylum Chordata; class Actinopteri; order Salmoniformes; family Salmonidae; genus Oncorhynchus; species Oncorhynchus nerka. The sequence continues at coordinate 71,038,538 of NC_088408.1, read as the reverse complement.
AATATTAAGTGTAAAGAATGGTGGTAAAAAGGTTTTTAATTAATAGGCTATTAATGCACATAACGTGAACGTGAAGAAGCATTTCTATTATACCCTTCAATGAGTTTCATTGTTTATAAGGTGCGTGGGACTGACATTATGAGACAGCTGGGAAGAACAGGAAAACATGTTGTCAATTCAATTTATTTTTAGCTTTACAGGAAAACAGGTAAGTAAATACAGGAAGATTTTAGCACTTCTTCCTTTTTGGGGTCACACTGGTTGAGATTGATAGATACTTTCTTGAAAATAGATACTGTCATTTGTTTTCTTGACTGTACATTTGTTTATTCCATGTGTAACTCTGTGTTGTTGTTTGCGTCGCAGTGCTTTGCTTTATCTTGGCCAGGTCGCAGTTGTAAATGAGAACTTGACTGGCCTACCTGGTTAAATAAAGGTGAAAGGAAAAAGAAAAGCCTCAAACTTGAAATGTGTGGTGCACAATGTGAAGTGGAAAGTTATAGCAATTCTATGTAATGACTAATGATCTAGGGAAAGAAGGGAAAGTCTCTGAAGTGGAATCGGAGTGAGAAAGCACATCCTCCAACAGCTTGTTATTTCAAGTTGGAGCTCTGTTTTGTCTGCCAGTATCTTTTGTGTTATTTTTGTGAGCACAATGATTAATATTCTAACGTGCCAGGATTGTAGTAGCATCTGCGTCATGAGTTCACAATCCACGGCTCATTTTACAGTAGTTGGACATTTGTCTCGTGTTTGTCAACATATGGTCCTCAGATAGGCACACAGTGCGTTCCTGCATGCAGCAAGCCTCCCCTGTGATCCCCTTCCCTGTCTGCATGTGCACCTCCAAAGTGCCTTGTGCAGTTGAACGTCTCCCATGACGCTCTTAGCCTCGTCTCTTGTAATGAGAGAAGTTTTGTCTGTGACCTCTAGAGGTGGGGTCTCTCATGAAAGACCTGCTGCCCACACTGTTAACAGCCTGTTAGAGCATTAAGTTACTTTCTGTGCATCTACATTGTATTATAGCTGGGGATTACAGGTGTGTTTAATTATTTCATTCAAGAGGCTCGTTAACAGAATATGTTGCCCCTCCGAGCATTGCTTAGACACCCATAGGATTAGGATACAATCACATTATAACTGTTGATAAAACTACACAGATGAGTATCAACAATGCTGGTTTCCACTGTGTTTTATTATGGTTGATTGCTTGGGACAAGCTGCTATCCAGCCCTGAGGGAGCCACTACTCAGATCCATCCGGGGTCTTCCCCTCCCCACTCAATACTGTGGTATTAGGGTCTACTGAGGTCGGTGTATATTTGGTAAATGCAGTGTGACATGCCAAAGGATGGGATGAAAGTAGCAGGGATATCTGTATCAGTCACACATGGGAACAGGCAGCTTTATTCTGGTCTATGAGATTTCTAAGTAGAGTGGGAACTTTCCGCTTAAAATGAATTCCATTTGATCACTAAGATCCCATGGTTCTACTAGGCCTACCTCCTGACTACTTCTGTGCCTTGTGACCTTGACATGACCTTATGGTGTCATTTTCATTGTATTCAGATTTCCTGTTCTCAGACAAGTTTACACAAGTTTCAAGGAGTACACTAAAAAGGACACTGAATTATGAGTAGGGCTGTTGTGGTGACTGTATGACCTCTAATCACTCTTACATCAATGCAAATGTGTTCAAAATTGAAGCAAACACTTGAGCTCATGTTGTGCAACATTTCAATAGCCTATGTAATTGCACAAGAAAACAGAGTGATGGCCTCTACTAACAACAGGATCAGCATTCTATAGACTAGGCCTACTATATTTATTTCTCAACTTTCCTAATATTAAGCACATTGCTTATATTTACAACAGGAGTATAGCATACCTGGTTGGAATTAACATAAACCATGATGAAAAATGTCCTCCATTCGCTATTTAAGTGCATAGATTACATATTTTTTCCGCCGACCCTGTTTCAGTACAGGTGCATGATAATGGTCCATTCTAAAGCAAATCAAATTTCACAAATATATTATTTAGTATATGTAAAGACAAGATTAAATCAAGAATAGTCTGATGGGTGACAATATTAGCCTATCACTTGTGAATGATATACAGTTGAAGTTGGAAGTTTACATACACCTTAGCCAAATACATTTAAACTCAGTTTTTCACAATTCCTTACATTTAATCCTAGTAAAAATTTCCTGTCTTAGGTCAGTTAGGATCACCACTTTATTTTAAGAATGTGAAATGTCAGAATAATAGTAGAGAGATTTATTTCAGCTTTTATTTCTTTCATCACGTTCCCAGTGGGTCAGAAGTTTACATACACTCAATTAGTATTTGGTAGCATTGCCTTTAAATTGTTTAACTTGGGTCAAACGTTTCGGGAAGGTTTCCACAAGCTTCTCACAATAAGTTGGGTGAATTTTGGCCCACTCCTCCTGACCGAGCTGGTGTAACTGAGTCAGGTTTGTAGGATCCTTGCTCGCACACACTTTTTCAGTTCTGCCCACAAATGTTCTATATGATTGAGGTCAGGGCTTTGTGATGGCCACTCCAATACCTTGACTTTGTTGTCCTTAAGCCATTTTGCCACAACTTTGAAAGTATGCTTGCGGTCATTGTCCATTTGGAAGACCTATTTGCAACCAAGCTTTAACTTCCTGTATGATGTCTTGAGATTTTGCTTCAATATATCCACATAATTTTCCACCCTCATGACGCCATCTATTTTGTGAAGTTCACCAGCCCTCCTGCAGCAAAGCACCCCCACAACATGATGCTGCCACCCCCGTGCTTCACGGTTGGGATGGTATTCTTCGGCTTGTGAGCACCCCCCTTTTTCCTTCCAATATCTTCGATCTACACTTCGGAATTGCACGCACAGTTGCGTCCCGGATGTCTGTCTTCATGTAGCCTGTGAGAAAGGCACGATCACGTGATGGAGCACGCAGCACTCAGGGGGAAGCGCACAACCGCCACTGGCTGCAAAAGGCATGGATTATTTTAGGGTGCGTTATGGCCACACTAAGGGGATGCCGCTGTGAAATTCAAGGCATCATCAATTGCTGGTGTAGTGTGTACAGCCTGCCCAAGAAACAAAGCAGAGCTCATACCTTTCAAGCAACATCGCATCATGCAGCCTTACAATTATTAAAAATCAAAACATATAGCCCAACGTTTGTAAAACAACTAAAGTGACATTAATTACTCTAAATTAATCATTTAGGAAGATAAATGTATTTGTTAACATGTGTGGAATCCAGGAGATGCTACATGTGTTTATGTGAATTAATCAATTGTCATGAGGCCGACAGTTATTTGCTTGACATACACAGGCTGACGAAATGTCGTGACCGCCACAACCCTAATTTATAATTATTAATTTGGGGGATCATAAAATGGAAAACAAAGTGTCATTATGAATATATATGAAGGCACTGTCAGAGGAAACAATTGACTCCCATGAGCAAAGCTAATCCACCATTAATGACCACTGAGTAGTGACATGGAGGACTCTTGTTAGTTGTCTTGCATCACAGCATACCATCTGTTTTCACTTGATTTAACACAAATAGATGTTATTCTGTCCTTTAGAACATAAACATATGACAAAATGTCCAATGAGGAGCACATTCTAGATGTCACCCCCACACTTTTCCTGAAGCAGGGGGCACAACCTTAAGTTAATCACATTACAGTTTAATTATTGTGGAAGGACCACCAGAGGGCAGGCTGGGCTCACGAATAGTAGCCTAACAAGGCATGGGAGACAAGGTAACCGGAGGCAATTAAGCACAGCTGACGGTACTAATGACATATTCTCCTTCCCCTATAAGAGAGAGAATGGAACCAGCAGAGAAGGGGGAAAAACTATCTCTGGAAGATGGCCACTGAGACAGAGGAGCTATCGATGAAGAACCACTAAGATGGTGACAATCCCGTGACTTTTGTTGTAGTTTAAAGATAATCGTATGGTGTTCCTGTTTCATCTGGAGATTTTCATTGATTATGTTGGAGTGTTTGTGTTGACCAAATGCCCTCAATAGAGAACTGTGTTCAATCAAGAAAACCTACTCCTGACTCGTTTATTCCACCTTTCCGCTTTAGAGAGACGCCCAATTACTTGGTCCGCTCACATTGGTGGAGGATGCGGGCATTAGGTGGACGAGTGACACAAGAATAAGTGAGTAAATCAAGATTATTCCAGTGGACCCGGAGGAACCATGAAGAACAGAATATCCAGAACGATGGATAACGCCCTGCTACAACAATTGATCACGGCACAGCAGACAACCATAGAACTCCTACAACAACAGCTGAGCCGGTGAGAAGAATCTAGAGTTAAGCCAAGAGCGGCTGCTCACCCCATCTTACCTCGTCTCTCCAAGGAGGATGATATTGAGGCCTTCCTCATGACTTTTGAAAGGACGGCCACCTTGGAAGAGAGGCCGCCCACAGAATGGGCGAGTGCATTAGCCCCTCTTTTGACCGGGGTGGCTCAGGAAGCCTATTTTGACCTGGCTTCCCGTGAAGCTGCAGACTATGGGCGACTAAAAACCGAGATCCTGTCCCGGTACCAGCTGACTGCCATAGATAGGGCCGTAAAGTTCCATCAATGGACCTATACAGCTGATGAGTATCAACAATGCTGCTGACCAACCCGTCCGTGCACAGATCTTCGCATTAATACGACTGATGAAACAGTGGCTAGAACCTGGAAAGGGACTAGGACATGTGATAGAGACCCTCATAGTGGACAAGATATTGAGGGAATTACCCAGTGACTTAAAAAGGGTCGTGGGGCAAGCCAACCCGTTGTCAGCCGACGACATAGCCCAGGCGGTGGAAACATATTTTATTGTTAAAAAGTGACAAGGAGGAACTGAAGGATTCTTCCAATCCCGTACCACGACTCACCCCGGCGTGTCCGCCCCGAAACGTCCAAACCCCTTCCGGAGGTGGGAGAAGTCAGCCACCACACAGCAGGGTCGGTGTTATAAATGTCAGTCTCCCGACCATTATGCCCCACAATGTCCTAGCAAGGACGAGCCCATGGTCACGGAGTCATCACTGCCCACCCCCACACATCCCGGTTTGAGGGGGCAGGATCAGCACTGTTGGTTAGCAGAAATAGCCCCAGCCCCAGAGATTCTGGTTCGAGTCGAAGGACAAGATATGGTAGCCATTCTCGACTCGGGAAGTATGGTTATTCCAGGAAACCACAGATGAAAACACCTGCGAAGGGTTATACACAATGCAGGAAGGAAGGAGCAACCAGGCGCTAAGGGATATATTTGAAGCTCCATCCGAGGAGGGAACCTGGAAGGGATTCTCCTCGGTCACCCCTGATGGGGATGGGGAACAACCTCCACATCCCTCTACCGAGGTCGACCTGCCCCAGGAATTAAAGGGACAGTTCGGCACCTCGCAGCATAGAGACCCAGACCTAAGGGAGGCCATGGTGAAGGTGATCGACGGGAGGAACGTCGACAGATCAGGTGAGCCCCCTCTTCCTTACTATGCAATCAGGCGGGGTCTCTTATACTGGGTCGTAAGACGAAGGGGGGTAAACCAGGAATTACTAATGGTGCCTAGACCATACAGGGATAGAGTTCTACAGTTAGCCCATTCCCACGTCCTAGGAGGACACCTGGCACGAGACAAGACTATTGACAGAATCATGCAGAGATTCTATTGGCCCCGGGTCACCCGGGATGTGGCCAGGTATTGTAGGACGTGTGATCAATGTCAACGTACAGCTCCACAGCCACACCTACGTAACCCTTTGATTCCTTTCCCCATCATAGAGACTCCCTTTGAACGCATAGCTATGGACCTCGTAGGACCCCTCCCAAAATCGGCCAGAGGACACGAGTACATCCTAGTGGTCATAGATTATGTTACCAAGTTCCCAGAGGCCATACCCCTGCGGAACATGTCGTCAAAGGGAATTGCCAAGGAGTTATTTTCATGATGTTCTCTCGGGTGGGCCTCCCCAATACAATCTTAACCGATCAGGGAACCCCGTTCATGTCCTGGTTGATGAAGGACTTGTGTCGGTTATATCAGGTTCAACAGATACGTACAAGCATATTCCACCCTGAAACAGACGGGTTGTGTGAACGCTTGAACAAAACGATTAAAAGCATGTTGAGAAGAGTGGTGTCCCGAGATGGGAAAAACTGGGACATGCTTCTCCCACACTTCTCTGAGAGAAGTACCCCAGGCATCCACTGGATTCTCTCCATTTGAATTGCTCTATGGCAGACCCTGTCGAGGGATCCTTGACTTAGCCAAGGAGACCTGGGAGACCCAACCATGCCCCTTTCGATCTACAATAGAACATATTACCCTGATGAGAGACCGCCTGTCAGCAGTGTGGCCCATAGTCAAGGAGCATATGGAGAAGGCACAAAGGACCCAAGGCCGGGCCTATGATAAGTCCGTGATCCCCGTGAGTTCACCGTGGGAGAGAAAGTGATGGTGCTCGTGCCCACGGCCGAACACCGCTTGCTGGCGCAGTGGAGGGGTCCCTACGAGGTAATGAAAAGGGTCTCACCGGTCAATTACCTCATCAAGCAACCTGACAGGAGGAAGAAGGTCCAACTCTATCACATAAACCTGTTGAAGAAGTACCATGGAAGAGAGGAGGAGGTGGTTTTGATGGCCCTGGAGGGCAAAGGAAAAGAGGAGGCTCTACCACAGGTGCGCCATGGCCAAACTCTCCTGCCGGAGCAGTCAAGACAGCTAGACAAGCTGATTATGAACTTCGGTCGAATATTCTCTCCATTCCCAGGACAAACAGATGTCCTGTTCCACCATATCCACACTGAATCCTGTAAGGTTCCGTCTCTACAGGATTCCTGAGGCTCGCCGAGTCATCGCTAAGAACGAGGTAAGGGAGATGTTGAGGATGGGTGTGATCGAGCCATCGACGAGTGAGTGGTCCAGTCCCATAGTCCTGGTACCCAAATCCTATGGTAGTATGAGACTCTGCCACGACTTTAGAGGTGTGAATGCAATCTCTACATTCGATGCGTATCCCATGCCCCGCGTGGATGAACTCTTGGAGCGCTTAGGAAAGGCCAAGTTCATCACCACCTTGGATTTGACGAAGGGATATTGGCAAGTGCCGGTGGCTCCGGAGGATCACCCAAAGACTGCATTCGCCACACCAGAGGGGCTTTTCCAGTATGTGAGAATGCCCTTCGGACTGCATGGTGCCGCTGCAACTTTCCAACGCCTCATGGATGCCATTATACGGCCCCATCAAGAGTATGCAGCGGCATACATAGACGATGTGGTCATCCACAGCGAGGACTGGGATAGTCAATTCCTGTGATTATGGGCGGTGCTCGTGAGTTTGGAAGCCACAGGGTTGACAGCCAATCCAAATAAATGCTGCCTGGGCCTGTCCGAAGTGGAATACCTGGGGTACATCGTGGGGAATGGGAAAATACGCCCACAGGCAGAGAAGACCAGAGAAATTCGGGACTGGCCTCGACCCCGGACCAAGCGGGACGTTCGGGCCTTCTTAGGGATAACGGGATATTTTCGCCGTTTTATCCCGGGATATGCAACCATTGCCAACCCCCTCACAAACCTCATCAAGAAAAACTTGCCAAACCAGGTAGAGTGGAAAGACGAGATGGAAGAGGCCTTTCAATTGCTAAAAGATGTCCTGTGTTCTGATCCCGTTCTACAGGCTCCGGACTTCTCACAAGAGTTCATTGTGCAGGTCGACGGCTCGGATACAGGGCTCAAGGCCGTACTAGCTCAGGGTAAAGGCGAAGCAGAGAAGCCGATTCTCTTCATAAGTAGGAAGCTCAGCGATCGGGAACAGAGATATGCTACCGTAGAGAAAGAGGCCTTAGCCATTAAGTGGACCCTCGATTATCTCCGGTACTACCTACTGGGGCGGAGGTTTGCATTAGTTACTGACCATGCGCCCCTCACGTGGATGGCTGGTAAGAGAAACAATAACAACAGAATAGCCAGATGGTTTTTGTCTTTACAACCGTTCTCTTTCCATGTCATCCACAGGGCCGGATCGAGGAACGGGAATGCAGACACGCTGTCCTGACGCGACCAAGACTGTGTGTCTGGCGCCCGACCCTCCAGTTCGGTCCTGAGGGGGTAGGTATGTGGAAGGACCACCAGAGGGCAGGCTGGGCTCACGGATAGTAGCCCAACAAGGCATGGGAGACAAGGTAACCAGAGGCAATTAAGCACAGCTGACGGTACTAATGACATATTCTCCTTCCCCTATAAGAGAGAGTATGGAACCAGCAGAGAAGGGGGAAAAACTATCTCTGGAAGATGGCCACCGAGACAGAGGAGCTAACCATGAAGAACCACTAAGATGGTGACAATCCTGTGACTTTTGTTGTAGTTTAAAGACAATCATATGGTGTTCCTGTTTGATCTGGAGAAGAAGATGTATGTTTTTTTCCTTGGGAGATTTTCATTGATTATGTTGGAGTATTTGTGTTGACCAAATGCCCTCAATAGAGAACTGTGTTCAATCAAGAAAACCTACTCCTGACTCGTTTATTCCACCTTTCCACTTTAGAGAGATGCCCAATGACTTGGTCCGCTCACATTATACTCCTCAAAACATCAATGATATAGTTTAGTCCTGAGAATTTTATATCTTTAATACGTTTTATCCGTTTTTACATTATTTCACTACTTTGTCAATTAAAGCTTGTGTGGTTAGCTATAATGGAGGAATTCAAGATTGTGATAAACATTCCCACAGACAGAGTCCATTGATCTCTCTGTATTGTTTTCACTACAAGAACCGTAGCAACTCAGAAACCTACATGGCTCTACCTGTCTACCCCCTTTTCTGTGCTATCAAGCCCTTTAAAGGAACTTGCAGTCAGGTGCTTGCGAAGTTAAATCTTAAACCACCTCTCAAATCCTTGCCTTCAATTATGTAGGGTTTTCACCAAACATAGACATTTTCTAAAGAGACTGCTCTCGAAGATCTGACCCTCACGATGCTGGCTCAGAATAAAAAGCCTCCATTATCTGTGATTGCAACCTAACAAGGACTAAAAGGGCTTTGTTTTGTGAGCCAGGGCTGATATTGATCTGCAGCTAGGTAGGCAGCTGTGATTGTGGAGTGGAGCTGGACTGACCTGAACAAATCAGGAATCAAGGTAAGACCCAAATGCAGACTGTGTGAAGTAACAATGTTTATTGTAACAGGGGCAGGCAAACGACAGGTCAAGGCATGCAGGGATCGATAATCCAGAGTAGAGGCCAAGGTACAGGATGGCAGGCAGGCTCAGGGTCAGGTCAGGCAGAGGTGGAGCAAAGGTACATTACGGCAGGCAGGCTCAGGGACAGGCAGAGTGGTCAGGTACAGGGTCAGGACAGGCAAAGGTCAAAAACCAGGAGGATGAGAAAAAGAGACAAGAAAAGAAACAGGAGCAGAGACAAATGCTGGTTGACTTGAACAAACAAGACAAACTGGCACTGACAGACAGACAGAAAACACAGGTATAAATACCGAAAGGATAAGTGGGGAAGATGGGCGACACCTGGATGGGGTGGAGACAAGGACAAGTGAAACAGATCAGAGCTTGACAGAGCAAAGCAAAGAGTGCTCAGTATATGGCCAGGGGTAGCCTTAGTTATAATCACTAACAGGACCTGTGGCTGCAGATGGAGAACTAGGGCACCTGCTCTTTCTGTGCATGGCCAATGATAATCGAAAACAGATGGTCTTGGCATTAGCTGATTTAAGAGCTCCTCACTCACTGTCTTGAAGAAGGATGTATGTTGGTGTCTATTTCCAACCTGATTGAAGGCTGTATGCTGGTGTCTATATCCAAAGTGGCTGAAGTCTGTATGCTGGTGTCTATATCCAAAGTGTCTGAAGGCTGTATGCTGGTGTCTATTTCCAAACTGTCTGAAGGCTGTATGCTGGTGTCTATATCCAAAGTGTCTGAATGCTCAGGTGGAGACATGGGGATATAGTATGAGCTAAATAGTCCTGCAGAGAAGAGGGCCTTATTTGACACACACTTGCCTCTCCTTCGCTGGGCAGTCTGTTAGGAGTGCCCCACCCTGTGCTATAGGAAAGAGGCACATTCCACAGGAAGTTTACTCTTCCCCTCTTCCCTCTCTCTTCCTGTCCACTCTCTGATTTGTGATGATTGTTGTGAACTGGGTGGGCTGATAAGAGAATGAGTTGGGGAGACCCCTGGCCTGCATACATACAGTAATGGTGTGGACCAACTTTATATTGTTCTGAAGAAAGCCACAATGACTCAATGCACCAAGATAATCAGTGTCTGTATTATAAAGCAAATGAGAGGTTATTGCATCAGCGGTGATAATGAAATTGAATACAGTTTTATCAGCGATATCCAATCAATTCTATCAGAAAGGAGCAACTAAATCAAAATTGATGTGATAGCAGCACCTGCCAGGCTGCTATAAGTGCTTACAATAGATATAATCGCTGTTCCTGTTACCTGTGCTGGCTTTGTCACGGAGTCCATCAACACCTTCACCTTCCTAGTTAATGCAGCTGCCACTGCTATCAGCAGAAGCAGTCCACCAGCTGAGGCTGCATTGTGTGGGGCTAACAGCTTGCCTCCAGCTTTTATTGGACCTCTGTGACAGAGAGCACGTCCCTGAGCTAGATCAATAAACATGCACTGACATATTTCATTCACATACAAAATTCTTAGTGTACAAAACAGTATTAGTGTACAAAACATGTACAAAACATGCTCTTTCCATGACATATACTGACCAGGTGAATACGGGTGAAAGCTATGATCCTTTATTCACTTGTTAAATCCACTTCAATCAGTGTAGATGAAGGGGAGGAGACAGGCTTGTTTTCGAGTTGCTGTGCGTTTTGTTGCCAACCTATTTTGCTACCTGACAACTTTACGGTTTTCACTTTTTAATTACCGTTCATACATTTATTTATTTTTTCCTCAACTTTTTTACTCCGGACGCTTTATCTGGACACGATTCGTCAAGACCTCCAACAGCCGAAGCTAAGTAGTAACATTAACATGATGCCTTCTAATTTCAGCCGCTGTACTCGCCTTACGGCGAGGATAGCTGTGCTGCAAGCCCAGCTTCAGACGCAATCGTTAGGCAAGGGTAATTTCAGTGTAGGAAAGGATGAAACAGCGTCTGTGCCACCAGTAAGTACAGATAGTAGTATAAATCCCCTGCTCAACCGGTGTCGCTCATTCAGCCGACAGAAACTTTCAACCGGTTTTCCCCATTAGGCTGCGGGTCGGAGTCAGAGGCCGAGTCTTCTCTGGTCTCTACTCCTCCCGTTACGGGGTCTGAGACGCCGAAGCTTCCCACCATTAGCTCTGACAAATTGAAAACTCTAGTCATTGGCGACTCCATTACCCGCAGTATTAGACTTAAAACGAATCATCCAGCGATCATACACTGTTTACCCGGGGGCAGGGCTACCGACGTTAAGGCTAATCTGAAGATGGTGCTGGCTAAAGCTAAAACTGACGAGTGTAGAGAGTATAGAGATATTGTTATCCACGTCGGCACCAACGATGTTAGGATGAAACAGTCAGTTTGTTATATCTGGAGTACTTCTCCTGTCCTATTCGGTGTCCTGTGTGAATCTAAGTGTGCGTTCTCTAATTCTCTCCTTCTCTCTTTCTTTCTCTCTCTCGGAGGACCTGAGCCCTAGGACCATGCCCCAGGACTACCTGACATGATGACTCCTTGCTGTCCCCAGTCCACCTGGCCATGCTGCTGTTCCAGTTTCAACTGACCTGAGCCCTAGGACCATGCCCCAGGACTACCTGACATGATGACTCCTTGCTGTCCCCAGTCCACCTGACTGTGCTGCTGCTCCAGTTTCAACTTCCACCTGACTGTGCTGCTGCTCCAGTTTCAACTGTTCTGCCTTATTATTATTCGACCATGCTGGTCATTTATGAACATTTGAACATCTTGGCCATGTTCTGTTATAATCTCCACCCGGCACAGCCAGAAGAGGACTGGCCACCCCACATAGCCTGGTTCCTCTCTAGGTTTCTTCCTAGGTTTTGGCCTTTCTAGGGAGTTTTTCCTAGCCACCGTGCTTCTACACCTGCATTGCTTGCTGTTTGGGGTTTTAGGCTGGGTTTCTGTACAGCACTTTGAGATATCAGCTGATGTACGAAGGGCTATATAAATACATTTGATTTGATTTGAGGTTAAGAAATATATTTTTAAGCCTTGAGACAATTGAGACACCACCCAAAGGAGTCAACATGAGCACGCATCCCTGTGGAACGCTTTCGACACTGTCCATGCCCCGATGAATTAAGGCTGTACACAACTCAAAGCTTATAAATGTTTGTGCAAGCGCAGAGCTGTACGTTTATTTTTGGATGCCAAGTATTCCCTTATGCAGCTTGCTGTGTTTTTGTATTAGGCCAGAAAACTGAAGACATAGGCCTACTCTGCTGCAAAGGAAAACAGCTGGAATAATGTGTCAATTCCCTAATGTGCTCACTTGTCATTTCTGTGGGATTAGCACTCAGATGGTTAGACAGAGGAATGACCTTGTGTTGGCTAGTGAGGATTCTTTATAGTAGGCAGAACAGAACACTTAAACATCATGGTCTTTCTTGGATAGTAGCCTATGCAGCAGAGAAATCTGCATTAGATTTTCTGCTCTGTTGCTTTCTCTGTTTGCTTTTTTTGAGGTGTGTGTTCACAGTTTTGGAAGAGAAGAGACTGAAATTTGTTGAAGACAGCTGTAATAGCATGAGGTTTTTCGAAGGGCACTTGTAAGAGGAATATTGTATGATCTTATCAACTGGGGGAATGTAATCACACCATTAAAGCTTGTCAAATGTTCTTCTTTAACCTCAAACACAATGTAACCATTCACCATACCATTTAAAAGGCACCTTTATTGCAAAGTATCTGTCACAATGTCAGGAACCAGCTGTGATTAGCCATGCCGTTTACCCTCTTCCCTAGATTTCAGAATTTCTAGATTCTAGAGGAATGTCAGATTTTTGGCTGTGTCTGTGGAAGTCATTAGCTTCTGACAAATGGCTTCAGTAATTATAGCTTGAACCTCTTGTAGGAGAAGCCCAACAAGTCAAGTGGGGCTGCTCAAGTACATGCTGATTGACCCTGTCTTAGAGTGGGATGAGATCCAGATGTGGCAGAGTGACTGCTATTGGAGGGAAGGACACTACATACTCTTGATTTGGTACACCATGTCTACTCCTTCTCCCAAAAGTCGAACCATCATGTAAAATAGAGCGGCACCAACTAGTGATGGACTCTGAAAGTAAAGTGTCAGTTAAGGTACGATCGCTGCGGTTAGAGGCACAAAGATGAATCGCACGAGACTCGAGTTTAACAATTTATGGTGGATAAATTAATAGGATTTCATCTTCAACGCATTCATACACACCAGTGATGGTTCAGAGTTTATAATCCAGTTATTGGAAAGAAGGTCCAGTTCTTTGTTGGTAATCCCTTCTCTGGAAAGTGAGAATGACTTCTGACGTCAGCCTGGGTGAGATCACCTCTTATGTACTGGGCCTGGCCCAACCTTGTAATTGGCCAAGGTTTGGCAGAGTTAGGGGTGATTATTGGCTTGTCAAAGGTCCCATGAGAGGTCAGAGTTGTGACCTGTAACTGGATACTTGGCACACTCTGAGGAGGAGGATGAGGTTCTCCCCCACTACAGCAGATTTGCCTTAAACAAGATCTAGCTGAGAGGGGATAGGGTTTTCCTCGAACCAGCTGCACTAAAATAATGCCTGGGGAAGCTAAAGCAAACCTCAAGATGAGAGCTGGAAGTCTGGGGCTGCTTAACAATAGTGTGAGATTTGCTTTTCAAAAATGAAACCCCTTTTTATCAGGGATAGGAAGGGCTGCTGCAGGCTGTTTGATTTCTATTAAAAGCTCACTTACATTGTCTGTGCACCACAATTGTCTATAATTGACAAGCTACATGTAGTATCCCATCTTGGAACTTGTTGCCGTGTTTAAGTCTTTGATTGTTCAAGTATTGAGTACAAAAAACATGTTCTACAGGGGCAAATTGATAGCAGTGCTCTGTGAATGACAACAAACAGAAAAACCTTAGGAACACCTACTCTGTCCATGACATACACTGACCAGGTGAATCCAGGTGAAAGCTAAAAATCCCTTATTGATGTCACTTGTTAAATCCACTTCAATCAGTGTAGATGAAGCAGAGGAGACAGGTTAAAGAAGGATTTTTAAGCCTTGAGACAATTGAGACATGAATTGTGTATGTGTGCCATTCTGAGGGTGAATGGGCAAGACAAAATATTTAAATGTCTTTGAACAGTGTATGGTAGTGGGTGCCAGGTGCACCGGTTTGAGTGTGACAATAACTGCAACGCTGCTTGGTTTTTCATGCTCAACAGTTTCCTGTGTGTATCAAAATGGTCCACCACCCAAAGGACATCCAGCCAACTTGACACAACTGTGGGAAGCACAGGAGTCAACATGGGCCAGCATCCCTGTGGAATGCTTTCGACACCTTGTAGAGTCTATTCCCTGACGAATTGAGGCTGTTCTGAGGGCAAAGGGGGGTGCAACTCAATGTTAGGGAGGTGTTCCTAATGTTTTGTACACTGTATGTGTCAGCAGCATCTTCATTCTTTGTGGCACGGACAGGGCTGTGGAGCCCTGTGAATCTCTGAGGAATTCTACTTTAAATTACCTTGCATCCTGCCTTTCTCAACGTGTAAACACTATTGCACTGAAGCATTTATTTTGTTGTATACTTATATAACTACAGCTGTAGTAGAAAGCATTATGATTTCCTGACAGGGAATAGGTCCCTAAATTATACTGAACAAAAATATAAACGTAACATTTAAAGTGTTGATCCCATGTTCATGAGCTGAAATAAAAGATCCCAGAACTGTTCCATGTGCACAAAAAGCTTATTTCTCTCTAATTTTGGGCACAAATGTGTTTACATCACTGTTAGTAAGCATTTGTCCTTTGGCTAGATAATCCATCAACCTGACAGATGTGGCATATCAAGAAGCTGATTAAACAGCATGACCATTACACATGTGTACCTTGTGCTGGGGACAATAAAAGGCCTCTCTAAAATGTTCCATCTTGGTCACATAACACAATGTCACAGATGTGTCAGGTTTTGAGGAAACTTGCAATTGGCATGCTGACTGCAGGTATGTCCGCCAGAGCTGTTGCCAGATAATTTAATGTTAATTTCTCTACCATAAGCTGCCTCTAACGTTGTTGTCGAGAAATTTGCAGTACATCCAACCGGCCTCACAATAGCAGACCACGTGTAACCACGCCAGCCTAGGACCTCCACATCCGCCTTCTTTACCTGCGGGCAAATGCTCACCTTCGATGGCTACTGGCACACTGGAGAAGTGTGCTCTTTATGGATGAATTCCGGTTTCAACTGTACCGGGCAGATGGCAGACGGGCAGTAATGGGCGAGCATTTGCCCGCAACAGTGCTGATGTCAACGTTGTGAACAGAGTTCCCCATGGTGGTGGTGGGGTTATGGTATGGGCAGGCATAAGCTACGGACAACGAACACAATTCTATTTTATCAATGGCATTTTGAATGCACAGAGATACCGTGGCGAGATCCTGAGGCCTATTGTCGTGCCATTCATCTGCCGCCGTCACCTCATGTTTCAGCATGATAATGCATGGCCCCAATGTTGCAAGGATCTATACACAATTCCTGTCCCAGTTCTTCCATGGTCTGCATACTCACCAGATATATTACCAGTTGAGCATGTTTGGGATGCTCTGGATCAACGTGTACGACATCGTGTTCCAGTTCCCGTCAATATCCAGAAACTTTGAACAGCCATTGAAGAGGAGTGGAACAACATTCTACAGGCTACAATCAACAGCCTGATAAACTCTATGTGAAGGCGATGTGTTGCGCATAAGGCAAATGGTGGTCACACCAGATACTGGTTTTCTGATCCACGCCCCTACCTTTTTTTTCAGGTATCTGTGACCAACAGATGCATATATGTATTCCCAGTCATGTGAAATCCATTGATTAGGGCCTAATAAATGTATTTTTATTGACTGATTTCCTTATAAGAACTGTAACTCAGTAAAATCTTTGAAATTGTTGCATGTTGCGTTTATATTTTTGTTCAGTGTTTAATAACCTTTCTCCATGTTATAGCCTACCTGATTAATAAGAATCCCTTTATCAAACATTGATAATAATGCACACAGTAGTTCCATCCAGAGTGAAAAAGATATTCTTGATAAACTGTAACTTCCAGAGCAGGAACCAGCTTTAACAGCATCAAGCTACTAAATCCTTGGTGATTTATGGATATTGTTTTATAAGGAAGCCTTTGGCTCTCAGGAACTTGGACATTGTCGGATATCTTTTAATTAATTGAATCATGAGGCTTTTTCGGGGAATTAGGATATTGAAGTGAACTTGAGGTGAATCACTTATTAATAAAGCTTCAAATAATGAATTTGGTTTCAGTTTAGTTCTTTGGGAGTTACAAGATAAGAATATCTAGAAGAAAATACATATTTTCATTGTCATTAACATGTTAATTGACAGTGTTTACACTGAAATGGCAATACCAGTTCATTATATTTTCTGGCACACAATATAAGCCTTTCCCTACCTTCCTGTTTCCCAGGCTAGTAGTGGAATGCCATGGGTTTTACTGTACCACAAATCCATTGGGCCTCAGTCCCTGACTGCTGTTTGACGAGGAGGAAATGAAATGTCAGTGCAGTGTCAAGACCTGCCACAGTCTCACAGAGGGACTATAGCTCTCCCGTGTGCTCATGTTGGGATTAACAGCTAGTAGAATTCATGCTGTGAGAGCAGTGAGCAGAGGGTAAGTAAAGAAAATGACTTTGTTTTCCTTCCTATGACTTTGTTTGTCTTCACATTGAATGATAATTTTGTTACCATTACATGATAGGCTATATGAATAAAGTATGTGGACCATTTACTTTCAATATCATCATATATCAAAGGGCTTAATGTTAATTCAACACACAATCACATACAGTACACTATAACTTTTTCATATTTCACCAAAACACCACCAACCCTCATCATCTGCTTAAATCAACTGCTTAATGCAGCATTAATTACATATTGTTTATCCACACATTCTTAAGCATTAGTTATGGCAGAGTAAATGCACTATATATACACAGATAATCTCACCGACTAGATATACATCTCAGTAAGGAGAAAATAATGAGATTATTTTTAATTATTTTTACCAAAGAATGTCTGTTACCTGTCTGAGGTAATTTCTATGGTATAAGTAATTATTTAAACCATTTCCTCTGAATCAAGATATGTGTTCTGGTCATGTTTGCATTCCTAGAAGTGACCACATGTACAGTTGAAGTTGGAAGTTCACATACACCTTACTCAAATACATTTAAACTCAGTTTTTCACCATTCCTGACATTTAATCCTTTTAAAAATTCCCTGTCTTAGGTCAGTTAGGATCACCACTTTATTTTAAGAATGTGAAATGTCAGAATAATAGTAGAGAGAATGTCACGACTTCCGCCGAAGTCGGTTCCTCTCCTTGTTCGGGCAGCGTTCGGCGGTCGGCATCACTGGTCTTCTAGCCATCGCTGATCCACCTTTCATTTTGTCTTGTTTTCCCACACACCTGGTTTACATTCCCTCATTACTTGTCGTGTATTTAACCCTCTGTTCACCCCATGTCTGTGTGTGAAATTGTTTGTTGTAAAGTGTTTGTGCATCTGACTGGTTCTCTGACTGGTTCGCGACGGGTTATTTTGTACCCATATTTTGTTGTTCTGGGTGCCGTTGGTTTTGCATATTAAACTGCTCCGGTTATTACCCAGTTCTGCTCTCCTGCGCCTGACTTCTCTGCAGCCAGTCACGCACCTCTTACAGAGGAAGATTTATTTCAGCTTTTATTTCGTTTCATCACATTCCCAGTGGGTCAGAAGTTTACGTACACTCAAATAGTATTTGGTAGCGTTGCTTTTAAATTGTTTAGCTTGGGTCAAACATTTTGGGTAGCCTTCAACAAGCTTCCCACAATAAATTGGGTGAATTGTGACCCATTCCACCTGACAGAGCTGGTGTAACTGAGTCAGGTTTGTAGTCCTCTGCTCGCACACGATTTTTCAGTTCTGCCCACAAATGTCTATAGGATTGAGGTCAGGGCTTTCTGATGGCCACTCCAGTACCTTGACTTTGTTGTCCTTAAGCCATTTTGCCACAACTTTGGAAGTATGGTTGGGGTCATTGTCCATTTGGAAGACCCATTTGCAACCAAGCTTTAACTTCCTGACTGATGTCTAGAGATGTTGCTTCAATACATCCACATCATTTTCCAGCCTCATGATGCCATCTATTTTGTGAAGTGCACCAGTCCCTCCTGCAGCAAAGCACCCCCACAACATGATGCTGCCACCCCCGTGCTTCACGGTTGGGATGGTGTTATTCGGCTTGCAAGCCTCCCCCTTTTTCCTCCAAACATAACGATGGTCATTATGGCCAAACAGTTTTATTTTTGTTTCATCAGACCAGAGGACATTTCTCCAAAAAGTACGGTCTTTGTCCCCATGTGCAGTTGCAAACCGTAGTTTGGCTTTTTTATGGCGGTTTTGGAGCAGTGGCTTCTTCCTTGCTGATTGACCTTTCAGGTTATGTCGATATAGGACTCGTTTTACTGTGGATATAGATACTTTTGTACCCGTTTCCTCCAGCATCTTCACAAGGTCCTATGCTGTTGTTCTGGGATTTTTTTGCACTTTTCGCACCAAAGTATGTTCATCTCTAGGAGACAGAACGCGTCTCCTTCCTGAGAAGTATGACAGCTGCGTGGTCCCATGGTGTTTATACTTGCGTACTATTGTTTGTACAGATGAACGTGGTACTTTCAGGCATTTGGAAATTGCTCCCAATGATGAACCAGACTTTTGGAGGTCTACAATTTTTTTTCCGAGGTCTTGGCTGATTTCTTTTGATTTTCCCATGATGTCAAGCAAAGATTGGTTTACTACTTTGAAAGTAGGCCTTGAAATACATCCACAGTTATACCTCCAATTGACTCAAATCATGTCAATTAGCCTATCAGAAGCTTCTAAAGCCATGAAATACTTTTCTGGAATTTTCCAAACTGTTTAAAGGCATAGTCCACTTAGTGTATGTAAACTTCTGACCCACTGGAATTGTGATACAGTGAATTATAAGTGAAATAATCTGTCTGTAAACAATTATTGAAAAAAATGACTTGTGTCATGCACAAAGTAGATGTCCTAAACGACTTGCCAAAACTATAGTTTGTTAACAAGTCATTTGTGGAGTGGTTGACAAATGAGTTTTAATGACTCCAACCTGTGTATGTAAACTTCCGACTTCAACTGTATGTTTCTAAATCCCCCCCCCCCCCCCCTGCATCATGTACTCCTGCCATCTATAACGCACATCTGCCTTCCCTCGTCACGTGCATCAGCGATATTGGACTCACCTGGACTCATTCATCACCTGTTTATTTCCTCCCCTATATTTGTCAGTTCCCTTGCTCTGTTCCCTGCTGCTGCATTAATCGTTTTTTTTCTGTGTTACTTGTTTGCTGACACTATTCCTGTTTCGTTCTATGTCTGTTCTATATTACATGTTTTACTCCCTGTGCCTGCTTCATCTCTCCAGCATCAACTCATGTGACAATGTCCACATGACAACAGCAGAGGAGAGAAAAAAAAGTGTTTTATTGGCTCAATAGTGATTCGCCTACCAATAGTTGTTGGGTGGAATCATGAGGGAATGAGGGTTCCAAGCAGGTAGGTGTCAGTCTTGGGGAAGGTACTCTAAAAATATATTTTACCAATCTACCAATTACTTTACACTGGAAGAAATTAAGCTACACTAAAGCTAGGCTTAAAAAATAGGACCTCCCGGGTGGCGCAGTGGTTAAGGGCGCTGTACTGCAGCGCCAGCTGTGCCACCAGAGACTCTGGGTTCGCGCCCAGGCTCTGTCGTAACCGGCCGTGACCGGGAGGTGCATGGGGCGATGCACAATTGGCCTAGCATCGTCCGGGTTAGGGAGGGTTTGGCCGGTAGGGATATCCTTGTCTCATCGCGCACCAGCGACTCCTGTGGCGGCCTGGGCGCAGTGCACGCTAACCAAGGTTGCCAGGTGCATGATGCTTCCTCCGACACATTGGTGCGGCTGGCTTCCAGGTTGGATGCGTGCTGTGTTAAGAAGCAGTGCGGCTTGGTTGGGTTGTGTATCGGAAGATGCATGACTTTCAACCTTTGTGTCTCCCGAGCCTGTATGGGAGTTGTAGCGATGAGACAAGGTAGTAGCTACTAAAACAATTGGATACCACAAAATTGGGGAGAAAAAGGGGTAAAAATTTAAATAAAATAAAAAAATATATATATAGTTGACTAAAGTTACTTTGAAACTACTTTGTGATAAATTCTAAATCTGAGCTGTCATAGACTATAAATTACAATAACAAATCACTCTTGAGTCAGATGTTAACAGAATGTGTAATTTAGCCTATTAAACACAAAAACTATTGTTCAGGTCTAATGCCGAAAAAGGACATTCTTGCGTACCCGCCCATATTTTATTTTAGCTCAAAAAGTAGTAAGTAGTTCCAGTAGTTTAACTATTGAAAACACTAACAAGATTTGAATTTAGTTTAACTACCACCAGCTACTGCAAAATCTACATAAATTACCAGTTGAACTACATGTAGTTCACCACTCCCCAACACTAGAAGCAGTTCAGATGAAGTATCAGGAGTCCGCCATGACAAAAGCAGAGCATGCCATGCACCCCTGGGATTGCATCTAAACCAGAACTTCCTAAAAAAAAAAGATTTATAGTTATTGAACAAATCATACAAATAGTAGTGTACTGTGTTTATGATATGGGACTCCTTAAAAACACGGCACTTCGATACAGCTATGACCAGAAGTTCCATTTCGAAGCAGGTAAGGAGAGCAATTTTACTAACCCTAACCCTTTTCTTAACCATAACCGAATTTTCCTAACCTGCTATGTTAATTCTCCTAACCTGCTACGTTAATTATCCTAACCTGCTACGTTAATTATCCTAACCTGCTGCAATAATTATCCTAACCTGCTATGTTAATTCTCCTAACCTGCTACGTTAATTATCCTAACCTGCTGCGTTAATTATCCTAACCTGCTACGTTAATTATCCTAACCTGCTGCGTTAATTATCCTAACTTGCTGCGTAAGTTGTCCTAAAGTGCTATGATCCTAAAGTGCTATGAAAAAGTAACTTCCGGTTGTAGCTGTATCCAAGTGGAGTGTTTTTAGGGAATCCCTTCATGATATGTTAGCTAGAGAAAAATGGCATTCATCGTTTGTTTTCTAATGTAACAGTGACCCCATGTGGACGATTGTAATCATTATAGGACTGATAGGACATTTTGGGGGTGTTTATTATCCCTATCTCATATTCATTTCGTAGGTTTTAAATTATTTGAGCACATTGAATTAATCATAGGCAATGAGCTATAGCGATCTTTTTCAGTGCCTCCCACGTTTAGCTTGCGTAATAGAACTCCCTTAATGCATCCAAGGTTCACTGCTGTTGTTTAGGGTCGGGTTATACCTTGTCAGAACTACATTTCCCAGGTCTCATTTAGGTCAATTTGACTCACTCATATCAACCTGGACTCAGGGATAGACGTAACATAGTAATTGTAAATCTGAGAAGCGCAATTAGTATGTTATGTCATGCTTTGTATGGTATGTATTAATTTGTGGATGTCCATCATCCATTTCGTATGATATGTTACGAATTACAATACAAATAAAATGTAATGTTATAGGTCGTATACACATATTTAGCAGATGTTATTGCAGGTGTAGCGAAATGCTTGTGTTCCTAGCTCCAACTGTTTTATTCATTTATTTTATTTTTATTTCACCTTTATTTAACCAGGTAGGCAAGTTGAGAACAAGTTCTCATTTACAATTGCGACCTGGCCAAGATAAAGCAAAGCAGTTCGACACATACAACAACACAGAGTTACACATGGAGTAAAACAAACATACAGTCAATAATACAGTAGAAACAAGTCTATATACGATGTGAGCAAATGAGGTGAGATAAGGGAGGTAAAGGCAAAAAAAAGGCCATGGTCGCAAAGTAAATACAATATAGCAAGTAAAACACTGGAATGGTAGATTTGCAGTGGAAGAATGTGCAAAGTAGAAATAAAAATAATGGGGTGCAAAGGAGCAAAATAAATCAAATAAATAAATACAGTAGGGAAAGAGGTAGTTGTTTGGGCTAAATTATAGATGGGCTATGTACAGGTGCAGTAATATGTGAGCTGCTCTGACAGCTGGTGCTTAAAGCTAGTGAGGGAGATAAGTGTTTCCAGTTTCAGAGATTTTTGTAGTTCGTTCCAGTCATTGGCAGTAGAGAACTGGAAGGAGAGGCAGCCAAAGAAATAATTGATTTTGGGGGTGACCAGAGAGATATACCTGCTGGAGCGCGTGCTACAGGTGCGTGATGCTATGGTGACCAGCGAGCTGAGATAAGGGGGGACTTTACCTAGCAGGGTCTTGTAGATGACATGGAGCCAGTGGGTTTGGCGACGAGTATGAAGCAAGGGCCAGCCAACGAGAGCGTACAGGTCGCAATGGTGGGTAGTATATGGGGCTTTGGTGACAAAACGGATGGCACTGTGATAGACTGCATCCAATTGGTTGAGTAGGGTATTGGAGGCTATTTTGTAAATGACATCGCCGAAGTCGAGGATTGGTAGGATGGTCAGTTTGACAAGGGTATGTTTGGCAGCATGAGTGAAGGATGCTTTGTTCCGAAATAGGAAGCCAATTCTAGATTTAACTTTGGATTGGAGATGGTTGATGTGGGTCTGTAAGGAGAGTTTACAGTCTAAACTGACACCTAGGTATTTGTAGTTGTCCACGTATTCTAAGTCCGAGCCGTCCAGAGTAGTGATTTTGGACAGGCGGGCAGGTGCAGGCAGCTATCGGTTGAAGAGCATGCATTTAGTTTTACTTGTATTTAAGAGCAATTGGAGGCCACGGAAGGAGAGTTGTATGGCATTGAAGCTTGCCTGGAAGGTTGTTAACACAGTGTCCAAAGAAGGGCCAGAAGTATACAGAATGTGGCGTCTGTGTAGAGGTGGATCAGAGACTCTTCAGCAGCAAGAGCGACATCATTGATGTATACAGAGAAGAGAGTCGATCCAAGAATTTAACCCTGTGGCACCCCCATAGAGACTGCCAGAGGTCCGGACAACAGACCCTCCGATTTGACACACTGAACTCTATCAGAGAAGTAGTTGGTGAACCAGGCGAGGCAGTCATTTGAGAAACCAAGGCTGTCGAGTCTGCCGATGAGGATGTGGTGATTGACAGAGTCGAAAGCCTTGGCCCGATCAATGAATATGGCTGCACAGTAATGTTTCTTATCGATGGCGGTTAAGATATCATTTAGGACCTTGAGCGTGGCTGAGTTGCACCCATGACCAGCTCTGAAACCAGATTGCATAGCAGAGGAAGATGACCGCAGCTGCTTTCCAATCTTTGGGAATCTCAGACGACACGAACGAGAGATTGAATAGGCTAGTAATAGGGGTGGCAACAATTTCGGCAGATAATTTTAGAAAGAAAGGGTCCATATTTTCTAGATTGTCCAACTGTGCAGTAATATCTAACAATTCACAACAATAGACACATCTAAAAGTAAAATAATGGAATTAAGAAATATATAAATATTAGGATGAGCAATGTCGGAGTGGCATGGCTAAAATACAGTAGAATAGAATACAGTAAATACATATGAAATGAGTAAAGCAGTATGTAAACATTATTAAAGTGACTCGTGTTCCATTATTAAAGTGACCAGTGATTCTATGTATATAGGGCAGCAGCCTGCTCTAAGATGCAGGATTGAGTAACCGGGTGGTAGCTGGCTAATTGGTATGATGTGTTAAGAATTCCATTTCCTTGCAGCTAAACGTTACTGGTATCGCCACCCAATACCCTGGTATTGCCTTAGACCTTTGGTCTTATGTAACCATACCAAACATAACATATCATACCAATGTTAGTGTCCCGGATGTACTTTAATATGTTACGTCTAGTGTATGAGACCAGTCTGCCCAGATTACTGTAGCTACGCTATTTATTATTATTTTCCAAATGTAGCACACATAGTACATGGTACTACTGCAGTGGAGAACCACGCTAGAGAGGTTTTCTCAGATTGCTGCCAATATTCGTTCCGGTTGCCTTTTTCCATGGATGTTGCACGACTCACGATCTACCTGTTATGGGGAAGCAGCAACATTACCGTCCCTGCAGTAACAAGACTTCCGGTTTTCCGATGTTGCCTTCAAAATAAAAGTCTGCAGTAAAACGCCATGTGTATGATGCAAAATCAATATTTATACTATACTTTGTATAGTCATGGTGCATAATGTTAAAATTATGTTACAAAATTATAACTACATGAGGGAAAATCCCAACTCAAGGGAATTACTACTTACTATAAGATTAATAATATTATAAGGTGGAGCACATTGAGAAATGGCTATGTTTTTCATATGTATGTTATGTTATGTATGTTATGTATATGACTGGTGCTATCCTTAAAAGTGTTTCTTGAATCTTACAGATCCTATCACGGTTTTAATTAATTTTCAGTTTGCTTGAGATGTATTCCTGGATGATTATATGGCCTAGTGGCTTATGTGTGTTATCCTAGTAGCATCCTCTAGTGGGTTAAAACATAATATGTATTATCCTAGTAGCACCCTCGTGGCTTAAAACATATGTCTTATCCTAGTAGCACCCTCTAGTGGCTTAAAACATAAAGTGTACACAGCATCGCAGTGCACCAGAGGGTTCGTGCCCAGGCTCTGTCGCACCCGCCCGCGACTGGGAGGTCCGTGGGGCGACGCACAATTGGCCTAGCGTCGTCCGGGTTAGGGAGGGTTTGGCCGGTAGGGATATCCTTGTCTCATCGCGCACTAGTGACTCCTGTGGCGGGCCAGGCGCAGTGCACACTAACCAGGTCGTCAGGCGGACGGGGTTTGCGGCTGGCTTCCGGGTTGGATTCGCTCTGTGTTAAGAAGCAGTGCGGCTTAGATGGTTTGTTTCGGAGGACGCATGGCTTTCGGCCTTCATCTCTCCCGAGCCCGTACGGGAGTTGTAGCGATGAGACAAGATAGTAACTACTAACAATTGGATACCACGAAATTGGGGAGAAAAGGGGGTAAAAATGTAAAACAAAATATATTAAAAAATGTATTTATTTATGAAATAAAAAAATAAAACAACGTGTATTTTCCTAGTAGCACCCTTTAGTAACTTAAAACATAGTGTGTGTTATCCTAGTAGCACATACTAGTGGCTTAAAACATCATGCGTCTTATCCTAGTAGCACCCTCTAGTTGCTGAAAACATAATGTCTTATCCTAGAATTACCCTCCAGTGGCTTAAAACATAACAAGGGGTCTGAATACTTTCCGAATGCACTGTATATACAGGGTCCGTGCCAGTACCAAATGTACAATGTGCAGGGATCCTTGAGTGGTTAATGTAGATATGTACATGTGGGCAGGGATAAGGAGAAACTGTCTGGTAGCAGGATAAATATTATTATTATTATTATTAATCAATATAGCTAGCAGCAGCATAAGTGGTGAGTCTGTGTGTGTATGTGTGTTGGTGTCAGTGCGTGTGTGAGTTTGTATGTGTGTGCGTGCATGCGTGTGTGAGTGTATGGGAAGAGACCCATGAGTGGCATATAGTCAGTGCAGATAGACTGTGGGTGATGGTGGGCTGCCATTGCCTAGCTGTTCAAAAGTCGCAGTGCCTGGAGTCTTTGGCTGTTCAAAAGTCTCAGTGCTTGGGGATAGAAGCTGCCTCGGAGCCTGTTGGTCCGGGACGCAAAGCTCCAGTACTGCCTGCCGGACGGTAGCGGACGGTAGCAGAGAGAGCAGTCCATGGCTGGGGTGACTGGAGTCTTTGGACAGTTTAGGGACTTATTCACATCATTGCAGATTTTTCTTCTTTTGACAATGTACTTGGAAGCATGCTTTCATGGCGATCACCATTATAGGAATCTTTCAAGGTATTCACCATTATACTCAATCAATCTGATATACACGTGCTTGCAATAATCTTTTTTTCTGGTAATTCATACAAAATACAACATCTCATGTTGTTGTGAATGAATGAATTGATGTTATCTCCAAATAGGACTGCTTTAGTAAACAAACACACATAGGGACCACAACGATGAGAAAATTAATATTTCAGAACTATGTCCGCAACCTTTCCATGTAATGCCAAATACTGTAGTGCCAGATAGTTATGTAGTGAGTGCAGAATGCCCTCCAGTTCCTTCTCATACTGCTTTAAGGAGTCCATTATTTTAACACTCAATGTTATCCTATTGCGAGCACATACAGTGCCTTGCAAAAGTATTTGTTTTACCTATTTTGTTGCATTATAACCTGTAATTTAAATGGATTTTTATTTGGATTTCATGTAATGGACATACACAAAATAGTCCAAATCGGTGAAGTCAAAAAAATGACTTGTTTCAAAAAAAAAAATAAAAAACTGAAAAGTGGTGCGTGCATATATTTTCACCCCCTTTGCTATGAAGCCCCTAAATAAGATCTGGTGCAACCAATTACCTTCAGAAGTCACATAATTAGTTAAATAAAGTCCACCTGTGTGCAATCTAAGTGTCACATGATCTCAGTATACATACACCTGTTCTGAAAGGCCCCAGAGTCTGCAACACCACTAAGCGGCACCACCAAGCAAGCGGCACGATGAAGACCAAGGAGCTCTCCAAACAGGTCAGGGACAAAGTTGTGGAGAAGTACAGATCAGTGTTGGGTTATAAAAACAATCTGAAACTTTGAACATCCCACGGAGCACCATTAAATCCATTATTAAAAAATGGAAAGAATATGGCACCACAACAAACTTGCCAAGAGAGGGCTGCCCACCAAAACTCACGGACCAGGCAAGGAGGTCATTAATCAGAGAGGCAACAAAGAGACCAAATATAACCCTGAAGGAGCTGCAAAGCTGCACAGCGGAGATTGGAGTATCTGTCCATATGACCACTTTAAGCCGTACACTCCACAGAGCTGGGCTTTACGGAAGAGAGGCCAGAAAAAAAGCCATTGCTTAAAGAAAAAAATAAGCAAACACGTTTGGTGTTTGCCAAAAGGCATGTGAGAAACTCCCCAAACATTTGGAAGAAGGTCCTCTGATCAGATGAGACTAAAATTGAGCTTTTTGGCCATCAAGGAAATGCTATGTCTGGCACAAACCCAACACCTCTCATCACCTCGAGAACACCATCCCCACAATGAAGCATGGTGGGGGAACGATCATGCTGTGGGGATGTTTTTCATCGACAGGGACTGGGAAATTGGTCAGAATTGAAGGAATGATGGTTGGAGCTAAATACAGGGAAATTCTTGAGGGAAACCTGTTTCAGTCTTCCAGAGATTTGAGACTGGGACGGAGGTTCACCTTCCAGAAGGACAATGACCCTAAGCATACTGCTAAAGCAACACTAGAGTGGTTTAAGGGGAAACATTTATATGTCTTGGAATGGCCAAGTCAAAGCCCAGACCTCAATCCGATTGAGAATCTGTGGTATGACTTAAAGATTGCTGTACACCAGCGGAACTCATCCAACTTGGTCCTGCCGTACATACCTACACGTACGCTACGGTCACAAGACGCAGGCCTCCTAACTGCCCCTAGGATTTCTAAGGCTGTTTGCCCATGTGAGAGATGCAGACTCGGTCTCATCCTTTACGTTTTTATTGAAGACTCATCTCTTCAGTAGGTCATATGATTGAGTGTAGTCTGGCCCAGGAGTGTGAAGGTTAGCAAAAGAAGTGGGGCACATCAACACAAATTGATTGTCCAAATGAGACTTTACAAGATCAATGTACACATCAATTATCTTATCACTGAACCAATTTCCATTGCTTATTGCATCAAAATCCTCAGCCTGTTAAGACATTTTCCTCTGAGTTGGCTTAGGAATGAATGTCTTTATGTTGAGAGGAATCACATTCCTTGCATTTGACAGTGCATAAGTGAATGACTTCTTTCAGACCAAAGAGGCAAAACGTTTGATTGATTGCTATTGTGTTGGTGACCAAGGTAGATTTAAGAAGATCTTTGGAAGGGTATGCATAATTAGGGTGATATAAACCTATGGCAACATGATTTTAGGATACTGCCTAAAAAAGTGTATTTGTGTGGCCAAGCGATTGACCTAATGCATTTTATGGCACTTGGCTGGCAATTGCCTGATTTTAAATGTGTAAGGGAGCGCAGATGGCTCATCACCACTATGATTATCTAGGTTGTTTCCAGCAGGTTTTCCCAAAGGTCCAGCAAAAAAACATGTGAAACACAACCAAAACAAATAGCAAGTGCATCCAACAAGTTTGTAGAGTTGCAAGCTTGACGTAGTCATTGCGTTCTAGGAATATGGGACCACATAATAAACGTTTGACTACTTTAATACACATATAAGTTCATTTGTCCCAATATTTTTGGTCCCCTAGAATGCTGTAATTTCTAAACGGTTCACACAATATGAGGAAAATACCCTCACATTAAAGCTGCAGTCTGTACTTTAACTTGAATTATGGTCATTGTATCACTTCAAATCCAAAGTGCTGTGGTACAGAGCCAAAACAACAAAAATGTGTCACTGTCCCAATACTTTTGGAGCTCACTGTACATTCTACAGACCCTACTGGCTATTCTCTACAATACTTTTATTTGGCACCTATCTATTTCATATACAGGGATTTGCATTAGGGGCATTTATTTGACCTTGGGACAAGTTTAAAACCCAAATGTAATGAAAATATCATTATGTCACTTAAATACGAACAAATATGAATCATTGTTCATGTTTAGACAATTATTGTTCATATAACATGAATACATACAGGCTAATGACACTTTTCTACTATTACGTGGGGGACTTTTATTTAGAAAACTTACCGAAATTCCGTGACCCGGAAGTACTTTTTTAGTGTCGCTGACAAGACGCTGATTGCACCAAGTTGTTGTACTACGGGAGCAAATCGGGCAATGAATTACTAGCTAGTAGCTAGAACACCAAAGTAGCTAGATAGGCAGCTAATTATCGAATATAAACCAGGGAGGAGATTCAGGAGTCAACACCAAGAAAGAGCTCTCGATAAACTAGTGAAATAAATGCCTTTACGCTGAAAAATGGGTGGAGATGTGTGTAAATAGAAGCTAGTAACTTAGCAGGCTGTCAACGCAATTTTCAAAGCCAGATAGGTTTTTTTGTGTGTTGTTGATATCATTAGCTAATTGGTTGGCAAACATTAACTAGAAATTTATAAATCGATTAACCGTGTCATCTCGTGTGTTGATAGCTAGTTAACTATTTAACTAGCTTGCTATTATGACAGTCGAAACATTGGTAACTAGTTGCGCTTGGAAATCGAACGAGCAGGCTCTTCAAGAGGATAGCTTTAGTTAGCCTAAGGTGGCTACGGTCATTCAATTATCCAAAGCTGGTAGTAAACAACATCTACGCGTTATTGTGAATAGGTATTGATTGCAAACCACTCGACACTTTTCAAACATCACCGGGAAA
Organism: Oncorhynchus nerka; assembly: GCF_034236695.1. Lineage (NCBI taxonomy): Eukaryota > Metazoa > Chordata > Actinopteri > Salmoniformes > Salmonidae > Oncorhynchus > Oncorhynchus nerka. The sequence continues at coordinate 71,008,821 of NC_088408.1, read as the reverse complement.
TGAAGAAGTTCTTCGATTCACGCCGGGAACTTGTGAGTTCCGGGCCTGGTTCTGGAGCGGGTGGAGGAGGCACTGGGTCCGGCAGCAGCGGTGGCAGTTTCATTGGACGGGTATTCACCATTGGACGGTATCAAGTGACCGTTGATGAAACTGTTGCTGAAGGTGAGGTAACGTTAGAGTAATTGATCTGTTTTTTCATTAATTACATCCCAGGCAAGCTAATTTATCAATAAATTGCCCTAACTATCGCTAGTGACAATAATGCTCTTGCTTTGGGTTGGAAACAAGCTTACCCTGACATGACCTCCATCCTATGGTCAGGCATACTGTTAAATTCTGATAACTGAATTCTTGATAACCCCAATAATGTATCTACGTCAATTTATTTCACAATTTGCAAACAAAAACAGCTAGGCTAGCAAGATACCATAGGATTGAGGCCATTTCAGGGTAAGCGTGTTTCCAACCCAATGCATTGGGGCCTGGTCTACAACTGTATCAGCTGTGAGCTCCTCAGACAGCTGTACTGTCACTGCTGGTGTCAGGATTCATTTGGAATGTATCTACCAGACTGATAAGAATGATGGAAATCTAAAAACTGGTCAGCCTGCATCCTGAAAGAGATGGGATCTAGGGTGTGGGTGCGGGTGTGAGGAACATGGATTTGGAATCTCACCTCATCATGAATTACGAACATTATAGGCTAACTTTTCTAACCCCCATTGCTCAAGGCTAGGAGGAACAACGTTTTCATTTTAAGGCTGATCAGACATATTACATTCAAAGTCTCAGCTCTCGATGACAAATGGAGAGGGAACCAAACATATATAAGTTTCTGATGAGGGTATAAATATAATTTGCTACATGGGGGAAGTCAACAGGGAGTGGTGAGGCCTATCACTTAATGTTAGCACCTGCTCCACACCATACATTATCTTTAAGATTAGATTGGGAGTGTTCTGGTGGTTAGCCTCTTGTTTCTGGTCACTGACTGATATGGGTGTGTGCATTTGTCAGTGTTGGTTGGGACATTGAGGGGATTTGATTAGTGCCCCGGGTGAACCAGGTCAGCGTTGATTGCATTCGTTTTGGAATCGGGCTGCCTCCCGGGAGTGAGCCAGGTGCCCCGTTTTGGCTGACAGAGAAGTCCTCTCGAAAAACAAAAATGGCACAGGTTAAGCGTGTGGAGTAATGACTAGGATTCTGTGTTTTCACATGCAAATGTGATTTGCTTTTGATAAAAATGCCTTGTTTGCTTTCCCAATCAAACATATACAGTGTACTCTCCTATATTTGAAGGTGTCATAAGTATTTGGACAAATTCACTTATGGTGTATCACATTTATTTCAAAGTTAAGTATTTGGTCCCATATTCCTAGCACGCGATGACTACATCAAGCTTGTGACTACAAACTTGTTGGATGCATTTGCAGTTTGTTCAGGTTATTCTGGATGATGTTGTCCCTAATAGAAATGAATGATAAATAATGGATTGTCATTTTGGAGTCACTTTAATTTATTTCTATTGGGCACAACATAATCACACAGTAAAGAACGTTGCGCTGCTTGCTTAGCGAGTACCACTTCCTCCTGATTCTGCCATACCTGGCTGGAACTCGGGACCTCTGCCATGCTAGCACATGTGACCGCCCTCCTGAAGCGTCTTACCAGTCCACACCACGCGAAAAGCTAGCCATTCGTGTGCGCAAATGGGGACACTTCAGGCTGAGGAGTAAGTTTCAGGGTGAGGACTACCTTCAACCCCTAAAACATAGTCAACAGCAACCCCAGCATTGAGCTGAGCACAACTGTAGATCTGAGTCACTAGGCACCACTGTAAAGGACATCACGCTGCTTGCTTAGAGAGTACTACTTCCTCTTTGCTTCAAATCCCCAAGACGCGTCTCCGAACGATGGGTGACCAAGCCTTCTGCTCCCTTGCCCCCTCGCCTATGGAGAGCCGTTCATCACTCATAACTTTTAAAACGGTCCTTAAAACCCACTTCTACATGCTCTATTTCATAGTCCTAGTCTAAAATGTATTTAGCACCTAGCCCACTATTGCTATTATACCTGACGGTGCAGCAGGTAGCCTAGTGGTTAGAGTGTTGGGCCAGTAACAGGAAGGTTGCTGGATCGAATCCCTGAGCTGACAAGATGAAAATCTGTTCTGCCCCTGAGCAAGGCAGGTACCCAACCCACTGTTCCCCGGGCACCGTCTACATGGATGTCGACTAAAGCCGCCCCCCGCACCTCTGATTCAGAGGGGTTAAATGCGGAAGACACATTTCAGTTGAATACTTTCAGTTGGACAGCTGACTAGGTTTCCCCCTTTCCCCTAAATGAATGTTGTTTTTATTGTATCTAATTTGTTTTTCCTCGGTAGAGCTTTGTAAGGAAAACCACCATACAAATTACATTTATGAATTATTATTATTTATATTGGGCACAAGATAATCCAAAACACAACCAAACAAATCTGTAAATGCATCCAACAAGTTTGTAGTCACAAGATTGATGTAGTCATTGCGTGCAAGGAATATGGGACCAATACACCAAATACTAAACTTTTGACGAACATTAAGGGAATAAGTCCAAATACTTATTACACCTTCAAATTGGGGGACTAGATGCATAAAGTGCATTAATTTCTAAACGGTCAAAGAGACGTGGGAAAATACCCTAAAATAAAAGGTAACATTCTGTACTGTCACCTCCATATAAAAAATGTATCTTAAATATAAAATGCTGGAGTATAGAGACAAATTCAAAGTTTTAGCTTCACTGTCCAAATAAATATGTAGGGGACTGTATTTTATGAAAAAAGGTGTCTGTTTCTGAACGATGCATCATGCTGCTTTATTGACACATGACCCAGAGACGCAGATTACTGTTCAATTTGCAAAGGCCACTCCTCCCTCACTGCCTTTGCTCATTCAAGTCACGGGCCATATCCCAGTGCACCGCGGTTCACCTTACCTTTTTGAGCTTTGTATGTTCTCTTTAATCACAGGATGTTGATGAGCATCTTGCATTGTATTTGTCATTCCTACAGTTCAACACAAAACACACAGATCCTGCCTCCTCAAAAGCCAGCTACTATTGACTGTATAAGTATCTCTGACATCCCTGGACTCATTGTTTTTACTGGGTCTTTTTTAATACATTTGGTACCTTTGTGAAATTGATGAGTGTACTTACTGTAATATTCCAAATATAGGACTAGCCTAGATCAGAATATTAATGGGCTCTGTTTCACTGTCAAGATGCATGCTAGCTTTAGCTCTTTTGTAAAACTACTCAGTCTTGCCTAATTTGATGGATTGTCCCTATTGTTTGTCAAGATTACAGCCTCGAGCCTTCTTGGGTATGATGCTACAAGCTTGGCACACCTGTATTTGGGGAGTTTCTCCCATTCTTCTCTGCAAATCCTCTCAAGCTCTGTCAGGTTGGACTGGGAGCGTTGCTGCACAGCTATTTTCAGGTCTCTCCAGAGATGTTCGATCGGGCTCAAGTCCTCAAGGACATTCAGAGACTTGTCCAGAATCCACGCCTGCATTGTCTTGGCTGTGTGCTTAGAGTCGCTGTCTTGTTGGAAGGTGAACCTTCGCCCCAGTCTGAGGTCCTGAGTGCTCAGAAGCAGGTTTTCATCAAGGATCTCTCTGTACTTTGCTCCATTCATCTTTCCCTCGATCCTGACTAGTCTCCCAGTCCCTGCTGCTGAAAAACATCCCCGCAGCATGATGATGATGATGCTGCCACCATCATGCTTCCCCAACGGGATGGTATTGGCCAGGTGATGAGTTGTGCCTGGTTTCCTCCAGATGTGGCGCTTTGCATTCAGGCCAAATAGTGCTTTCATCAGACCAGAGAATCTTGTTTATTTGTCACGAGAAGCCTCAGTCCTACCACTGTTGTGTCGTCTGCAAATTTAATGATGGTGTTGGAGTCGTGCCTGGCCATGCAGTTGTGGGTGAACAGGGAGTACAGGAGGGGACTGAGCACGCACCCCTGTGGGGCTCCAGTGTTGAGGATCAGTGTGGCAGATGTGTTGCTACCTACCCTCATCCCCTGGGGGAGGCCCGCCAGGAAGTCCAGGATCCAGTTGCAGAGGGAGGTGTTTAGTCCCAGGATCCTTAGCTTAGTGATGAAGCTGGCTGTCATGTGCCTTTTACTGAGGAGTGGCTTCCGCCTGGCCACCATTAAGGACTGATTGTTGGAGTGCTGCCGAGATGGTTGTCCTTCTGGAAGATTCTCCCATTTCCACAGAGGAACTCTAGAGCTCTGTCAGTGACCATCGGGTTCTTGATCACCTCCCTGACCAAGGTCCTTCTCCCCTGATTGCTCAGTTTGGCCAGGCGGCCAGCACTAGGAAGAGTCTTGGTGGTTCCAAACTTCTTCCATTTAGGAATAGAGTCCACTGTGTTCTTGGGGACCTTCAATGCTGCAGACATTTTTTTGGTGCCCTTCCCCAGATGTGTGCCTCTACATAATCCTGTCTCGGAGCTCTGCGGACAGTTCCCACGACCTCATGGCTTGGTTTTTGCTTTGACATGCACTGTTAACTGTGGGACTTTATATAGACAGGTGTGTGCCTTTCCAAATCATGTCCAATCAATTGAATTTACCACAGGTGGACTCCAATCGCGTTGTAGAAATATTTCAAGGACGATCAATGGAAATTGAATTTTGAGTCTCATAGCAAAGGCTCTCAATACTTATGTAAATAAGGTATTTCTGTTTGTTATTTTTAATATATTTGCTAACGTTTCAAAAAACCTATTTTCGATTTGACCTTATGGGGTATTGTGTGTAGATTGGTGAGGGGGAAAAATTTTTTAAAAATAAATTTTACAATAAGGTGGTATTGTGAAAAAGTGAAAGGGTCTGAGTACTTTCTGAATGCGCTGTATACATGACATTACATTCACCACAAGCCTGTATCTTATTGATTGATGCTATTGGCTCAGTATGCTGCTGTCTACGTTGCAGGGTTGAGTAATTAACTGAAATGTTGGTATTTTCTAGTTGTTTTTCTAAACAACTAATTGACCGAGGTCGGTTCAGTTATTTGAATTCTAATTTTTCTTTCTTTCTGTGAGCTCAAATCAAACACACACAATAGCACAATTGGTTAGGAGACTGTAAAACAGCAGCCTTTCTCTCCGGCGCCATTCTTAACAAAGCTCAATGCGCACACTACAATGCTTTTACTCCTGCTATGTAAAAGAGACAGGGATACGGCATCGAGAGGGATAGAGAGCAGTTGCTTCATGGGGGGTAGCTCTACCTGAAAATAATGATCTACATGATTGAAAGTTGATATTCAGCAGTCATAAAAGTATGCTTTCTTTACTTTGAAGAACTAATAGTGATTCTGTCCGACAGCATTGGCAGCTCTATAGAGATGAGTTGACTTGGAATTAAATAATAAAGTAATCAAATGAAACTAATGTACATAACTGAAATATTGTATTAAAGTAATGTGAATAAATGATGGTTAACAGGTGATAAGCAGTAATGGGCCGTCACTAGGCCTACCATCATGAGACTGTTATGAATTGTTTTAATCTGTTACAGCATAATAATCTAACCGAACCGACCTCAAAAAACACTAAGAGCTCAGCACTACTACATTGTTTACTCTTCTAGACTTACATCACTTTGCTCTCCACACCATAGCCCCAGAGCTATGCTCTAGACAAGAGTTTTCCAACTCTTAGACCTGGAGCCTGCTGGTTTTCTGTTCTACCTGATAATTAATTGCACTCGCCATGTCTCAGGTCTAAATCGGTCCCTGATTTTAGAGGGGAACAATTTAAATGCACTGGAACTGGCTTCGAGGTCCAGAGTTGAGTTTTAGGGCTCTAGACAGTATTGTCCCATCAATGGGCCATCTACACCCTCACTGTGTTGTCTAGTCTGCTGAGCCAGATGTTTGTCCCGCACGCTGGTGCTCTGCTTTAGGGACAATGCTATGCTGATCCATAAACCATGGTCAAAGTGAATGTGCCATTTTGTCAGCTGAGATGGCCTGCTGCTGAATAATGGATGGACAGAGTATGATTTATTCATCACTGGTATAGATGGGCACCATCTGTCGGTCCGCACCACGCCTGGTTACATGCCTGGATCATAGAATTAGGAATTAGAGTACTTAAAGTATGATAAATAAAAACATACTATTAAATAATCTCTCTGGCATGGATATCCTCACATTCAGTCCTCTGCAGGCTTAGGACTACTCTATGAAAGTGAGTGTGCTGTTCAGAGGGGACAGTGACACATGGGGGTTGTTGGATGGTACAGTCAATTCACAGTGAAACAGCTCAGTATAACATTAAATTGATAACTTTCTGTATATTCTCAAACCATGCATGAACAAGCTGCTTTCTGTATGCTGATGTGGTTTACCGGTCTGGGTCCAGTGGTGGAACCAGCTGAGCTGACTTCCTCAAACCGCTCCTGCTCTCCATTAGAGATTGTGCATTTTGAGAAATTACCGTTGGAATGTTTTTCGAGGGATCATATTTTCTGGCTGTAGATTTGCTCTCCAGTCAGGTTGTTTGTTCAGATGGTTTTGAGGTCTTGCTTGGTCACATTTGCAGGAATTTTAAAAGCAGCTTTACGCCTGTTCACTCAGCAAACCAGAAAGCATTTAGCTGCAACTAGGCATGTTAACTATTAATTAGACTGGTCATGCTTATCGGTCTATAGGGTCATTTGTGGAATTTAAATTGGGATGTGTGTTTCTGTTAGTTTTCATGCATTCTATTCATCACACATGCACAGCATACAGAGTGTAGTTTGAGGAGCAGAATAACCTACCACCTGTCAGACAGCTCAAGCGTAGCTCCTCAAAAGCCTGTAGGCTACTGGAGTGAAATCTGCTTTTGTAAGCCCAGTCATTGTGGAACAAACACCAATTCTAAATGCAATCGCTTGTTAAACTTTGTTGGCCACGATTAAAAGAAGCTATTTTTATACCTCAATCTCAACTCTTAATTAAAGTGTGCCTCCCATTCGGGTGTATAGGCTATAGCCTGCCTACCGTTGACTCTATCTGCGAGTCACCCACCACTTTGCAATGTGAGCTTCAAGCAGTATAATGGTTTGAAACCTGAATGCTTTACTTTACTTCAAATAATGAAGCATACCTTGCTTCAAAGTAGCCTTGTGAAAATCTGTCCGTAGAGACAATTATTTTACAAGGACTTCTTTATGCTATTAATCAGCATTTAGCTCCTGTTCTATTGGTTTTCATTTCAACTTTCTTTCGTTGTCCAAAAGCCAAAGGCACAATCTTAGTCATATTAGCAACCCATCATAGTTGTTGCTATTAAATTCCCCCTCTTTCTAAATTTCTAACAGAGATTTTAATATTTGTCACAACTGCTCACATTAGGTGCGCTGTTTAGAATTGGTGTTTTCCATTAATTGCATTTTGGCAAATGTTTAAAATGTTTTATTAGCAGCTTCTTTACAGGATTTGCATGTTCAATAATAAGCTATAGCCTTTTGAACTTTAAGACGATAGGCTTGCGATTGGTGCACATTACCATTAAGTTCTCAATAAAAAATGTCCGGTCCTTGTATGGGTGCGTAGTATCAGAAAGGAAGAGGCAAAGCGAGATGTTTCACTCTCTTCAAAATCTGTCCAAAAAAGCCCACTGTGTTTCTTTGGGTTTAAGCTTCCTTTTTCCCGCACTATATTCAAATGTCAGTATGTGTTCTACAAACGGTGGAATAGGAAAAGTATAACACAACTGATGGCAGTAGCTAACTAGCCAGAAAACCTCTGTAGCTAGCAAGCAACGCTAAAGGGATTGCAAACGGCTTAGCATAACTTTAGCACACAAAAAAACACAAAAAAATGGTAAGAATTTGTGGGAGTGCTGATGACGTCGCACACTGTATGCACTTTCGGTAGCCTGATTAGTGTCCAGGCTGAGGATAAATCCGCACACATTGCATCCCTGACCACCTCCTGAAGTGGTATGCCAGATCTGACCACAAACTTGTGTTTGTCTAGACATGTCTTTTCAATGCAATCTTCGTATTCTGATCGCAGAAGTCGCATGTACACTACCGGTCAAATGTTTTCGAACACCTACTCATTCAAGGGTTTTTCTGTATTTTTACTATTTTCTACATTGTAGAATAATAGTGAAGACATCAAAACTGTGAAATAACACATGGACTCATGTAGTAACCAAGAAAGTGTTAAACAAATAAACATTTATTTTTTCGTCATTGATGGTGCAGCAGCAGGCAGGCTTCCTCCATGAGGAGAGAGTGATGGAGTGCTGCATCAGATGACCTGGCCTCCACAATCACCTGACCTCAACCCTATTGAGTTGGTTTGGGATGAGTTGAACTGCAGAGTGAAGGAAAACCAGCCAACAAGTGCTCAGCATATGTGGGAACTCCTTTCAAGACTTTTGGAATAGCATTCCAGGTGAAGCTGGTTGAGTGAATGCCAAGAGTGCACAAAGCTTTCATCAAGGTAAAGGGTGGCTATTTGAAGAATATCAACTGTATTTTAACATTTATTTTGGTTACTACATGATTCCATATGGATTGTTTCATAGTTTTGATGTCTTCACTATTATTCTACAATGTAGAAAATAGTACAAATTAAGAAAAACCCTTGAATAACTAGGTTTTCTAAAGCTTTTGACCAGTAATGTAAGTGTCAAGTGTAGACACAACCATATATGACTGGCATTGTCATGGAGGAAGCCTGCCTGCTGCTGCACCATCACACACACAAAGCAGCCACTGGGGCATGCTAGGAAAATGCAAGGATCGAATTTTAATCTGACTGCCTTTCATTTTTCTATTTACCGATGAGTATCAGCTGGTGCAAGCTGGTTTAATATTAATGCCTACTGGAGACAAGACTTTGCCAGTAGAATTGTCTGCTCAATGCAGGATGCAGGGTAACGCATACTCCTCAGTGAGCGTGTTTGTAAACAATGTAGTTTTTGTATTTTATAGTAGGCTACATGCTGTTACACAAGCTCCATTGCAGTGATGACGACCCTTTGTTTACTGAACTGTATTTAAAAAAAAATATTTTGTATATGTTTGGTTGAGTGGACAACAACGTATTATACTGACTCATCAGTGTTGGGGGGTATTTTGTAGCTCTTGTTGTTGACCTGTCCAGTCCAGTAAATCAGTGTGCTGGTGCATGTCATTTAAGAAGGTTGCTAATCCTTCTAAATTCACGCAGGCGCCCGAGATTAGACGGCGCGAACTAGCAGGTGCTTGGCACGGCAAACCCAACATCAGCTGTGGCAGGAACACACACTCTCTCTCTCTGTAGTGTGTACATGTTTGTGTGCTTGCCCTCGATGTTCAATTTGATTCAGGCACAAAACAAGCTTCGCTGGATACACTATTTTGCATACATTTGCATAAATGTGTTTGAACTTGTTCATATGAGACAGCCTATTTAAAAAAAACTTCTCAATGCAGTCAATCATAAATAAGCAGCATGGGGTTTCTTTCAGCCCATTTTCCTCATTCTTTAATACTTAATTAATCACCATAGGACTAAGTATTATGGTGCGGGTATGATGAATAGAAAATACGTAAGGGAGTTGATTTTAGCCTGACCCATGGGTCATACATTTACCAATATCATGTGTACGTATGTAGAATACTATTCTACTGAGTGTACGTAATATTCACTCGAAGCCTCATTGGACAGCAGCAGCACCTACTGAACTGAAGGCTGTGGTGGAAAGCCTCAGATGATCAAACAGACTGATCACGTGGAGGGAGCTGTCCTTGGCTTAGTGATGCGATGCGAGCTGGATGACTCAGCCCAGGGCATGGCTCAGCGCAAGCAACAACACATGGCATTCTGGCCTGGGAGAGCATGGGGCTGGCTACCCACGGGCCTCTCTGAGCAGCTGCAGCAGCCTCCTCTAGTAGGACTGACTGTGTGTCTGTCCGAGTGAGTAATAAAGATGGAGGCCTGTGTCTGAATGCCCATAATTGCGTCCTAAATAGTACGCTGTTTGAGTATGTGAAAATAGGAAGTGTTGTCGTATGTGTTTTAAAAAAAAATCTGAACAAGGACCGTTTGAGTATGTGAAAATAGGAAGTGTTGTCGTATGTGTTTTAAAAAAATCTACAAGGACCGGACATTTTTTATGCCAGGATGTTCTCATTTCAGCTTTTCATCTAGTAGAATTCGCTGCACACTTTTCAGGAATTTAAAATGTATTTGAAGAGGGGTATGCATGTTTTGATAGCTAGATCTCTTTGAGTAAACAACTCGCAAGATAGTAAATAGTGAAGCTTCAAATGGAAGTCACTTTTGTTCTCATTAAAATGATCACAACTATTTTCATTGTAACGTTACTACTTTGGAAACAGATCTGCTGCCTGCCATGCCTTTAGTAAAGCTAGCTACATGCTTTAGCAGGACTCAAAGTTGCGTTAATGAGCATCAGCCATAGAGGCAGCATTTTCACTTTTGGATGAATAGCTTGCCCAAGTTCAACTGCCTGCTACCCATCCCCAGAATATAAGATCTGCATGTTATTCGTAGGTTTGGATAGAAAACACTCTGAAGTTTCTAAAACTGTTTGAATCATGTCTGTGAGTATAACAGAACGTATGTAGCAGGCAAAACCCTGAGTACAAACCATTCAGATTTTTTTTGTTTTGAGGTCACTGTCTTTTCAACGAATATTCATTGGGAAACCATTTCTAAGGGACTTGCTTGCAGTTCCTACTGCTTCCACTGGATGTCACCAGTCTTTAGAAATTGGTTAAGGTTTTTCCTTTGTGTAATGAAGAAGTACGGCCATCTTGAATGAGAGTCACTTGAAGTGGATTGAATGAGAGGGGCGCGTGACTAGAAAAGTAGTGTCAGTTTTTGTTTTCTTTTTCTATTGAACACAGATCATCCCGTCTTCAATTTTATTGATTATTTACGTTTAAAAATACCTAAAGTTGTATGACAAAAGTAGTTTGAAATGTTTTGGCAAAGTTTACAGGTAACATTTGAGATATTTTGTAGTGACGTTGGTCAAGTTGGAACCAGTGTTTTTCTGGATCAAACGTGCCAAATAAATTGACATTTTGGATATATATCGACGGAATTAATCGAACAAAAGGACCATTTGTGATGTTTATGGAACATATTGGAGTGCCAACAAAATAAGCTTGTCAAAGGTAAGGCATGAATTATAGTTTATTTCTGCGTTTTGTCGCTCCTGCATGGTTGAAATAGGCTACTCTCATTGTTTACTGTTGTGCTATCCTCAGATAATAGCATCGTTTGCTTTCGCCGAAAAGCCTTTTTGAAATCTGACATGTCGGCTGGATTCACAACGAGTGTATCTTTAATTTGGTATCTTACATGTGTGATTTAAATGAAAGTTCAATTTTTATAGTAATTTATTTGAATTTGGCGCTCTGCATTTTCCCTGGCTTTTGGCCAGGTGGGACGCAAGCATCCCGCCTATCCCAGAGAGGTTAAAATGATCACAACTATTTTAATTGTAATGTTACTTCTTTGAAAACAGATCTTCTGCCTGCCATGCCTGTAGTAAAGCTAGCTACATGCTTTAGGACTCAAAGTTGCGTTAACGAGCATCAGCCATAGACTCCCAGTCATTGTGTGATATGCTAGTAGATACCCATATAATTATTCATTGTGCTAATGTTAGTTGAACATCCTTCATACTATACACAGAGACACAAAAATGGTATCCACAAGTTCATCTGACTCTGGGGAAAAGGGCCTCATTGCCAACATCCAGAAGTATCCTTCACATGAATTCATTTTCTACTGTTTTCGGTGAAGTCCTTTTGTAAAACCCAAAGTGGATTTCAGTTTTCTCATCAAAAAGTGTTTATTTGTAATAAATAAATAAAAATTGATACCAGTACATCTACTGTTGGTGTGTTTTACTTTCAACATTTCAACATAAAAAAAATTGCTCGCACGTCTGAGGTATATTGTTGCAGGTGCATGGTTAAGCAATAAAGCCAGAGAGGGGTGTGGTATATGACCAATATACCACGGCTAAGGGACAACGCAATGCGGAGTGCCATATACCACAAACCCCCGAAGTGCCTTATTGCTATTATAAACTGGTTATCAACTTAATTGGAGCAGTAAAAATACATGTTTTGTCATACCCGTGGTATACGGTCTGATATACCACGGCTGTCAGCCAATCAGCATTCAGAGATCGAACCACAGTTTATAAGTGGAAACAAAAAAGAAACCTGCACACTGCTCTTGCTAGTATCACTTTTGTATTGAAGCTTACGTGTTGGCCTCTTGGCCTTCGTCAGAGCTTTTTGCTCTACTAAACTAAATAAGCCATCTTTTGATATAATAATTGATTACATGTCAATAGCACTTTTCATAATTTCAAAAGCAAACAAGCAATACATCATGAGTAGCAGAGCTATAGTTGACTAGTTCAACCGATAGAGGCCAAGTCTGAGTGTATGCATCCTCCAACGATGGAGAGGGACAGTTCCTGGCTTGATCAGAGGAAGGTTATTAGGGAGATGGTTGATGAAGATTGAGTCTGGTAATGATCTTGTAGAGGGCTACTGGACTTCTCCTTCACAATGTATGGCACCCACTTGGGTGGTGCCTCATTAGCTCTGGGCGCCAGTAAGCTCACCACACACAGTTCAGAGTAGTAGCCAGTCATCCTCATTTATGAGCCCCCTGCTTCAGCACTGCATTCCTCCACTGCATCTCCCATTCCTCTCAAGCTTCAGGTGACTCTTCAGTTCATACATGCGTGGCCTATGGTACACTCAAGATTACTCAAAATACTTCATTCCAAATGCTAGGTACTTGGCTGTTAGCCCAAAACAACAACATGAAATGTCACTGGGTGGGGCTACAAACGATCCTTTCCACTTCATATGAAGCCATAACTGCTAAATAGTATGTGTACTACACACCGCTGTTTAATTTAGTAGCAGGCAAGCCAGATTGTGTACATGGCCAGAGACTTTCTGCAGGGTTGAAATGCTTTTGCTGTGCTAGCAGTAGAAATAAGCAAGGAAGCAGTTGTCCAATAAAATGCTCTCAAAGGCTTGATTTGGACCTTGCTTGTTTTACACACTGCAGGTGCTCTGCATTCACATACACAGCCATCTCCCAGTTTGTATTCGGCCCAGAGCATGAAGGCCCCTTTTTTAAAGAATAATCTACAAAATTCATGAGTACAGACAAGCCTGTTGTATGGTGCAGGGTGAAGTGTTTATGGTGCTTGTGTGTGGATGCAGAAGATGGGACTCAAAGGAGGAGATGTCTGACGTTTTGCGGGCTCCTAACCAATTGTGCTATTTTGTGTGGGTTCTTTTCTGCATTATTTGTAACTTATTTTGTACATGTTTCTGTCACTGTCTCTTATGACTGAAATTAGCTTCTGTATATCAGAACAGCGATTACTCACCTCGACCTGCACAAAGATGTTTTTCTTTTAACGAGTCAGACGCAAATGAATTACTCCCGACACCCGACCAGGCCCAAATCCCCGTCATTCGGCTGAAGAGAAGACTCAGATGCAGGACCGGGTGCCTTGTGAGAATTTGTCGGCAAGTGGGTAACCCGCCTCTACCATCCGTCCTATTGGCCAATGTGCAATCATTGGAGAATAAACTGGGTTAGCTCCGTTCAAGACTATCCTACCAATGGGACATGTCTTATGTATCACGAATCGTAGCTGAACGACGACATGGATAATATACAGTTGGCTGGTTTTTCCGTGCATTGGCAAGACTGAACAGCTGCCTCCGGTAAGACAAGGGGTTGCAGTCTGTCTATTTGCCAATAACAGCTGGTGTGCAAAATCAAATATTATAAGAAAGTCTCAAGGTTTTGCTCACCTGAAGTAAAGTATTTAATGATAAGCTGTGGACCACATTATCTACCAAGAGAGCTCTCATCTATATTATTCGTAGCTGTCTATTTACCACCACAAACCAATGCTGGCACTAAGACTGCGCTCAACAAGCTGTATAAAGCCATAAGCAAACAAGAAAATGCTCATCCAGAGGTGGTGGTCCTAGTGGCTGGGGACTTTAATGCAGGGACACTTGAATCCGTTTTACCTCATTTCTAACAACAAGATGGAAAAAAACTCTACACTACCTTTACTCCACACACAGAGATGCATACAAAGCTCTCCCACGCCCTCCATTTGGCAAATCTGACCATAATTCTTTCCTTTTGATTCCTGCTTACAAGCAAACACTAAAGCAGGAAGTACCAGTGACTCGCTCAATACGGAAGTGATCAGATGGTGCAGATGTTAAGCTACAGGACTTTTTTGCTACCACAGACTGGAATATGTTCCAGTACTCATCCGATGGCAATAACTGCATTAATGACGTTGTCCACACAGTGACCGTACACACAGTTGAAGTCGGAAGTTTACATACACCTTAGCCAAATACATTTACACTCCAATTTGCATACTGCCACAGATCCACAGATGACACAATCTCAATCTCACTCCACCCTACCCTTTCCTACCTGGACAAAAGGAACACCAATGTGAGAATGCTGTTCATTGACTTTAGCTCAGCGTTCAACACCATCGTGTCCACAAAGCTCATCACTAAGCTAAGGACCCTGGGACTAAACACCTCCCTCTGCAATTGGATCCTGGACTTCCCGACAGGCTACCCCCAGGTGGTAAGGGTAGGACAAAACACATCTGCCACGCTCATCCATAACACGGGTGCCCCTTGTGTGTGTCTGCTTAGTCCCCTCCTGTACTCCCTGTTCCATGACTGCTTGGCCAAGCACAACTCCAATACCATTAAGCGTGCCGACACTACAACTGTGGTATGCCTGATCACCAACAACGATGAGACAGCCTATAGGGAGGAGGTCAAAGTGTGGAAGTGTGGTGCCAGGACAACAACTTCTCCCTCAACGTGATCAAGACAAAGGAGGTGATTGTGGACTACAGGAAAAGGAGGGCCGAGCACGCCCACATTCTCATCAACAGGGTTGTAGTGGAGCTTCAAGTTCCTTGGTGTCCACATCACCAACAATGGTCCATACACACCAAGACAGTCGTGAATAGGGAACGCCAATGACTATTCCCCCTCAGGAGACTGAGAAGCTTTGGCATGGGTCCTCCAGACCCTGAAAGTTATACAGCTGCACCATCGAGAGCATGGTAACTGCTACAGAGGGTAGTGTGTACGGCCCAGTACATCACTGGGGCCAAGCTTCCTGCCACCCAGGACCTCTATACCTGGCTGTGTCAGAGGAAGGCCCAAATAATTGCCAAAGCCTCCAGCCACCCTAGTGTTAGGCTGTTTTCTCTGCTACCGCACGGCGCGCGGTACCAGAGTGCCAAGTCTTGGTCCAAAAGGCTCCTAAACAACAGCTACTCCCAAGCCATAAAGCCGCTGAACAGCTAATCAAATGGCTACCCAGACTATTCGCATTGACCCCCCCGACTGCTGCTACTCGCTGTTTATTATTCACTTTACCTGGACCTACATGCAGATCACTGACCATTTTGAATCCCACTGTACCTTCTCCACTATGCAATCTGGTTTCTGAGCTTGTCATGGCTCAGTCACACTCAAGGTCCTATACGATATCTTAACCGCCATTGATAAAAGATAGTATTGTGCAACAGTCCTCATCGACTTGGCCAATGCTTTCAACTTGGCTTCTCAAATGACTGTTCACCAGCTACTTCTCAGACAGAGTTCAGTGTGTCAAATCGGAGGGCCTGTTGTCCGGACCTCTGGCAGTCTCTATGTGGGTGCCACAGGGTTCAATTCTCGGGACGACTCTTTTTCTCTGTATATATCAATGATGTCGCTCTTGCTGCTGGTGATTCTCTGATCCACCTCTACGCAGACAACACCATAATATATACATCTGGCCCTTCTTTGGACACTGTGCAAACCTCCAAACAAGCTTCAATGTCATACGACATTCCTTCTGTGGCCTCCAGCTGCTTCAAAATGCTAGTAAAACTAAGTGCATGCTCTTCAACTGATTGCTGCCCACATCCTCCCGCCCGACTAGCATCACTACTCTGGACGGTTATGTGGACATCTACAAATACCTAGGTGTCTGGTTAGACAAAAACTCTCTTTCCAGACTCACATTAACCATCTCCAATCCAAAATTAAATCTAGAATCGGCTTCCTATTTCGGCAACAAAGCTTCCTTCACTCATGCTGCTAAACATGCCCTCGTAAAACTGACTATCCTACCGATCCTTGACCCGGCGACGTCATTTACAAAATAGCCTCCAACACTCTACTCAGCAAATTGGATGTAGTCTACCAGAGTGCCATCCATTTGTCACCAAAGCCCCATATACTATCCACCACTGCGACCTGTATGCTCTCGTTGGCTGGCCCTCACTACATATTCATTGCCAAACCCACTGGCTCCAGGTCATCTATAAGTCTTTGCTAGGTAAAGCCCCGCCTTATCTCTGGTCACCATAGTAGCACCCACCCATAGCATGCGTTCCAGCAAGTATATTTCACTGGTCATCCCCAAAGCCAACACTTCCTTTGGCCACCTTTCCTTCCAGTTCTCTGCTGCCAATGACTGGAACGAACTGCAAAATTCTCTGAAGCTGGAGACATTTACCTCACTAGCTTTAAGCACCAGCTGTCAGAGCAGCTCACAGATCACTGCACCTGTACATAGCTCATCTGTAAATAGCCCATCCAATCTACCTCATCCCCATACTATTTATTTATCTTGCTCCTTTGCACCCCAATATCTGTATTTGCACATTCATCTTCTGCACATCCTACCATTCCAGTGTTTAATTGCTTTGTTGTAATTACTTTGCCACCATGGCCTATTTATTGCCTTACCTCTCTTATCCTACCTCATTTGCACATGCTGTATATATATTTTTCTATTGTATTATTGTATGTTTTGTTTATTCCATGTGTAACTCTGTGTTGTTGTATGTGTCGAACTGCTTTGCTTTATCTTGGCCAGGTCGCAGTTGAAAATGAGAACTTGTTCTTAACTGGCCTACCTGGTTAAATAAAGGTGAAATGTATTAAAAATTAATGTACATATTACCTCAACTAACCTGTACCCCGCACATTGACCCGGTACCCCTTGTATATAGCCTCGTTATTTTATTGTTACTCTTTTATTTTGTACATATTGTTTCTTAACCAGCAATGCAGTTTTAAGAAAAATAGGAGTTAAGGTCTTGTAAGTAAGCGTTTCACGGTATATTCGGCATTAATCAAATTTGATTTGAGAACTACTAATAGGATGTGAATTTCTTATTCAGATTAGTGAAACTTGATCCTGGCCCATATCTGCTTCTGCTTTGATCAGAACCTTCCAGCTCAGCCAGTGGAGGCGGTGTGCCAGCCAGATGCAGGCCAGCCCGGGAGGTGCTGAGCCTAGTGCAGCAGCCCAGCAGAGCATTCAACCAAACCCTCAGAGCATTAGCTCACCTTCTACTAGCCTGTAATCAGACACAAATACTACCCACATCTTACAGCGCTGTGCTGCAATAACACTGTAGAGCCACCAGTCCTTCAAAACACTATCTGCATCACCAACATAATACACAACTGTTTTTTCTCTTTGAACAATGTGAGATAATTCTAGCTAAAATACATGCTCAGTGTGTTTGGTTCCAGACAGTGCTTCTGCTGAACCCTGCCCTTTGGTGTTATTCTTTATGTAGGCAGAGCCAGCCCCCTCACTGTGTGAATGGTGTGTACATGAAAGAGACCAGTGTTGTATCACTCATGGATCACAGCAAGCCAGCACTGCCTCCTGGGTCACCAGAAACAAATAGTGTGCACAGCCAGCCACACAATCACTCATGGTTTTGTGTGTCTCCATATGTTTGAATTAGCAGGCAAGAGGGAGAGAAATGGAGAGGCCCAGACAAAAGGGCTGTTTTGGAGCCGTGCCGGCAGCACAATGTGCCTCTAATAGTCGGATGATGGACTCACACTCTCCACCTTCTCCAGTCACAGTGCGGCTGCTACGCTACCTGCAGTTTTCCTCTGATTCTCATCTCTACTGCTGACTCACCAATGCTATGTTGAGCCTTCTTTTACCACAGCTTCATCCACCCCTCTGACTTAACACAGATTTCACAGCATTTCTTCCCAGCTAGCTCTGCCACTGTTGATCTGGGGCCATACAGTGTGTGTTTATATGACAGAGAGGACAAACGTTGCCAGGGTGGTGTGCTGCTATCAGGATGAGGTAATGGCCAGACTGAAGGAGGCCTGCTCTGTTCTGCACACAGTCAGCCACTACAGTATCAGCAGCTTTGACTCATCCAGGCTGACTGACCATGACTCAGGGCTAATTCAGTCACTGTTACTGATATTTGTTGAAGCAAAGCACGTCATTTAGCCGTTTGGCTTGAGGGGAAACCAGTGTCACGAAACACATTTTTGTTGCTCCATATTAAGCTGGTCTCTTGTTTATTGTGTTTATTGTATTCTCTTGCTGTCAGGTTAGCTGACAAGGCCGCTGGCCTCAGTGGGGACCTGTGCCACTCCGTCACAGGTCAATGCTGAAATCTTTCTCTCTCTAGGAGGCTTTGCCATTGTGTTCCTGGTGCGGACCCACCAGGGTGTCCGCTGTGCCCTGAAGAGAATGTACGTCAACAACGAGCACGACCTGCATATCTGCAAGCTAGAGATCCAGATCATGGTGAGAACTGGTTCTGGGCTGGAGTTCTGCTCAGTCTGTCACCCAGTCTACCTTATAATGCACAGGCTCTCTCAGACAAATGGACTTCACAAAGGGGGCAAATCACTGCCACTGCTGTAGTGAAGCTGATGTAGAACCACATAGATAAAATGACACAAATGAAATAATAGGATTGTGTTTCTATTCTGAAAAAGGTGATATGGGAATGAGTTGCTGACTATATGGAAGGGAAGGGTCGACAAGACTAACTTAAACAAACATATATATATATATATATCTATCGGGGGGGGGTAGTAACAGAGTCATACATTCTTCACTCCATTAGAGCCTGCTGCTGAATATGTTGATTTGGACGTCATGCAGATAAACTCCCCCTCAGTTCCCTAACTGGAGGCCATGCTGTAAGATAACCATCCCCTGCAGCTACACCCTGGGGGGCATAATTGGTACAGGATGGCTATCATTATTGGGTCGTTCCACGAAATGGGTGCCTTTTGCCTCCCTTTGATCTTTTAAGTAGACATTATGCACCAATATTGAATTTTAAAATGCCTGTCATAATAAATGAAGTGCACTATAATATAGACCACATGAAGAATTCAATACATCAGATTTTTTTTTGTATGAATAATGGCTTGCTAAAGTGCCAAAATTCAGCATTTTGACATGTCCCTCCATCAACACTGTCACTTCTAGGAAGATTTCAACTCACTTAATCCCAAAATGTCTCCATGTTTCACAATTGTAAAGGCCTATTTATTTTTGCTGCTTTGACAGTCATTTCTGAAGGTTATTATTGCTATTAATGTGATTGGTGATGCATTTACGTATGTCCCTCATTTTAAGGCCAACCCTGTTATGCAAACAATTTATTCCTTTAAAATAATGGACCATTATTTGACTCACAGCAGGTGACATTGTTTTGGGCCTTTTCCACCATGAACAGCATGGTGGAAAAGGAAGTAAGTCTTGTGTATAATTCCTAATTTTATTAACACCATGTGGTCCCATTCTCTTCACCACATGAGGAGTAATGGCCGATCTTAAACCTAAACTGTGTTATTGTCAACCCTGTTAGAGGCCCAACGGTAACTTTATCCATTTGATATTATATGGGAGTTTATTTGTACAAGGGATACTTGATCAATGAGAACATTTGGGATTCATCTCAAACATGCTTTTAAATAATAGTTAAGCGGTTACATAAGTGTCCGTAACCGTTTTGACAGTGTGGTACAACTGCAGATAAAATGCTCTTAGTTTATAGGATTTTAATACCCGAGACTGGACAATCTGTTTTTCCGTAAACTCAACATATCCTCCATGCAATTGAAATGTTGAAAGAAGATATATTTTGAAGTTAAATTTCTTAAACGTTTGCATGTCCAGAAGGCACCCATTTTGTGGAACAACCCTATTACTTCCAGCCTTTTGGCAGATCCTCATAGTCAGCAAGCAGAAGCAGAATACACTTGGGCAATCCAAAAATCAAACAAAAATCACCATTGTTATGGCAGCCTGTTTGGAACTTGAAAGCAAACCAGAGACCTATGAGGTTCTTGTTGTGTGTGTGCATGTGCAGAGGGACCTTGTGGGCCACAGGAACATTGTGGGTTTCCTGGACTCCAGTATAACTGCAGTGGGATCAGGAGATGTCTGGGAGGTCCTCATCCTCATGGACTTCTGTCGTGGTAATTCTGCCCCTCTTTCCTTATCAATCACTTTCGTAGTTTCATTCGTGTACAAACATCATACCATTACAGGAGCGTATCTACTTAGTTTCCAAACCCATTGTAAGCCCTCCCTGGTTTGTTACAGGCGGTCAGGTGGTGAACCTGATGAACCAGCGTCTGCAAACAGGCTTCACTGAGGCAGAAGTGCTGCAGATCTTTTGTGACACCTGCGAGGCTGTGGCCCGCCTCCACCAGTGCAAGACTCCAATCATCCATCGAGATCTCAAGGCACGAGCACTTGTCTAAACACACACACACACACACACACCCTCAGTCGACACCCTACTCACACTTGTCCTCTATCTGTTTGTCTTTAATACATGTCCTAGCTGCATATGTGTGTTGCAGCATGAGAAGTGAACCATGAAGTGTATAAATATGTTACACACCATTCAAAGAGCAACTCAGGAGTCATCTGTGTGTTGATCTCCTCTGCAGGTGGAGAATATCCTGCTCCATGACCGGGGACACTACGTGCTGTGTGACTTTGGTAGCGCCACCAACCGCTTCCAGGACCCTCAGGCAGAGGGCGTTCCACTGGTGGAGGAGGAAATCAAGAAGTGAGTGATTCTGAAGAGCTTCACCTCAGCTGCAACACTGAACTCATGGGTGTGGTTTGATAGTTTTAGTCTAGTGAACCAACAAGTACAACAGGTTGGGATGTTGTGGATTTACTGTGCCCTTTGAAGTCCTTCCTAAATGAGTGTGCTCTCTTCCCATCTTAAGGTACACTACTCTGTCATACAGAGCCCCAGAGATGATCAACCTTTACAATGGCATGGTCATCACTACAAAGGCAGACATCTGGGTGAGTTGGCATACTACTGAATCGACATGGGAGATTATGACTGGTTTCTCTCCACTAGAGTTATGTTGGCGTGATGCCAAGTACAGTGTAACTGACTTGCCAGTTTTGAGGTAATACAAGGTGTGCTGATGTCCACTGTGCTGTCTCTACAGGCTATGGGATGCCTACTGTATAAACTGTGCTACTTCACCCTGCCATTTGGGGAGAGCCAGGTGGCCATCTGTGACGGCAGCTTCACTATACCAGACAACTCCCGCTATTCCCCGGACATGCACTGCCTCATCAGTGAGTAGCCATCCTCCCTGTCAACTCCTACTGACTGGTCCATGCATTTGTATGTAAGAGAGTTGTCTTTCTGTCTCTGTCTTTCTCTCTGTGCCCCTTCTCGATTACACAGTGCAAGTCCTTTAGTCCACAGAGAGAAATATGCAGTGCATTCAGAAAGTATTCAGACCCCCTGACTTTTTTCATGTTTTGTCGTTATAGTTTTTCTCCCCTCGTCAATCTACACACACATTTTTAGACATTTTTGCTAATTTATTCAAAATAAAATAACCTGAAATGTCACATTTACATAAGTATTCAGACCTTTACTCAGTACTTTGTTGAATCACCTTTGGCTGCGATTACAGCCTCAAGACTTCTTGGGTATGACGCTACAAGCCCGGCACACCTGTATTTGGAAGTTTCTCTCATTCTCAGCAGATCCTCTCAAGCTTTGTCAGGTTGGATGGGGAGTGTCGCTGCACAGTTATTTTCAGGTCTCTCCAGAGATGTTCGATTGGGTTCAAGTCCGGTCTCTGGTTGGGCCACTCAAGGACATTCAGAGACTTGTCCCAAAGCCACTCCTGCGTTGTCTTGACTGTGTGCTTAGGGTCGTTGTCCTGTTGGAGGTGAATCTTCGCCCCAGTCTGAGGTCCTCTGTACTTTGCTCCTTTCATCTTTCCCTCGATTCTGACTAGTCTCCCAGTCAGTATGTTGCCACCACCATACTTCACTGTAGGGATGGTGCCAGGTTTCTTCCAGATGTGACTCTTCGCATTCAGGCCAAAGTGTTCATTCTTTGTTTCATCAGACCAGAGAATCTTGTTTCTCATGGTCTGAGAGTCCTTTAAGTGCCTTTTGGCAAACTTTAAGCGGGCTGTAATTTGCCTTGTACTGAGTGGCGGCTTCTGTCTGGTCACTCTACCATAAAGGCTTGATTGGTGGAGTGCTGCAGAGATGGTTGTCCTTCTGGAAGGTTCTCCCATCTCCACGGAGGAACTCTGGAGCTCTGTCAGAGTGACCATTGGGTTCTTGGTCACCTTCCTGACCAAGGCCCTTCTCCTCCGATTGCTGAGATTGGCCGGGCGGTCAGCTCTAGGAAGAGTCTTGGTGGTTCCAAACATCTTCAATTTAAGGATGATGGAGGCCACTGTGTTCTTGGGGAGCTTCAATGCTGCAGAAATGTTTTGGTACCCTTCCCCAGATCTGTGCCTCGACACAATCCTGTCTCGGAACTCATGGCTTGGTTTTTGCTTTGACATGCACTGACAACTGTGGGACCTTTATTTTGACAGGTGTGTGCCTTTCCAAATCATGTCCAATCAATTGAAGTTACTACATGTGGACTCCAATCACGTTGTAGAAACATCTTAAGGATGATCAATGGAAACAAGATGCACCTAAGCTCAATTTCGCGTCACTTAGCAAAGGGTCTGAACTAATGTAAATAAACTATTTCTGTTTTTATATTTAATAAATGTGCACATTTCTCTAAAAATCTGTTTTTGCTTTGTCATTATTGGTTATTGTGAGTAGATTTGGGGAGGGTTATTTAATCAATTAATCAAGGCTGTAACGTAATCAAATGTGGAAAATGTCAACGGGTCTGAATATTTTTCGAATGCACTGTGTCAAGTATCATAATTACCAACCATGTTTTCTTCCATTCATCAGGATACATGCTGGAGCCTGACCCAGAGCTGAGACCAGATATCTACCAAGTGTCCCACTTCTCCTTCAGGCTGGCCGGGATAGAATGCCCCATCCGGAACGTACATGTAAGTCACCTCACCCTCAGTAACGACAACAGGACTAGAAAATCTCCCCGGAGACGAAGGTTACAACCAAATAATTCAAAGAGCGAAAATGTTTAACTTTATTTGAATTGTTACCTTGCCCTCCAAAATGCCAGATGTAATGTTATTTAATTTCAAATGTAATAATCTTCCACATTTTACTAAAGTTTTATTCATGTCTAATCTTTTTGGAAAGCAAGTCTAGTGAAAAATGCCAGAGGATGGGGGAACAAGGAGCTTTGTGGTTGTTGCCAGTTGGCTGCCCTCCATCCCTCAGGCCCCTTTGCTTTGCATTGAAGGAGCAATGTCAGCACTCAATCATCTGACACAGCACATTTCAGACGTCATTCCCAGTGGACATTCAAGGCCGATTCATGGAATCTTTAACTGATCATGACATTGCTGCAGTCATGTCATGCAGAAGTTATAATGATAAAGGGTTCTTGTTGCCTCGCTGTGACAAAAGGAAAACCATTACACTAGAAATCGGAGTGAAGCTGATTGATTAAAATTGAGTAACATATATAAGCATACTACTGAAACTCTTCTCACCTTCACAGAACTCTCCTATTCCTACAAAACTCCCTGAACCTATCAGAGCCAGCGACGCTGTGGCCAAAAAGAGTCAATCCAAAGCCAGGTAAATGAGGGGCATGAAAAACGGGGCTTTTTTATAGTTACAGATGTAAAGCTCCAGCAAAGGATAATCTGGCCTGCCCTTCCTCTCCCCTCCAAGGCTCTCAGACCCTGTCCCCACAATGGAGACGTCCATCACGCCCCGTTCACGCCCCAAAGCTGGAGGGGCCCAGTCCATAGGCATCCTGCCCATCCAGCCGGCCCTCACCCCACGCAAGAGACCCAACATGGCTGCAGGAGGGCCCCAGCCCATAGGTACGCATTAACTACCCTCTGTACCTGCTTTGTTTCTCAGTCAAAGCTTGAACCACAAGGACCTGATGATGTGGTGAGCAGAGAGGTGAGGCCTGCTAGCAGAGGAAGTCTCTTATCCTGTAACAAAACACTCACCAAGTTAGACATCCTGTATTGAGCTTGATGTATTGAACTGTTCCAAGTGTTTGGCTGACATAACATGGCCTTGTAATCCCAGGGGTTCAATTTGTCCGTCCGGACAAGGCTTTAATAGTCTATTAATGAGCCCTTGTAGTCTCTCTGAGCCCTTCTGTCCATCTGCTTGTATAGAGACAGATAGTAGCTGCAAGCCTGTCTGCTTTAGTCAATTGTTATGTCACCCTTACAAGACAAGCATCTTTTCCCCTGTACTACAGGTGTTTTAGGCACCGCCCAGCCTGCAGTTGCTGTCCAATTAGTCCAGCAGGCCACACCCCCACTGGCTCAGACCGCCCCTTCGCAGCCCATGGCCACGCCCCAGCATCAGCAGGGTCTCTTCATGAAGCAGCAGACTGCAGCCTTCTTCAGCCCACAGCAGCAGACCAACCAGGTGGGCATATTACCTTGTGTTTGGGCTTCTTAACATATCAGAGTATCTTTTTACCATTTGCCAATAATATTAAGTCATTTGTTTTTAATGTATCCGTTTATTGCCTTCTAACTTATGATATTTCTATGGAGTGCAATTTTAGCAGGACCTCTGAATGACTTTGTGGTTTTGAATGAAATTGAATCCAACTGAATAACTTTTGACTTTCCAGGAACTCCTATCTGATCTGTTCATTAAAATACACTGACATGTCATGTTTAACAAAAATCCAACTGCAAAAATGACAACTTTCATGAAAAACACGGAACAGAATACTATGCCTCCCATGCCGATCCTCCAGGGCTCTGTGGCTGTGCAGCCCAAAGCTAATCCTGTGGCTGCAGTTGCTCCCCTGCAAAAGCAGCCAGCTGGCCCTGCGGCAGACCTCTCCCCTCCCCCAATCAGCAGCACAGGACCTGCACTTGACTGACTCTGAGCCCACAGTAACCCCCCCCCCCCCCCCTCTGGCAGCCTGTTGCCTTGTGGGACAGGGAGGGCTAACAGGCCCCTCCCCTCTGGCAGCCTGTTGCCTTGTGGGACAGGGAGGGCTAACAGGCCCCTCCCCTCTGGCAGCCTGTTGCCTTGTAAGGACAGGGAGGGCTAACAGGCCCCTCCCCTCTGGCAGCCTGCTGCCTTGTGGGACAGGGAGGGCTAACAGGCCCCTCCCTTTGGCAGCCTGCTGCCTTGTGGGACAGGGAGGGCTAACAGGCCCCTCCCTCTGGCAGCCTGCTGGTCTGTAGGACAGGGAGGGCTAACAGGCCCCTCCCCTCTGGCTGCCTTGTGGGACAGGGAGGGCTAACAGGCCCGTCCCCTCAGGCAGCCTGCTGTCTTGTGGGACAGGGAGGGCTAACAGGCCCCTCCCCTCTGGCAGCCTGCTGCCTTGTGGGACAGGAAGGGCTAACAGGCCCCTCCCTCTGGCAGCCTGCTGGTCTGTAGGACAGGGAGGGCTAACAGGCCCCTCCCCTCTGGCAGCCTGCAGCCTTGTGGGACAGGGAGGGCTAACAGGCCCGTCCCCTCTGGCAGCCTGCTGCCTTGTGGGACAGGGAGGGCTAACAGGCCCGTCCCCTCTGGCAGCCTGCTGGTCTGTAGGACAGGGAGGGCTAACAGGCCCTGACTCTCTGTCTGGGGCCTTAGAATCTAGCTAATCACCTAACACTGAAGACAGCCATTTCATGCTTTGCTAGTGATCAAATAGGATTCAGAAGCTGTCTAGCTGCTTTTCCTTTCACTGTAGTTATAATGTTTAAAGTTGTCATGAAACGTCTCAGTGGAACCTGTCAACACTCAGTTCTGTCTCCTTTAGAATGTATTGTTCTAAATCCAATATGAATCAATAACATCCTGAAAACCATCCTTTGGTATTTTGCCACTAATTAACCATGTCTTTTCACTAACCAATAGAATAGCTAATCAACTTGAATCAGCCTGTAATTTTCTTCCTTCTCTCACTGATATTGATATTTTTCTTATCTCCATATTAAACCCTTTCTCTCGCTCTCTCCTCCCAGCATCTGGCTCCTGGACGTGGGCTCCACAAGGTTGGCACCCTGACACCCCCCTCCTCCCCAAAGATGCCCCCCCGAGGCAGTCACAGACGCATCCTGAGTGACGTCACCCACAGTGCTGTGTTTGGGGTCCCAATCAGCAAGTCAACCCAGCTACTGCAGGCGGCTGCAGCCGAGGCCAGCCTCAACAAGTCCAAGTAAGCTGAATTAACCCATCTCAATGAACTGAGGAATCAACTGTCCATTCATTAGAGAGAGAGAGAACAAACACACACACAGGCATTCATTCAGAGAACCCTTTAAACACTCCCTTTTATAGTTCAACACAGGAATAAACAGTCCTTTCAATCTACAAATAACTCGATAATATTTTTAATCACCCATATTTGTATTCATGTTTTATATATGGCACATACTTGTTTGTACTTGAGATAAATGAGATGGATGGTTTCCACTGCAACCTTTTGTGTTTTCCTGTGTGTGTTGTAGGTCAGCAAGCACCACCCCCTCTGGCTCCCCCTGCTCCTCCCAGCAGAGTGTGTACCAGCCAGGGGAGGGCGGTGCCCAGACAGCCCCCTCTGTACCCACTGGCAGCTGGAACCCTTTTGGTGATGACAACTTCTCCAAGCTCTCTGCAGAGGAGCTGCTCAACAAGGACTTTGCCAAGCTGGCCGAGAGTAAGACCACAAAGTCCAGTCTGTGTATAGACATCTACAAGCGCAATGGATAGATGGTAGATAGGTAAATTATCAGAGGTGATGTTGTTTTCTAATTGTGTTTGTCTTTATGACAGCTACAACAGGGGAGAGGGCCAGCCTCTCCACAGAGAACCTCATCTCAGGGCTGCAGCCTGTCTCTGCTGCTGGGGCCACATGCAAGGCTTTCCCAGGTAACACCCCACGTGTTCACCTTCCTCTCTCTCCCTGTGTCATACAGACGTCATTATCCCTCTCCCTCATCTCTACATATTTCACATGTGGGGTCCTTGTGATTTTATCTGTCGGCTTCTTCTCTGTAAATCTTTATTTTGAAGGCAGATGTTTCTCCAGCTCCGTAGAATTCTTTCATAGAGGTGTATCGGTCTGAGCTGTTAAGTGAACCTCTCCAACCTTACTGAGACAATTTTCTGAGCCCAACCCAAACCCAATTACTGTTGTGTAATTTGTTCTCCTCAGCGCTGTTGTCCTCTTACATCTTGTTGACTTTCTATTAGATCAGTAACTGTCATAACCTGACCATCCCGTCTTCTCCAACATCCTTCCTCTCCCTATTCTCCTGCTTTCTCTCCTCCTTTCTCTCGTTCTCCCTGTGTAATGTTAAGCTGAGCGAACCGCTGACATCCTGGGTTTGGATGCAGGCTCAGCGATGTTGAGTGTTCCGGACCCCTTTAACGCCCTCTCCCTCTCTGACACCACAGGTAACGCCCTTTCCCAGCATGCAACATTGTTGTGGAATGTGTTAGAAGGTTCCACTTCTCAGTCCTGCCAGGATCCATACTTTACCATTAATCCTCCATCCAGTGTGTTTCAATTCCTGCACATAGATGTTCCGGAGACACTCATGTTGGTGGATTGTATATTGTCCTATATCTAATGTTTAAAGCCATTGTTTATAACATGAGTCTGGGGTGACATGGCTTTGCTCATTAGTCCTATTGTCCCTGTCCTGTTAGTGTCATTGATTCCCTTTCAGTTCCTATGAATAGAGACCTTAGCTGGATCGCCTCACACTTGTGGACCCGTGCCTCTGACTACTGTTGCCTTGTTACCTGAAGGACACATTCTCCTTTGTTAATCGGATTGCTGTTCTTCTGGAGGTGCCTGCTTTAGAATGCCTCTGTCACTGAGAACATTGGGACAGTTCAGCATCACATCTGAGCTCTTACTTCAGTTGGTAGTTGATTGCTTTTCAAAATGGCTCTGGGGCAATACTCTGTCCTCAGTTTGTCTTAGCCCGGGCTAGGCTGTATTCCCTGTATGGCCCACATAATCGCTCCAATGACAGTCAGTGGATGCCAGTGTTGTCAGTTAGTGGGGACTGAGCTGAAGGGTTAAAAGGCTGCCTGCGGCTGTTACATAATCTGGGTGTGGTTAATCTTTTCTGTCCTCTCCCCACACACACAGTCTTCTACACAGGGCACAAACAGAGTGAGAGCACTGAGGATTTACTGGCACACAGCACTGGTAGAGCCCACAACAGGAACTGCACCCCTGCTGTTGGGAAAGCACTGCACAGTGTCTACAGGAGTTCATATAGCCACAGACTAGATGTAAAGCCCTTTCAGAAGGGATGGCCATACTGTCTAGTCTAGTTATTCAATTCTCATATGAAATGTGAGAAAGCGATTGGAAAGAGAACCCGTTTCCTTACAGGTCAGTGCATGCTGCTGTTATATGGTGCCGCAAGAGCAGTACACCAGAGCCATACAGCTACACCGAACAAAAATATATAAACACAACATGACACAATTTCAAAGATTTTACTGAGTTACAATTCATATAAATAATTAATTAGGCCCTAATCTATGGATTTCACATGACTGGGAATACAGATATGCATCTGTTGGTCACAGATAGGGCTGTTGCGGTGAGCGTATTACCGCCACACCGGCGGTCACGAGTCATGATGGCAGTCAAATTCCACATGACCGTTTAGTCACAGAAATTAGGCTTCTACAAGCTCTGATGTTGCTGATGGTCGGTCATTAGTAGCCTACTAAACATGCTAACTGCCTGGTACTCAGCACTCTAGTGTCCCTCTAATCACTCTGACATCAATGAAAATGTATTTGAAAATCTAATCAAACATTTCATGAGAGCCCATGAGCTAATTTTACACAACATTTCTATAGGCTATGAAATTGCGGGAGACAACAGAGTGATGGCCTCTAATAATAAGACATGGATCCCATCAGCTTTCTATAGACTAGGCCTACTGTATTTTTTTCTCAACTTTCCTAATATTTCCTAATATTAGGCACATTGCTTATATATATATTTATAACAGGAGTAATGCCTACCTGGCTGGAATTAAAATAAACCATGATGAAAAGCATCCTCCATTTGATGTTGCAGTTGGAAGTTTCCATACATCTTAGCCAAGTACATTTAAACTCAGTTTTTCACAATTCCTGACATTTAATCTAAGTAAAAATTATATGTTTTAGGTCAGTTAGGATCACCACTTTATTTTAAGAATGTGAAATGTCAGAATAATAATAGATTTATTTCAGCTTTTATTTATTTCATCACATTCCCAGTGGGTCAGACGTTTACATACACTCAATTACAATTACAAATATAATTAGTATTTCGTAGCATTGCCTTTTAAATTGTTTAACTTGGGTCAAACGTTTTGTGTAGGCTTCCACAAGCTTCCCACAATAAGTTGGGTGAATTTTGGCCCATTCCTCCTGACAGAGCTGGTGTAACTGAGTCAGGTTTGTAGGCCTCCTTGCTCGCA
Source organism: Oncorhynchus nerka (assembly GCF_034236695.1). NCBI lineage: Eukaryota > Metazoa > Chordata > Actinopteri > Salmoniformes > Salmonidae > Oncorhynchus > Oncorhynchus nerka. The sequence continues at coordinate 70,979,052 of NC_088408.1, read as the reverse complement.
CATGTTTTTTTCAGTTCTGCCCACACATTTTCTGTAGGTTTGAGGTCAGGGCTTTGTGATGGCCACTCCAATACCTTTTTGTTGTCCTTAAGCCATTTTGCCACAACTTTGGAAGTATGCTTGGGGTCATTGTCCATTTGGAAGACCCATTTGCAACCAAGCTTTAACTTCCTGACTGATGTCTTCAGATGTTGCTTCAATATATCCACACAATTTTCCTGGCTCATGAAGCCAACTATTTTGTGAAGTGCACCAGTCCCTCCTGCAGCAGAGTACCCCCACAACATGATGCTGCCACCCATGTGCTTCAAGGTTGGGATGGTGTTCTTCGGGCTTGCAAGCCCCCCCCCTTTTTCCTCCAAACATAACGATGGTCATTATGGCCAAACAGTTTTATTTTTGTTTCATCAGACAAGAGGACATTTCTCCAAAAAGTACGGTCTTTGTCCCGCAGTTGCAAACCGTAGTCTGGCTTTTTTATGGCGGTTTTGGAGAAGTGGCTTCTTCCTTGCTGAGCGTTCTTTCAGGTTATGTCGATATAGGACTCGTTTTACTGTGGATATAGATACTTTTGTACCTGTTTCCTCCAGCATCTTCACAAGGTCCTTTGCTGTTGTTCTGGGATTTCTTTGCACCACAGTAGTTAATCTCTAGGAGACAGAATGTGTCTCCTTCCTGAGCGGTATGACGCCTGCGTGGTCCCATGGTGTTTATATTTGCGTACTATTGTTTGTACAGATGAACGTGGTACCTTCAGGCATTTGTAAATTGCTCCCAAGGATGAACCAAACCTTTTGGAGGTCGACAATATTTTCTCAGATCTTGGCTGATTTCTTTTGATTTTCGCATGTCGTCAAGCAAAGATTGGTTTACTTTCGGCGCCGACAGAGATGGCCGCCTCGCTTATATGCATTATTTAGTTTTTTTTGTGATATTTCTTAAATTGTTGCCCCAGAAAATATTAGGTGTTATTACATACAGTCGGAAGGAACTATTGGATATAAGAGCAATGTCAACTCACCAACATTACAACCAGGAATATGACTTTCTCGAAGCGGATCCTCTGTTTGGTCCACCATCCAGGACAATGGATCGGATCCCAGCCGGCGACCCAAAACAACGGCGCCGCAGAAGGGGCAGACAGAGCGGTCTTCTGGTCAGGCTCCGTAGACAGGCATATCGCGCACCGCTCCCGAGCATACTACTCGCCAGTGTCCAGTCTCTTGACAACAAGGTAGACGAAATCCGAGCAAGGGTTGCCTTGCAAAGAGATAGCAGAGATTGTAACGTTCTTTGTTTCATGGAAACATACGTCATCAGAGTCTGTACAGCCACCCGGCTTCCTCACACATCGCGCCGACAGAAACAAACATCTCTCTGGTAAGAAGAAGGGCGGGAGTGTATGCCTTATGATTAATGAGACGTGGTGTGATTATAACAACATACAGGAACTCCAGTCCTTTTGTTCACCTGACCTAGAATTCCTTACAATCAAATGCCGACCGCATTATCTACCAAGAGAATTCTCTTCGATCATAATCACAGTCGTGTATATCTCGCCCCAATCAGACATTGACGGCCCTGAAATAACTTAATTTTACTCTATGTAAACTGGAAACCACACATCCTGAGGCTGCATTTATTGTAGCTGGGGATTTTAACAAGGCTAATCTGAAAACAAGGCTCCCTAAATGTTATGAGCATATCGAATGCACGACCTGGGCTGGCAAAACCCTGGATCATTGTTATTCTAACTTCCACGACGCATATAAAGCCCTCCCTCGCCCTTCTTTCGGAAAATCTGACCACTACTCTTTGTTGCTCCCAGCCTATTGACAGAAACTAAAACAGGAAGCGCCCATGCTCAGGTCTGTTCAACGCTGGTCCGAACACTCGGATTCCACGCTTCAAGATTGCTTCGATCAAGTGGACTGGGATATGTTCCGCATAGCGTCGGATAATAACATTGATGAATACGCTGATTTGGTGAGCGAGTTTATGAGCAAGTGCATTGGTGGTGATGTACCCACAGCGTCTATTAAAACATTCCCCAACCAGAAATCGTGGATTGTTGGCAACATTCGCGCAAAACTGAAAGCTCGAACCACTGCTTTTAATCAGGGCAAGGTGACCGGAAACATGACCAAATACAAACAGTGTAGCTATTCCTTCCGCAAGGCAATCAAACAAGCTAAGCATCAGTATAGAGACAAAGTAGAGTGGCAATTCAACGGCTCAGACACGAGAGGTATGTGGCAGGGTCTACAGTCAATCACGGACTACAAAAGGAAAACCAGCCCCATCGCGGACCACAATATCTTGCTCCCAGTTAAACTAAACGACTTCTTTGCTCACTTTGAGGACATCACAGTACCACTGACACGGCCCGTTACCAAAACCTGTGGGCTCTCCTTCACTGCAGCCAACGTGAGTAAAACCATTTAAACGTGTCAACCCTCGCAAGGCTGCCAGCCCAGACGGCATCCCCAGCCGCGTCCTCGGAGCATGCGCAGATCAGCTGGCTGGTTTGTTTATGGACATTTTCAATCAATTCTTATCCCAGTCTGTTGTTCCCACATGCTTCAAGAGGGCCACCATTGTTCCTGTTCCCAAGAAAGCTAAGGTAACTGAGCTAAACGACTACCGCCCCGTAGCACTCACTTCCGTCATCATGAAGTGCTTTGAGAGACTAGTCAAGGACCATAAAACCACCACCCTACCTGACACCCTAGACCCACTCCAATTTGCTTACCGCCCCAATAGTTTCACAGACGACGCAATCACACTGCACACTGCCCTAACCCATCTGGACAAGAGGAATACCTATGTTCATCGACTACAGCTCAGCATTTAACACCATAGTACCCTCCAAATTCGTCATTAAGCCCTGGGTCTCGACCCCGCCCTGTGCAACTGGGTCCTGGACTTCCTGACGGGTCACCCCCAGGTGGTGAGTGTAGGTAACAACATCTCCAACCCGCTGATCCTCAACACTGGGGCCCCACAAGGGTGCGTTCTCAGCCCTATCCTATACTCCCTGTTCACCCATGACTGCGTGGCCATGCACGCCTCCAACACAATCATCAAGTTTGCAGACGACACTACAGTGGTATTCTTGATTATTAACAACAACAAGACGGCCTACAGGGAGGTGGTGAGGGCCCTCGGAGTGTGGTGTCAGGAAAATAACCTCACACTCAATGTCAACAAAACAAAGGAGATGATCGTGGACTTCAGGAAAAAGCAGAGGGACCAGCCCCATATCCACATTAACGGGACAGTAGTGGAGAAGGTGGAAAGTTTTAAGTTCTTTGGCGTACTCATCACGGACAAACTGAAATGGTCCACCCACACAGACAGCGGGGTGAAAAAGGCGCATCAGCGCCTCTTCAACCTCAGGAGGCTGAAGAAATTCGGCTTGTCACCAAAAACACTCAAACTTTTACAGATGCACAATCGAGAGCATCCTGTCGGGCTGTATCACCAGATGCACAATCGAGAGCAGCTCCGCCCACAACCGTAAGGCTCTCCAGAGGGTGTGAGGTCTGCACAATGCATCATCGGGGGCAAACTACCTGCCCTCCAGGACACCTACACCACCCGATGTCACAGGAAGGCCAAAAAGATCATCAAGGACAACATCCACCCGAGCCACTGCCTGTTCACCCCGCTATCATCCAGAAGGCGGGGTCAGTACAGGTGCATCAAAGCGGGGACCGAGAGACTGAAAAACAGCTTCTATCTCAAGGCTATCAGACTGTTAAACAGCCATCACTAACGTTGAGTGGCTGCTGCCAACATATTGACTCATCTTTAGCCACTTTAATAATGACATTGATGTAATAAATGTATCACTAGCCACTTTAAACAATGCCACTTTATATACCCTACATTACTCATCTCATATGTATATACTGTACTCTATACCATCTACTGCATCTTGCCTATGCCGTTCGGCCATCGCTCATTCATATATTTTTATGTACATTTTCTTATTCATTCCTTTACACTTGTGTATAAGGTAGTTGTTGTGAAATTGTTAGGTTAGATTACTTGTTAGATATTACTGCATAGTCGAAACTATAAGCACAGGCATTTCACTACACTCGCATTAACATCTGCTAACCATGTGTATGTTACAAAAATGTGTTTTATTTGATAGGTAGGCCTTGAAATACAGTGGGGCAAAAAAGTATTTAGTCAGCCACCAATTGTGCATGTTCTCCCACTTAAAAAGATGAGAGGCCTGTAATTTTCATCATAGGTACACTTCAACTATGACAGACAAAATAAGAAAAGAAAATTCCAGAAAATCACATTGTAGGGTTTTTAATGAATCTATTTGCAAATTATGGTGGAAAATAAGTATTTGGTCACCTACAAACAAGCAAGATTTCTGGCTCTCACCTCTTCTTTAAGAGGCTCCTCTGTCCTCTACTCGTTACCTGTATTAATGGCACCTGTTTGAACTTGTTATCAGTATAAAAGACACCTGTCCACAACCTCAAACAGTCACACTCCAAACTCCACTATGGCCAAGACCAAAGAGCTGTCAAAGGACACCAGAAACAAAATTGTAGACCTGCACCAGGCTGGGAAGACTGAATCTGCAATAGGTAAGCAGCTTGGTTTGAAGAAATCAACTGTGGGAGCAATTATTAGACCACTGATAATCTCCCTCGATCTGGGGCTCCACGCAAGATCTCACCCCGTGGGGTCAAAATGATCACAAGAACGGTGAGCAAAAATCCCAGAACCACACACCTAGTGAATGACATGCAGAGAGCTGGGACCAAAGTAACAAAGCCTACCATCAGTAACACACTACGTCTCCAGGGACTCAAATCCTGCAGTGCCAGACGTGTCCCCCTGCTTAAGCCAGTACATGTCCAGGCCCGTCTGAAGTTTGCTAGAGAGCATTTGGATGATCCAGAAGAAGATTGGGAGAATGTCATATGGTCAGATGAAACCAAAATAGAACTTTGGAGTTACATTGTGTTGTTTAAGTGTTCCCTTTATTTTTTTGAGCAGTGTACTTAATTGTAATATAATAAACACACTTAAACACTTGCCTTTGGTAATTAATATGGTAAAATCCGGAAAGTATCATTTTGAAAACAAAACATGTATTATTTCAGTGAAATACGGAACTGTTCCGTATTTTATCGAACGGGTGGCAACCCTAAGTCTAAATTTTGCTGTTACATTGCACAACCTTCAATGTTATGTCGTAATTCTGGCAAATTCTGCCAAATTAATTACGGTCTTTGTTAGGAAGAAATGGTCTTCACACAGTTCACAACGAGCCAGGCGGCCCAAACTGCTGCATATACCCTGACTCTGCTTGCACTGAACGCAAGAGAAGTGACACAATTTCCCTAGTTAATATTGCCTGCTTACATGAATGACTTAACTTCATATGCAGGTTTTAAAAAAATATATACTTGTGTATTGATTTTAAGGCATTGATGTTTATGGTTAGGTACATTGGTGCAACGATGTCGCTTTTTTCGCAAATGCGCTTTTGTTAAATCATCACCCGTTTGGCGAAGTTGAAGTGGGCTGTGATTCGATGATAAATTAACAGGCACTGCATTGATTATATGCAATGCGGAACAAGCTAGTTAACCTAGTAATATCATCAACCATGTGTCGTTAACTAGTGATTATGTGAAGATTGTTTTTTATAAGATAAGTTTAATGGTAGCTAGCAACTTACCTTGGCTCCTTGCAGCCACAAGGTCCTTTTGATGCTGCACTCGCATAACAGGTGATCAGCCTGCCACACAGTCTCCTCGTGGATTTCAATGTAATCGCCATCCAAAGAGGCCGTTTACCGATTGTTATGAAAACTTGAAATCGTCCCTAATTAATCGGCTATGCCGATTTTAATAGGTCGACCTCTAGTGTGAACACTATTTGCCTCATGCAGCACAACACATCTCCTTCCCATAGAGTTGATCAGGCTGTTGATTGTGGCCTGTGGAATGTTGTCCCACTCCTCTTCAATGGCTGTGCGAAGTTCCTAGATATTGGCGGGAACTGGAACATGCTGCTGTACACGTCGATCCAGAGCATCCCAAACATGCTCAATGGTTGACATGTCTAGTGAGTATGCAGACCATGGAAGAACTGGGACTTTTTCAGCTTCCAGGAATTGTGTACAGATCCATGCGACATGGGGCCATGCGTTATCATGCTTAAACATGAGGTGATGGTGGTGGATAAATGGAATGATATCTCTGTGTATTCAAATTGCCATTGATAAAATGCAATTGTGTTCATTGTACGTAGCTTATGCCTGCCCATACCATAACCCCGCCATCATCTGCCCGGTACAGTTGAAACCGGGATTAATCTGTGAAGAGAACACTTCTCCAGTGTGACAGTGGCCATTTGAAGGTGAGCATTTGCCCACTGAAGTTGGTTATGACACAGATCTGCAGTCAGGTCAAAACCCTGGTGAGGAAGATAAGCATGCTGATTAGCTTCCCTGAGACCCGTTTCTGACAGTTTGTGCAGAAATTCTTCAGTTGTGCAAACCCACAGTTGTAGTTAACTAGTGATTATGTGAAGATTGATTGTTTTTTTTATAAGATAAGTTTAATGGTAGCTAGCAACTTACCTTGGCTCCTTGCAGCCACAAGGTCCTTTTGATGCTGCACTCGCGTAACAGATGGTCAGCCTGTGGCTGGTTTCAGTCGATCCCGCAGGGGAAGATGCTGGATGTGGAGATCCTGGGCTGGTGTAATTATACGTGGTCTGTGGTTTTGAGGACGGTTGGCGGTACTGCTAATTTCCCTAAAACAACATTGGCGGTATGGTAGAGAAATTAACATGCAACAACTCTGGTGGACATTCCTGCAGTCAGTTGTGGCATTGTGCTGTGTGACCTTTTATTGTCCCCAGCAGAAGGTGCACCTGTGTCATGATCATGATGTTTAATCAGCTTCTTGATATGCCACACCTGTCAGGTGGATGGATTATCTTGGCAATGGAAAAATACTCACTAACAGGGATGTAAACAAATGTGTGCACAACATTGGAGAGAAATTAGCTTTTTGTGCATATGAAACATTTGATCTTTAATTTCAGCTCATGAAACATGGGACCAACACTTTACATGTTGCATTTATATTTTTGTTCAGCATAAATAAAGCTCTGGAGTTCAGACTTTGTGTCATAGCAGTTTATCATTGACCTGTGATCTATGACCTCTATCCCTTTAGTAAAGGGGGCAAATGGGCAGCTGTGCTGTGTCATATTCTGAGCCCCCTGCCCCAGGTCCTCTGCCCCCCTGTCTCTCCATAGCAGCCAGTGACCTGTAAGTATGTATGGAGTTTAGGTTTTGACCCAGAAGATACTTACTCACATGCATGCACCTGGTTTGCACTGTTTGGATGCACTAACCTGCTGGAGAGGCACATCCTGAAGGCAGTCCTCCTGATTTGTCTGTGGCACGGCGCTGGGACACCCAGCAAAGTTACTTATTAACAAGGATGCTGTCAGTCAGGTGTCTAACAGTGGAGAAGAGACGTGTAAAGACGGTCAGTGATGTAGGCCTAGTATGTGGAATGGTGCTATGGTAGCTAACCTTTGTTGAGTGAGGCTGAAATTTTGCTCTTTAGTCCGTCAACTAATGAGCCAATAAAGATGAAATACTGACTAGCTGCTGTGTGTTTGTATTCGTCTCCACGTCGTTGGTTGGTGGGATGGAATGATGTGTTGGTGATTTAAGGCTAGCAGTCCTTTCGAAGGCATGCTGTTTTTCTCCAATACTTGTTTGACATGAATGGTATTACCCGCCTGAAATTAACATGTCCTCTACTCAAGCATGGTCTGTGCACTCTGTCATCACCCTAGGAGTGATTTAGTTTTTCCTAACCTTCGAATGTGCCTGCTGAAGGAGTAAACGAAAAGACCGGTGTCTTGATATCATTCCTCATGGCAAAATACCCGGCCAATAGAATGACTTTGCAAACGTTACCAACTAATTCTCACCTTGATAGTATAACGATCATGTTCTCATTTGTACTTAGATGAGCCTAGTGTACGTACAGTGCATTCGGAAAGTTTTCAGACCCCTTCACTTTTTCCACATTTTGTTATGTTACAGCCTTATTCTAAAATGGATTAAATAAAACATTTTCCTCAATCTTCACACAATACCCCATAATGACACAGTGAAAACAGGTTTTTAGAAAATTGTGCTAATTTATAAATAAAAAAGAGGTATTCAGACCCTTTGCCATGAGACTCAAAATTGAGCTCAGGTGCATCCTGTTTCCATTGATCGTCCTTGAGATGTTTCTACAACTTGATTGGAGTCCACCTGTGGTAAATTCAATTGATTGGATATGATTTGGAAAGGCACACACCTGTGTATATAAGCACAGTTGACAGGACATGTCAGAGCAAAAACCAAGCCATGAGGTTGAAGGAATTATCCATAGAGCTCTGAGCCAGGATTATGTAGTGGCACAGATCTGGGGAAGGGCACCAAAACATTTCTGCAGCATTGAAGGACCCCAAGAACACAGTGGCCTCCATCATTCTTAAATGGAAGAAATTTGGAGCCACCAAGACTCTTCCTAGATCTGTCCCTCTGGCCAAACTGAGCAATCAGAGGAGAAGGGCCTTGATCAGGGAGGTGACCAAGAACCTGATGGTTACTCTGACAGAGCTCCAGAGTTCCTCTGTGGAGATGGGAGAACCTTCCAGAAGAACAACCATTTCTGCACCAACCAGGCCTTTATGGTAAATTGGCCAGATGGAAGCCACTCCTCAGTAAAAGGACATGACAGCCTACTTAAAAAATATATATATATTTAACCTTTATCTAGGCAAGTCAGTTAAAAACAAATTCTTATTGTCAATGACTGCCTTCCCCAGCCAAACCCAGACGAACCAGGGTCTGTAGTGGCGCCTCTAGCACTGAGATGCAGTGCCTTAGACCACTGCGCCACATGGGAGCCCACTTGGAGTTTGCCTACTTTGAACCATGGTGGTGACAGCATCATACTGTGGGGATGTTTTCAGGTGGCAGGGACTGGGAGACTAGTCAGGATTGAGGGAAAGATGAATGGACCAAAGTACAGAGAGATCCTTGATGAAAACATGCTCCAGATTGCTCAGGACCTCAGACTGTGGCAAAGGTTCACCTTCCAACAGGACAAGGACTTTATCCACACAGCCAAGACAACGCAGGAGTGGCTTTGGGAAAAGTCTCAATGTCCTTGAGTGGCCCGGTCTTGAACCCGATTGAACATCTCTTTAGAGACCTGAAAATAGCTGTGCAGCGATGCTCCCCATCCAACCTGACAGAGCTTGGGAGGATCTGCAGAGAAGAATGGGAGAAGCTCCACAAATACAGGTGTGCCAAGCTTGTAGCGTCATACCCAAGAAGACTCGAGGCTGTAATCAAAGCCAAAAGTGCTTCAACAAAGTACTGAGTAAAGGGTCTGAACACTTACGTAAATGTTATATTTCCGTTTTTTAAATTTTTATAAATGTTCAAAAATGCCAAACAGTTTTTGCTTTTTCATTATGGGATATTGTGTGTAGACTGATGAGGAGAAAAAAATATTCAATCCATTTGAATAAGGCTAACGTAACAATGTGGAATAAGTCAAGGGGTCTGAATACTTTCCGAATGCACTGCATCTTCCCTTGTCCTCAGTCCTACATCATCGTCTCCCTTTTTCTCTCCCTGCTCATCTTTTTCTAATGCACATTCTCTTCTCTCTTTCAATGCCTTCCTCCCTGTCCTCTCCTCTCGTCGCCCCTGTTCCTCTCACAGAGAAGCTGATTGAGGGATTGAAGTCCCCTGAGACATCTCTGCTGCTCCCTGACCTTTTACCCCTGGCTGACCCCTTCAGCAGCTCTGCAGAGGGCAACAGCAATGGTAACAGGCTCTTCTGCCTGTCTGCATGCCTTCCTCTCCCCTTCCTCTATCCTCTCCACACATGAGAGATGTTTCAGGTTGTTTATGAACTGAAGTCCGTCTCATCTACCTTTATTCTCTGGAGCTGGGAGCGCTTTGGTTTCCTCTCTCTTCTCATTAATTTCCTTATATGACCGTGTCTCCTCCTCTTTCATCAGCAGTGAAGGCTGAGATGTGTGTGGACTCTCTCATCCCGGGCCTGGATACAGTCTCAGCCAGCCTGCCAGGTTAGTGCCCTGTACTGTACCTTACTGTTCTTACCACACATTTGTGTCAGCCTTAAATAATATAGGCAATGTTATTACATTATCACTTGGCTTGCATTAATTAATATGACGTGTGCTCTGTGTGGTGCCACAAGGTAATGAGTTATTGGATAACACTAAGATTGAATGTTTTTTTTTCTGGCACCAACATCATACAGGGATATGATTCTTAGTTCAGGAGCTCTGTTGCTGTTTCCTTTGTTAACTATTGCTTGGTGTTGAAAGGACCAGGTAATTTATCAGTAACCTGCGCAAACATACCCTGCCAAGGATAGCTGACAGGTTTCCCTGCACCAAATTAATATTCCCTGTCGCCATTTCTTCAATGCTGTCCACTAAACTGTCTGGAACGGTTGTGACAGTGAGTGTCTAGGTTTATTGCAATGATCCGTTGCCATGATGTACTCTTGAGGGCGAACAGGAAAACATTTGCAGTGCACTTTTAATTAGAATTGCTGATTCTGCTCCAGATAAACTTGAGCACAGTGTGAATATTTGTTTCATGACTGACATTCCCAAGTGAAAGTAGGCTGGATCTGGGGGCAAGGCCGCTACTGCTGCCCCTGAGTTTGGCCTCTCAACATCACGCAGTAGGCAGTTTTTCCCTCCTCTCCCACCTTTTGGTAGTAGTGTCAATCTGCTCCTCTAGAGGGCACCAATGGTCCTGTCATTGGTCCAACTCCTACATACAGCAAAGTACCACTACTAGTTTGGGGTTTGTTCAGGGGATATCTACTTTGAGGATGGACATACAGTACCAGTCAAAAGTTTGGAAGCACCTACTCATTCCAGGGTCTGTCTTGATTTAATTTTTGTACTATTTTCTACATTGTAGAATAATAGTGAAGGAATCAAATCTATGAAATAACACATATGGAATCATGTAGTAACAAAAAAAAGTGTTAAACATATCAAAATATATTTTATATTTGAGATTGTTCAAAGTAGCCACCCTTTACCGTGATAACAGCTTTGCGCATTCTCTCAACCAACTTCATGAGGTAGTCACCTGGAATGCATTTCAATTAACAGGTGTGCCTTGTAAAAAGTTCATATGTGGACTATCATTCCTTCTTAATGTGTTTGAGCCAATCAGTTGTGTTGTGACAAGGTAGGGGTAATATACAGAAGATAGCTGTATTTGGTAAAAGATCAAATCCATATTATGGCAAGAACAGCTCAAATAAGCAAAGAGGAATGACAGTCCATTATTTTAAGACATGGTCAGTCAATCTGGAAAATGTCAAGAACTTTTCAAGTTAATTCAAGTGCAGTCGCAAAAACCATCAAGCACTATGAATAAACTGGCGCTCATGAGGACCGCCACAGGAATGGAAGACACAGAGTTACCTCTACTGCAGAGGATAAGTTCATTAGTTTTAACAGAACCTCCGATAGCACCCAAATAAATGCTTCAGAGTTTAAGTAACAGACACATCTCAACATTAAAGGACACCAATAATAAGAAGAGACTTGCTTAGACCAAGAGACACTCGCAATGGACATTAGATTGGTGGAAATCTGTCCTTTGGTTTGGTGAGTGCAAATTTGAGATTTTAGGTTCCGACCGCCATGTCTTTGTGAAACGCAGAGTAGATGAATGGATGATCTCTGCATGAGCGGTTCCCACCGTGAAGCATGGAGGAGGTATGATGGTGCGGGGGTGCTTTTCTGGTGGCACTCAGTGATTTTATTTAGAATTCAAGGCACACTTAACCAGCATGGCTACCACAGAATTCTGCAGCGATACGCCATCCCAACTGGTTTGCGCTTAGTGGGACTATCATTTGTTTTTCAACAGGACAATGACCCAACACACCTCCAGGCTATGTAAGGGCTATTTGACCAAGAAGGAGATTGATGGAGTGCTGCATCAGATGACCTGGCCTACACAATCACCCAACCCCAACCCAATTGAGATGGTTTGGGATGAGTTGGACCGCAGAGTGAAGGAAATGCAGCCAACAAGTGCTCAGCATATGTGGGAACTCCTTCAAGATGGTTGGAAAAGCATTCGAGGTGAAGCTGGTTAAGAGTGTGCAAAGCTGTCAAGGCAATTTCGTAGTTTTGATGTCTTCACTATTATTCTACAATGTAGACAATAGTGTAAATAAAGAAAAACCCTTGAATGAGTAGGTGTGTTCAAACTTTTGACTGGTACTGTATTTCTGAGAGTATGAAGCTCATTTTGGTCTAAACTATTTTCTTTGCTTAGGCTAATGGGCTTTCATTTTTGTTCCTTCTTCCTCCCTCCATCTTAACCCCTGGCCTCCGCTCCCTCAGACTCTCTGGCTGGAGAGGACTCTCTGCTGGGCTGCTCTCTGCTGTCTCACACCTCCACCCCTGGGGATCAAACTATCTGTGCACCACCCTCCTCCTGCTCCTCTGCCCCTCCTGGCTCTGCTTCCTGTCTGGACAAGCTAGCTCCAGTCTCATTTGGCACTGCCCAGACATCTGCTGGTAAGACCTCTCTCCAGCTGTCATATATTGTATACCTGTGGTGAAACTCCTCACAGCAAGTCTGACCTCTGATCACAGTACCACAGACCTGCAATATCGCTCAGCTCTAACACCCAGTCAGACTACTAATATATACATGTTCAAAGCCAAGCAACCTTTGAATGGATGATGTTAAACTACCCAGTTAACTATCATATTACTCATATCAACATGAACTATATCATTTCAACTGGGGAATGAGATATTGAGACAGACATGTTGGCAGCCTGTATCAAAGGGCCCTTTTCTTTGTAGCACTATACAGCTGCTACAACATTGTGGGACCTTCTGCAGACCCTTGACTCATTTACAAAAGCCACATCAGATGCATGGCTTAGTACTAATGCTATGACTGCTCTGGCTGCGTCTGTCTCTGTACTCCCTGCACTCTCCCCTCCTCCCTCGCTCTCTTCTGGGCTGCGCTAACCTCCCCCTCCATCACCCCTTCGCCTCCTCTCCTCCACCTGCAGAATCTGCTTACCTCATGTTGGGCTTCCAGCCGCCCGAGGCTGGGGAGAAGGGCACTGAGGACGAGTTTGACCCCATCCCTGTGCTCATCTCCAAACACTCCAACAACCAAGGTATGTAAGGCAGGCCAGCAGTGTGTAGATAGGGTTGGATCTATGTGTCTCATTGATCCACACAGAGGATCAAAGTACTGTTCTGTATGAGCTGCCTTCCTCAACCCACATAACTGCCAGGGGACCACGAATGAGCACAGCCATTACTGAGAAACCCTAGCTAACACCTTAGTTCATCACTTACACCTGCTGAGAGCAACCATGGCTGGATGTGCTGTAACATTAACTAGCCCTCCCCATCCTAGCATGATGTCACATCAGTGTGTTTCTCATTTGACTTTTCACTGGTTGAACTTTGCCAATAAGAATTGGCAGTTCCTATCAATGGCAGGCACCATTATGCAGTTGTTTTATACAGTCTCAGAACAGAAGCACCAAAGGCAGAGCATTAAGCCATCTTAAGAGTAGTGTCTTCTAGAGGTTAGGACGACATACAAGATGTCCTCCTCCCAGCACTCTTTCCCTGAAATGCTGCGGCTGCATATAGATAATCTTGGCTTACTTTCTCTCTTTTCTTCTCTTTCTACCCGTCTTCCTCATTCACTCCTTTATGCTCCTGTCATCCCACCCTCTCTCCTGTCCTATTTTATTTCACCAACCCTCAATTCTTTGCTAAACTGTCCTTTCTCCTATTCTCTCTCAAATACTCTCTAAATATGACTCTCTCCCGCTGGTTCCCCTTTCTCCCACCTCTCTCTTCCTTGCTCCGTCCATGTCCTCCTCTCTCTCTGTCCCTCTTTCTTTCTGGCACGTTTCAGGTGGTCACTCGCGCAGCAACAGTGGCACTTCAGAGTCCAGCATCCCCAACTTGGCCCGCTCCCTTCTGCTGGTGGATCAGCTCATCGACCTCTAGGGGGTGGGAGAGAGAGGTCGAAGGGGCAGCTTGCAGTCGTAACATGATGGGGAGAGGGGGCAGCAGAGGCACTTATGTAGCACCTTGCAAGGTGAAATGGAGGAGTTTTAGTGTGGACTAGAGAATACTTTCTCTGGTGTGCCTCCGTGCCCCCACCTCCATCTCTTGCTTTCTTGATACGCTGGTTTCAAACCATTCATCCTGGCCGTTGGCATTCCCATGTTGGTAACAATATGGCATTAACTCCCCGTCCTGACACTGTCTGCTTCTGTCTTGGCTGCACTGTGGTCTTTATCACGCTGTCATCCATCTGTCAACATTCCTCTTTGTCCTGCCTTGCGGTTTCAACCCCACGCTATTCACATACTGCCTGGCTTGCCCATAACCCCATTGGCTTTGCTGTTTTACAATGTTTGATCAGGGTTTATGCAAACGTATGTGTCCCAGGTCTGACCATGTAACACAGCAGTATAGTACTTCTATCTCTCCTAGCTATCTGTATGCACTCTTCCTGTAGCAGCTATGACCATGTCTAGTCATTAGAGCAAAGCAGGCCTTTAGGAAAGCAGACGCTGACTGAACTATCACGAGCTGCTTGCATGGGCCATACAGATGAGACCAATGAGCTGTCAGTCCTTAGGCTCCTGCTGTGTTTTTAACTTTTCTCAAACTGCTGTGGTTCACCGGTGCCCCCTGGGAATGTTTGGCTGTCTGTTGCAAATGGTCGAAGATGTCTGTCATTGAGGTCAAAAGCTCTTCTGCAACATGCCCTGTTATGGTGGACATCTACAGGCTGTGTCTAGCTACCCCAAAACTGCCTCTGACTGGTCTTCTACAACAACATCTCCTTGACTGCACAACCATGTTTATCTTGGCTGTGCTTTATGGAAGAGATTATTATTATTATTATTTTTTAAATGTATCTGAACATTCCCTGGGATTATTGTTCCCGTGTTGTGCATTTCCTGTAGTTTAAGGTCATATTGAGCTGGTGCATTTTGCCTCTTACTATACATCTAAGTATAATAATTATCTGGAAAGGTTGACTCATTCGTGGTATTATTCTAAATGTGTGTAATTCATTTGAATGCCCTCGTCTTCTTGGTCATACTGTACATTAAGACGGGTGCTCAAGACATTTCTCTCTTGGGCAGAATGCATGCTAACCAGTTATTGATCATGTGTATTCCAATAAGAGCTTTATCGTGGCTATTCTGTTTGATTTGGGTTTCTGTCCTCGGCCCATTGGCAAGGCTAACAGATCTACTTTTCCCAGAATGTGAGAGAGAAATGAGTCCCATATTGAGCATGGATACAGCTGAACAGTGCAATGGTTGTGTATCTCATTGGTTGTTTAGTGAGGGTCAGCTGATCTTTACCAGTGAGCCAGCAGAGTGAGAAGTAGGGTCAGCTGATCTTTACCAGTGAGCCAGCAGAGTGAGAAGTAGGGTCAGCTGATCTTTACCAGTGAGCCAGCAGAGTGAGAAGTAGGGTCAGCTGATCTTTACCAGTGAGCCAGCAGAGTGAGAAGTAGTGTCAGCTGATCTTTACCAGTGAGCCAGCAGAGTGAGTAGTAGGGTCAGCTGATCTTTACCAGTGAGCCAGCAGAGTGAGTAGTAGGGTCAGCTGATCTTTACCAGTGAGCCAGCAGAGTGAGTAGGGTCAGCTGAGCTTGGGTTTTGTCTGCTTGTGTTGTGCAGGTGTTGTTCTACAACCAATCACAGTTTCTCTTTTTGTTCCATGTGTCTCTGTTGCACATTTCATCCTCATCATTAATCTCCCTTCTTTCCAATCTACTCATCCATACTACACAAAAACACATATACACCTTGATGTTGCTTGTGTATAGTGTAATGATCTGGACAAATATCCATAACCAACTCGTATGTATATAGAACCACTATTTCCTCATTCTCCCATTGTAAAGAAGTAGTTAGAGTATAATGAACAAGAATAGAAACGCAACATGCAACAATTTCAACGATTTCCAGTTCATATAAGGAAATCTGTAAATGTTAATAAATCCATTAGGCCCTACTCTATGGACTTCACATGACTGGGTAGGGGTGCACCCACTGGGGAGCCAGGCCAAGCCAATCAGAATGAGTTTTCCCCCACAAAAGGGCTTTATTCCAGACAGAAATACTCTGCAGGTATAGAGCTTCTTGATATGCCTCACCTGTCAGGTGGATGAATTGTCTTGAAAAAGGTTTACGAACAGGGATGTAAACAAATTTGTGTACAAAAGTTTAAAGTAATACGCTTTTTGTGCACATTGAAAATGTGGGGATATATTATTTCAGCCAACACTTTACATGTTGCGTTTTATATTTTTTATCAGTATACATTTTAAAGTGCTTCATATTTAAAGACCTATCATAATATGAATAAATGTGACAGTGCTATAGAATGAATGAATGTATGAAGTGAGTATCAATATGAAATATATACAATTCATAAGTACATATTATAGGTAAATGAAAAAAAGTTTATTTCTGTGTATTCTTTATGGGGCTATATTTAAGAGTGCAAAGATATTGTGTCCCTCCTATTTGTCCAAAGTATTTTTGTCTATCCTTGGTCTTGTGGGAGACTATTTCAGCATAGGGAAGCCACTAGCCCCATGGTTGTAGCGATCTTAATTTGGTGGTGTTCTGAGAACAGCTCTGTGCTTATGACTTGCCTTGTTGGGGTATTATCTTAAACCTTCATCCTTGGTTTTTCCTGGTTTTGATTTTCTTCCTCTGAGCTGTAGTTTAGGGAGTCCCCTCCCTCTGAAAACAGGGCTTATGACGGAAGAGTTTTCCTGATATCTCTGTCCTTTCCTCCTCCTCTACTGTTAACCCCTAAATGCATCAAACAAGCTAAGCTGTATCGCCTACCTACTTACACGTTACAATGCAGTCTCATTTGTTGGAAACAGAACCAAAATGTGTCTTACTCTTGACACATTATCCTCCCAGCCAGCTTAATCAGGTGATATAATTTACTACATTGTACCCACACTTGATTTACCTGAGGAATATTCAAATTAGATGATACAATGTTTCAGAAACTAAACTGAAATGCAACCCATCTAAGAACTCAAGTCCACAAAATGCATTTATTCAATTTCAAAAAGTATTGTTTCCATACTTGGAAAATAGACAAGGCAAAAATATACATTTCCATTTGAGGTGTTACTGCTAGTATCGCATTACTTTAAGTTGAAGTTAATTTTTTCGTTTTTTTTAAACTTTGAAGTAAAAATGTGTTTTTACCCCTCTCCAAACCATATATTGTTCAGTAAGTAGAAATTGGGCTGTGGCTTTTGAAGAGTGTCTGGAGAATCAGTAAAACTACTCTTATTTTGTTTTTCTCCAATCTACTTGTTGTACAGTCTTTTGCAGGTTTAGGTGTGGCTAACCTATGCAATTCTACAGTAGTGCTCATATTATCCTTAGACACCACAGTGCTGTATTCAGTAGAGGTCTAGCCTTGCCAGTAGAATTTGACTTGTGTTGCTGTGAAACTGATGTCCCTAGTGTGTTTGCTGGGGCAAATATATGAACACTGTTGTACTGCGCAAACAGCAGTTGTCCATATGTGAAAGCACAGAGCTATTATCTAGCGTATACCTTATATTTTTATGAAATGAGAAAAATATTAAAAAAGAAAGGGACATTAAATAAACATCTGAATGGAACTCTAGTCTCCTTGGTGTATTTTTCAATTCATCAGTAGGAAATTAAGTTCAATATATGGTGGTGTTATGAGATAATTGAAAGAGCAAGTATCGGTGGATAACACATCATACATTACATTTACATTTAAGTCATTTAGCAGACGCTCTTATCCAGAGCGACTTACAAATTGGTGCGTTCACCTTAAGACATCCAGTGGAACAGCCACTTTACAATAGTGCATCTAAATCTTTTAAGGGGGGTGAGAAGGATTACTTTATCCTATCCTAGGTATTCCTGAAAGAGGTGGGGTTTCAGGTGTCTCCGGAAGGTGGTGATTGACTCCGCTGTCCTGGCGTCGTGAGGGAGTTTGTTCCACCATTGGGGGGCCAGAGCAGCGAACAGTTTTGACTGGGCTGCGCGGGAACTGTACTTCCTCAGTGGTAGGGAGGCGAGCACATCAGTACATCAGTCTTTTGCGTAGTCACACCCACATAATTCACTTCCCTAAAAATGTCAAGGCTCACACTTCAGACAGAAAACACAATCTGCTGTCAGTTTGCCCAGTTTATGAATGCATTAATAGCTTTCGGAAGCCTTTTTTTCCTCCTTTCGCCCTATCATAAACACAGTATCTCAGTACAGTATGGAAATGCTCACTCATCCTATTATGCCTTGGTGCTAGACTGAGCACCTAACACACACTGCACTCTTACATGGGGTTTGAGTACTCTCACACACATAACTTCTTGCCTTTCAATCCACTGGAAGGTTGAGTGTCTTAGAGCTACAGTTCCACCTCTTCTCTTACTCACACCCTGCCCAACTCTTTGCCCTCTGGCTGACTCTGAACTGTGCCCTAAATGGCTGCCACTAACCCTCTCCCCCTGGAGCTGCCGGCTAACTCCTGCTACCTGCACTACCAAGGTAAGACTGCCCCTGTTTCTGTCGCTCTCTGTCTGTCTGCTCCTGTCAATCTCACTCTCTGCTGGGACTCCAGTGAGTCCTCTCACTCTACCTTGTTTCCACGGGTCCATTTGCTCCTTATCAGGTCCCTATATCTTTATATAACTTACCAATAAAATAACCTAAATCTTCCAGTAATTACTCTTTGTAGTGGTGCGTGGAATTGTTTTGGTGAGGGGTTGTGTCTGCTTAGAGGATGTTGGAGATCTCCTGAAAAACAAGTGGAAACAATGTATTTTTTTGTTGTAGTGATAGCGCTGAATAGTCGTCTGTCGCGTTGTGTTCATTGTGTTGTACAGAGTAGATCATGTTGTGTTTTTGGAGTCGTGCTGTGCTGGCTTGCTGCTGTTGGACCATTGTGCTGTTGTTGCTGTTTCCATGGTGTTTACTTGTTTGTAGTAGAACTGTTGTACGTGTCATCTTTGGGAGTGGCCTATTGATGCTCTGTTAGACCAAAGGACCACAGACTGTGTAGTTCAAAGCTGAGAGAGGGTTTTCAATGTAAACTAAGTTGGAGTCTTAACCACCAGTCATCTTGTCTCAGTGTACACATCTTAAAGGGCAACTCCACCACTAACATCATTGTCATTATCTCCAGCACTATACTATTGTCTACATATGTGGAGACGGTACATTTCTATATTTTGTAGAAACAAAATATCTCGTTTAAAAGTTCTACCTGATTTGTGGTGACGTGGGAAGTCAGAAAATACTCTCCTGGCGAGAAAATGACAGGTTTTTCTACTTTTAATCCTGCCCTGTGATGTCACAGATCATAGAAACGTGCCGTTTCCCCATAATGTAGACACTGGTATGGTGCTGGAGACAATGGATGAGGTTGAAAAGTGGCAGAATTGTCCTTTTTAAGTCTCATCCTTTACTTTGTCTTCTCCCCTCTGCAGAGCTGAAAGGGGAGAGTAAAAGCCACGCTGTGCTAGACAAGGGGAGGTCAGAGATTGAGCTGCCTGAAGAAGGCCACAGAGCAGACCAGGGCTGTGTCCACTCCAGCGATGAGGAATTTGAGGAGGAAGACAAGAGAAAGGAGGAGCAATGCAGGAGGGCCAGTGAGAGTGATGAGGTGGGCCATGACTGCAGTGGTTCCAGACCTTTGCTGCTGGATTCAGATGAAGAGGAGGAGCACCGGTCTGAATTACACCTCCCACCCTCCCAGCCACGCCTATCACACCCACAACTCTCCACTCCCTCCCACCAACCTACCCCAGGCCCACATGTCCCATGCCAGAATAATTCCCAACAGATGCCCCAGAAAGCCAGGGGGGGTGAGGTTGTCCCTGATGTGTTCTCCAAAGCCCCCTTCAAGGTTGGACAGGAAGAGGCAGGCGATGTGTTCGCAAATGCCCCGTTCCCACGTCCCCTTGTTGTGACTCAACAGCATCCAGATGTCTTCCTGCAGGCCCCCTTTGTGAAGCCCAAGACCCTCCACCCTCACCCAGCTGTGCTTTACCCTGTGGCCTCTGAAACAGCCCTCTTGAGCCAGGTGGCCCCGCAGCCTTTCCGCCCACAGGCCCTGGCCAAGTACTCCCGACACTTTCAAGGCCCATTGCCTCAGCAGCCTGTGACAGCTCAGAGGGTGTTGTCCAGCGTGAGCAGGCAGACTGCTGTGAGCTCAGTACCCGTGGGCCCCTTACACTCCTGGACTTCAGAGGTGAGTGCAGTAGACCCCTTTGTCTCTGCGCCCTTTCACCTCAAGGCCCCGCAAGAGAAGCCCTGAAAGCTCCCATCCTTCCCTACAAAGCAGGGAAGCCAGCATTGGAGGCCACACCTGTGCACACTACACTAAAGCATACACACTGCATGCTGTCACCAGCACCGGGGCTGGGCTGCAGGGTGGCATAGAATTCTTAAGATCTTATCCTTTACCAACTCGGAAAGGTCTTGAAATTGCGCACGGTCATCATTGCACTTTTTTGCTGCATTAGAATAGAGGTTCCAGTCAGTCTCAGTTATCCTTGTGCTGGTAGCTGTCATATCCTTTGGTATGCACAGAGGATATGGCAGTTGGTTTTTTTCTGCCTACCTCAGTTTGTCCTCAGCTTTTCCATTTGAGCGAAAACATTGCTCAATTTAGAGAGCTTCTTGTCGGGGGCCACACACACACACACACACACACACATCCCCCGTTCTAGGGTTAACCGCTTAATGAAATTTGACCCTCTGCTCCTTCACTCAGTTCATTATCCATTGCTCTGTAAGGTCCAATAAGTATTCCCATGACAGCCCTGATCTCTGTGTGATGATGTCACTACTCATCCAGGGGTTATCCTCTCACAGGGGCACGAGAAAGGCCTCCTGTATTGGTTCCTCTACATGTCTTATATACTTCTGTTTGTTTTGGAAGTTATCTGATGACCATTTTAGCCTATTTAGTGGTGTATACTTTATACGAGGTAGGTTAATGTACATCTGGTGGTGCTGTCATTTTTATCATTTATAATATTAATCCGATGCTGGATTATGTTGCACATGTCAAACTATAATGCATTATGAGTTGACATTTTAGCCTTTGTTTTGATCCAATCCTTCTTTTCACTTGTGTTTATGGTCACCTGACTCAGTGCTGCTAAAGTCAGCCTAAGGCATCTGTCACCTACTGTACATGCAGGGCATATAGTACAGAGCATACCTTACTGAGGCCAAAGGTCAGAGTTTCACCTTAAACCTGTCATCACTCGTGGGTGCCTCTGCTGTATGTAATTTGGTGTTAGTTGACTTTAATTTTGAACTGAGGTTGTTAATGTTGTAGCAGAGATGCCTTAGAAGTCCTCAAATCTCACGACCAGCACTGTCGGCAAAGTCCCAGTCAGCACCTCCACTACACTCCGTCAGCATCTATTGTTAATGCTATGTAACTCTATGCACTCACATTCCACACCTGCTCATTCAATCATTTTCTTAAATAGCAAGCCTACATTCTACCTGCACTCGATTCAATAAGATTTGGAAACCTTTACAATCAGCAACCAATTCAACCTTTACAAATCAGCACCCCATGTCAGAACATATCAGAATAACTCAAACCCTTGTGAAGCACCTCAAGCAAAACACACAACTTTCACCTGTCAGACACACACTTCCCTACACATGCTCAAAAGACACAATTCCAAGTAAAGGGTCAACATGGTTTCTTCATAAACCCAGAAGCTTTCGCACTTCTACACCAGATTTTGCATTCCTTTTTTTATAGCCATAAAAAATGCTGATATGGTATTCTGCTGACTATTGTAGAGTCTTGAAGCACTTTTCAATGTTTGCGATCCATTACATGACTTAGTGATGGTGTGGACCAATAGACTTTCTCAGCTACTTGATCCAAAGTAAGAATCCCCGTCTTAAAAGGAGAAATTATTCTGATTTGCTTTTTGTCATTCGTGATTACTCTTTGTATAACATGTTAATTCATCTGCCGTGCAAATGAAGACTGAACACCATCCGCAGCAATGATAATGTACTCTACAATTACATGTGTTGAGGTGACACAGCTTTCTGAAGTTGTTGAAGTTGTTTTTTTGTGTAGGTCCTTTCCTGGAAAACTTAAAAGCAGCATTTTTGTTTGATTTGTCTGACTGTAATATGTTGTGTCGTAAAGTGTGGTGACTGATTCAACAGCAAGCCTCACCTGCTGAACCCTAAAGGCACCCATATCAAAATACTTGAGTCATGCAAAGCTTGCCATTCAACACCATATCTTGTATGTCCTTGCGTAAAGATGAAGATAAATAAATGTATGCAAAACAAGTCAATCTCAGTTGTAATTTTTTTTGCATTTGTGTATCATGAGACGCACCCATATGCAATGTATGTTATAAGATGAACGTTCTCTACCTTGTGGTTATAGGTATGTATTACACTGAACTAAAATAAATGCAACATATAAAGTGTTGGTCCCATGTTTGATGAGCTGACATTAAAGATCCCAGAAATCTTCCATACACACACTTACTTTGCTCAAATTGTGGGAAAAAAAATTATCCTTTGCCAAGATAATCCATCCACCTGACAGGTGTGGTGTATCAAGAAGCTGATTAAACAGCATGATCATTACACAATTGCACCTTGAGCTGGGGACAATAAAAGGCCATTAAAATGTGCAGTTTTGTCACAACACAATGCCACAGATGTTTCAAGTATGCTAACTGCAGGAATGTCCACCAGAGCTGTTGCTAGATAATTTAATGTTAATGTATCTACCATAAGCCGCCCCCAACGTTGTTTTAGAAAATTTGGCAGTACATCCAACCAACCTCAAAATCGCAGACCATATGTAACGACACCAGCCCAGGACCTCCACATCTGGATTCTACACCTGCAGGATCATCTCAGATCAGCCACCCGGACAGCTGATGAAACTGTGGGTCTGCACAACAGACCATATGTAACGACACCAGCCCAGGATCTCCACATCTGGATTCTACACCTGCAGGATCATCTCAGATCAGCCACCCGGACAGCTGATGAAACTGTGGGTCTGCACAACAGACCATATGTAACGACACCAGCCCAGGATCTCCACATCTGGATTCTACACCTGCAGGATCATCTCAGATCAGCCACCCGGACAGCTGATGAAACTGTGGGTCTGCACAACAGACCATATGTAACGACACCAGCCCAGGATCTCCACATCTGGATTCTACACCTGCAGGATCATCTCAGATCAGCCACCCGGACAGCTGATGAAACTGTGGGTCTGCACAACAGAATCATTTGTGCTGAAATTGTCTCAGGGAAGCTCGTCATCCGCACCAGGGTCTTGACCTGACTGCAGTTTGGCGTCGTAACCAACTTCAGTGGGAAAATGCTCACCTTCGATGGCCACTGGCACTCTGGAGAAGTGTGCTCTTCACGGAGGAATCCCGGTTTCAACTGTACCAGGCAGATGACGTCGCGGCCGTGAGCAGTTTGCTTGACGTCAACGTTGTGAATAGAGTGTCCCGTGGTGGTGGGGTAAATGCTTTTGGCAGGCATAAGCTTCGGACAACGATCACAATTGCATTTTACTGATGGCAATTTGAATGCACAGATACCGTGACGAGATCCTGAGGCCCATTGTCGTGCCATTCATCTGCCATCACCTCATGTTTCAGCATGATAATGCACGGCCCCCTGTCTCAAGGATCTGTACACAATTCCTGGAAGCTGAAAGTGTCCCAGTTCTTCCATGCCCTGCATGCTCAGAAATGTCACCCATTGAGCATGTTTTGGATACTCTGGATCAACGTGTACGACAGCATGTTCCAGTTCCGGATAATTTCCAGCAACTTCGCACAGCCATTGAAGAGGAGTGGGACAACATTCCACATGCTATGTTCAACAGCCTGATCAACTACGTGAAGGAGCTGTCGCGCTGCATGAGGCAAATGGTGGTAACACCAGATACTGACTGGTTTTCTGGTCCAAGCCCCTAACTTTTTTTTTTAAGGTATCTGTGACCAACATATTTATGTCTGTATTCTCAGTCATGTGAAATCCATAGATTAAGGCTTAATTTATTTATTTCAATTGACTGATTCCCTTGTGAACTATCATCACAATCTTAGAAGTTGTTGCATGTTGCATTTCTATTTTTGTTCAGTGTATACAGGAACCATGTTTTGGTTCCTACACAAAATGTGGTTCCAGGGAAATAATACAAGGACGGTTTCTTCCTTGGAGTTTACAGGAAATTGCGTATAAGCATCACAAACATGGCGACTTACAGGCAGGTCGGGAGGTTGTTGGGTATTTCTGCAAGAATTTCAAGTCCGTAAGTTGTGCTCTGTTGAACACTGACTGAGGATGTCTTTAAAGCTGTAGTAATGCATGTTTTCACCTTTTCCTCTCACTACGTGTTCGTCAACTAATTAGTTAGCGGCTAACCTTTAGCTAGCTCTGTTTCATAAGATAAGGTCTGACGCAGTTTAGGAGTAGCGAGGTAACGTGATTATTGTAGCTCAATTTCCAGTAAAAAGTTATTATAGTTGCAATATGATTGAACTGGTTTAATAAAACATTTAATTTGTAACTAGCAAACTAGCTAGTTGCTCAGCTTGCCTCATTGGTGAAAAATACATAACACAGAGCTCAGCAAGCACAATAATATCCCTACTTGCATAATTAATACATACGGGTGCGTTTGATCAGAGGAATATTTGCATACTGGATTTTTTTTTAAATAAATTGCTGCCCAGGTCTCCAACTAATTAAATTGTTAATTGTCAGCATGCTGTGTTCCATCATGTGACATCATATTGTCAAATCAAGCGTGATGTGACTGACTGGTTCTGTTTTTATTTGGTCTGGTTGATCAATTTACCCTATTCTTATTCTAAATCGATCAAAATGTTTTTTCTTTAGGCTTGCTGTGCGTGCATATCAGTTTGCTGGACTGCATTGGACTCCACACAACATTGGTGTTACCAGGAGATGGTCACTGCCACCATTTTCAGTTGTATCTGGTAGGCATGAAAACCCTGTACAGTGTATAGAAATGTCTTCGGGAGCTATCTAAAATGTGTTTTAGCACCACAATTGCTCAAATTACTTTGACACTATGCCCCTCTTTCCAGCAAGGACCATGTTTATTCAGACCCAGGACACTCCCAACCCAAACAGCTTGAAATTTCTGCCTGGTCGCATGGTCCTTGAACAAGGAACGATGGATTTTACTGCACCCCGTGAAGCCTATTGCTCCCCCCTCGCAAGGTTAATGACTTAGGCTACTGAAACCATGCCTACCAATATTGAAAATAACATTTAAACAATTAAAAGAACAAGCAGTCTGAGACATCTTGTTTACAGCCCTAACTTATCTTGGGCAACATTGTAATACGTAATATTTCTTCAGGCAGCTATTTAGAATCGATGGTGTCAAGGGTGTCTTTTTGGGTCCTGACTTCATAACCATAACCAAGGTAATATTACCAGTCATTTACATGTATATTTTAAAATGTCATGTCTGAATCATGGGTAGAAATGATGAGAATTGCTCTGTTTCTGGCTTCTTATTCAGACAGATGTAGATCTGGAATGGAAGTTAATCAAACCTGATGTGTTTGCTGCCATTATGGACTTCTTCACATCTGGACTCCCTGTTGTCAATGAGGAGGACACCCCTCGTGCAGATACAGGTATGGAACAGACAAACACTTTGTAAGGCAGTACAATACCGCCACCTTACATAGGATAGGCGATAGATGCACACACACAAAAATGACTGTACTGAGTTATATTGTATGCAACAAAGAAGGGGGTGAAATTATACTTTTGTTTGTTAAAAAATGTATTCTTGACATGGTAGGGGTCAATTATTGACACCTCTGTTTTCAATACCTTGTGGTGTATAATCTGGAGTCCAGAAGCAGAACTTGCAGTTGAACCAAATACATCTGGTGTTATTCCATTTTGTTTTACAAATCTAAACTTTAGGAGAAGTGGAACAAAAATCAAGAACAACATTCTTTCTCCCTTGCAAGTCTGCTACTGCCATGCCAAATACAACTTGGCTGTGATTAGACCTGTAGTGCATTCTCCTTCTGCATTTGCTGTGTACATGTACCTAGTGGATAAATCTTGTGGAAGCTCTTCATCCCATGATAGGCCCTGTTTCCACATTTCTTGGAATGGACACTTGATCCTAATGCTGACTGTGGATACAATCTGATTGAATATTCAAGCAGCTGATTGAAGTAGTCCTCGTTTTGTGATGATCTTGTCTTTCAGGAATTCAATCAAATCTGTCCTTTCAAACAGTCATCAGTGTCTGATCTCTATGTTAATCCTAGTAAGCAACTTTTTACGGAGTTTGACTTTCCACTTCAACATGTTCTGTTACATTCTCTTTTGTCCATTCACTTGGCAGCTCATTTAAATTTGTTTTTTCCATTTACATAGGTTCATGCTTGCGCTGTCCATGATCTCTTTAGCCTTCGTGGTTAGATCAGAGGCTGTTCCTTTGTCCTCTGTGCCGCAAATAAGGTTGTCAACATACAAGTATTCCCTCAGTGCAGTTACCACTCCTGGATAGACATTTACATTTAAGTCATTTAGCAGACGCTCTTATCCAGAGCGACTTACAAATTGGTGCGTTCACCTTAAGACATCCAGTGGAACAGCCACTTTACAATAGTGCATCTAAATCTTTTAAGGGGGGGGGTGAGAAGGATTACTTTATCCTATCCTAGGTATTCCTGAAAGAGGTGGGGTTTCAGGTGTCTCCGGAAGGTGGTGATTGACTCCGCTGTCCTGGCGTCGTGAGGGAGTTTGTTCCACCATTGGGGGGCCAGAGCAGCGAACAGTTTTGACTGGGCTGCGCGGGAACTGTACTTCCTCAGTGGTAGGGAGGCGAGCAGGCCAGAGGTGGATGAACGCAGTGCCCTTGTTTGGGTGTAGGGCCTAATCAGAGCCTGGAGGTACTGAGGTGCCGTTCCCCTCACAGCTCCGTAGGCAAGCACCATGGTCTTGTAGCGGATGCGAGCTTCAACTGGAAGCCAGTGGAGAGAGCGGAGGAGCGGGGTGACGTGAGAGAACTTGGGAAGGTTGAACACCAGACGGGCTGCGGCGTTCTGGATGAGTTGTAGGGGTTTAATGGCACAGGCAGGGAGCCCAGCCAACAGCGAGTTGCAGTAATCCAGACGGGAGATGACAAGTGCCTGGATTAGGACCTGCGCTGCTTCCTGTGTGAGGCAGGGTCGTACTCTGCGGATGTTGTAGAGCATGAACCTACAAGAACGGGCCACCGCCTTGATGTTAGTTGAGAACGACAGGGTGTTGTCCAGGATCACGCCAAGGTTCTTAGCGCTCTGGGAGGAGGACACAATGGAGTTGTCAACCGTGATGGCGAGATCATGGAACGGGCAGTCCTTCCCGGGAGGAAGAGCAGCTCCGTCTTACCGAGGTTCAGCTTGAGGTGGTGATCCGTCATCCACACTGATATGTCTGCCAGACATGCAGAGATGCGATTCGCCACCTGGTCATCAGAAGGGGGAAAGGAGAAGATTAATTGTGTGTCGTCTGCATAGCAATGATAGGAGAGACCATGTGAGGTTATGACAGAGCCAAGTGACTTGGTGTATAGCAAGAATAGGAGAGGGCCTAGAACAGAACCCTGGGGACGCCAGTGGTGAGAGCGCGTGGTGAGGAGACAGATTCTCGCCACGCCACCTGGTAGGAGCGACCTGTCAGGTAGGACGCAATCCAAGCGTGGGCCGCGCCGGAGATGCCCAACTCGGAGAGGGTGGAGAGGAGGATCTGATGGTTCACAGTATCGAAGGCAGCCGATAGGTCTAGAAGGATGAGAGCAGAGGAGAGAGAGTTAGCTTTAGCAGTGCGGAGGGCCTCCGTGATACAGAGAAGAGCAGTCTCAGTTGAATGACTAGTCTTGAAACCTGACTGATTTGGATCAAGAAGGTCATTCTGAGAGAGATAGCGGGAGAGCTGGCCAAGGACGGCACGTTCAAGAGTTTTGGAGAGAAAAGAAAGAAGGGATACTGGTCTGTAGTTGTTGACATCGGAGGGATCGAGTGTAGGTTTTTTCAGAAGGGGTGCAACTCTCGCTCTCTTGAAGACAGAAGGGACGTAGCCAGCGGTCAGACCCCTGTCATACTTGTTCAGATGTTGTTTGATCGTGGCTGCTGAAAGGAATGGGCATGCGGATGCTCCAAACGGAACTCTCGTCTTTCTCAGTGTACATCATTTCTTCATTTGTCATTGGGATGCCACTTTTCCATAAGAACCTCAAAATACTTCTGTCCATTTCGTTTAGAGAGATTTGCAAAAATACTTTTGTGATGTCTGCCATAGCTCCATTCTGTGCTGCCTGAACTTAATCAGAATACTCAACAAGTAATGGTTTAGATTTGGTCCTGTTAGTAAGCAGTCATTTAACAAACTACTAATATATACATATTTTTTACCTTTATTTAACTAGGCAAGTCAGTTAAGAACAAATTCTTATTTTCAATGACTGCCTTGGAACAGTGGGTTAACTGCCTTGTTCAGGAGCAGAACGACAGATTTTTACCTTGTCAGCTCGGGGATTCAATCTTGCAACCTTTCGGTTACGAGTCCAACGCTCTAACCACTAGGCTACCTGCTGCCCCACTATATCTCTCATGCGAGGATGCATCAACCACTACTCTGAGCTTGATAGTTGTCCTCTCCTTGATCACTGTGATCCGGTAAGTAGTATACAGGTTTATCTGAATGATCACTGCTCAACAATACCTTTTTTATTTATTTTTATTTCACCTTTATTTAACCAGGTAGGCTAGTTGAGAACAAGTTCTCATTTGCAACTGCGACCTGGCCAAGATAAAGCATAGCAGTGTGAACAGACAACACAGAGTTACACATGGAGTAAGCAATTAACAAGTCAATAACACAGTAGAAAAAAAAAAACCTTGGCTAAGATTGATACAGTGCCTTCAGAAAATATTAATTCAGTCGCCCCTTGACTTTTTACATATTTTGCTGTGTTGCAGCCTGAATTCAAAATAGATTCAATAAATAAAAAAATCTCACCCATCTACACACACTATCCCACAATGACAGTGAAAACATGTTTTATAGAAATGTAATGAAATACAGAAATCTAATTTACATAACTATTCACACACCTGATTCAATACACAATTCAAATCACCTTTGGCAGCGATTTACAGCTGTGATTCTTTTGGGGTGAGTTAAGAGCTTTGCACACCTGGATTGTACAATATTTGCACATTCTTTTTTTAAATTCTTCAACTGCTGTCAGGTAGGTTGTTAGTCATTGATTGCCATAAATGTTTAAGTCTTGCCATAGAATTTCAAGACGATTTTAAGTAAACTATAATTAGGCAACTCAGGAACATTCAATATAGTCTTGGTAAGGTAACCCCATTTAGTCGATAGGCTGTTGGTCGATAGGTTTATTTAGTCGAGCAGTAGCAAAAACACCCGTCTGAGTGGACTAATCCATAGTGGAGGCCGTGGGGATGGCACAGACCATCGCTCTAAGGCGTGCTACTGAAATTGTATATGGTTATTACATAAGAATGGTGCAACACTAATAAAACAATGTTCTCCTGTGTTGGATAGTGGTCACTGTCCGTGGTTCTGAAACGCATCATTGCGCTGTTGAACTGGCACCATTTCCTAGACCATGTTGCTATGCGTTAACCAGCATATTGGTGTTGAGAAAAATGCGGTGAGGCAGCAGCGGAGTTAGGAGACGAGAAAACAGCCCTTGCTTTAATTGTCTAAGAAAAGTGAGGAGAGAGGATACCCCAACTTAATTAGGTGTATAATCAATAGCCTAACTGTTAAATGTGCCTGGTTTTATAAAACCCATTGCAGTATTCACGGCTTTGTTCAAGCTATCCATGGGAGTTTCATTTTCAGCGTTCCAGTCAATCTCATTCAATGTTTGTTCCTTTGCAATGAATTGTTCCATACATTCCTCCAAGATACTCCCATTAGGGTTTTCCTCTCCCAGTACCTGATCAATTCTGTTCAACAGCCTTGTTGCCGTCCTTGTCGTTTTTGACTGTTTCAATCGTGCAAGTTCCCTCATTGTTTCTCCTGGTCAACTCCACGTTTCCAATATAATGCTCAGTATCAATTTTTCTTGTCATTTTCTTTGAGGAATCCTTCCCTCGTGGGTTTTGGCATCAACTTGTGGCGTATAATCAGGAGTCCCGAAGTATTACTTGCAGTTTAAAATAAATAAGGTTTTATGCCCTATTGTTTTTCAAATCTTAACTTTAGGGGAAGTGGACCAATAATCAAAATGCCATTATTTTGCCCTTGCAGGTCTGCTCCTGCCAGGACAAACACAAGTTTGGCTTGGCACCTGTAGCCCAGCACAAGTGTATTGAAATTGATCATTAAAAGCTTTGCTTTGGTGGGGGGCTCGGCGCAGTTCAGAGTGGCGCTGAACTCTGAGCAGTTTCTCCCGCACTTGCTTGCAGTCACACTCTGTGGTGCTGAAAATGTATTATTAGGATTAGGCACCTTTGGCTTGGGGGTTAACATGATGTTCTTCATAAAGTTATAACACCTCACCAACGAGAATAACCGCACTGAACCTTTTCTTTTTTTAGATGTAGGAATTGGAGAACTCATAGGGAGTGATTTTAGACCATTCCTCCACACTGAATCCTTCCAGATTCTTGATATCCTGTGCATAAGAACTGCCCTCTTCGATGCAAACCACATGTTTTAAAGTCCGGAGATTGCCATTGTAAGATGTAGATTTTTTTGGTGGAGGGGCCAATTAACCATTTCTTTGTGGATTTTGATGTTTGCTTGGTCTTGCTGGAAGATCCAAGTTTCAACCTGCTGGCAAATGTGGCCGCTGGGTAAAGTTCACGATGCCGTTGACCTTAACAAGGGATCAGGACCAGCGGACGCAAAATAGCCCCATAACATAAGATCCACCACCATATTTTACAGTAGTTGTGGGGTTATTTTCTGCTCCTGCATTATTATTTTGATGCCTAACCCTCCACTGGTGTGCGTGGCCAAAGAGCTCTATTTTCATGTCATCTGACCAAAGCACTAGTTCCAATCCAAGTGCAGTTTAGCAAACTCCAGGCATTTACATTTGTTGGATGACATGAAAATAGAGCTCTTTGGTGGGTTTGACGTCGAAATGAGTGGCATATCAATCTACCATTTTCAACCCGTATACAAATTACAGGCTGTGAATGGAAAGGGCTACCTATTATATTAAAGATGGTTGCATTTATTTCCTGTGTTAAATGTTAAGTAATGTAAGCATATTTTTGCGTGAACTGTTCCTTTTGTCTTTACAGCACCATCAGATGATGATGATGAGGTGATTGCTATGATCAAAGAGCTTCTGGACACCCGAATCAGGTATCATTACTGTAGTTATACATAGCATTTAGCTGATATCTCCCTCCCTGTTATCAGAAGTGTCTCTGCTCAATGCAGTATCTGTATGTATTAAATTCTTAACTCATGTGGCTTCCCCCAGGCCAACAGTGCAGGAGGATGGTGGAGATGTCCTGTATTGTGGCTTTGAGGATGGCATTGTAAAGCTGAAGCTGCAGGGCTCCTGCACCAGTTGCCCCAGCTCCATGGTCACTCTGAAGAGTGGCATCCAGAATATGTTGCAGTTCTATGTCCCTGAAGTGGAAGGGGTGGAGCAGGTTTGTACCCTGTACAAAAGAACGAGCAGAATTTTAAGTGGTTTCCTGTAGGTCTAGTTCTCGATTTCACAAGACGAACCTAACGTGTCATGTACTTTTCCAGGTGAAGGATGAGCAAGAGGAGGTTGCCCAAGGCTGAGTCCAATGGAAACTACTCAGACCCTATAGACATTCCTCTTACCCTCTCCCCTCCTGCAGCCACTCCTGACTCCAGTATAGCTGATTAATCCGCATCGTAGAGGCTTGTCTAAAGCACAGCAGTGACGAAGGAAGAACTTCGCTGTAATTTTGAGAGATTTGTCATTGGACTTCATAAGTTCCCGGAGATTGTCAGCTGTCAACCTTTCTGGCTATGGGACTCTGTGTGTAAGAGAGGACCCCGCCTTGTCTGAAGTAGTGTCCTTGTCCTGCTGTTTTGTTTGTTTTGGAAGGATTCCAGGCTGATGGAGTCCACAAACGTTTGTCTGACAATGTATTTATTGCATATTATCACACCATATAACTCAGTAAGTATTGGTTATTAAAAAAACAACTCCCATCTATATACAACACATGTGCAGACTGTATAATGTAAATAAAGTACATTGAATTAAGTGTATGAAATTATTTTCTAGAATTCCCTGAATATTGGCTACCAAACCCTTTGTCAATCTGACGGGAAAAAGTCCACATGTTGCACAGATAGAGGATACTCCTTTTGCCATTATGGTCTGGAGGAAAGCTTGAGTTTGCATTGCTTTCTAAGTCTGTTACTATTATCGTACATTTAAATAAGTGATTAAATACATAATTTATACATTTCTGTGTCTTTTTTTTGTTTTTTAATCGTCCACAAACCCTCATCTCTGCAGTCAACTATCTGCTAAGTAACTTTTTGGGGCGATCCAACCAAATTCACATAAAAATGTGATTATAGATTGGTCATTCTCTGAGTATGTTTACATGCACATTAATAATTTCATATTAAACTGATTATGGCAGTAGACTATGGAAATAGTCATGTAAACACCTTACTCTGCTTATCTTAATCGGCATAAGGTCAGAAACAAAGCATATGTCTATTAAAACACTTGGTTTTCGGAGTACTTTAAAGAATTATCAGTGGCGTGTATCCATGGATGCCAAGGGAAGCTAAGCTTCCCCAAAGAATTGACCAAGAAAAATATATATTTTCTGTCTTTTGTCTCTGTTTCTCATGAATTTCATTCAATTCACAAAAAGCTGACTATCTCACCAGAGAAAGCATCCGAGCGAGCGAAACAGCGCCCCTCTTTCTCGGTATGTGTAGCTCATCTATCTGATGCTGTCTGGTCAAAAAGAGAATGACATTGTTGCCGCCGTAGCATTGAATGCAAGGGAAGCCAGTGAGCATTTGGCCTCAATTAAAAATATATATAAAATACGTAATTAGTGTTGAGCTAAACTGAGTGCGCTCTGCTGTGAATGGTCCTGTCTCATCAAAGAAAAATCTTGAATTGTTGCATCTTGTCATCCTGTGGGTAGCTAGCTAGCTAAAATAGTCCCTTTAATAAATTAGCCATGGATGGAGATAGGGATTTAGACTTTATCCTTAATTTTCCATACTGGCCAATGATTATAACGGCGATTCCGATCCTACTACCCTACTGTACTTTGCTCCATCTTTCCCTCGATCCTGACTAGTTTCCCAGTCCCTGCCACTGAAAAACATCCCCACAGCATGATGCTGCCACCACCGTGCTTCACTGTAGGTATGGTGCCAGGTTTCCTCCAGATGTGACGCTTGGCATTCAGGCCAAAGCTTTCAACCTTGGTTTCATCAGAACAGAGAATCACAAGTAAGCCCATACCTCCCAAGCTGAGTTCTGGATAAGATCTGTGATCATCACCAAAGCTAAGATGAGTTTTCATTAGTGTAGTTCGATCACTGGGAATGGCTTTGATCACATAAATAAACTCTCTGAAAGGTATTGGATACTTATTCAATGTTATAAATTGTTCATATATGAAAGAATATTACCCCTATTGTTGAAAACATGAACAAAGTTAAAATTCCTCTCATACCAGTTAGGCTAGAACAATGACTTATTCCTTACAGTTATGTCTGAATTATTCCACAAAAGAGCTTTATCTGCGGAAAGGTTGTGCAGGAAACATATTTTCCAGGACATTAAAGCTTGTTGGTGAAACCTAGCCAATTTAGCAGGTAATCTTTCAGGAATATAATTACATAAATTTCATAAAAAATGTAAGACCTCCAAATGTATTAAACACATTGTTTGGAATGAAATGGCAAATTGATTCTGTATTGACCAAACATATTTTCAACCAATTGATCTTGAAAGTGTTATTTGTCAACAAAATCCAACACTTCCAGACCTTCAGATCTTAGTTTTCTTAATTTTAGGAGAGAAATCCATATGTTGTCAAAGTGTTTTTTTAATGTATTCCTAAATATTTAACAGTCCTTTACAGGAATATTTTATATTTCTTTATCAGTCATATAAACATAAGATTTCACATTTAGAAATATTCAGTTTTAATCCAGACGCAATAGTGAATGCAGTGATAGCATTAAGGGCATGCGTGACCTGGTCTTTGCCTTTTTTTTAAAGAGTAGTATCGTGAGCCAGTTGGGATATTTTCATTTTTCTGTAAAACAAAATGTAGAAACCATGCAGATTTGCATTATTCAGAATATCTATAGGTAGAAGTTCCACTACCAAAATGACAAAATTGGGCATCCCTGTCAGACACTTCTGTTAATACTGACTCTTTTGGATGTATTAAGGATCACAGAACTATTTATATCTGTTAAACATGCGAATGACTTTGATAAAATGTTCACCGAAACCAAACAATTTGAGACCAAAAGAGAAATGAATGTTGAGTCGAAGGCTTTACAGAAGTCTAAAAATAAAAATAACAGCATCTGAGTCAATTGCATCTGAATAATCGAAAAGGTCCAAGGCTAAACGAATGTTGAAACTTATGTGATGGCCCTTCATAAAGCCTGTTTGAGTCTCTTTTAAAATGGTATCTATTCTTCTTTAATATTTTGGCATAAACCAGAGCAATCAATTTGTAATCAGTATTGAATAAAGTAATTGGTCTCCAATTGTCGATAAGAGAAGGGACTCTATATCAGGCTTGGGAATCAGTGAAATAAGGCCCTGTTTCATGGTGGAGACCATTTCAACATTTTCAATGCAATCTTGAAACAAAAAAATAGGGTATTCTAGTAACTCCCAAAACTGTCTATAGAATTCAACTGACAGGCCATCAGGGCCAGGTGATTTCCATTTTTTAATTGAATTCAGAGCCTCTCTCATTTCCTTGATTGACACAGGTGATTCACAAACTGATGGGAAATCTTCCCCTATCACAGGGAAATAATTCTGAACGTGGCAAATGTAGCTTTCACAACAATCTTCCTGAAATTGTGAGTTGTAAAGGTTTTCAGAAAAGGAAATGACAAATGTTGATATTGTAAAGGGATCTTTGCATAATACATCATTAAGTTTGAGTGCCATTATATATTTTCTTTTGTATATTCTCTTTTCAAGCGCAAGGAAATAACTGGTGTTTCTTTTCCACTCTTCAATTTTGCTCTTGATCTGACAAAACTGTTCTAATTCTAGTTGTAAAGATTTAAATACAGACTTCTTGAGATAGAGAAAAACATTTGATGACCAAGATAATCTAAGGTTCTTCAGGTGCTTCAGCTCTTTGGATGGTTTAATGGCTACAACTCTGACTTGATATTTGAAGAATTCTCATCTACTTCCATGACCCAAGTTTTTTCTTGCAAAGCAATATCTTTGGCTAACAATTTGATGTTTCCAATGAAAATAGGATCTTTAACAAGTGTGTTGTTTAATTTCTAAAATATTGAATACCCTTTGATTTTTTTAGCAGCAAATTCAATTAAATCAAATGATCAGAAAAGGGAGCCAACTGATGATCTACATCTATAACGAATTGTAACAAAAAGGGGGAAATTAGGAATAAATCAAATCTACATTTTTGTAACTTAGTTTTGTTGGTCCAGGTATAGCCCTTTACATCCGGATTGAAATAACGCCAGGCATCGTCAACGGAGAGTTCCTTGCATAACAATGTTATATTTCTTTTTGGGAGCTTTGACTCATTCTAGGAGAAAAACGATCAGCCTCTGAGTATTTGTTGCATAAATCCTGTAATTTTCTGGTAAACTGGGCAAAAAGGGTCTTATTTGGAGCATGTGAGTTATGTCCATACACATTATAGATGAAAATAGTGTGATGGAAAATGTTATGTTTGTGCTTTTCTATCTGCAATTTGGCAGTACGCCCAGAACCTTGTTTCGAGAACGAAAGATATCTCCGTTTCAAGGTCTCAGCTTACAGAGAAGCAGCCTTGTGAGGTATTGGTCTGTCACATGAATGAAACAAAACGTTAATGATGAATGATAAATAAGCTAAATTATGCTGTATAGCTCAGCATTGACATGATTGGTTGAAGTAGGTGGGGGCGGGAGGCCCTGTATAAACAAGCTCACTTCCTTGACAACTAAATTCACAACAGCTCTGCGAAACCAAGAAGTATGAATGCCCTGGCTTCTGCAGAGGCCAAATGCAGATGTCAGACTGATCATGCAGCTCCTTTCATTGTTACAAAATTTGGGAGGCGGTAAGGAGCTCGATTTGGCTTCTGCATCCCTTCGGAGACTCTGCTTTTGTGTCACACCCTCCATATGGAGCCTTCTATCACATTTTCGGATCAAGCATAAATTCACTTTTATGCCTATATATCACGGTGGCAAGGCATATGAACGAACAGGTTATAGATCAAACAATGCAAATATCACAACACAGGTTCTAATATTGATTATTTTTTCCTGGCTTGGCTTCCCCGGTGATTTTACCCACGCACCACTCTTGCGAAATTGGGAATTGTTAGGACATGTAAACAGTCTAATCCGCGTTCCAGCGGTGTATTTGATCTGCGCATGTGCTAGCACCGGTATTAGAGTAAGGAAAAGCATGTATGCATCTTAGAAATAGTCTTCACAAACAAACTGTATACAGTCGTATGAAAAGGTTTGGGTGCCCCTGACAATTTCCATTTATAAATAATTGGGTGTTTGGATCAGCAATTTCATTTTGATCTATCAAATAACTGATCGACACAGTAATATTTCAGTAGTGAAATTAGGTTTATTGGATTAACAGAAAATGTGCAATATGCATCAAAACAAAATTAGACAGGTGCATCAATTTGGGCACCCCAATAGAAAAATCACATCAATATTTAGTAGAGCCTCCTTTTGCTAAAATAACAGCCTCTAGACACTTCCCATAGCCTATAATGAGTGTCTGGATTCTGGATGAAGGTATTTTGGACCCTTCTTCCTCACAAAACATCTCCAGGTCAGTTAGGTTTGATGATTGCCTAGCATGGACAGCCCGCTTCAAATCATCCCACAGATTCTCAATGACATTCAGGTCTGGGGACTGGGATGGCCATTCCAGAACATTGTACTTGTTCCTCTGCATAAATGCCCGGGTAGATTTTGAGCAGTGTTTTGGGTCGTTGTCTTGTTGAAATATCCAGCCCCGGCGTAACTTCAACTTTGTGACTGATTCTTCAACATTGTTCTCAAGAATCTGCTGATATTGAGTGGAATCCATGCGACCCTCAACTTTAACAAGATTCCAAGTACCGGCACTGGCCACACAGCATGATGGAACCACCACCAAATTTTACTGTGGATAGCAAGTGTTTTTCTTGGAACGCTGCGTTCTTTTGCCGCCATCAAATCAAATGTATTTATATAGCCCTTCGTACATCAGCTGATATCGCAAAGTGCTGTACAGAAACCCAGCCTAAAATCCCAAACAGCAAGCAATGCAGGTGTAGAAGCACGGTGGCTAGGAAAAACTCCCTAGAAAGGCTAAAACCTAGGAGGAAACCTAGAGAGGAACAGGCTATGTGGGGTGGACAGTCCTCTTCTGGCTGTGCCGGGTGGAGATTATAACAGAACATGGCCAAGATGTTCAAATGGATGCACAAGAGGGGATGCATAATGTCCCTTGTTATGACCAAATAACTCAATCTTTGTTTCATTAGTCCACAGCACCTTAGTCCAAAATTAAGCTGGCTTGTCCAAATGTGCGTTTGCATACCTCAAGCGACCTTGTTTGTGGCGTGTGTGCAGAAAGGGCTTCTTCCGCATCACTCTCCCATACAGCTTCTCCTTGTACAAAGTGCGCTGAATTGTTGAACGATGCACAGTGACACCATCTGCAGCAAGATGATGTAGGTCTTTGGAGGTGGTCTGTGGGCTGTTTTTGACCGTTCTCACCATCCTTCGCCTTTGCCTCTCCGATATTTTACTTGGCCTGCCACTTCTGGCCTTAACAAGAACTGTGCCTGTGGTCTTCCATTTCCTCACTATGTTCCTCACAGTGGACACTGACAGCTTAAATCTCTGCGATAGCTTTTTGTAGCCTTCCTCTAAACCATAATGTTGAACAATCTTTGTTTTCAGGTCATTTGAGAGTTGTTTTGAGGCCCCCATGTTGCCACTCTTCAGAGGAGAGTCAAAGAGAACAACAACTTGCAATTGGCCTTAAATACCTTTTCTCGTGATTGGATGCACTTGTCTATGAAGTTCAAGGCTTAATGAGCTCACCAAACCAAATGTGTGTTCCAATAAATCAGTGCTAAGTAGTTACAGGTATTCAAATCAACAGAATGCCAAGGGTGCCCACATTTTTGCATAGCCTATTTTTCACATCTGATTTAATTTCATACAACTTAATATTGCTACACTAAAAATCTTTGTCTGGATAATACCCCAGTACTCAGCTTTTATTAGAAAATGAATGGCATGCCACTGTGATCATTTTCTGTGACGACAGAGGAAATTATTATGCAGCCTCTGAGGGGTGCCCAAACTTTTTCATACGACTGTATGTCCTAACTCAGAATCAAATAGTCCTCGCAAAAATAACATGGTAATTGTTTTTGCGCCCTATTTTACTTTCGGTTTTGTACACCAGTTTCAAACAGGAAAAAAAATGTAATTGAAAAGACAATTCACGGCGGTTTAGATGGTACAGTGATTTTCTACACTATACTTGCTTGTTTTGTCACATAAACTGAAATTAAGCCAACTATTACAATGTTTGCAACCAGGAAATAGCGGAGCGAGTCCTGTATAATACATCTTTAAAATTAGGCAGATATAAAGTAATAAACGAATATACTGACAAAGACCTACATAAATGTTATCATAAACGCTGAATAAATATTGGTTGGTTGACACTTTACAGATTTGCTTTCCATCCCCTCTTGTGCATACGGATATCTGTATCCTGCTGCCACGTCAGGGCTGTCTGTGTTGGCAGGTAAGAGGAAAGAGTGACAGCCGTTGCACCAATAGGAGAAGCGTACTGAGGAGAAACTTGGTTCCCATTCAATAGAATTTTAGGTGGGCGATGACTTTCATCGTTAGATGAGGAACTGAGTCAGAGTTAGCTGTAGTTGGCAATCGAGGCGTAGACATGTGTGGTGAGTATTTAATAAGAATACATTTAATAATTGTACCTTTGCAACAATTTACAAAGATTATGGAAATTGTAAGTAGTTGTGAGATTAACACAACTGGTTTTGTAGAAGTATGTCTCAGTATTTGTAGCTAGCTAATGTG
The DNA here is from genome assembly GCF_034236695.1 of Oncorhynchus nerka. Taxonomy (NCBI): domain Eukaryota; kingdom Metazoa; phylum Chordata; class Actinopteri; order Salmoniformes; family Salmonidae; genus Oncorhynchus; species Oncorhynchus nerka. Next base: position 70,939,456 of record NC_088408.1, on the reverse strand, counting down.
GACACATCAGCTTCCATCTCAAATCAAGAGAAGGCTACTAACGTTAACCTTAACCACACTGATCACCTTATGGCTAATGGCTAACCTTACATTTTTTTTTACCATATATCCACATTTGACTTTGGCTGGGTTATCTAGTGGAAACCCTGCCAGACGAAACAAGTTAACCGATAAAATTATTTATTTAATATATTTTAAATGGGCTTGTAAATTGGCTATCGGATCCATAGATAATGTTTTACAGCTCACAATGTTATCAGACAAATTGAGGGCGGCTAAGCGTTTTGATGTTTATTAGCAGTGTGCTATACACCCATATAATCCATTGCTAGCTACATGATTGACGCTGTGTTACCGTTCCATAATTCCTGTCATTGATGTTACAGCTTGGTATGATGTCGTCACGTTTTAATAGACTCTATACTAGGATTTATTAGCTACCTTTTCACCAGTTTACAAACCTGTTTGGTTTTGTCTGATGAGACAGAACGCGCGCATTGCGCAAGTCGTACTGTTTCTTTCATTCGATTGCTAGAATACATAGATCAACGCTGAAACTGGTGATAGTCTAAATGCCAGTTCTATAGTGATGATCCCACATTGATTCGAATGAGTTACGAGGTCATTAGGGTGATACAAAATTATAGGTAACTAAACTATGTTTATTTTTGAACCTGTCTGTGTCTGAATGGTGATGGATTAGTTCTCCACTCTTCACCTCTCATATGCTGACTCTACACCTGGTTCCTGAAGCACACAGTTGTGTTTTGTATAGCCAACCAGTATAAATAATTTGATTCATTCACTTTTGAGGGTGGGGGGGGGGGGACACTTGGCACTATTAAATCTGTTAGTAAAGAAGGAACACTGTCTTCTCTGTGTCACTTGTATCTGAGTAAGGACAAAAATGCCCAAAATAGATACTCCTCATACAGATCTGCTGCAGACTAATTCCTAAGGAAGGAATAATGATGACTGACATGCACTGAGATGTTATGAGGGCTCCTTATTTATTCTACTCTATGCTAGGTAACCCTCGTTATAAACAAAGCTGAGCCTTGTTTGTGTACTCCAACCTTGCCTTGCCCATTCACCCCCCTGCTACCTTCCTCTGTCACCCTGTGCCCAGCTGCTTTCAATGGATGCTCTGTTGCACTGCTTCCATGGCACTTCTCGGTACATAGTCACTCTTTATTTTATCACAGCCCCTCTATATCCTCATCTTATTGGGAATTTATGTCGTAGTGTTGTATTAGCCTAAAGAATAGCTACTGTCTCTTTGCGTTCATAATTTAGGCTAGTTTTATTTGACTGGTTTGTTTAAATTAGAAGTCGACCAATTATGATTTTTCAGCGCCGATGCCGATTATTGGAGGACCAAAAAAAAGCCGATACCGATTAATCGGCCAATTTTTTTTTGCTGTAATAGTGACAATTACAACAATACTGAATGGACACTCAATTTGGTTTAAATAATGCAAAAACAAAGTGTTGGAGAAGAAAGTAAAAGTGCAATATCTGCTATGTAAGAAAGCTAACGTTTCAGTTCCTTGCTCAGAACATGAGAACATATGAAAGCTGGTGGTTCCTTTTAACACGAGTCTTAAATATTCCCAGGTAAGACGTTTTAGGTTGTAGTTATTATAGGAATTTTAGGACTATGTCCCTCTATACAGTTTGTATTTCAATAACCTTTGACTATTGGATGTTCTTATAGGCACTTTAGTTTTGCCAGTGTAACAGTATAGCTTCCGTCCCTCTCCTCGCTCCTCCCTGGGCTCGAACCAGCAACACAACGACAACAGCCACCATCGAAGCAGCGTTACCCATGCACAGCAAGGGGAACAACTACTAGGAGGCTCAGAGCGAGTGACGTTTGAAACGCTATTAGCGCGCGCTAACTAGCTAGCCATTTCACTTCGGTTACACCAGCCTCATCTCGGGAGTTGATAGGCTTGAAGTCATAAACAGCGCAATGCTTGACGCACAACGAAGAGCTGCTGGCAAAACGCACGGAAGTGCTGTTTGAATGAATGTTTACGTGCCTGCTTCTGCCTACCACCGCTCAGTCAGATAATTGTATGCTTGTATGCTCAGTCAGATTATATGCAACGCAGGACACGCTAGATAATATCATCAACCATGTGTAGTTAACTAGTGATTATGATTGATTGTTTTTTATAAGATAAGTTTAATGCTAGCTAGCAACTTACCTTGGCTTACTGCATTTGCGTAACAGGCAGTCTCCTTGTGGAGTGCAACGAGAGAGAGGCAGGTCGTTATTGCGTTGGACTAGTTAACTGTAAGGTTGCAAGATTGGATCCCCCGAGCTGACAGGGTGAAATCTGTCATTCTGCCCCTGAACAAGGCAGTTAACCCACCGTTCCTAGGCCGTCATTGAAAATAAGAATGTGCTCTTAACTGACTTGCCTAGTTAAATAAAGGAATATAAAAAATCGGCGCCCAAAAATACAGATTTCCGATTGTTATGAAAACTTTAAATCGGCCCTAATTAATCGGCCATTCCAATTTATCGGTCGACCTCTAGTTTAAACCCTCTGCCATTGTTCTTGTTGTGAGTTAATGTATGTGGGTTGTTGATGGCAATGGGGCTGGGCACAGGTAAAGGGGCACAAATAGGCATATGTAGGCAACCCTCTTTTCATCCTGTCATTTTTGGAATAAATGTCATTGTTTTCAATTGGTATCATATTCCTTTCAGATGAGTTCTAAACTTCACAGAAGCATAACCTAGAGCAGCTCTTGTGTAATAGTAGTGTAGTACCCTACACTTGGTCCTTCTGTCAACATATTGCCCCAATACTAGAATGCCCTGTTCCACTTTCCACTGAGTCTCCTACATCTCAAGGTGACTCCCCATGTAAAACCTGTCTGGTAGCCTAACATCCAGGGCAGGCTGTGCCCTCAGCAACTGATGGGTGTGTGAACTACTGTGTAGTTCCACACAAAACTGTTTCCAATTAGGCCCAACTACCAGTCCTGAAACACCATCCCAATCCACAAGAGGTTGAACAAGTCGGACTGGTTTCTGTTCTTGTTTGTTGACTTACTGTCAATGTATACATAGTTTCAGGTCACTGTTAAACTGCAATTCCTACAAGATGACTGACTCCATAGCTGCTTTACTTGCGTTACTGTTTGAAAGTTTTCACCTGTGGAAATTCTTGGTGTAGTTGTTGTTTTTAAGGTTGCTGTGAATTTTAATTGAACAGCCTGCATATTACAATCAGCTAGGCTAGCTAGTCAATGGAACTGTCAGCGTCTCCTACACAATACTCCTATTTGAAAAGAAAGCATGCATATTGTTTTTAGTTTTATTGACTTAATCACAGAAAAACCAAAAGCAAACCAGTATTAGGCTTTGTTCACTTAATCCCTTAAAACAGTTGTGAAATTCCTTTGCTGTATATTTTGTTCGTGTTCCCTAGTTGAAATCTGTTTCTCTGTTCCTTCCTTCCCGTCAGGAATTTTTGCCTATCTAAACTACCATGTGCCACGGACTCGCCGGGAGATCCTGGAGATCCTCCTCAAAGGCCTGCTCCGTCTGGAGTACCGTGGCTACGACTCTGCCGGTGAGCTGATAGAGAGGCGGCTTGTGTCAACACACTGGCTGCGTCTGTCTCCATGTTTATCTGCTGCCTTTCCCTGTCACTGTAGACCCGTCGGCAGGCATCAGTTATTCTGCTGCTTATCTACAGGAGTCCATGTTTTTGTTCTTTCTCTCCTAATGATAAAAAAAGATTGTCCGTTGGCTTCACTGTATGCCCTAGTCTTGAGCAGGACTATCTAATCACAGTTACCTTTCTGCTCCGTCTGCTGTCAGACTGTAGCATGTGTAAAATAACTTCCAAAATCACACAACAGAGGCATATTTGAGTACTCTGTAGAAATACAATTTTCTCTCCTTGCCAGGTGTTGGAATTGATGGCGGGAACGGCAAGGAATGGGAGGCCAATGCCCGGTCTATTCAGCTGATCAAGCAGAGCGGAAAAGTGAAGGCTCTTGACGATGAGATCACCAGTAAGACTACATTTTATGTGTCTTTGACGGCTTATGTCTGTGTTCAGCATTTGTAAGAATGTTTACTGATTAGATAAGTGGATTTGACTGAAATGAATAGAAGTCATACAGTACAATGAAAATGGCTCAAACCTACTTCATGTAAGGTGCATTTGAATTGATGTATGAAGCTTGCCTTTCAACAGTGTTTGTGTTGGTCCCACAGAGCAGCAGGACATGGACATGGATGTGGAGTTTGATGTCCACCTTGGCATCGCCCACACTCGCTGGGCTACCCATGGTGCCCCCAGCCCTGTCAACAGCCACCCACAAAGGTCTGACAAGAGCAACGGTCAGTACTTTAGACATCTCCTAAACTTGTAGTAAAATGAAGGCCTCTCTTCGGTGTAGACAACACATTCTGCTAGATATTGACTGACTATATAGAGGAAATCGGGATTTCTTTTTTATTTATTTTGAAATTGTATTTTACCCCCTTTTTCTCCCCAATTTCGGTCTTGTCTCATCGCTGCAACTCCCCAATGGGCTCGGGAGGTGACGGTCGAGTCATGCGTCCTCTGAAACATGACCCACCAAACCGCGCTTCTGCCCACCCGACACGCAGGCGTCCCATCTAGCCATCTGGAAATGCAAATGCGCTACGCTAAATGCTAATAGCACTCGTTAAAACTCAAACGTTCATTAAAACACACATGCAGGGTACTGAATTAAAGCTACACTCGTTGTGAATCTAGCCAACAAGTCAGATTTTTAAAATGCTTTTCGGCGAAAGCATGAGAAGCTATTATCTGATAGCATGCAACACCCCGAAATACCTGAAGGGGACGTAAACAAAATAATTAGCATAGCCGGCGCTACACAAAACGCAGAAATAAAATATAAAACATTCATTACCTTTGACGAGCTTCTTTGTTGGCACTCCTATATGTCCCATAAACATCACTATTGGGTCTTTTTTTCCGATTAAATCTGTCCATATATACCCAAAATATCGATCTATGAAAAGTGTGTGATCCAGAAAAAAAGATTGTTTTAAAACGCAACGTCATTTTTTTAAATAAAAAAAGTTGACGATAAACTTTCACAAAACACTTCGAAATACTTTTGTAATCCAACTTTAGGTATTAGTAAACGTTAATAATCTATCAAATTGATCATGGGGCGATGTGTATTCAATAGCTCCACGTCTTCAAATCATGGTCGGAAATCTCTCTTCCAAAACATCCTGTCGGAGACCGGAAGGAATGAGGTCTCTCTTCCTCGTTTGACCAAGAAACAACCCCCAGGCAATTGACAAGACTGGCGACATCGTGTGGAAGCTGTAGGACTTGCAATCTCGGCCCCATCTAATTTGCTGAGCCATAAACAATACATGCAAGTGGCGCATTTATATATTTTCCACTTTTTCCTTGGGCTTTTCGACGAAACGCACATTCTGTTATAGTCACAGCCGTGATTTAACCAGTTTTAGAAACGTCAGAGTGTTTTATATCCACACATACTAATCATATGCATATACTATATTCCTGGCATGAGTAGCAGGACGCTGAAATGTTGCGCGATTTTTAACAGAATGTTCGAAAAAGTAAGCCCTAAGCTTAAGTGGTTATTAACCACCCGCTTAACCTGGAAGCCAGCCGCACCAATGTGTCGGAGGAAACTCTGCTCAACTGACGACGAGGTCCGCCTGCGGGCGCCTGGCCCGCCGTAAGAAGTCTTTAGAGCGCAATGAGCCAAGTAAGGCCCCCCGGCAAAGCCCTCCCCTAACCCTGACGTTGCTGGGCCAATTGTGCACCGCCCTATGGGACACGCGATCACGGCCGGTTGTGATACAGCCTGGGACCGAACCCAGGTCTGTAGTGACTCCTATAGCACTACGATGCAGTGCCTTAGACCGCTGCGCCACTCAGGAGGCCCAAATAGGGATGTTTTTATTAAAAAAGTGTATGTGTGTATCGTCTTTCTTTAGAGTTCATTGTCATTCATAATGGAATTATCACAAACTACAAAGACCTGCGGAAATTCCTGGTAAGCAGAGCAACATTTCAACATATTAAATGTTTTGCCTAAAGCAGTCTGTTTCTTTCATTAATCAAGACTACCAGCAAGAGTTATCAGACTTCCATGACTGACATTCTACCATTCCACAGGAGAGCAAGGGTTATGAGTTTGAGTCCGAGACAGACACAGAGACCATTGCCAAGCTGGTGAAGTACATGTATGACAACCGTGAGAGTGAAGACCTCAGCTTTGCTACTCTGGTGGAGAGAGTGACCCAGCAGCTGGTAAGAGCCTGTTTCTCTACAGAGATTCTCCTAAAACTGTCCAGAGATCAGGTCTCGTGATTAACACTGTTCTATCTTATCTCTTAGGAGGGAGCTTTTGTCCTAGTCTTCAAGAGTGTCCATTACCCTGGGGAGGCAGTAGGCACTCGGTACACTGCTACTACACTTCTAGTTACTCCTTGAATTGTAGAGGAATACTATCCAGTCATGATGCATCTTTAATTTTCTGTAATGATTGTAATTGTTTGTGTTTCTATGTAAATAGGAGGGGAGGTCCTCTGCTTATTGGGGTGAAAAGTGACCACAAGCTGTCCACAGATCACATTCCTATCCTGTATCGATCATGTACGTTATTAAAGTAACTGTTCTCAATGTCAGAATGGAAGAAGGTAAGCAGCTGTTGTGTGTCTAACGTACTGTATTGTATGTCCCCAGCCGGTAAAGACAAGAAGGGCTGCCCCACCCTGCCCAGGATGGAGCAGGACACCTGCCACACACTCTTCGCTGAGGACAAGAAGTCTGTGGAGTACTACTTTGCCTCTGATGCCAGGTCAGACTCCTCACTCTTTTACTCTATAGTAGTAATATCCCACTCATACATTGTTAGGTTTATTTTAGAATACCCTCAGAATCAGTCTAGACAATTGTTTGGTCAAGGTCTCCTCCTAGGAAAGTGGGAATGAACAACTTCATAACATTTGCACAACAACTAATTGGTGTTGACTGTTGCTCTGTTGTCATGGCAGCGCGGTGATTGAGCACACCAACCGGGTGATCTTCCTGGAGGATGATGACGTAGCAGCGGTGACGAATGGACGACTCACCATCCACCGCATCAAGCGTACAGCCGGAGACCACCCTGCCCGCGCCATCCAGACCCTGCAGATGGAGCTGCAGCAGATCATGAAGGGTGAGGGGAAGGTGGAGGGTAGAGGCTGGGTGCACAGCACTGTCATGGGTAACCCTCTGTAAAGACGATGGTGTTACTGAGGAATTGATGAGAGCCCTAGAATGCTTGTAATTGATTATTATCATTGTCAATATAGTCACAAATAGTACAGTATACAAGGGTGATATTTACTTTGGCCTCTACTGCACTCTACAGTAATAATGTAGAAACAATGCTTGTTATTGCAACACATAGCACTCACACAATTTCCCCTGCCTCTTTCAAGTATCTAAGGCCATATGTGTACAGGTACACCACCATATTCTAATGTTTCAGTATCCTGCCCTGTAATTTTAGTCCAGGAGCCTGTTTTTACTGTGCAACTGTAAATAGCAGCAGGTTTCAGATCTGTTGTACTTTTGAGGCGCACGCACACACACACACAGCTGGGTGTTTATGGGGTTGACTCTGGTCCCCAGGGAAGAGGCCTGCATCAAAGGTAAGGGCTCAGACACCCTGGCTCCATCGCAGAGATCACACCAAGCACTTCTATATTGAGCTCACTGCTTGGAAACATCAGTTTCCTGTGGAGTAGACTGTGACTAAAGCTTTCATGATCTGAATTCTCAGAGTTCTGCTATAAAGAGTTGATTTTCCTGCTGAAAATCAGATTTCTCCCACTTCTCCATGTCTCCAGCAGAGGATGCTGATACACTACCTGTCAGTTTCAGGAGACATTCCTTTGAGGTCCTGTCATTTAAGCCCCTGCCTCTCTCTCCTCCTAAGCCTCCATTCCAGGAGCTCTGCTGAAATAACCTAATTTGCATGACCTAAATTACGGTCAGCGCAAAAGCAGTCTGCAAAACATTCTCGTATTTCATTGTCACAAAGGGTGGTGCAAGGAAACCGCCATTTCCCTGTTGCCTCTTGTTTATTTTATTTAGTGAAGACATGCCTGATGATGTAAGTCTGCATTTAAAGACACAAGATCATTGTTATTTATCTCCTGTGTTATTTAACTCCCAACAGCTTATAAAAGGCTGAATTAGATCAGCAAAACAACATGGTTTCCAGACTGGCTTACTTTAGTAGTCATTATGTGGCAACAGTAACCTTTACAAAATATTTTTTTGTGATGTTGTTGAAGACTGAACCAATGTTTTTTTGGAATGCTTTTCAGGTAACTACAGCTCCTTTATGCAGAAGGAGATCTTTGAACAGCCAGAGTCTGTGGTTAACACCATGAGAGGAAGGGTCAACTTTGATGACAACACGGGTGAGATGACAGTTCCAGTGTAATACACAATGTCTGTCATTATACCCATCAAGGTCGTATCCTCATGATCAACTTCTATCTGAATACATACCAAGGAAAGGGATATTTGATTACTGTATTTTGATTGGCTGTTTCTGTTTGTGTCTGTAGTAATCCTGGGTGGACTGAAGGATCATATTAAAGAGATCCAAAGGTGTCGACGGCTCATCCTAATCGCCTGTGGCACCAGTTACCATGCTGGGGTGGCGGTGAGTACCAGATTCCCTCTTATAAAGGCAGCAATATTAGGTCACTGGCATAAAATCGCGTCGACCTGAGCCTAAGGCTTCAAGATAGGAAAAACAACTATACAAACAGAGACGTAAAAGTAAGTTATTGTACATGGAAACCTGTTTTTCAGTGTGGATGTCTTGTGTGTCCAGTACTGATGAACAGTGCTAATCTTTCCCTCTAGACTCGCCAGGTACTGGAGGAGCTGACTGAGCTGCCTGTTATGGTGGAGCTGGCCAGCGACTTCCTGGATAGAAACACACCAGTGTTCCGTGACGATGTCTGCTTCTTCATCAGCCAATCAGGTGGGAGGATCGGTGTAATCTGGAAGTGTCTCTTTCTCCAGGGACCTGAACATTGTCACGGTGTCTGTCTTTGTCTGTACACAATACGGCTTGTCTCGTACAAGCGATGCCTCATTCAAGTGCTCAGCCCTATGTTAATGCACCCAAAGCAACGTATAGGCTTGACGATATCCAGTATTCTTGTCTATAGAACCTGATATTGTAAGCAAGATATACACATAGTCCAGGTAGTGGTAACCTCCTTATAGTATTTAGCCTTTAGAGTGCTGATTGCATTGCTATCATTGTGTGCAGGTGAGACAGCAGACAGCCTGATGGCCCTGCACTACTGTAAGGAGAGAGGAGCCCTGACGGTGGGCGTCACCAACACAGTGGGCAGCTCCATCTCCAGAGAGACCGACTGTGGGGTGCACATCAACGCTGGGCCAGAGATAGGAGTGGCCAGCACCAAGGTGAGGGGACAGAGTCACTGCTGCTCGTAGCATAGCATTTCTCCAGACTGATGCCTTTCCTGTTGTTCACATACTGTTCTGTAGACACTCTGGCTGTTGAAACAGGAAACCTTCCCTTCACTATCCTCAGCTCTGGTCAAAAAAATGTCACTTCTGTGGTGGGAAATGCAGGCAGGTTTTTAAAATTATACCTTTATTTAACTAGGCAAGTCAGTTAAGAACAAATTCTTAATTTCAATGACTGCCTAGCACGACAGATTTTTACCTTATCAAATCCCTGAGTTGACCTTGCAACCTTTCGGTTACTAGTCCAACACTCTAACCACTAGGCTACCTGCCGCCCCAGGTTGAAGTGTCTGTGGAGACTCTCCATTCTGGGTAGACTGTTAGTATTCTCTCAGGGTGGGGAAAATCCTCTATCCAGCTCCATTGTGTTTCAGGTGGTCAGACGGCACAAAGTTTTTTGGAGATGAGTGGAACTCACTACTGAGTTCCAAACAGCCTCTGGAAGCAACGTCGGCACAATAACTGTTCGTCGGGAGCTTCATGAAATGGGTTTCCATGGCCGAGCAGCCACACACAAGCCTAAGATCAGCATGTGCAATGCCAAGCGTCAGCTGGAGTGGAGTAAAGCTTGCCGCCATTGGACTCTGAATCAGTGGATACGCATTCTCTGGAATGATAAATTACATTTCACCATATGGCGTCTGACGGACGACTCAAGTTTGGCGGATGCCAGGATAACGCTACCTCCCCCAATGCATAGTGCCAACTGTAAAGTTTGGTTGGGGAGGAATAATGGTCTTGTGCTGTTTTTCATGGTTCGGGCTAGGCCCCTTAGTTCCAGTGAAGGGAAATCTTAATGCTACAGCATTCTAGACAATTCTGTGCTTCCAACTTTGTGGCAACAGTTTGGGTAAGGCCCTTTCCTGTTTCAGCATGACAATGGCCCCTTGTGTAAAGCTGTATACAGAAATGATTTGTTGAGGCCGGAGTGGAAGAACTTGACTGGCCTGCACAGAGCCCTGACCACAACCCCATCGAATACATTTGGAATGAATTGGAACACCAACTGTGCGCCAGGCATAATTGCCCAACATCAGTGCCCAACCTCACTAATGCTCTTGTGGCTGAATGGAAGCAAGTCCCCCTACCAATGTTCCAACATCTAGTGGAAGCATTCCCAGAAGAGTGGAGGCTGTTATCGCAGCAAAGGAGGGACCAACTACATATTAATGCCCATGATTTTGGAATGTAAGGTTTGACAAGCAGGTGTCCACATACAGTTGGTCATGTAGTGTACTTCATTTTGCAATAACAGGACCTTTATGCCAATATACTGCACGGTTGGTTTTCTGTGTAGTTAATGCAAACCCTGAAGCACTTGGGGACTAATGTCAATACATAGTGCATGTACAGTTGAAGTCTGAAGTTTACATACACTTAGGTTGGAGTCATTAAAATGTTTTTCAACCACTCCACACATTTCTTGTTAACAAACTATAGTTTTGGCAAGTGGTTTAGGACAACTACATTGTACATGATACAAGTCATTTTTCCAACAATTGTTTACAGACAGATTATTGAACTTATAATTCACTGTATCACAATTCCAGTGGGTCAGAAGTTCACATGCACTAAGTTGAATGTGCCTTTAAACAGCTTGGAAAATTCCAGACAATTATGTCATGGCTTTAGAAGCTTCTGGTAGGCTAATTGACATACTTTGAATCAATTGGAGGTGTACCTGTGGATGTATTTCAAGGCCTACCTTCAGACTCAGTGAATCTGCTTGACATCATGGGAAAATCAAAATAAATCAGCCAAGACCTCAGAAAGAAATGTAGACCTCCACAAGGTCTGGTTCATCCTTGGGAGCAGTTTCCAAATGCCTGAAGGTACCACGTTCATCTGTACAAACAATAGTACACAAGTATAAACACCATGGCCGTCATACCGCTCAGGAAGGAGACTCGTTCTTTCTCCTAGAGATGAACATACTTTCATGCGAAAAGTGCAAATCAATCCCAGAACAACAGCAAAGGACCTTGTGAAGATGCTGGAGGAATCCTGTACAAAAGTATCTATATCCACAGTAAAAATGAGTCCTATATCGACATAACCTGATAGGCCGCTCAGCAAGGAAGAAGCCACTGCTCCAAAACCGCCATAAAAATGCCAGACTACAGGTAGCAACTGCACATGGGGACAAAGATCGTACTTTTTGGAGAAATGTCCTCTGGTCTGATGAAACAAAAATAGAACTGTTTGGCCATAATGACCATCGTTTTGTTTGGAGGAGAAGGGGGAGGCTTGCAAGCCGAAGAACACCATCCCAACCGTGACGCACGGGGGTGGCTGCATCATGTTGTGGGGGTGCTTTGCTGCAGGAGGGACTGGTGCACTTCACAAAATAGATGGCATCATGAGGAATGAAAATGATGTGGATATATTCAAGCAACATCTCAAGACATCAGTTATGAAGTTAAAGCTTGGTTGCAATTGCGTCTTCCAAATGGACAATGTCCCCAAGCATACTTCCAAAGTTGTGGCAAAATAGCTTAAGGACGACAAAGTCAAGGTACTGGAGTGGCCGTCACAAAGCCCTGACCTCAATACCATTAGAAAATGTGTGGGCAGAACTGAAAAAGCGTGTGTGAGCAAGGAGGCCTACAAATCTGACTCAGTTACACCTGCTCTGTCAGGAGGAATGGGCCAAAATTCACCCAACTTATTGTGGGAAGCTTCTGGAAGGCTACCCAAAACATTTGACCCAAGTTAAACAATTTAAAGGCAATGCTACCAAATACTAATTGCGTGAATGTCAACTTCTGACCCACTGGGAATGTGATGAAATAAATAAAACCTGAAAAAAATAATTATCTCTACTATTATTCTGACATTTCACATTCTTAAAATAAAGTGGTGATCCTAACTGACCTAATACAGGGAATTTTTACTAGGATTAAATGTCAGGAATTGTGAAACTGAGTTTAAATGTATTTGGCTACGGTGTATGTAATCTTCCGACTTCAACTGTAGTTAACCCCTCTTTCTCTTGAAATGAGAACTTCCCCTCAGAAGTTTCTGGATCCTTTCGGAAGAGGTTATTTGAAACCCCTATATGCCACTGCCCTACACAAAACGCATAGTGCCTGATATTCTCATTTTTACACTGTAAAATGTAGGAATCCATGGTTCCCCTCTACTCTAAGCAGTCATCCTACAGTTTTCCGGAGTGGGGATGTAGATGACTGGAGTGAGTTCCATTCAGCAGTGGAGTTCCAGTCCCAGCTGCAGAGAAAAAGAGAGGCGGGTCCCTCCCTTCTCAGGCTTGGCTCAGGGACCCTCCAGTAGGTCCAAGTCATCAGCACAGAGCAGAAATCCTTCAGAGCACGTCTCAAAGACTCCATCCTTTACTGCTTGGCTGGCCCAGGCCCACACACCCAACCCAGAACATCATAGCTCCTCACGTCAGAGGAAATGAAGTATTTCACCTACTGCTCAATACACGCTCCCGCTGTCTCTGTTTGTGGTAACTTTTCATAATAATAATATTATTAAGATGAACTTTCTGGGGGACATTCAACTGGATGCTTCTGATGACGTTTTGTTTTTATGATTCGTCCCAGAATCAAGGCTTTCCTCAGAACTAGGCCTGCTGAACAACGTCCGGGTGAATGAAAGGGGTGGTTTTGCTCAGCTCCACACCTCTTGTATATATTTCACCACTCACTTCACCGCCTTAGCCAAACAATGGTGATTGTGGGAGTGAATGTAAGAAAATGAGAGCCTCCTGTAGTCTTTGTCCAAATAGAACATTTGGAGCATGCTTGTACACTTTAAAAAATATATTTTATGTAACTGCTTGTCATGCTGTACTGCCTGACATGAGAAGGAATGCTGCAGCAGATTGAGGCCTCTGGGACATGGTTCCGTCAGTGTGTGACAGGCTAGCATGTGGCGTGAGCTGCTTTTCTCTGTCCACATTCTGGACAGAGTGATGGGGGCTTTAACATGGAAGAGGACCGTGGCTGTGGCTTTAATATGTGGATTAAATGCACTGCCACAAATCTGAGTGGATGGCGAGGATTGTCAGAGTTGTGAGGCCCTGTGGTTGCACTGCTGTCAATGAAAATAGCTGCGTGAATGTTTTACAACCATGCCCGTGGGCCTTGGCTTTAGATGCTGGCACTCCTGTGTCCAGGGGTCCTGTCAAATGACTTGGCTCCTCTTGAAGAACATTGATTTAAATCTCCCAAACGGGTTCAGCGAGTCTTCTAATATCATCCTCCCTCCAAGAGTGGGAAGGATGATGACTGCAGGCTTGGGCTGAGATGTGGGGGTTTGTGAGTGGTAGTGCCATTTTTCAGAAGCATAAACATGAAGCGCATCATGGTTTTACTCTCTTCAGTTCTAGTTAAGGCCAGCTGTTTACGTGCTGTTTGTTTTTCTGGTGTCTTATTGTCAGGGGATGTGTTCATCGGTAGCGTTGCCAGATTGTGTGCTCATAATGCTAGCTAGCTCTCCACTGTCCTGTCCTGCAGTAAAGGGCATATGGGTTTCCAGCCCAGCTCTCCATCCACATTTCATCAGGTCCACATTATTGTGGAGCTGGAGACCAGCGCTGGCAACCAGAGCAGGCGGACAAGACGCTACAGCTCCAATAACTGTACTGCAAAGCAAACAACGGGGGGATTTGCCAACCCAGGCGTGTTGCTGAGCTCAGGGTTCTGTCAACTCTGGCCCAGGATAGAGAGTGACGACTGTTAGAGGATGCCTTTTGTTTAAATCCAGCAGCCCTAGATAGGTGAGAATCACATTTCTGAGAGGGAACAGCAGCTGGGCGACACCTGGGACCTCAAGCTTTCTGTACTGTCTGATATCTCCCGGAGCATTAAATGCATTATGTCTGTGTGTATTCTGTTTTGCAGGCCTACACCAGTCAGTTTGTGGCTCTGATCATGTTTGCGCTGTTGATGTGTGATGACAGGATCTCCATGCAGCCACGGCGACGTGAGATTATCCAGGGACTGAGAGTTCTGCCAGGTAGGCCAGACCACATGCACATCTTCCAAGACATTGCATTGTACTGTTCATGACCATAAACGCTAATGTCGGTGTGACGCTCACAGGGATGTGCAGATTCTTTGACACTTGTTGTCCTGACCTACTGTAATATAGACAGCAGTAGGTAATGGTCGGGGTTAATGGTCGGAGTCGGGTACAGTGGTTCCTCCTTTTAAAAGTTGTCATACTGCAGCACACCTTGCGGGCTGCTGCAGCATTTTATTTAATTGTCAGTCATTTTTACCATAAATGCACGTTAGTGCTAGTTTGACCACCAGAGGTCAAAATGTTTATCTTTGAGAAACATTTGATAGTCTTCAATATTGGCATTACTAGAGAATTTAAAACCTTTTTTTGTAAGAACATAGTATATGGGATTGATTTTAAGAAATGTTGCTTAATTAATTTGATTAACATTATGGTGTTTCTATTCCAAGAAAAACTAAACCCTTAGGGTTTCCGTTAGGATGTAACGTAAAATATGGCGCCATACAACGTGATGGTTGGGAGTAGGCTACAGTTCTAAGAACATAAGAGGATTGGCGGATTCAAAATTAATATCTAAGGGTCATAACATTTCCACACCCTAATTGTAGTGTAACCAATACCCAAACGGTGATTCAGTGAAAATAAAAATCTCATTGATTTATCAAGACCAGTCCTATGCTTGTCTCAGAGCAGCGAGAAATGATGCTGAAATAGTTATTGCTTCAAATCCTATTGCTTCTAACATCAATATGCTTTTTAAATAAATTAGACCTACACCACTTCAGCACATTACTCAACACTAGTGAGACTCATTTTTCCTACAGTAGGCTTACAGTACATCTAAATAAAATAAAAAGATGTTGTTTCAATGACATGACTCCGCCAATAGTTATATTTAGAGGATTGGAGGATTCTAAATTAATATCTATGGGGCATTTTTCATTAGGATCTGTGAGAATATCTAAGTGGCTTTTGTATAATTCTAAATTAATAATATAATTGCTTTGTTTAAAAATGTACAATATTTTGGAGATTATTTTATTTTCATTTAACCTAGAGTGAGCGAGGAGGGGGGGGGGGATAAAAGCCATTCTTGAACATGGGGTGAGACATTCGGAAGGCCCCATCCACAAAAATGTTCATGCTGATCAATTGCCTTGCACAAAGTATCAAAATACAGAGAGGTGTTGGTAAAGGTATATTGATTGTCCTGCTAATAGCTCATAATGGAGTATTATAATACTGTACATGGTGTCCAGGTCAGGATAACCAAAACATTTATTTAATAAATAAAATCAGAATGAATGTTGGTACTTATTTATTTTGATCCAAAGCCATGAATGAGTGAGTCACTGAGCTTTATGTAGGTGCCAAGGCTATATGATTGTGCCATCAACTTAATTATGAATCACTTTTATATTTTGTATATATTTTTTTAGATTATATTTATTAAAAAAAAAAAAAATTGAAAGATTTGTAATCTGAATAAAGGGAAAAATAAGATTTGTGAAGGCCAAAACATTTATTTCTGTTTTTGGAGGGAGAGAAACACTGGGCCAATTGTGCGCTGCCCTATGGGACTCCCAATCCCGGTCGGATGTGATACATAATACTTTTTCCCCTTCCACATGTATTAGGTTCCAATTGATAAATGTATTTTTTATCAATTAGGATATTTGAGTTTAACCACAATATTTTATGTATTATTTGTTCTGTTTTTTTTCTGGTGGATTAAACTGAAATTGCAACCAATCACGGCCGGTTGTGATACAGCCAACCTAACTAAGAAATACATTTGACGATAGAATTCTCCCCCCACCCTCATACTAGGCAAGTCTATTGTCCTGCTAATGGCCCAAATGGCGCTGTACAACATGGCCGTGTGTTTGGAAGAGTATTTTCCAGTAAGCAACCATTTGTTTACCTTCATTGGCCTACATTTACATTTACATTTAAGTCATTTAGCAGACGCTCTTATCCAGAGCGACTTACAAATTGGTGCTTTCACCTTATGACATCCAGTGGAACAGCCACTTTACAATAGTGCATCTAGGTCTTTTAAGGGGGAGGGGGTGAGAAGGATTACTTTATCCTATCCTAGGTATTCCTTAAAGAGGTGGGGTTTCAGGTGTCTCCGGAAGGTGGTGATTGACTCCGCTGTCCTGGCGTCGTGAGGGAGTTTGTTCCACCATTGGGGGGCCAGAGCAGCGAACAGTTTTGACTGGGCTGAGCGGGAACTGTACTTCCTCAGTGGTAGGGAGGCGAGCAGGCCAGAGGTGGATGAACGCAGTGCCCTTGTTTGGGTGTAGGGCCTGATCAGAGCCTGGAGGTACTGAGGTGCCCCCCCTCACAGCTCCGTAGGCAAGCACCATGGTCTTGTAGCGGATGCGAGCTTCAACTGGAAGCCAGTGGAGAGAGCGGAGGAGCGGGGTGACGTGGAGAGAACTTGGGAAGGTTGAACACCAGACGGGCTGCGGCGTTCTGGATGAGTTGTAGGGGTTTAATGGCACAGGCAGGGAGCCCAGCCAACAGCGAGTTGCAGTAATCCAGATGGGAGATGACAAGTGCCTGGATTAGGACCTGCGCCGCTTCCTGTGTGAGGCAGGGTCGTACTCTGCGGATGTTGTAGAGCATGAACCTACAGGAACGGGCCACCGCCTTGATGTTAGTTGAGAACGACAGGGTGTTGTCCAGGATCACGCCAAGGTTCTTAGCGCTCTGGGAGGAGGACACAATGGAGTTGTCAACCGTGATGGCGAGATCATGGAACGGGCAGTCCTTCTTCCCCGGGAGGAAGAGCAGCTCCGTCTTGCCGAGGTTCAGCTTGAGGTGGTGATCCGTCATCCACACTGATATGTCTGCCAGACATGCAGAGATGCGATTCGCCACCTGGTCATCAGAGGGGGGAAAGGAGAAGATTAATTGTGTGTCGTCTGCATAGCAATGATAGGAGAGACCATGTGAGGTTATGACAGAGCCAAGTTACTTGGTGTATAGCGAGAATAGGAGAGGGCCTAGAACAGAGCCCTGGGGGACGCCAGTGGTGAGAGCGCGTGGTGAGGAGACAGATTCTCGCCACGCCACCTGGTAGGAGCGACCTGTCAGGTAGGACGCAATCCAAGCATGGGCCGCGCCGGAGATGCCCAACTCGGAGAGGGTGGAGAGGAGGATCTGATGGTTCACAGTATCGAAGGCAGCCGATAGGTCTAGAAGGATGAGAGCAGAGGAGAGAGAGTTAGCTTTAGCAGTGCGGAGTGCCTCCGTGATACAGAGAAGAGCAGTCTCAGTTGAATGACTAGTCTTGAAACCTGACTGATTTGGATCAAGAAGGTCATTCTGAGAGATAGCGGGAGAGCTGGCCAAGGACGGCACGTTCAAGAGTTTTGGAGAGAAAATAAAGAAGGGATACTGGTCTGTAGTTGTTGACATCGGAGGGATCGAGTGTAGGTTTTTTTCAGAAGGGGTGCAACTCTCGCTCTCTTGAAGACGGGAGGGACGTAGCCAGCGGTCAGGGATGAGTTGTTGAGCGAGGTGAGGTAAGGGAGAAGGTCACCGGAGATGGTCTGGAGAAGAGGAGGGGATAGGGTCAAGCGGGCAGGTTGTTGGGCGGCCGGCCGTCACAAGACGCGAGATGTCATCTGGAGAGAGAGGGGAGAAAGAGGTCAGAGCACAGGGTAGGGCAGTGTGAGCAGAACCAGCGGTGTCGTTTGACTTAGCAAACGAGGATCGGATGTCGTCGACCTTCTTTTCAAAATGGTTGACGAAGTCATCTGCAGAGAGGGAGGAGGGGGGATTCAAGAGGGAGGAGAAGGTGGCAAAGAGCTTCCTAGGGTTAGAGGCAGATGCTTGGAATTTAGAGTGGTAGAAAGTGGCTTTAGCAGCAGAGACAGAGGAGGAAAATGTAGAGAGGAGGGAGTGAAAGGATGCCAGGTCCGCAGGGAGGCGAGTTTTCCTCCATTTCCGCTCGGCTGCCCGGAGCCCTGTTCTGTGAGCTCGCAATGAGTCGTCGAGCCACGGAGCGGGAGGGGAGGACCGAGCCGGCCTGGAGGATAGGGGACATAGAGAGTCAAAGGATGCAGAAAGGGAGGAGAGGAGGGTTGAGGAGGCAGAATCAGGAGATAGGTTGAGAAGGTTTGAGCAGAGGGAAGAGATGATAGGATGGAAGAGGAGAGAGTAGCGGGGAGAGAGAGCGAAGGTTGGGACGGCGCGATACCATCCGAGTAGGGGCAGTGTGGGAAGTGTTGGATGAGAGCGAGAGGGAAAAGGATACAAGGTAGTGGTCGGAGACTTGGAGGAGAGTTGCAATGAGGTTAGTGGAAGAACAGCATCTAGTAAAGATGAGGTCGAGCGTATTGCCTGCCTTGTGAGTAGGGGGGAAGGTGAGAGGGTGAGGTCAAAAGAGGAGAGGAGTGGAAAGAAGGAGGCAGAGAGGAATGTGTCAAAGGTAGACGTGGGGAGGTTAAAGTCGCCCAGAACTGTGAGAGGTGAGCCGTCCTCAGGAAAGGAGCTTATCAAGGCATCAAGCTCATTGATGAACTCTCCGAGGGAACCTGGAGGGCGATAAATGATAAGGATGTTAAGCTTGAAAGGGCTGGTAACTGTGACAGCATGGAATTCAAAGGAGGCGATAGACAGATGGGTAAGGGGAGAAAGAGAGAATGACCACTTGGGAGAGATGAGGATCCCGGTGCCACCACCCCGCTGACCAGAAGCTCGGGTGTGCGAGAGCACGTGGGCGGACGAAGAGAGAGCAGTAGGAGTAGCGGTGTTGTCTGTGGTGATCCATGTTTCCGTCAGTGCCAAGAAGTCGAGGGACTGGAGGGAGGCATAGGCTGAGATGAACTCTGCCTTGTTGGCCGCAGATCGGCAGTTCCAGAGGCTACCGGAGACCTGGAACTCCACGTGGGTCGTGCGCGCTGGGACCACCAGATTAGGTGGCCGCGCCATGCGGTGTGGAGCGTTTGTATGGTCTGTGCAGAGAGGAGAGAACAGGGATAGACAGACACATAGTTGACAGGCTAGAGAAGAGGCTACGCTAATGCAGAGGAGATTGGAATGACAAGTGGACTACACGTCTCGAATGTTCAGAAAGTTAAGCTTACGTAGCAAGAATCTAATTGACTAAAATTATTAAAATGATACAGTACTGCTGAGGTAGGCTAGCTGCGTTGTTGACACTACCCTAATCAAGTCGTTCCGTTGAGTGTGAAGTTTCTACAATGCTGCTATTCGGGGCTAGCTGGCTAGCTAGCAGTGTTGGTTACGTTACGTTGCGTTAGGAGAACGACAATAGCTGGCTAGCTAACCTAGAAAATCGCTCTAGACTACACAATTATCTTTGAAACAAAGACGGCTATGTAGCTAGCTATGTAGCTAGCTACGATCAAACAAATCACACCGTTGGGACTGTAATGAAATGAAATGAAAATGTGATACTACCTGTGGAGCGAAGCGGAATGCGACCGGAATGCGAAAGTTCTATTCAGTAGACGTTGGCTGGCTGTTGGCTAGCTAGGAGTGTCTCCTACGTTAAGGACGACAAAATAGCTGGCTAGCTAACCTCGGTAAATTAAGATAATCACTCTAAGACTACACACTCTAACTACACAATTATCTTGGATACGAAGACAGCAAAGACAACTATGTAGCTAGCTAATACTACACTAATCAAGTCGTTCAGTTGAGTGTGATAGTTACTACAGTGCTACGGTAGCCGGTGAACGTATGCTAGCTGGCTAGCTGCTAGGCAGATAGGAGGACGACGAAATACGATAATAACGCAATTATCACTCTAAGACTCCACGCTCTAAACTACACAATTATCTTGGATACGAAGACAGCAAAGACAACTATGTAGCTAGCTAATACTACACTAATCAAGTCGTTCAGTTGAGTGTGATAGTTACTACAGTGCTACGGTAGCCGGTGAACGTATGCTAGCTGGCTAGCTGCTAGGCAGATAGGAGGACGACGAAATACGATAATAACGCAATTATCACTAAGACTCCACGCTCTAAACTACACAATTATCTTGGATACGAAGACAGCAAAGACAACTATGTAGCTAGCTAACACTACACTAATCAAGTCGTTCAGTTGTGTGATAGTTACTACAGTGCTACGGTAGACGGTGAACGTGTTGGGCAGATAGGAGGACGACGAAATACGATAATTACGCAATTATCTTTGATACAACGACGGCTATGTAGTGTGAGCGTACCAAGTAATTAGGCGTCACTCTAAAGCGGGAAGGTGGAATAAACGAGTCAGGAAAAAGGTTTTTCTGATTGAACACGGTTCTCTATTGAGTATTTTGTCAACAAAAACATTCAAACATAATCAATGAAAAATCTTCCAAGGAAAAACACACATCTTCTTCTCCAGATGAAACAAGAACACAATAGGATAATCTTTAAACTACAACAAACATAAATCACGGTTTTGTCACCGTCTTAGTGGTTCTTTCAGCACAGCTTCTCTCTCTCGGTGGCCATCTTCCAGAGATAGTTTCCCCCTCTCTCTTCTGGTTCCATTCTCTCTTTTATAGGGGAGGGAGAGTATCTCATTAGTACAGTCAGCTGTGCTTAATTGACTCTGGTTACCTTGTCTCCCAGGCTCTGTTGGGCAACTATCCATGAGCCCAGCCTGCCCTCTAGTGGTCCGTCCACATACCTTCCCCCCAGGACCGAACCGGAGGGTCGGGCGCCAGACGCACCGTCTTGGTCGCGGTCGGGACAGCGCGTCTGCATTCCCGTTCCTCGATCCGGCCCTGTGGATGACATGGAAAGAGAATGGTTGTAAAGACAAAACCATCTGGCTATTCTGTTGTTATTGTTTCTCTTACCAGCCATCCACGTGAGGGGCGCATGGTCAGTAACTAATGCAAACCTCCGACCCAGTAGGTAGTACCGGAGATAATCGAGGGCCCACTTGATGGCTAAGGCCTCTTTCTCTACGGTCGCATATCTCTGTTCCCGATCGCTGAGTTTCCTACTAATGAAGAGAATCGGCTTCTCTGCTTCACCTTTACCCTGAGCTAGTACGGCCCCGAGCCCTGTATCCGAGGCGTCGACCTGCACAATGAACTCTTGTGAGAAGTCCGGAGCCTGTAGAACGGGATCAGAACACAGGCCATCTTTTAACAATTGAAAGGCCTCTTCCGTCTCGTCTTTCCACTCTACCTGGTTTGGCAGGTTTTTCCTAATGAGGTTTGTGAGGGGTTGGCAATGGTTGCATATCCCGGGATAAAACGGCGATAATATCCTGTTATCCCTAAGAAGGCCCGAACGTCTTGCTTGGTCCGGGGTCGAGGCCCGTCACGAATTGCCCTGGTCTTCTCTGCCTGTGGGCGTATTTTCCCATTCCCCACGGTGTACCCCAGGTATTCCGCTTCGGACAAACCCAGGCAGCATTTATTTGGATTGGCTGTCAACCCTGTGGCTTCCAAACTCACGAGCACCTTCTTGCCGGGTTCAGTGTGGATATGGTGGAACAGGACATCTGTTTGTCCTGTGAATGGAGAGAATATTCGACCGAAGTTCATAATCAGCTTGTCTAGCTGTCTTGACTGCTCCGGTAGGAGAGTTTGGCCACGGCGCACCTGTGGTAGAGCCTCCTCTTTTCCTTTGCCCTCCAGGGCCATCAAAGCCACCTCCTCCTCTCGTCCATGGTATGTCTTCAGCAGGTTTATGTGATAGATTTGGACCTTCTTCCTCCTGTCAGGTTGCTTGATGAGGTAATTGACCAGTGAGACCCTTTTCATTACCTCGTAGGGCCCCCTCCACTGCGCCAGCAAGCGATGTTCGGCCGTGGGCACAAGCACCATCACTTTCTCTCCCACGGTGAACTCACGGGGGGTCGCAGACTTATCATAGGCCCGGCCTTGGGTCCTTTGGGCCTTCTCCATATGCTCCTTGACTATGGGCCACACTGCTGACAGGCGGTCTCTCATCAGGGTAACGTGTTCTATTGTGGATCGAAAGGGGCATGGTTGGGTCTCCCAGGTCTCCTTGGCTAAGTCGAGGATTCCTCGACAGGGTCTGCCATAGAGCAATTCAAACGGAGAGAATCCAGTGGATGCCTGGGGTACTTCTCGCAGAGAAGTGTGGGAGAAGCATGTCCCAGTTTTTCCCGTCTCGGGACACCACCCTTCTCAACATGCTTTTTATCGTTTTGTTCAAGCGTTCACACAACCCGTCTGTTTGAGGGTGGAATATGCTTGTACGTATCTGTTGAACCTGATATAACCGACACAAGTCCTTCATCAACCGGGACATGAACGGGGTTCCTTGATCAGTCAAGATAGTCTTGGGGAGGCCCACACGAGAGAACATCAGGAATAACTCCTTGGCAATTCCCTTTGACGACATGTTACGCAGGGGTATGGCCTCCGGGAACTTGGTAGCGTAATCTATAACCACTAGGATGTACTCGTGTCCTCTGGCGGATTTTGGGAGGGGTCCTACGAGGTCCATAGCTATGCGTTCAAAGGGAGTCTCTATGATGGGGAGAGGAATCAAAGGGTTACGTAGGTGTGGCCGTGGGGCTGTACGTTGACATTGATCACACGTCCTACAATACCTGGCCACATCCCGGGTGACCGGGGCCAATAGAATCTCTGCATGATTCTGTCAATAGTCTTGTCTCGTGCCAGGTGTCCTCCTAGGACGTGGGAATGGGCTAACTGTAGAACTGTATCTCTGTATGGCCTAGGCACCATTAGTAATTCCTGGTTTTCCCCTTCGTCGCACGACCCAGTATAAGAGACCCCGCCTGATTGCATAGTAAGGAAGAGGGGGCTCACCTGATCCGTCGACGTTCCTCCCGTCGATCACCTTCACCTTCCTCATGGCCTCCCTTAGGTCTGGGTCTCTATGCTGCGAGGTGCCGAACTGTCCCTTTAATTCCTGGGGCAGGTCGACCTCGGTAGAGGGATGTGGAGGTTGTTCCACATCCCCATCAGGGGTGACCGAGGAGAATCCCTTCCAGGTTCCCTCCTCGGATGGAGCTTCAAATATATCCCTTAGCGCCTGGTTGCTCCTTCCTTCCTGCGTTGTGTATAGCCCTTCACATGTGTCTTCATCGGTGGTTTCTTGGAATATCTGTCGTAAACGTTGGGTCGCTATTTCTTCCTCTGCTGCAGAGGACGAGGACGCGGCTACGTCTCCTTGTAGGACTACTACCTCGGGCTTGGATTTTCTCTTCTTTCCTGTCCCCCTTCTTCCCGTGCATAACGTCATCTGCCGAAGCTCCTTATATAAGGGACAGTCTCTCCCGATCAATAATGGCACCTTCAGCTGCGGCACTTTCCCGGCCCTGACTGTACACCTTCCTTTTGGAGTGAGAATAGGCAGATTCACAGTGGGGTAATAGTGGGTGTCTCCATGGATACAGGATACGGCTACTTTGTCTGGTAGCAGTGTTGCGGAGGTCACCATCCGCTCCTCTACTAACGTAACCATACTTCCCGAGTCGAGAATAGCTACCACATCTTGTCCTTCGACTTGCACCGGAATCTCTGAGGCTGGGGCTATCTCTGCTAACCAACAGTGTTGATCCTGCCCCCTCAAAACGGGATGTGTGGGGGTAGGCAGTGATGACTCCGTGACCATGGGCTCATCCTTGCTAGGACATTGTGGGGCATAATGGTTGGGAGACTGACATTTATAACACCGACCCTGCTGTGTGGTGGCTGACTTCTCCCACCTCCGGGAGGGGCTTGGACGTTTCGGTGGCGAGCGCGCCGGGGTGAGTCGTGGTACGGGATTGCAAGACTCCTTCCGTTCCTCCTTGTCACTTTTTAACAACTCCCCTGTAGACCGATATGTTTCCACCGCCTGGGCTATGTCGTCGGCTGACAACGGGTTGGCTTGCCCCACAACCCTTTTAAGTCACTGGGTAATTCTCTCAATATCTTGTCCACTACGAGAGTCTCTATCACATGTCCTACTCCCTTTCCAGGTTCTAGCCACTGTTTCGTCAGTCGTATTAAGGCGAAGATCTGGGCACGGACGGGTTGATCAGCTGTATAGGTCCATTGATGGAACTTTACAGCCCTATCTCTGGCAGTCAGCTGGTACCGGGACAGGATCTCGGTTTTTAGTCGCCCATAGTCCGCAGCTTCGTGGGAATCCAGGTCAAAATAGGCTTCCTGAGCCACCCCGGTCAAAAGAGGGGCTAATGCGCTCGCCCATTCTGTGGGCGGCCACTCTTCCAAGGTGGCCGTCCTTTCAAGGTCATGAGGAAGGCCTCAATATCATCCTCCTTGAGAGACGAGGTAAGATGGCGTGAGCAGCCGCTCTTGGCTTAACTCTAGGTTCTTCTAGTCGGCTCAGCTGTTGTTGCAGGAGTTCTATGGTTGTCTGCTGTGCTGTGAACAATTGTTGTAGTAGGGCGTTATCCATCGTTCTTGAATGGTTCCTCCGGGTCTACTGGAAGAATCTTGATTTACTCACTTATCCTTGTGTCACTCGTCCACCTAATGCCTGCATCCTCCACCAATGTGAGCGTACCAAGTAATTAGGCGTCACTCTAAAGCGGGAAGGTGGAATAAACGAGTCAGGAAAAAGGTTTTTCTGATTGAACACGGTTCTCTATTGAGAGTATTTTGTCAACAAAAACATTCAAACATAATCAATGAAAAATCTTCCAAGGAAAAACACACATCTTCTTCTCCAGATGAAACAAGAACACAATAGGATAATCTTTAAACTACAACAAACATAAATCACGGTTTTGTCACCGTCTTAGTGGTTCTTTCAGCACAGCTTCTCTCTCTCGGTGGCCATCTTCCAGAGATAGTTTCCCCCTCTCTTCTGGTTCCATTCTCTCTTTTATAGGGGAGGGAGAGTATCTCATTAGTACCGTCAGCTGTGCTTAATTGACTCTGGTTACCTTGTCTCCCAGGCTCTGTTGGGCAACTATCCATGAGCCCAGCCTGCCCTCTAGTGGTCCGTCCACAGTAGCTAGCTAAGAAGAAATTGCTAAGATTAGACAAATCAGACCGTTGTACTATAATGAAATGTAATGAAAAAGTTATACAACCTGCAGACCGAAGGAGACCGAAGCGCGGATGCGACCGGCTCGCTCCAACCCGGAAGCAAATTTGTTCCAATATTTCTGTCATTCGGTGATATTTATTCCCATAGTAATTTGTTATGGATCTGTAAGGAAATAGACATCTCTGTTTTGAAAGAGTATTTTTACCATTTTATTAACGAAAGCAGAAAGATGCTGATAAAGCATATACTGTACAGTACTTCTTCGTCTGACATTTTGCGGTTGAATAAGGTCGCCCACGCGCACTTTAAACATTTGGATAATAAAACATTTAAATTATTTTGAAGATGGAAGCCATCTGCATTTGTTTATTAGGCTACTGTGCAGTCTGACAAGTAAACATGGTAAAGTGCCTAATTCCTTACATAAGGGAGAGCAGATCATGTCCAGGCTTTCTCGGTGACCTCAAATACTCATTAACTCTGTCTTTAATGCTTTTTCGCATTGCATTAGTCACAGACAGAAACTTCTGAGACACTGTATTAATGATGAACACCTGGAGATTCAGCCACACATTTGCCTCAGGCTCCATCCCAGTTGGTATTCTGTCTACTTGTGGTATCTACTAACCACTTTCTTGGCAACCATGCGTTTTTTCGGTGCGGCCTGTTGTCCAGCCCTTTGTCCACTGATCTCCACGAATGGTTGTCGACATGGTTGTAAGCTCTGCAAAAACACATTCACGTTTTTAGCTCACAACTCTGGCTCATTTTCAAGTCCTCTTGAAAATCCTATTCCTGGAACGGTTGGCACCATGGAAAGAAGCTGGCTTGATGAAAACGATGTTCATTTCGTCTGGGGGGTGTTCACACCTACGGTAGCCGGGCTATGAAGAGTCTATTGTCCTGCTGATAGGGCTACACCTACAAAGTACACTGTCCTTCACTACTGTAAATAAAAACACAGCATCTTGTTTACATTCTTTATTGTAACTGCAATGTCACAAATAATTTTTAACTACCTTTCCAATTACTTTTAGAGTTTGGGTTTTTACAAATGTGCACTTTTCATGCCAATTTTCATAAAATCCAGTTTGGATTTAATATAACTTTTGTCTGACGCCTTTAGTGAGAGGTCTAATGCTTTAATATTTAATAATATCTGCCCTCTGAATTCACTTCTAAGGGTCTTTTTTCATGAAATTTATTAGTTCCATTGTTTTAGTTTGAATATGCAGACCGGCACTAAGAACAGCTAAAACGTTTCCCTAGTCAGTGCTGTTATTAAGGCAATGCCCCTTAGTGTTGCTCTGTGCTACCCAGTGGTTCGGGGGTCCACCCTCCCTTCACCATGGGCTAGGTCTGTCTTCTGTGCTCTGCTCTGCGGCCCGTGCCTCCTGCCCTCGTGCCTTGAACCTCGTGCGTCTACCACTATCTCAGGGTAAATCAAATCAAATCAAATTTATTTATATAGCCCTTCGTACATCAGCTGATATCTCAAAGTGCTGTACAGAAACCCAGCCTAAAACCCCAAACAGCAAACAATGCAGGTGTAAAAGCACGGTGGCTAGGAAAAACTCCCTAGAAAGGCCAAAACCTAGGAAGAAACCTAGAGAGGAACCAGGCTATGTGGGGTGGCCAGTCCTCTTCTGGCTGTGCCGGGTAGAGATTATAACAGAACATGACCAAGATGTTCAAATGTTCATAAATGACCAGCATGGTCGAATAATAATAAGGCAGAACAGTTGAAACTGGAGCAGCAGCACAGTCAGGTGGACTGGGGACAGCAAGGAGTCATCATGTCAGGTAGTCCTGGGACATGGTCCTAGGGCCCAGGCCAGTTGAAACTGGAGCAGCAGCACAGTCAGGTGGACTGGGGACAGCAAGGAGTCATCATGTCAGGTAGTCCTGGGGCATGGTCCTAGGGCTCAGGTCCTCCGAGAGAGAGAAAGAAAGAGAGAAGGAGAGAATTAGAGAACGCACACTTAGATTCACACAGGACACCGAATAGGACAGGAGAAGTACTCCAGATATAACAAACTGACCCTAGCCCCCCGACACATAAACTACTGCAGCATAAATACTGGAGGCTGAGACAGGAGGGGTCAGGAGACATTGTGGCCCCATCCGAGGACACCCCCGGACAGGGCCAAACAGGAAGGATATAACCCCACCCACTTTGCCAAAGCACAGCCCCCACACCACTAGAGGGATATCTTCAACCACCAACTTACCATCCTGAGACAAGGCCGAGTATAGCCCACAAAGATCTCCGCCACGGCACAACCCAAGGGGGGCGCCAACCCAGACAGGCCGACCACAACAGTGAATCAACCCACCCAGGTGACGCACCCCCCCAGGGACGGCATGAGAGAGCCCCAGTAAGCCAGTGACTCAGCCCCGTAACAGGGTAGAGGCAGAGAATCCCAGTGGAAAGAGGGGAATCGGCCAGGCAGAGACAGCAAGGGCGGTTCGTTGCTCCAGAGCCTTTCCGTTCACCTTCCCACTCCTGGGCCAGACTACACTCAATCATATGACCCACTGAAGAGATGAGTCTTCAGTAAAGACTTAAAGGTTGAGACCGAGTTTGCGTCTCTGACATGGGTAGGCAGACCGTTCCATAAAAATGGAGCTCTATAGGAGAAAGCCCTGCCTCCAGCTGTTTGCTTAGAAATTCTAGGGACAATTAGGAGGCCTGCGTCTTGTGACCGTAGCGTACGTGTAGGTATGTACGGCAGGACCAAATCAGAGAGATAGGTAGGAGCAAGCCCATGTAATGCTTTGTAGGTTAGCAGTAAAACCTTGAAATCAGCCCTTGCTTTGACAGGAAGCCAGTGTAGAGAGGCTAGCACTGGAGTAATATGATCAAATTTTTTGGTTCTAGTCAGGATTCTAGCAGCCGTATTTAGCACTAACTGAAGTTTATTTAGTGCTTTATCCGGGTAGCCGGAAAATAGAGCATTGCAGTAGTCTAACCTAGAAGTGACAAAAGCATGGATTAATTTTTCTGCATCATTTTTGGACAGAAAGTTTCTGATTTTTGCGATGTTACGTAGATGGAAAAAGCTGTCCTCGAAATGGTCTTGATATGTTCTTCAAAAGAGAGATCAGGGTCCAGAGTAACGCCGAGGTCCTTCACAGTTTTATTTGAGACGACTGTACAACCATTAAGATTAATTGTCAGATTCAACAGAAGATCTCTTTGTTTCTTGGGACCTAGAACAAGCATCTCTGTTTTGTCCGAGTTTAATAGTAGAAAGTTTGCAGCCATCCACTTCCTTATGTCTGAAACACATGCTTCTAGCGAGGGCAATTTTGGGGCTTCACCATGTTTCATTGAAATGTACAGCTGTGTGTCATCCGCATAGCAGTGAAAGTTTACATTATGTTTTCGAATAACATCCCCAAGAGGTAAAATATATAGTGAAAACAATAGTGGTCCTAAAACAGAACCTTGAGGAACACCGAAATTTACAGTTGATTTGTCAGAGGACAAACCATTCACAGAGACAAACTGATATCTTTCCGACAGATAAGATCTAAACCAGGCCAGAACATGTCCGTGTAGACCAATTTGGGTTTCCAATCTCTCCAAAAGAATGTGGTGATCGATGGTATCAAAAGCAGCACTAAGGTCTAGGAGCACGAGGACAGATGCAGAGCTCGGTCCGTTGCCATTAAAATGTCATTTACCACCTTCACAAGTGCCGTCTCAGTGCTATGATGGGGTCTAAAACCAGACTGAAGCATTTCGTATACATTGTTTGTCTTCAGGAAGGCAGTGAGTTGCTGCGCAACAGCCTTCTCTAAAATTTTTGAGAGGAATGGAAGATTCGATATAGGCCGATAGTTTTTTATATTTTCTGGGTCAAGGTTTGGCTTTTTCAAGAGAGGCTTTATTACTGCCACTTTTAGTGAGTTTGGTACACATCCAGTGGATAGAGAGCCGTTTATTATGTTCAACATAGGAGGGCCAAGCACAGGAAGCAGCTCTTTCAGTAGTTTAGTTGGAATAGGGTCCAGTATGCAGCTTGAAGGTTTAGAGGCCATGATTATTTTCATCATTGTGTCAAGAGATATAGTCCTAAAAGACTTGAGCGTCTCTCTTGATCCTAGGTCCTGGCAGAGTTGTGCAGACTCAGGACAACTGAGGTTTGGAGGAATACGCAGGTTTAAAGAGGAGTCCGTAATTTGCTTTCTAATAATCATAATATTTTCCTCAAAGAAGTTCATGAATTTATCACTGCTAAAGTGAAAGTCATCCTCTCTTGGGGAATGCTGCTTTTAGTTAGCTTTGCGACAGTATCAAAAAGGAATTTCGGATTGTTCTTGTTTTCCTCAATTAAGTTAGAAAATAGGATGATCGAGCAGCAGTAAGGGCTCTTCGGTACTGCACGGTACCGTCCTTCCAAGCTAGTCGGAAGACTTCCAGTTTGGTGTGGCGCCATTTCCGTTCCAATTTTCTGGAAGCTTGCTTCAGAGCTCGGGTATTTTCTGTGTACCAGGGAGCTAGTTTCTTATGAGACATTTTTTTAGTTTTTAGGGGTGCAACTGCATCTAGGGTATTGCGCAAGGTTAAATTGAGATACTCAGTTAGGTGGTTAACGGATTTTTGTCCTCTGGCGTCCTTGGGTAGGCAGAGGGAGTCTGGAAGGGCATCAAGGAATCTTTGTGTTGTCTGTGAATTTATAGCACTACTTTTGATGTTCCTTGGTTGGGGTCTGAGCAGATTATTTGTTGCAATTGCAAACGTAATAAAATGGTGGTCCGATAGTCCAGGATTATGAGGAAAAACATTAAGATCCACAACATTTATTCCATGGGACAAAACTAGGTCCAGCGTATGACTGTGACAGTGAGTGGGTCCAGAGACATGTTGGACAAAACCCACTGAGTCGATGATGGCTCCGAAAGCCTTTTGGAGTGGGTCTGTGGACTTTTCCATGTGAATATTAAAGTCACCAAAGATTAAAATATTATCTGCAATGACTACAAGGTCCGATAGGAATTCAGAGAACTCAGTGAGAAACGCTGTATATGGCCCAGGAGGCCTGTAAACAGTAGCTATAAAAAGTGATTGAGTAGGCTGCATAGATTTCATGACTAGAAGCTCAAAAGACGAAAACGTCATTTTTTTTTTTGTAAATTGAAATTTGCTATCGTAAATGTTAGCAACACCTCCGCCTTTGCGGGATGCACGGGGGATATGGTCACTAGTGTAGCCAGGAGGTGAGGCCTCATTTAACACAGTAAATTCATCAGGCTTAAGCCATGTTTCAGTCAGGCCAATCACATCAAGATTATGATCAGTGATTAGTTCATTGACTATAATTGCCTTTGAAGTAAGGGATCTAACATTAAGTAGCCCTATTTTGAGAAGTGAGGTATCATGATCTCTTTCAGTAATGACAGGAATGGAGGTGGTCTTTATCCTAGTGAGATTGCTAAGGCGAACACCGCCATGTTTAGTTTTGCCCAACCTAGGTCGAGGCACAGACACGGTCTCAATGGTGATAGCTGAGCTGACTACACTGACTATGCTAGTGGCAGACTCCACTATGCTGGCAGGCTGGCTAATAGCCTGCTGCCTGGCCTGCACCCTATTTCATTGTGTAGCTAGAGGAGTTAGAGCCCTGTCTATGTTGGTAGATAAGATGAGAGCACCCCTCCAGCTAGGATGGAGTCCGTCACTCCTCAGCAGGTCAGGCTTGGTCCTGTTTGTGGGTGAGTCCCAGAAAGAGGGCCAATTATCTACAAATTCTATCTTTTGGGAGGGGCAGAAAACAGTTTTCAACCAGCGATTGAGTTGTGAGACTCTGCTGTAGAGCTCATCACTCCCCCTAACTGGGAGGGGGCCAGAGACAATTACTCGATGCCGACACATCTTTCTAGCTGATATGCACGCAGAAGCTATGTTGCGCTTGGTGATCTCTGACTGTTTCATCCTAACATCGTTGGTGCCGACGTGGATAACAATATCTCTATACTCTCTACACTCGCCAGTTTTAGCTTTAGCCAGCACCATCTTCAGATTAGCCTTAACGTCGGTAGCCCTGCCCCCGGGTAAACAGTGTATGATCGCTGGATGATTCGCTTTAAGTCTAATACTGCGGGTAATGGAGTCGCCAATGACTAGAGTTTTCAATTTGTCAGAGCTAATGGTGGGAAGCTTCGGCGTCTCAGACCCCGTAACGGGAGGAGTAGAGACCAGAGAAGACTCGGCCTCTGGTAAAGCTGAAGAACTGCAAGGCAATCCAATTGTGCGCCACTCTGGAGCAATGACCAATATTTATTGTCCTGCAAGAAATGTTGTTTGCAGAATTCTCAGCCTGCTATGCTTGTGAAAAACAGGGTTGATAATATATGTAAATATCTAAGGGACTTTTATATCCTTCTAAATTCATTAATAATAATAGATTTGTTTTAGAAAATGAGATTTTGTTTTCAAATGTAAAGTGAGCGAGGAGAAAGGCCATTCTTGAACATGGTGAGACATTGTTTTTAATTTGTAAATAAAACCAGTTTGTTATTTAGAATATATTTCTGTTTTTAGAAGGAGAGAAATCAAAATCCTACCATCACGTCATGGGTCTCCCGGTCGCAGCCGGCATGAGTATTGAACCAGCATCTATAGCAACGCAGTTTGCACTCTGATGCAGTGTCTTAGAACGCTACTCCACTCAGCCGCTGTACAACGTGACCGGTCGGGAGTAGGCTACAGTACTATAAGAGCAAAATGATTCTAACATTTCCACACCCTAATTGTAGTCAAAGTTTCTCTTAGAATAAAAACCTTAGTCTAACAACAGTTTTATTAAGTAATACAGATGAGTAGTAACAAAATATGTTTTTCCAGGTGTGTGCTGCAGGACAGAGGAATAGTAATTATTACACTATTGTTCTAAATTCCATCAGCACCTTCATCATTCAGTTAATTTGAAATTACATTTTGAAGTCGTGCACAATTATCAGTTTCGGTGTGGCTTATGTCACCCATTCATTGTCAGTTAGAGACACAGTAGTGCTTTGGGACCCAAAAGTATAATCAGTGCTCTAACTCCCCCTGCTCTGGTCTGGAGCAATGAAGTAGTGATGCAGGATACTGTAATAAACCACAAATGACCTCTTAAGTCCCGCAGCATAATCGCAAAGCTTTTAGTTGAGAACCACTGTAATGGTCGGAGTCAGGCAGCCAGAGAGAAATGGGGAAAGGACATTCATGTTCGTAGGCCTCCTGGGTCTGTCTTCGTTATCTGGCAGCCACGTCGCTCCAACTTTACTGTTTTTGTATGAGCAATATGCTTTGATATCAGAGAGCTAATGCAAGGGCTGGGCTGTGGAGGCTTCCTCAGGGAGAGGGAGAGTACAGGGGAGAGGTTTTAGCAGCTGGGTCAGTCCTGGCTATTTGCCCTGGCACACTCCTCTGGACCCAAAGCCTATGATGGGATCGGGTTTCCCTTATGGTAAGCTAATTTGGTTCGGAATGCCACACTGCTCTTTCCCTCTCCACTGACCCAAGCCCCCATTGACCCCAGCCTCCAGGACCTGTTAACAGTGGCTTGCTGGACTGTGCCTTAGGATGGGTGTTAGGACTGTAAACGGTCTCATCCAGGGGGTTGGTGTGATAATCTATTTTCTGATGTGTTTGAAGACATTCAACAGATCATTACGTTTTTGTTTCTCCCAGATGTATTGGAATATTATCAGCTAATATGATCTACCTCCTTTTTGTCTGTTTGTATTTGTCTATCTGTGTGTATGCCTTCTCTTGTCCCTTCTCTCACTGTGTGTGTGTATATGCCTGCTCCTGTCCGCTCTCTGTGTCAGACCTGATCAAGGAAGTGCTGAGTCTGGATGATGAGATCCAGAGACTGGCCGCAGAGCTGTACCAGCAGAAGAGTGTTCTCATCATGGGCCGAGGCTACCACTACGCCACCTGCTTGGAGGGAGCACTGGTCAGCTCACCTACCTCAATCTCCCATTCATAAAGCTATCATAATGTGTCTTCAGACATTAATTCTACTGGAAACTCCATTCTCAACTCCTAAATGAGATTATCATCACTTTCTAATAGCCCACAATAAGCCTCTGCACAGCTGTGTAGAAAATATTCTGCCCCAGCCTCACGTAAGCCCTAGTGGAGCCTAGCCTGCAGGAATGTCTGCTAAAGTGTTTTGGATCACAGCAACTAATTAGACTGCTCTAGAAACGTCTCTCTTGCATGATTGCAACAACACTCTACATTATTTATGGATTCTTAAAGTACTATGTATTGGCAATCCTCCAGTATCTCAAAAAGAGGCACACCAATGTGAAGGGAAATTGTTTGCTCAGTGTGCTGTACTCCTCAGTCTGTCCTAGTGTTCCCAGGCCAGTCTACTGATCCCTTTAGAATTTAAGATACTTGGGTTGAGTGTCTTTGGTGTGTATGGGAGTCGCAGTGGGTGGCTTCCTATCTGACTGAGGTGTTTGTGCCTCTCTCTCCTCTCCAGAAAATCAAGGAGATCACGTACATGCACTCAGAGGGCATCCTGGCTGGGGAGCTGAAGCACGGCCCTCTGGCCCTGGTCGACAAACTCATGCCCGTCATCATGATCATCATGCGAGACCACACCTACACCAAGTGTCAGAACGCACTGCAGCAGGTGGTGGCCCGCTCGGTAAGAATTGCCAACACGCGCAATATCTCGAAACACACGATTTAGCTTTCCACCCCCCAACTGTTTGAAGGTTGGAACCACAGTAAACCATTGCCAATTATGTTATCTGGTTGTTAAAATGGTAGATTTTTACCACCTGTTGTAGTGACCACTTACCTTCCAGTGTAAAATAAATATGACTCAAAGACATAGATATTAATTGCTTTATGCACACATACTTTACACATTAGATATGTTATAACAGTAATATCAAAAGGACCTCACTATTCCATTCACCACAATTAGTGGGAGGAGTTATTTCACCATGACATCACCACTCTCACTAATCTACCACAGATGTGGAACTGAGTTTTGGGCTTGCGACATGAAAATAAAGTGAAAGCAGGTATTCTTCAGGTGAAGGACCAAACTATCACGTTCACATTTCCAAACTGAACTCCAGGTAAAAGGAAATGACACACGGCGTTGTCCTGGAAACACGCCATTTGTTTGGTTTACAGGGCCGACCCATCGTGATCTGTGACAAAGATGATTATGAGACTGCCAAGAGTTCGAGCCGCACCATCAAAGTGCCGCACTGTGTGGACTGTCTGCAGGGCGTTCTGAGTGTCATCCCCCTGCAGCTGCTCTCCTTCCACCTGGCTGTGCTCAGGGGCTTTGACGTGAGTACTGCACGGTCACTGAGTTGGGTTCTTGCTGTAGGCCTTCATAACGGGTAGTTTATTTCTTAGGGTTATAACTTGGCAAATTTAGAAATGTCCAACTCTTCTCCCAATACAGGTGGATTTCCCAAGGAACCTGGCCAAATCTGTGACGGTAGAGTGAAACATGCCATTTGAAGCCCCAAAAACCCATTTCACCTCACATACATGCATACATGCATACATACATACATACTACGCAGGAACAGCTGTCACATGGATACCAAGAGGAGCAGAGAGAGCACACTTTCCTGTTTTATGTCTTGTCATATTTTTATGCAATTGTTACTCTTGTACTCTAAACATTCTGTTTCTCTGTCACTTCTCTCAAAACACATTTGAAGGCATTGTTATGAATTGTATTGTTTTTTTGTCAAGTGTGGTAAGGTAAGGGTTGGCAGTAATGTTGGCATTTAGGAGCTCACATCGGTTACTGGAGTGCATGCAGTTAATGATCCAACTAAAGGAAAGATGGAAA
Organism: Oncorhynchus nerka; assembly: GCF_034236695.1. Classification (NCBI taxonomy): domain Eukaryota; kingdom Metazoa; phylum Chordata; class Actinopteri; order Salmoniformes; family Salmonidae; genus Oncorhynchus; species Oncorhynchus nerka. The sequence goes on along the minus strand of NC_088408.1, from coordinate 70,904,044 downwards.
AAATATCTATTTTGGATGATGCCGAACAGTGCTCAAAACTGAAATGTGCACATCTTTTCAATGTTTACTACTTGCAGCTGTTTTTTCAGTTAATTCAGCTGTTTGTTGGCTGAAGTCAAGAGTCTATAGGAAAGTCTTACTGAAGGTTCTGGTTCTTTTGGTGTTTCATTGGTACAATGATTTTGTCTATTGAGATCAGTTTTCTTTGGCAGCTAGAACATCTATAACCGTCATTTGAAATGTTTCTGTTACTTTTGTGTATGTTGAGTGAAGTCTTAAATCATTCCGAGTCATATTCTAGTCCCGACTCTAAATCTGAAGTGCTTCCAGGAAGAAAGTCTGTTAAGTCATGCTTTAGCCTACTGACCTGTGCCAGAGGTTGAGAACTCCCCCGTTGTTTTCCTCGGAATGCCATAATGACAAATGATTTTTGACTTGTAAAAGTTTTTGAATGTTTTATAGTACAACAAGAAACTTGTAACATGCTTGCTTGTGTATACGATTGTGTAACTTTTTTAGTCATTGGCTAGGTTACAAAAGCAACTTGCAGTGATGCACTCCTTGTGGTTTGGCAGACCTCCTATAGGAGAGTTAACAAACTCTCGCCTAAACCATGTGGAGCATCTGAATGATTGACTGTCCTGGCATAATAATCATGCTTTTAAAATTCTAACAGCTACTGTGTCTGAGTGACATGATTTGAATAATTTACCCAATCATCTGAAAGATGGCACCGTACAATGTTAGACATCTACAATGAAGACTAGTGAAATAATGAAATGATCACTTATCTCTCTAAGCCTATGTTACTGTCATTGTGACTTGGTGGAAGTGTAGCAATATTCAAAACTCTTCAATTTCACTGGTCTTGTTGACCTATTTTCTGCCTTGTTGCTGAGGAGGCTCAATTTGGGTCTCTGGTCTACAATATAACTCTAAATAGAAGAAAAAGTACCAAGTGAAATGAAGTTGCTGCTCAGTGCTATTTGCACCAACATTTTGTCTACCCCATGCCCTGCCACCATACCAATTTTAATTGCAATATTGGGACCATTTTTTTTTCCCCCTTTCTATTAATTTGTACGTTTCTCATTTTGTTTACTTGGTAGAAAGCTTCTTTTTGATCTGAATGTGACTGACATTCAAGATGTCCCCTGTACCCCAAAAAGGTCACTATTTTACAATCGCTTATGCAGTCAAAAACCCAAAAACCTTTTCTATGTTAAATTTGCTTTGAGTAACCAAAGGTATGGTTTTAGAGATTATGTTCGTAGGGGTTTGTGTGTACTGTAAGTGGTCTGTCCAGAAGAGGCCTACAGGGAAATACAGCAAGCTTGTTAAAATATGTAGCTGCTATTGTAGATGGAACTCAACATGTCAGCTGTGTGCTCTCCCAAATGTCTAATAAATTAGTCTTTTTATAAACCAAGGTTGAAGCAAAGCAGATGCAAACCAGTGTATGTAAAATCACAGAGAAGAAAAAATACTTTCTAAATAATGGGCCATTCTAGTTTTTTTTTTTTTACTTTTCAGTTTAAGATCTTTGTCTTGCTGTTGCAATCAAGCCTTAAAATTTGAGTTTTTAGGCAAATCACCTGAAAAGTGGTCTCTATTCAGCCTGCATCTGTTTCTTCTTAATTGTATTGCATTTACTGAGCCAGTGTGTACTGTATGCGCCCACGTTGACTAAGGACCCTAGCAAAGACCCAGTTTTAAACTGGACATGGTACTATTAGAAGTGATTTAGTAACCCATGAACCGCTTTAGGGTCTTTCTATAAATAACAGGGCCAACGTGTGACATTGGGATCAAAATTTCTAAATGGTTTGAAATAAAACGGCTTTTCATGCAGTTCCACATGTGTACTTAAAGGAATAAAAGTGAATATATGCAAATTGACTCCACTCCTATACAACATGGGCCTAGGACTATACATCTATTAAGCAAGGTTCATACAGATATTGGCATGTCGAATTCAGGACTTTCAGGGACTTTTTCAAGCACTTAATTGTAATTTTCAAAGACCTTTATGTTATACAAATGTATAATTTATATAGTGCCTTCAGAAAGTATTCAAACCCCTTGACTTTTTCCACATTTTGTGTTACAGCCTGAATTACAAAATTGATTAAATATATTTATTTCTCACCCAACTATACATACACACACTACTCCATAATGACAAATTGAAAATGAAATACAGAAATATCTCATTTCCATAAGTATTCACACCACGTCATTACGTTGTAGAAGCACCTTTGGCAGCGATAACAGCTGTGAGTTTTCCATACCCAGATTGTACATTTTCCAATTCTTTTTAAGCGCTGTGAAATGTTTTTGATCATTGCTAGACAACCATTTTCAGGTCTTGTCAGATTTTCAAGTAGATTTAAGTCAAACTGTAACTTGGCCACTCGGGAACTTTCACTATCTTCTTGGTAAGCAACTCCAGTGTAGATTTGGCCTTGTGTTTTTAGGTTATTGTCCTGCTGAAAGGTGAATTAATCTCCCAGTGTCTGGTGAAAAGCAGACAACTGGGTTTTCCTCTAGGATTTGACCTGTAGTACTTAGCTCCAGTCCACTTCTTTTTTTTATCCTGAAAAACTCCCCAGTCCTTAACAAATACCCATAACCTGATGCAGCCACCACTATGCTTGAAAATAATGAGTGGTACTCTATTCAGGACAAAAAGTGAATTGCTTTGCTAAATATGTTGCAGTATTACTCTAGTGCCTTGTTGCAAACAGGATGCATGTTTTAGAATATTGTTATTATGTATAGGCGTTCTTCTTTTCACTCTATCAATTGGGCTAGTATTGTGGAATAACTACAATGTTGTTGATCCATCCTCCTTTTTCTACCATCAGTCATAACTGATATAAAGTCAAGTGTTTTATCATTGCAATGCCTCACGGTGAAAAGACTGAGCGGTGTCCTTCCTCTCTGGCAACTGAGGTAGGAAACACTCCTTTATCTTTGTAGTGACTGGGTCTATTGATACACCATCCAAAGTGTTATTAATAACTCAAAGGGATATTCAGTGTCTGTTTTTATTTGATTTGTTTACCCATCTACCAACAGGTGCCCTTCTTTATGAGGCATTGGAAAACCTCCCAGGTCTTTGTGGTTGAATCAGTGTTTGAAATTCACTGCTCGACTGGGGGACCATAATTGTATGTGTGTGTGGTACAGAGATTAGGTAGTCATTCAAAAATTGTTAAACACTTATAGTCCATGCAACTTATGACTTGTTAAGCAAATGTTTACTCCTAAACTGATTTTAAGCTTGCCATAACGAAGGGGTTGAGTACTTATTGACTCAAGCCATTTCAGCTTTAGATTTGTAAACATTTCTAAAAACAATTCCACTTTGACATTGTTGTGTTGTGTGTAGGCCAGTAACCAAAAAAATAAATATACATTGAATCCATTTAAAGTTCAGGCTGTAACACAACAAAATGTGGAAAAAGTCAAGTGTGAATAATTTCTGAAAGCACTGTAATTGGACATATAGAACCCCCCCCACACACACACACACACACACACACACACACAACAAAAAAGGCTTCTTTTTTTTTTAAGTGTGGCAATACATTGATATTCAAATTATTCATATTATTACAATTCTAAAATGTGAGAATAATGAGGACATTGCCTGACTAAATAGACTGGATGCATGCATGGTGATTTTGTAGTTCAATCCCCTGATGTCTTAATGTAATAACATGAAACAATTTGCAGATAATTATCACTGACTTATTAACAGCTGTAACAAGTTGTCCACTGTAGGAAATCCTCAGTGGTATCCTACTTAAGAGTTTCCCAAACTCGGTCCTGGGAACCCCCTGAGTACACTTTTGTTTTTTTGCCCTAGCACTACACAGCTGATTCAAATAGTCAAAGCTTGATGATGAGTTGGTTATTTAAATCTGCTGTGTAGTGCTAGGACAAAAAAACAAAAACGTGCACCCGGTGGGGCCTCAGGACCTAGTTTTGGAACCCTGTCTTAGTTTATAGCAAGACCCATTAACATTCAGGTCCTGCAACATATGTTGGAATCTATTGTGTTATTGTAGGAGTGGGGTGCTTGATGATCTGATTTACTAGAACTGATGTTATATTAAAGTATTTCTCTTTCGGTGTCTGTTTTTAGAGTCTTTAATATTGACAGTGGGATTAGGTACTCCCAGAAGTATGCCCCTAGAGTAACAACTTCAAATCCAATTTATTCCTAAAGCCCTTTTTACGTCAGCTGATATCTCAAAGTGCTGTACAGAAACCCAGCCTAAAACCCCAAACGGCAAGCAATGCAGGTGTAGAAGCACGGTGACTAGGGAAAACTCTAGAAAGGCCAGAACCTAGGAAGAAACCGAGAGAGGAACCAGGCTATGAGGGGTGGACAGTACTCTTCTGGCTGTGCTGGGTGGAGATGATAACAGAACATGGCCAAGATGTTCAAATGTTCATAGATGACCAGCAGGGTCAAGTAATAATCACAGTGGTTGTCGAGGGTGGAACTGGTCAGCACCTCAGGAGTAAATGTCAGTTGGCTTTTCATAGCCAATCATTCAGAGTATCTCTACCGCTCCTGCTGTCTCTAGAGAGTTGAAAACAGCAGGTCTGGGACAGGTAGCACGTCCGGTGAACAAGTCAGGGTTCCATAGCCGCAGGCAGAACAGTTGAAACTGGAGCAGCAGCACGGCCAGGTGGACAGGGGACAGCAAGGAGTCATCGGAGCAGGTAGTCCTGAGGCATGGTCCTAGGGCTGGTTCTTCTACTTCGAGAGAAAGAAAGACAGAGAATTAGAGAGAGCATACTTAAATTCACACAGGACAACGGATAAGACAGGAGACGTACTCCAGATATAACAGACTGACCCTAGCCCCCTGACACAGACTACTGCAGCATAAATACCCTGAGGCTGAGACCGGAGGGGTCGGGTGATACTGTGGCCCCATCTGACGATACCCCCGGACAGGGCCAAACAGGCAGGATATAACCCCACCCACTTTGCCAAAGCACAGCCCCCACACCACTAGAGGGATATCTTCAACCACCAACTTACCATCCTGAGACAAGGCCGAGTATAGCCCACAAAGATCTTTACCACGGCACAACCCAAGGGGGAGCGCCAACCCAGACAGGAAGATCACATCAGTGACTCAACCCACTCAAGTGACGCACCCCTCCTAGGGACGGCATGAAAGAGCACCAGTAAGCCAGTGACTCAGCCCTTGTAATAGGGTTAGAGGCAGAGAATCCCAGTGGGAAGAGGGGAACCGGCTAGGCAGAGACAGCAAGGGCGGTTCGTTGCTCCAGAGCCTTTCCGTTCACCTTCACACTCCTGGGCCAGACTACACTCAATCATAGGACCTACTGAAGAGATGAGTCTTCAATAAAGACTAAAAGGTTGAGACCGAGTCTGCGTCTCTCACATGGGTAGGCAGACCATTCCAGATTGTCAGATTCAACAGAATATTTATTTTGTTTCTTGGGACCTAGAACAAGCATCTCTGTTTTGTCCGAGTTTAAAAGTAGAACATTGCAGCCATCCACTTCCTTATGTCTGAAACACAGGTTTCCAGTGAGGGCAATTTTGGGGCTTCACCATGTTTCATTGAAATGTACAGCTGTGTGTCATCCGCATAGCATTGAAAGTTAATATTATTTTTCCGAATGACATCACCAAGAGGTAAAATATGTGTCCTAAAAACGGAACCTTGAGGAACACTGAAATGTACAATTGAGTTGTCAGAGGACAAACCATCCACAGAGACAAACTGATATCTTTCCGACAGATAAGATCTAAACCAGGCCAGAACTTGTCCGTGTAGACCAATGTGGTGATCGATGGTATCAAAAGCAGCACTAAGGTCTAGGAGCATGAGGACAGATGCAGAGCCTGGGTCTGATGCCATTAAAAGTTAATTTACCATCTTCACAAGTGCAGTCTCAGTGCTATGATGGGGTCTAAAACCAGACTGAAGCGTTTCGTATACATTGTTTGTCTTCAGGAAGGCAGTGACTTGCTACGCAACAGCTTTTTCAAAGAAAATTGAGAGAAATGGGAGATTTGATATAGGCCAATAGTTTTTATATTTTCTGGGTTAAGGTTAGGCTTTTTCAAGAGAGGCTTTATTACTGCCACTTTTAGTGAGTTTGGTACACATCCGGTGGATAGAGAGCCTTTTATTATGTTCAACATAGGAGGGCCAAGCACAGGAAGCAGCTCATTTAGTAGTTTAGTTGGAATAGGGTCCAGTATGCAGCTTGAAGGTTTAGAGGCCATGATTATTTTCATCATTGTGTCAAGAGACAGTACTAAAACACTTGAGTGTCTCTCTTGATCCTAGGTCCTGGCAGAGTTGTGCAGACCCAGGACAATGCCTGCCCTTAGTATCTCTATTCCACTGCTCCTGCCATCTTTGCACCACCACTGTCCATATCAGGCTTTTTGTCTCTGCCTTGCTCATTGAAACTACATCAACATCCACACTACTAAGTACTTGTTTAGCCAGAACATCAACTGCCTCGTTCCCCTCCACCCCCACATGAGCTGGGACCAGTGGAGGCTGGTAGGAGGAGCTATAGGAGGACGGCCTCATTAATGTCTGGAATGGAATTGAGAGAACGGAATCAAACGTGGTTTCCATATTCTTTATGTGTTCGATACCTTTCCTTTGATTCCATTCCAGCCATTATAATGAGCCTGTCCTCCTATAGCTCCTCCAAAGTAAATCTTATATGTATACCCATCTGTCTAATCATGCCATGGGTTTGTAGTACATCATAAAGCAGGTCTTGTCTGCTACGTGAGCTAAAGGACTGCAGTCTCATCAACACTGTACATGACTCAGAACAAAGAACTACTGTCTGGCTTGACTTCCACCACCCACTGCAAGGCCAACAGTTTGGCCATCAGCTCCGCCATATATACAGCCAGATGATCTGTATTACATTTCCTGACTACAACTCCACATTTCTGCACTACAAATGCTGACAGAGTACATCCTGTCCTTGGATCTTTTGAACCATCTGTGTAAATGGCCACAAAAGCCTGATAAACAGTATCCAGACATCTATAGATGGATTAACACCCTCCCTATCTTTCCATAGTCTCTCCAACACTTCTAGATCAACTACTGGAGGTGGGAGTAGCCATGGTGGGTTTACAGGAATAGCTACCATTGGACTAAACTCCCTTCCATACAGTCCCATTTCCTTTGCCTGGGTATTACTCACCCACCCAAAGCTCGTGTTCTGTCCTCACTCATGTTCCCAGCATGCCTGTAAAATCTCTTTCGCAGGATGAGACACCCCATGTCCCTGTAGGTTTATCCAATAATTCATTGCAAGCTGCGGTCTCCTAATCTGCAATGGCATGTCCCCCATCTGCACCTGTAGTTCAGAGACTGGGAAGTTCCGAAACGCCCCACTACATATTCTGAGTCCTTGCCCCTGTATGACATCTATCCTTTCCAATGAGGTTTGGGCTGCCCAACCATACGCTATACTGCCATAGTCTATTATAGATCAGATCAATGCAACATCCATGGTCCTCAATGAGGAACGTCCAGCCCCCCACTTCTTCCCCGTCAGACAGCGAATCACATTTAGCACCTTACACTTTCCCACCACTCTCTCAATGTGTTCTGCCTATGTCATCCTAGTGTCAAAGTACACCCCGAGGAACCTGAAGGCCCCCAACCCCTCAAAGTTTATCCCATATAACCTCAAGCGTACTTCATCTCCCACCTTCCTCCTGGTAAAGAACACTGTCTGGGTTTTCTCTACAGAGAACCTGAATCCCCACATTAATGCCCATTGCTCTACCTCATCAATCGCTTCCTGTACCTTCCTGACTATATATGGTACATTTCTTCCCCACTTCCATAAGGCCCCATCATCTGCAAATAACAACCTCCCAATATCAGGCCGTACCTGAGAGTAAACATCATTGATCATGATTTAGAACAACAGAGGACTAATCACGCTCCTCTGCGGTGTACTGTTATCCACCAGGTAGCTTCCTGAGACTTCCTCACCCTCACCTGGATAGACCTTCCAAACAGGAAATCCTTTATCCAGTTGTACATTCTTCCTTCTAACCTTTTTCATCTCTGCCATGGTAAAAGGTGTATTCAACGCATTCTTTACATCCTGCCTCCTATCCAGCACTCCAGGGTGCTCCTCTCTCGTTCTTTCTCTCCCCCTCCATGACAGATTTTCCGAGCTATGCACTTGGACAAACGCTTTGGCCATCATCATCTCTGCCTTCTCATCTGTTACTGCCATGTCCTCCCCACTCGTCAACACTGGATAATCCCACTCCCTTCTGACCCCACCCATCCTCTTAATCATCCTCTACAGGTGTCGCCCTTCCAATGGTGTCAGAGAACCGAAGCCAACATGACCTTTTTGCCTGATGGATTGTTCCCCCCACAAGGTCCTGGGCCTGCTTATACTGAATCAGATGTTGTAAATTATACGTTATTTTCAGTACTCTAAATGCACTGTTACTAGTCCTCAGCATTGCCCCGCACTCCTCCGTCCACCATGGGACTGCTTTCCTCCTCCTCCTCCCTGATCTCTTAGGTATAGCCTCAGTAGCTGCCCCCACTAATGCTGTTCTCACCCAGTTATTCATACTATCCACATCCCCTCTCATTTCCACTCAAGCCATCACCTGCTCACTCAGCTCCTGAAACTGATCCCACTTTGCCATTCCAAACACCCACCTGCCTACTCCATCCACTGACACCTCCTCCTCCCTCTGGCCTACTGTGCATACTATGGGTTAATTAGCACTCCCCACTGTCGACTCCTCCCATATTTCCTACTCACAGATTTATGCCATCGCATTAGATACCAGAGTGAGGTCCAAGGCAGACTCTTTCCCTGTGGCTACATCAATCCTGGTCCCTCGGATGTTATTCAGACACACCAGATATTTAATTTCTATCATATTTTCCATCCATCCGTTTCCCACCCCAAAGCGTATTTTGGGCATTAAAATCCCCACACCACATTACCTTACTTCTATCCTGGCCCTCCACCCTCTCCAGCACTTCCAGGTCTAATATCTGACAAGGATTATAGTAGTTCGCAGGTCGCAGTTGGAAATGAGAACTTGTTATCAACTAGCTTACCTGGTTAAATAAAGGTGAAATAAATAAAAAATATATATATAAAAAGTCGGTTTGAGCCATGTTTCCTGCACACAAATCACATCAGGCTTAGCTGGCATATCCACAATGAACTGCTTGATCTTCTGCTCATTGGAAACAGGCTTTGGGCATCCCATTGTAGTATTACCACCATAGCTAAGATCTCCAGTTTTCTCTGTGTATTCCATATCGCTGCCCACCTGCCCCGTAATCCCCAGTCTACATGCTCCTACCCATCTGGCTGCAAACTTTCTACTTTTAAACTCTGACAAAACAGAGATGCTTGTTCTAGGTCCCAAGAAACAAAGAGATCTTCTGTTAATATCTGACAATTAATCTTAATGGTTGTACAGTCGTCTCAAATAAAACTGTGAAGGACCTCGGCGTTACTCTGGACCCTGATCTCTCTTTTGACGAACATATCAAGACTGTTTCAAGGACAGCTTTTTTCCATCTACGTAACATTGCAAAAATCAGAAACTTTCTGTCAAAAAATTATGCAGAAAAATTAATCCATGCTTTTGTTACTTCTAGGTTAGACTACTGCAATGCTCTACTTTCCGGCTACCCGGATAAAGCACTAAATAAACTTCAGTTAGTGCTAAACACGGCTGCTAGAACCAAAAAAACGTATCATATTACTCCAGTGCTAGCCTCCCTACACTGGCTTCCTGTCAAGGCAAGGGCTGATTTCAAGGTTTTACTCCTAACCTACAAAGCATTACATGGGCTTGCTCCTACCTATCTCTCTGATTTGGTCCTGCCGTACATACCTACACGTACGCTACGGTCACAAGACGCAGGCCTCCTAACTGTCCCTAGAATTTCTAAGCAAACAGCTGGAGGCAGGGCTTTCTCCTATAGAGCTCCTTTTTTATGGAATGGTCTGCCTACCCATGTGAGAGACACAAACATGCACTGACCAATTTACAGTAGCTATTACAGTGACAAAAATGCCATGCTATTGTTTGAGGAGAGTGCACAACAACAAAACACTTTTATCACAGCAACTGGTTTGATACATTCACCTCCAAAGATAAATAATGTACTTACATTCAGTAATTTTGTTCTGATTTGTCATCCTGAGTGTCCCAGAGATCAAATGTAGCATAGTTTGTTTGATAAAATACATTTTTATATTCAAATGTAGGATCTGGGTTCTACAGTTTGAACCCCTGCTGTCTTTGGCTCCACACTCACCCTGCCCGGCCATCTAGATGTGTAAAAGTTAGCGTATAAGCTTATGATCCATCATGTATGACATTCCTGGGAATGTGTAAACTTACAAAAATTATATGGTAATAAAACATGTATGTTCTTTATAGTTATGTGCTTGAAAATGTATCAATTGACCAATTCTGGAACATTTGGGCTGACTTAATATTTTAAAAAATATTGTCCAGTAGTGCAATGCTTCACTGGATCAATCTGGAACTTTGCACACACAGTGCTTCCATCTAGTGGCCAAAATCGAAATTGTGCCTGAACTGCAATATTATATTATGGCCTTTCTCTTGCATTTCAAAGATGGGACAAACAAACAAAATAGAAAACGCATGTTTTTTTGTTTGTATTATCTTTTACCAGATCTAAATGTGTTACTCTCCTACATTAATTTTAAAACAAATTTTACATTACAGAAGAAGAAGACTACGACAACTATTGTGTAGTCCATTGACAGTTTTAGTTGTGTGTTGACTGTTGATGCCTGCTCCTGTCAGTTTAATGACTGGGTGTGTTCAACCAAGGAGCTTAACAGAGCACATGTCTTAGAGCAGTAATCAGTTGGCTTTTATTGCAATTGGAAAATACTTAACTGTTAGCTTCCGTCAAGAAATTACCAGATGTTTTTTTCTGGATTCACCGGATTCTGGATTATTTTATGACAGACAGAGAGACAGATGCTACCATATTTTTCCAAAGTATGTAGAGGGAACTGTACAAAACATCAAGAACACCTTCCTAATATGGAGTTGCACCCAGCCCCCCCCCCCCCCCCCCCATGTTGCCCACAGAACAGCTTCAATTCGTCAGGGCAAGGACTCTACAAGGTGTTGAAAGTGTTCCACAGGGATCAACAATTAAAATGCCACATATAATTGGAAAGAGACAACAGTCTGTGCTACATAACATAAGAAACATACAAGGTCCAATTCCTCACTAAGCCCTTGAGGGTGTAGAGTTACAGACTCGGGAGAGGCGAAGGTCGAGAGCCATGCGTCCTCCAAAACAAGACCCTGCCAAGCCGCACTGCTTCTTGACACACTGCTCGCTTAACCCGGAAGCCAGCCGCACCAATGTGTCGGAGGAAACACCATACAACCGTGTCAGCATGCATGTGCCCAGGCCCGCCACAGGATTCACTAGAGTGCGATGGGACAAGGATGTCCCGGCCGTCCAAACCCTCCCCTAACCCGGACGACGCTGGGGCAATTGTGCACCACCTCATGGGTCTCCCGGTCGTGGCTGGCTGTGACACAGCCCGGGATCAAACCCGTGTCTGTAGTGATGCCTCAAGCACAGCGATGCAGTGCCTTAGACCGCTACGCCACTCAGGAGGCCGGGTGTAGAGTTTTTAACTAGAAGATCTATCGTGCTTCTCACTAGAGAAGGCGTTCATCCATATTGCGGCATCTGCCGCTTCAGAAAACATTGTCAATGGCACACCGAGAACTTAAGATCAGTCACAGCATGATTAGCCTCATGAATGTCTGGCCACTGGTGGTTTTAGGTCATTTCTTCAGATGGCACTGCGATGCTCGTTGATGCGTAACCGTAGTTGTCTGCGTGTAATACCAGTGTATTGCAAGCAGCATGGACAAGAAAGCAGATACAATACATTGTTAAAACCTCAGGTAATTAATCTATTGATGGTGTATTCTTTATTTGTGACGAATACCTGTACAGGCCACACAATTGCGGCTGGGTAAGAATCTAATAGCATCATCCAGATGTTCCTTATTTTGATGTGTCATAAGTGCCTGCACTCACCAGCATGTCCCTTACGCCTCGGTCACACTAACAGCATTATTGCATTTTGATACACCAGAAGTACATTCATTTCCAATGGAACGCTGTGTTTGCCTTGCAGCATTGCATTGCAGAGGCAGTTGCAGTACGTTCTGTGTGGTGCATATGTTGGATTTATCGAAGTATGCGTCAAACTGTATGCGTAGACGGTTTGACAGAAATGGTAGCAGAAGGTGAATGTTGAACTTTTCTTTCACACATATCCAGATGATGCGTACTATTTTGCTCAACGCAACGCTGCAGGGCAAAGGCAGCATTCCGTTGGAAATCAATGTACTTCTGTGTACCAAAATGTAATTATACTGTTGGTGTGATCGAGTCATTTACACCTCAAACACACCAACTGTGGCATTGCGTTTTGGTACACCAGATGTACATTCATTTCCAATGGAACGCTGTGTTTGCCTTGCAGCGTTGCATTGCAGAGGCAGTTGCAGTGCGTTCTGTGAGGTGCATATGCTGGATTTATCGAATGCATGCATCAATTTGTATAGATAGACTTGACAGAATGTAGCAAAATGTGAATGTTGAACTTTTGTTGCACACATATCCAGTAAAGAAAACAGTGGGATTACATAATAAAAACAATGACTGTGGAATTTATTTCAATATTTTATTCATTTATTTGCCAAGCAGCATACATATTATTTATTCGATGACATCTACAAATTTATTGTGACAGCCTATAATATAATTTCCCTCCAAAATGCATAGTTTTGGAGGGAAATGCAATAATAAATAGTCAAGATAGTACAGAGTAGGCTCTTTCAACAATGAGACCAACTTTGAGCAAGGTGGTCTTGATCGCGGAAAGCGCAGGTCTGTGTGTGTCCAGAGATGGTTGAAGCCCCGAAAGCAGGCAGGGGAGTTCCACCATCTCATTCAAGAGCTTTGACTGGAGAGGAATTCCGAAACTACTTTAGTCTGGACCTTAGCCAGTTTGATCACCTGCTCCAGATGGTTGGAGCCAGGATCACCCGGATGAATAACAACTACCGGGAGTCCATCAGCCCAGTTGAACGCCTGGCGATTTGTCTCTGGTAAGCTAAATTCAAGTGATTCAGCTTCCGATTTGGATGGTCCACGGTGGCAGACATTGCCCCCTCTGTGGCCCAAGCCATTTGGGACTGTCTGGTCAGTGAATACATGCCTGTCCCCAAGGAGGAAGACTGGAGGGCCATCGCTTCTAATTTCCCCAACTGTCTTGGCTCCATTGACGGGAAACATGTAGTAATCCAGGCTCTACAGTGCTTGTGTTCGCAATTCTACAACTACAAGGGTACATATAAAGTACTCTTGGCTGTTATAGATGCCATCTACTGTTTCAGCGTCGTCGATGTTGGCGCTTATGGCAAGAGAAGTGATGGTGGGCCCCTCCGGGACTCTGCCTTCAGCCAGGCATTTTCAGGATGGCAACCTGGAGATTCCACCACCTGCATCACTCCCTGGGGCCCAGTCCCCACATCTTCGTTGGCGACGAGGCCTTCCCTTTGAGGCCCAACCTCATGAGGCCAAGCCGCACTGCTTCCGTGTCAGCGTGCATGTGCCCAGGCCTGCTGGATGCCAGCTGCCATTGCCAAGGCCTGTAAGGTTCTTCAACAAACTGTCCAGGGCAAGGTTAGTTGTTGAATGCACCTTTGGGATTCTGTTAGCCCGATGGAGAATGTATTGGAAAATGCTTGGTCTCAGCCCCTCAAATGTCGATGCCTGCATGAAGGCCACATGTGTTCTCCACAACTACCTGCGGAGGGCATCCCAGGAGCCGCTCCGGATGGAGATGTTCATGCCAAATGGTCACCTACCTGATGTCACCAGGGCAGGTGCCAACAACGCCCCCAGACAGGCACTCCAGTTGAGCGAGAAGCTGACCACCTACTTCTCATCCCCAGCAGGTCAAGTCCCATGGCAGTATGCCGTGGAGTGAAACGGCTCTTTTAAGAGCCTCCTAACACAAAGGTTATTTTATGAACCATCCACCGTTGTCCATAAAATAGCATTTTTTCCTCCGAATTTGTTATGTCTTATTGTCTCTCTTCATTTGGAAGCTATATTAAGTGACATTTGGGAGTAAAGACCATACCTTAACTCCTTCCCTGTCCCATTAACGTCAGTATTATACACACCTTGCATGGTACCTCAGGTGAGCAGGAGCACTGATTAAGGTTATACGACATACAGTTAGTATTATAACAAAGGGAAAGGTTAACCTAGGTAACCTAGGGTCCATACAAATAGTACAGTTTACCACCATCTTCACTGGTCTGACAAAATGCAGGTGGAAAAAAAAACTAGGAAGAGAATGGGTTTTTACTTTCATCTTGTCTTAGATCTGCAAAGGTGTAGGAAGGAAATAAGGAGATATATATTAGATACTAATAAACAAATGAAACAACTGACTATGAAATTTGTTTTCATTGAATAAGTATTCAAGTACAGGAAAGAACATGACAGATATGTGTGTTGTGAAAATGTTACAAAAAATAAATCAAGTATTGAAAGAGGTGTGTGTCTGCATTTATGTGCGTGTAAAAATACAAAACTGTATGTGAAGCTAAATCCATGTAATCTGTAAGAGAACAACAAGATTGTCTTTTTGACACAACTGCAGGCAGATACAGGGACTACTCATATGCAGCCTAGACATAGTAGGGGACTTCAGACATGGCCATAAAGAGAGAGTGGGTGGGGCACTGGAGATCTGAGGTGCAGAGAGGAGTGGAGGAGGAGTGTGTGTCTGAAAAAACTAAAAGTTCATGTGTAGCCAACATTTAGGTCAACACAAATTTCACCTTTAGTTTCATAAAATAACAACAAGAGTATCTGAATTCTCCGGTGTGTGAGTTTTAATTCAGTCAATTTTCATGCAATCTATGTACAAGTAATAATGATTGCTATCCTAAGTATTGAGTAACTATTTACGTTATGAATTGCATCCATTTTATACTCAAAAAGCCTACTAACAAGGACATAAGGTTTAAGGTAAGGTAAGTTGGAAAATCTTAATTAAGGTCATTTAGAAAATCTCAGTTGCATTTCCTTGATTCCTCGGGTCCTCTCTCCTCACCTCCCGCTCAAAACCCATTGGAGGAGGTCAGTATGAATGAACCTGACATTCCCTCTCCCTAAGCCTTCCTCCAATGGTCTTTGAGAAGGAGGCGAGGAGAGAGAGGACATGAGGAGTCAAGGAAATACAGTTTGTATTACTCTCTCTCCAAAGGAGAATCTAGACAGTCAACACACCCCATCACCAGTCTGCCTGCCTTCTACCCTCTACCTGCATCTGCTCCATCCCTATGGTTAGCCACCACCATTCATCTCAACAGCTACCTCAGGCAGAGGGAGATAAAATGGAGGGGCACTGAAAATGTGAGGTGCCTCGAGGAGAAGAGCAGTGTGCGTGTGTGTCTCTGTCTCTGAAAAAAAATTAAGAATGTGTAGCCATAACACAGCTAAACAAACAAATGGCCCCTGGACGTCATGAACCAGTCGGTGGAATGAATTCTCAGGTGTGTGTGTTTTAATTCAGTCAATTCAGAAATCTATGTAACATTAATAATGAATGCTATCCTAAGAATTTAGTAACAATTTACTTTATGAATTGAAACGGAATTGACTCATGTGTGAAAGGAAAGGGAGGGTGATCAAAACATAAACCAGACAACTCCTCTCCTCTTGTCCTTCCTGTGAGCTGGTCGGCTAATTTGACTCTGGAATGGAAAAGAACAACAACACATACACGCATTACATAATATAACACCATAGAAGGTGAGATTTGTGTTAACAAATACTGCTTGTATAGTGTAGTTAATGGCATAAATATTGGAGCAGTGTAGTAAAGTTGGGAACTCTTGCTGTTTACTCATGGCATTTGTATTTCAGATTAAAAAATATGATAGGCAAATATTTAGACAGCAAATTGTTGTTTCAGGGTATTTTCTAATCCAGAAACAACAGCTATACACTTGCCTCATATTATTCCTTTGTACAGTGCATTCAGAAAGTATTCAGACCACATTCCATTATCCACATTTTGTTATGTTACAGCCTTAATCTAAAATGGATGAAATAAAACATTTTCCTTATCAGTCTACAAACACTGTCCCATCATGACAAAGTGAAAACAGGTTTTTAGACATTTTTGCCAATGTATTAAAAATAAAAAACAGAAATACCTTATTTACGTAAGTATTCAGGTGTTTTACTATGAGACTCGAAATTGAGCTCAGGTGCATCCTGTTTCCATTGATCATCCTTGAGCTGTTTCTACAACTTGATTGCCTGTGGTAAATTCAATTGATTGGACATGATTTGGAAGGGCACACACGTCATCTATATAAGGTCCCACAGTTGACAGTGCATGTCAGAGCAAAAACCAAGCCATGAGGTTGAAGGAACTGTCCATAGAGTTCCGAGACAGGATTGTGTCCAGGCACAGATCTGGGGAAGGGTACCAAAAGATGTCTGCAGCATTGAAGTTCCCCAAGAATACAGTGGCCTCCATCACTCTTAAATGGAAGAAGTTTAGAACCACCAAGACACATCCTAGAGCTGGCCGCCCTGCCAAACTGTTAAATCGGGGGAGAAGGTCCTTGATCAGGGAGGTGATCAAGAACTCGATGGTCACTGACAGAGCTCCAGAATTCCTCTGTGGAGAAGGGAGAACCATCCAGAAGGACAACCATCTCTGCAGCACTCCACCAATCAGGCCGTTATGGCAGAGTGGCCAGACGGATGCCACTCCTCAGTAAAAGGAACATGATTGCCTGCTTGGAGTTTGCCAAAAGGCACCTAAAGGACTCTCAGACTATGAGAAACAAGATTCTCTGGTCTGATGAAACCAAGATTGAAGTCTTTGGCCTGAATACAAAGTGCCACGTCTGGAGGAAACCTGGCCCCATCCCTACGATGAAGCATGGTGGTGGCAGCATCATGAGGTGGAGATGTTTTATAGTGGCAGGGACTGGAAGACGAGATGAACAGCGAAAAGTACAGAGATATCCTTCATGAAAACCTACTCCAGAGTGCTCAGGACCTCAGAATGGAGGAAATGTTCAACTTCCAACAGGACAATGACCCTAAGCACACAGCCAAGACAACCCAGGAGTGGCTTCGGGACAAATCTCTGAATGTCCTTGAGTGGCCCAGCCAAAGCCCGGACTTGAACCCAGTCGAACATCTCTGGAGAGACCTGAAAATAACTGTGCAGCGATGCTCCCCATCCAACCCGACAGAGCTTGAGAGGATCTGCAGAGAAGAATGGGAGAAATCTCCAAATACAGTTATGCTGAACTTGTACCACCCAAGAAGACTCGAGGCTGTAATCTCTGCCAAAGGTGCTTCAACAAAGTACTGAGTAAAGGGTCTAAATACTTATGTAAATGTAATATTTCAGTATGTAATTTTTTACAATTGTGCAAAAATGTCTAAAAACCTGTTTTTGCTTTGTCGTTATGGGATGTAGATTGATGGGAGGAAAAAAACGATTTAATCATTTTTAGAGTAAGGCTGTAACGTAACAAACTCTGGAAAAAGTCAAGAGGTCTGAATACATTCCCCAATGCACTATATACTTCCAAAATGACCCACTTTACTTAACTGTCGCAATACCAATCACACTACCTGTATTGTGAAAAAAAAGACCATTGAATGACCAGCTGAGGAATTTTAACCTTGACCGCTGCTTTTCTTGCTGAGACAGCCTCTTCAGTGTTGGCACCAGGCTCATGGCAAAAATTGTTCTCTACCATCCTCCTTCCTGTGAGGATCAGATCCGGCTGCATCTCTCTCAATGGCTTGGAGGAGCCTCTGCTGAAATGAGTTGAGTTTATCTTGGGGCTGGTACATCCGATGATGCCTGGTGGGACGTTGTTCCTCTTCATTTCTCTCCACGGCCACATTCTGTTCAACAAGGTCCTCAGTGGTCACTTCCGTGAGGGCCATAATAATCTAACCAGGTCCTAGATCTAGAGGTGCTTCCTCCATTTCTCCTACAGAGAGATGAACATGATAAACCAAATCATCACCTAGCATAACTAAAGTCATTAGATAGCTATCATGGACATGTCACCTACGGTACACACAGACACACACACACACACACAGTTATCTGACCAAATGATCAGGGGTAGTTTCTACCATCATTTCTATTACTATATATCTGTCTCAAACACACACATTTCATTGGCTAGGTTAACAAGCTAGCTAGCTAGCCACATCTACAACAAGCTCATTACTGAACTGATCTGGCAATCCTATTATTGTGGACACGTGTCACCAAGCAGCATTTTTTTGTGTTTATGTCCCTGTAGCTGTCAGCAGTTGTGTCAAAATGACACGGTTTTGAGGATATGTTTGAGGTATCTACACATGTGAATGCAGATACCTGCATTCAGTATAGTTGCATAGCTGCGCAAAATGTCATGCAGCATTGATGCAATGACGCTGTCTTTGTGATCAGGCATTAGGCTGCGGGACCTAGAATGAGTGGACATGGGAAGATCATGAAACACATCAGGCCCGCAGTTTGCAATACATGCTAGTGTTGTCTGATCATGTTTTTAATGTAAGGAGTGTATGAGGTACAGCACACCACAGAAATGTATTACTGTTTTTCTTATTGCATTTGCCTTGTAATGTGTCACACTGGTCCATAGCCCGGACCTGCTGTGGAGTAAACCTCTGTGATGGAAATCCAATAACTATTTATTTGCTTCCATGATAAAATCCTAATTTCAAGTGCAGATGCATCTGATGTGTAAGAATTGGTTGTATTGCAAGGCCCTCTTCAAAGAGCCAGAGTGGTAGCTTGATGCGTGAAGGAGGCTGTTTTTATCCGTAGGTTTGACATAGAGGGTAGTGTGAAACGAATTGTCAAAAATTGCATGTGTCTAGAAAATGTATCTTGGCAGGGTCCCATTCCAAACTGAAGTTAATAGAATCAAACAATCAAACAATAGAATCAATAGAATCAAACAATAGAATCAAGCCCTATCATCCTTGTTCAGCTTTAGTTCAGATAACTGATTGATGAAATGACCTGTGTTTCTTAGGTAGGTAGATGTCTGATGTGGAAATCAATTAAATTAGACAAATGTTCGGATAGAAAGTCATTAATTGACACAATTGGATGTCCAGGGGGAAACTCCTGGTAATCCTTTTGTGCTTTTGGTAAAACATTTATAATGGCCGTGGTAGGCTGCTTGTCCTCTCTGTATTATTTTAGTGCGCACATACTAACTAAGAGTGGAACCATGAAGAAATTGCCTTGACCTTTTTTGGGACAGAAACTTGAGTTTGCAGGTTATATCATCAGTAGTCACAGATGGAGGATCGAGGGTCCCATCGCACGGAAAAGGGATAATAACAATGTCTTCTTTTGTAAAAGTACACTATATATGTGTAACAGTGCCTCTTCAACCTCAGGAGGCTGAATAATTTTGGCTTGACACCTAAAACCCTCACAAAAGTTTACAGATGCACAATTGAGAGCATCCAGTCAGGCTGTATCACCTTTTGGTATGGCAACTGCACCTCCCGCAACCGCAAGATTCTCCAGAGGGTGGTGCGGTCTGCCCAATGCATCACCTGGGAAAAACTAACTACCCTCCAGGACACCTACAGCACCCGATGTCATAGGAAGGCCAAAAAGATAATCAAGGACAACAACCACCCGAGCCACTGCCTGTTCACCCCACTATCATCCAGAAGGCGAGGTCAGTAAAGGTGTATCAAAGCTGACACCGAGATACAGAAAAACAGCTTCTATCTCAAGGCCATTAGACTGTTAAATAGCAATCACTAGCACTTTAGAGGCTGCTGCCCTATATACATAGACTTGAAATCACTGGCCAATTTAATAATGGAACACTAGTCACTTTAGTAATGTTTACATATTTTACATTACTCATATCATATGTACATATTCTATTCTATTCTACTGTATTTTAGTCTATGCCCCTCGGACATTGCTCGTCCAAATATTTATATATTCTTAATTCCATTCCTTCACTTTAGATTTGTGTCTATTGTTGTGAAATTGTTACATATTACTTGTTAGATACTACTGCACTGTTGGAGCTATAAACAATCATTTCGCTACACCCGTAATAACATCTGCTAAACATGTGTATGTGACCAATACAATTTGATTTGTGGACACCCCTTCAAAGTAGTGGATTCGGCTATTTCAGCCACACCCTTTGCTAAAATCAAGGATACATCCATGCAATCTCCATAGACAAAAATTGGCAGTAGAATGGCCTTACTGAGCTCAGTGACTTTCAACGTGGCACCATCATAGGATGCCACCTTTCCAAGTCAGGTCGTTAAATTTCTGCCATGCTAAAGCTGCCCCATCAACTGTAAGTGCTGTTAGTGTGGAAACGTCTAGGAGCAACAACATCTCAGGCGCAAAGTGGTAGGCCACACAAGCTCACAGAACGGAACCGCCGAGTGCTGAAAATCGTCTGTCCTCGGTTGCAACACTCACTACTGTCATGACGTTGGCCTCTTTTCTTATAGCAAGCCCCATCCCCCTCTCCCTGCCTCCCCCTTGCCTCCTTCAACTGGGTTGTTGTGGTCAGAGAGGTCGGAATTCCTGAGGATCTCCTTATGGACACACAGTATAGAGAGAGTAGATTTTCATGGAGAACAAAGGAAATCCTTCCACCTCACAGAACTTGAGGTACGAACAAATTTCATGTTCCAAAGAAAGTATAAAAGATTGGTGAAGAATCCAGCTACGAACTGGTCCGTTTGTCACAACTTGGGGAAGCTCATGGGAGACGGTGTGGCCACATTACCATAACGCTGTTTATATAATAGCCTCAGATATGAGGTTGAATGAGTGAGTAATGAGTGAGTATGATACTGTTTGAATAATTGTGTAATAGGATTTTGGACTGTTTAATGAAGAAAAATACAATTCCCTTTTGATTTGAACTAAATCTGAGCCCAGTTAGGGTCAGGCCTCCTGGGACAGACCCTTTTTCAGCCCTTCCGAATAAAACCCCCACTCGGGTTTTCGATCAGCAGACCGAGCTTACCTCAATTACGAGATGGCTAAAGGTTGCAGACCATGTTTTTCTCCATTAGGGGAGACAAAGGTTGTAGAAAATTGCTGAATCTTTTAACCATACCACGTGGTTAAACTCTTAGACTATCAATACCGACAGAATAAGAACAAGTCTTTGATATTAATTACTAATCTGCAGCTAGGAATTCGGTATCATTGAACGCGAAGAACGACAACCGCCGAAACATCCATTCTATAACGAAATGAATGAATGTCACTCTGAACTATCCACTATAACCACGACAGAGAGAGAGAGAGAGAGAGGGAGAGAGACGGACAATTCTACAAAATAAATGAACTTTTCACCAGCAATCAAAAAGATGACACACTGAGCGTAAATATATATATTGATTGCAGTTGTTCCCGAATGAGTGAGCGTTCATGTGCAAAGGATTAGCATTTCAATTGTTATAATTATCACTATGTAGTGACTTTTTAGTCGACCCCCACTTCTCCTTTTGTCTAACAAGCTGCCATGCCGGTTCAGCCCACTCGGGCACATTCTCATTTCATGTAACCACATTTACCATATTTAATGTTTGTTTATGCATTTCTGTGAATTACTTAGTTAGTAATAAATAAATGATTTAAGACAATTGATGTATGGATGACTCATAGTGAAGACTGAGTTGGAGCAGATAACCAACAATATACAATGTTTGGAATGAGACTAACGTGAGGTAAAGTAAATAATTAATTAATCAGAAGATATGAAAATATCTGAAAAGTTATTTTAGGAAATTAATACTTTGTAATCTGAATATTTTTCCTTGGTGCCCCGACTTCCTAGTAATTACGGTTACATGATTAATCAGTCTAATCGCGTAATAACTAATTGCAGAGAATCTTTGATAAAAACTATCAGTCTTCAGTTAATGATAGTAAAGACACGACACTTCCGAGTTCCAAAGGTACAGGGGGGCAGGCAGGCTCGAGGTCTGAGGAGACCTCTAAACAATTCAGATCAAGTCTGAGAAATGTAAGTTTGTAATGTTGTCTATTCGGCCAAAAATGGAGTCTGCAAGAGCAGGCCACAGCAAGCCCGTGCCCTCTCCTGATTTACCCCCGTCACCGGATGCTGCGGCTAATGTCGGCCCCACGGGGACACTGACTGTGTAGCTGCTACAATCCATGATGGGCACCCTCTCTACCAATCTCAGGTCAGAAATATCAATGGTCAAAGACAAGCTTAAAAATCTATTGAGAATATACAGAATAAGCTCGACGCACACGGAAAGGCCTTATCGGAGCTTGAGCGCGGTGCTACAGACCACAGCACTCGCATTAGCGAGTTAGAGGCTAACGTTGGCTCATTAACAACTAGGGTCGCATACCTCGACAATAGATGGAAAGTAGAATGCGGAGGAACAACAATCGTCTTCTGGGAATACCGGAGGGGGTGGAGGGCCCAAGACCGACAGAGCTCATGGCCCAGCTGCTTCAGGAGCTGCTCGGCGTGGAGGAGAAGCCGCTGCTAGACCAGGTCCACCGCACCCTGCATAGCCGACCCCAGGATGGAGAACCCCTGTGACCATTTGTCATCAGGGTGCATTTCTTTCATATCCGCATCTCCTCTCCTCTACAAGGGTAAAAGAGTCTTGATATTTGCGGACTACACCACGGCTGTGGCTAAGAAGCGGGCTAGCTTCGGCGCTGTGAAGCACCAGCTATGAGCTTGCCCGGGCGGGAAGTTCAGCCTCATCTACCCTACCCTTCTGAGACTGATTTTACCGGACGGCTCCATGCACAGATTCGAGGACCCGGCTCTAGCAGCTGATTTCATCAACAAGAACGTGTAATCAAACCACTGTTGTGCGTAAACAAACTTGATATTGAGTACCGCATGGTGTGGAACAAATGGTTGGTTAGCTGGTCTTGTTAGCAGGCTAGTTAGCAGGCCAGCTGGCAGACTGGTTGGCTAGCGTAGCCAACCTTTCTGGGTTCATTGACACTTGAATGTCGTTATTTTTTTCTTTTCATTACCAACCCATGTTGGTGAGTATACAGTTGACTCCTCACTATAATGTGATACAATGCAGATATGCATATATTTATATATATATATATTCTTTATTCCACTCACTTTATTGCTTTTTATTTGTATCATTACTATTTTACTTTGTTCTAAGCTGCCTCAAATGCCAATATCTGGCTGTTTTCATGGTTCAGTTGCAGTTTTTCCACTTTTATTGCTCTTAAATCTCTCTTAACCGAGGTTAGTTTTCCTTAGACTCTATGGATGGCTGGTTTACTCTTGTTAATTGGTCACAAATCTCAGGTAGCACGGTGTAAGAGTTATCATGCTTTACTCTAAACTTGTTTTTGTATTTAGGGTTTTGCTTGCATCTCAGTTGGGGAGATGCTTCGGCAAGGGAGGTTGTGAGGGAAGTGGTTATTCCCTCTTTATTTGTATATAGTTTTTATATGTTTTTTGCACTTTGTTGCTTGTCTTTGTTTTTTAAATTTGCTCTATTAGGGTCAACTAAGATCTTTAGTTTACATTGTACCTTGTCCTTTACACGTCCTCTCTCTCTCTTAAGACATGACTCAGCCTAGTGTAGTCCATCCAGCTGGAGGGAATGGTTTTAATTTTCTTACTTGGAATTTCAGGGGCATCAATAACCCAGTTAAACGTAGTAAGGGGCTCCATCACCTTCATCAATTGAAAGCTCCCATCATCTTTCTCCAATAAACTCATCTGAAGGTATCACAATGTGATCGCAGGGCCCATGGTAGATACATAATTGTTAGTGGTAGGCTGTTCAATACGAATGTACTTTTTGTTAACATTTATGCTCCTAATTGGGACAATGGTGATTTTTTCAAATTGGTTTTCTCTACACTCCCCGATATGTCCCCCCATATGTTGATCTTAGGTGGTGACTTTAACTGTTGGTTAGACCCAGATTTGTATCGATCCTCCACTAAACCTACTACCTTGTCAACCTCAGCTAGAGTTGTCCAAAACTTTATGTCTGAATTTGCAGTTTCAGACCCTTAGGGAATGTTTAATCCATCTGGAAAAGCATTTTAAAAAAAATCTCATCGGTTCACCACACTTTTACACACACAGACTACTTCCTTGTAGATGACAGACTTCTCCATTCCATATCTTCAAGTTCATATAATCCAATTGTTGTATCTGACCATGCCCCTGTTATTATGGAATTGGTCTTTCAAACTGTTGTCAACCTGCCTATGGCAGCTAAGACTCAACTGTTCAGTAATGAACACTGTCAATTTTGTTTTGGGTCAAATCAACTTTTTCATGAGTACAAATCGAACCCCAAACATCTCTGCGTCTACTCTCTGGGAAACTTTGACAGTTTATATCAGAGGTGAAATTATTTCCTACACAGCACATGAGAAGAAACTGAAAAATATAGGCTATTTATGTTAACACGCTGTATTGCCCAATTACATCACATTTATGCCGTTTCACCATCTCCAGATATTTATAAGGAGTGTTTAACTTTGAAAGCAGAATTTGACACATTATTAACAGACCAGGTTACTGAACTGCTTGTCAAGTCTAGAAGCACTTACTACGAACAAGGAGATGAAGCCAGTAAATTATTAGCTCACAAGTTACATCAACTATCATCATCACACCAGATTCCTAAAATGTGTACATCGTTTGGGATATCATTAGACCCTAGGGGGGGGGGATCAGTGATGAGTTCAAGAGATTTTACCAGTCTTTATATACTTCTGAAAGTAAAGCGGATATATTGGAATTGGATGATTTCTTCCACTCACTTGTTTTGCCTTCTGTCAGCCGGGATTTGGTAAAAATATTTGAGCAGCCAATCACTGCTGAAGAATTGTCTAATGCTGTCAAATCCCTTCAATCCGGGAGAAGCTTCTCTCCAAATTATCCCCTATTCTAATTGAAATGTACAATGAAGCATTTGCAAATGGTGCTCTCCCACAGACTCTCCCACAGGCTCTCCCACAGGCTCTCCCACAGACTCTCCCACAGGCTCTCCCACAGACTCTCCCACAGGCTCTCCCACAGGCTCTCCCACAGACTCTCCCACAGACTCTCCCACAGACTCTCCCACACTCTCCCACAGGCTCTCCCACAGACTCTCCCACAGACTCTCCCACAGGCTCTCCCACAGACTCTCCCACAGACTCTCCCACAGACTCTCCCACAGGCTCTCCCACAGGCTCTCCCACAGACTCTCCCACAGGCTCTCCCACAGACTCTCCCACAGGCTCTCCCACAGACTCTCGCACAGACTCTCCCACAGACTCTCCCACAGACTCTCCCACAGGCAACCATTTGTCTTATTCTTTAAAAAAACAAAGACCCTCTTGACTATGTATCATATCATCCAATTAGCCTGCTAAATGTCGACTATAAAATTCACTTTACATAACTTGCCATTTAAAATTGCTCACAGTAGTTTTATTTATCTCGGGGTGAACGTCACAATCAGATTTGAAAACCTTTTTCAGGACAATTTTGCTCCTCTTTTAACCCATACTAATGACGATTTGGAACGCTGGACTTTGCTACACCTCTCCTTAGTTGCAATAATTCATTATATTACAATTAATTCTCTCCCTAAATTTTTATATCTCTACCTGTGCCTACCGATTGTTCTTCCCAATACGTTTTTCAAAAAGATTGACGGCCTAATTGATGCCTTAAAATGTGATGGGACAAAATCCTTTAAAGCAGCATTTAAGAGGCCCAAACCAGACGGAGGTCTACAATCAGATTTGAAAACCTTTTTCAGATTCTGTTATTGAGCCGCTTTTAACCTTAGGATAATTCAGTACTGGTTGCAGAGCAGAGATATATTCCCACCCCCAATTTGGCTAGAGATGGAGGCCGCCTCATCTATACCAGCATCATTGTCTATACCATCATCTATACCAGCATCAATACGTTTTTCAAAAAGATTGACGGCCTAATTCGACCTTTCGTATGGGACAAAAAGCCGAAAGCAGCATTTGCAGAGGCCCAAACCAGACGGAGGTCTAGCGCGACCGGATTTCAGATTCTGTTATTGAGCCGCTAACCTTAGGATAATTCAGTACTGGTTGCAGAGCAGAGATATATTCCCACCCCCAATTTGGCTAGAGATGGAGGCCGCCTCATCTATACCAGCATCATTGTCTTCCCTCGCTCTCCTCCGTTGCAGGCCCTTACTCCTCCTTTACCAAAAATATGTGTCAAAACAACATTGAAGATCTGGAATCAATTTAGATCCCACTTTGGGTTTCAGACAACCTCTTCTTTCACTCAGGTAGCCTCAAACCCAGCTTTTCCCCCATCTATGGTTGATGGTGCTTTCTCAACATGGTCTAATCTTAGTATTAAAAGATTTAGAGATCTCTATATTAACAATACATTTAGTACGTTTCAACAATTATCAGCTAAATTTGGTCTCCCCAGACATAATTTCTTTAGGTTCTTACAAATCCGGAGATACGTCCTCTGCATAGATCCCAGATTCCCCCCCACCCTTCCTGGTGAAAGACAGTTTGACACATTTGTTATCCCACTTCCTACTCTGAAAGGCACCATGTCAATAATCTATAGTAACATTTTCTCACTACAAACCACCTCATTAAACAATATTAAATCCACATGGGAGGAGGAACTGGGTGAGGAAATATCTCATGAACCATGGGAAGGGGTACTTTAAAGGATTATACATACCTCTTCTATTTGTTCCTCGGCACGATCTCATTCAATGCAAACTCATTCATAGGGCTCACTGGACCAAAGCAAGACTTTCCAAAATTTACAAGGATGTGAACACTAATTGTGTACGATGTAACCAGTCTCCTGCTAATCATGTACACATGTTTTGGTGTTGCCCATCCCTGGTTGGTTTCTGGGAAGACATCTTTAACACACTCTCAGAATTAAGCGGCACACAGATCGAACCAGACCCTTTTACTGCATTATTTGGGGTTTCCTTAACCACATTACAACTGACCAAAATGAATAAGGTATAAGGCCAAAATGAATAAGGCCTTGTCACTTTGTTAGCGAGACGATTCATTTTACTGAGATGAAATCCTCTGCACCCCCTTCTCATGCTCTTTGGATTAAATCCTCTGCACCCCCTTCTCATGCTCTTTGGATTAAATCCTCTGCACCCCCTTCTCATGCTCTTTGGATTAAATCCTCTGCACCCCCTTCTCATGCTCTTTGGATTAAATCCGTTTTGAATTGCATAAAGTTAGAAAAAATTCAACACACACTCAATGGGTCTATAGACAAATTCTGTGCAATGTGGGCTCCCTTCTCATGTTAACTGACTATATTTCCGTGCAGTTCCAGAGTGATGTATATTTATATATTGGTGATGTAAGAGGCCTGGTATGTGTATACACGGCATCTCAGATGTTAAGGATGACTATATTATCTGTGCTAGTTGACCTGTAACAACTGTATCAAAATATATATATTTTTTGTCTTTGTTTCTTTGTTGGTATATTTCTTTGTTATATGTGTTGTTTTATATTACTACCAAATAACTTGCAATTATTTTGTAAATGCTGGTGGTGAAAATCCTATAAACGTTTTTTAAATATATTTTTTTAATGAATACTATATAGGAATAGATTTAAGTTATTCAAGTATAAATCATCAAAGTTACGATAGATTGCCATAGATTCTCTGTTAATTACCAATATTACTGAAGATTCCGGTAAATTAGGTAAATTACAGGTAGCTTTGCAACCCTAGTCCCACTACTGTATATGCCCAAAACACAGCACACCTTTCCCCCAGTCTCTCCATATTTCCTGAGGATGTCTAATATTTTCTGAGATAGCTCACTTCATTTGTACGTGACATAATTCAACAAATGAACATCTGAATGCTGTTAGCCGCAGTACACATTTTATTTTCTTTATTCTATGATTGAGGCAGCGAGGTACAGTCTGTGCACTGCTAGGGACTCAATCACACTCAAGTTCAAAATTGCTAAATGGTGCATTATTTGTGAACCCAATGCCAGTCCATTGTCCTGCTGACTCCAACATCCTTAAGAAAGGGGATGAAAAACATATTTCTCCAGCTGGTAAATGTAATGTTTCTCTATTGTATTCATTTTAGTAATGAACATCTTTAAGAGAGGCTTTAAAATAGGTACACTAATAATGGCATGTGGATGTTTTACCAGAATGAGTTTGAAGCATGCTTATGATCCAGCTGGGATTTGTGGATAAGGGGGTGGCTTTATGAAATGTGAGGTAAGTCTTTACAAGTCTCTGATGATGTGTTAAAACTGTGGGTCATTGCCAGTTTGCAACTTGTCACTAGGAGCACCATGAAGTAAATCTCAATAGTACACTGCACAAGGATTTAACCAATCTGCTTTAAATCTGTGATTTTCAACTCCAGACAGTGCTCTAAATGTCACAAACAAGCGTTATACTGTGTTTGCATAACAACAAACCATATAAAAAGACACCATCTGAATAAATTTCTTCACGGTTTCATCAATTCTAAATAAAAATGGATTTCACAGCAATGACAGGTAACACAGTCTCCAGGCTACACTTCTGCTTGTGTCGTGAAAGCCTATCAGGTACAAGTAAAGAACTGGAAACAAGTCAATAAGTCTGTAATGAAAAAGTGATTTCATCACAAAGGAACACAGAGAGTGACTACACTTCAAGTTTTCTAAAATACTTCCTTCGCTACATATATTCAGACTGCTAAATATTTGGAAGTGCCTTTAACTATACAAAACCAGACATCTGCACATCAACTTGACTCAGTACAAAGTCAACTTTCCATTATGAGTGCCTCCAATCTTCCTGCTATGGATAGGTAGAAGGCACAGGAGGTTGGTGGCACCTTAATTGGGGAAAACGGGCTTGTGGTAATGATTGGAGCGGAATCAGTGGAATGACATCAAATACATGGTTTCCATGTGTTTGATGCCATTCCATTCACTCCGTTCCAGACATTATTATGAGCCGTCTTCCCCTCAGCAGCCTCCACTGGTAGAAGGACTATATTACACCTCATCTGGAGGGATAGAGATGACGACTTGATGCTACAGGGAAGGGGATACTTGGTCAGTTGCACAACTGAATGCATTCAACTGAAATGTGTCTTACACATTTTAAACCAACCCCTCTGAATCAGAGAGTTGCCGGGGGATGCCTTAATCAATGTCATTGGTGCCCAGGGAGCAGTTGTTGTTGTGGGCTAACTGCCTTGCTCAAGGGCAGAACGACAGATTTTTCCACCTTGCCGGCTCTGGGATTCGAACCAGCAACCATCACTCTTAACCGCAGGGGTACCTGTCGCCCCGATGATACTGATCCATTGTGTGGACAAGACCACAGTCACTGGACCAAAACCACACTCTGATGCCTACAAATGTGTTTGAGTGTGATAAGACAAAAGTATTCATCCCCCATTGGCGTTTTTCCTATTTAGTTGCATTACAACCTGCAATTCAAATGGATTTTTATTTGGATTTCATGTAATGGACATACACAAAATAGTCCAAATTGGTGAAGTGACATGAAAGAAGTTACTTGTTTCAAAAAATTCTAAAAAAGTCCAATCGGAAAAGTGGTGCATGCATATGTATTCACCTCACCCCATTTGCTATAAAGCCCCTAAATAAGATCTGGTGCAACCAATTACCTTCAGAAGTCACATCATTAGTTAAATAAAGTCCACCTGTGGGCAATCTAAGTGTCACATAATCTGTCACATGATCTCAGTATACATACACCTTTTCTGAAAGGCCCCAGAGTCTGCAATACCTCTAAGCAAGAGGCACCACCAAGCAAGCGGCACCATGAAGACAAGTAGTTCTCCAAACAGGTCAAGGACAAAGTTGTGGAGAAGTACAGATCAGGGTTGGGTTATAAAAAAATATCCAAAACTTTGAACATCCCACGGAGCACCATAAAATCCATTATTAAAAAATGGAAAGAATATGGCACCACAACAAACCTGCCAAGAGAGGGCCGCCCACCAAAACTCACGGACCAGGCAAAGAGGGCATTAATCAGAGAGGCAACAAAGATACCAAAGATAACCCTGAAGATGCAAAGCGCCACAGCGGAGAATGGAGAATCTTTTGATAGGACCACTTTAAGCCATACACTCCACAGAGCTGGGCTTTACAGAAGAGTGGCCAGAAAAACATTACTTAAAGAATAAATAAATAAATAATAACACATTTGGTGTTTGCCAAAAGGTATGTGGGAGACTCCCCAATCATATGGAAGAATGTCCTCTGGTCAGATGAGACTAAAATTGAGCTATTTGGCCATCAAGGAAAATGTCTGGCGCAAACCCAACACCTCTCATCACCCCAAGAACACCATTCCCACAGTGAAGCATGGTGGTGGCAGCATCATGCGGTGGGGAGGTTTTACATCGGCAGGGACTGGGAAACTGGTCAGAATTGAAGGAATGATGGATGGCGCTAAATACAGGGAAATTCTTGAGGGAAACCTGTATGTCTTCCAGAGATTTGAGACTGGGACGGAGGTTCGCCTTCCAGCAAGACAATGACCCTAAACATACTGCTAAATCAACACTTGAGTGTTTTTTGGGGGAAACATTTAAATGTCTTGGAATGGTCTAGTCAAAGGCCGGACCTCAATTCAATTCAGAATTTGTGGTATGACTTAAAGATTGCTGTACAACAGCAGAACCCATCCAATTTAAAGGAGCTGGAGCAGTTTTGCCTTGAAGATTGGGCAAAAATCCCAGTGGCTAGATGTGCCAAGCTTATAGAGACATACCCCAAGAGACTTGCAGCTGTAATTGCTGCAAAAGGTGTCTCTACAAAGTATTGACTTTCGGGGGGGGGTGAATAGTTATGCACTCTGTAGTTTTCATTTTTTTTGGCTTGTTTCTTGTTTGTTTCACAATAAAAACATTTGCATCTTCAAAGTGGTAGGCATGTTGTGTAAATCAAATGATACAACCCCTCAAAAAATCTATTTTAATTCCAGGTTGTAAAGGCAACAAAATAGGAAAAATGCCCAGGGGTGAATACTTTTGCAAGCCACTGTAGTTCCATCAAGTGTGTTTACGTAAGACTCATTATCTCCTACTGGCAAGAGGAAGTGTTACATAAAACAACTGGTGCATTAAATCTTTTGGCCCATAGACTGCCTAAGACTTACATGCTGACCACACCGCTCACGTTGTGTGTGTGCGAGCATTGCAATATAAATGTACACATAGAGGTTATTCAATCATTGCACCCACACTGCTCGCACGCGTCAACGAGTGTGTGCGTAACCAGGAACTCGGTTCTATTTGTGACGCTTGACACGCTGCAAGTTCTGCCTCTCCCATCTCCTCATTGGTTTTTAGGAGCATATTCCCATGTGGGTGATTGAAAGATGAACTGAGGTCCACATTCCAGTCCAGTTGGTGGTGGTAATACACCTTAAAGTTGATTGCCAACCGCCATATAAAGTCCAAAGAAGAAAAAGAAGCCTGAAGGAGGAGAGATTGAGTATATTATTTGAGTTTATTTTATTTTTACAGGGACACTGCACATTAATCAACATTTCAGTAAAAGTGCCGGTTTTAGCCAGCCGGCTAATTTTCAACCGCAGTCCCTGGGCAGGTGGACCTCAGTTCATCTTTCAAATAAACCATTTTATCTGTGGATTAATTGTCAGAGTAGAGGAACTTCAGGTCAAATAACAACCCAATTATTATATCCCAGGATAAATTCGCTAGCAACAGCAAGCTATTTAGCTAAATTGCAATACATTTTTAAGGCTTTTCGACCTGTCCCCAAATTAATGTAATTGGTTCAGAGTTCGTTTTGATATTTCAACCTGCGTGTTCTGATCAGGTGTGAGTGGACAAAATCATCAGGCGCACGATGGCGCGAGCGGTCTAGTCAGCATGTTAGTATCAATGGGTGAAGTCATCATAGCCTGGTTTAGAGGCTTACCATCAATACACTATGGTCTTTTTGGTCAAGAAATTGTAAGGAGCAACAATGACAAAATACCATGTGAACCCTGAAAGGCACAACTTGAAGAATCTACTGTAAGGCCAAGGATATGTTTGTCAGGAATTGTATTGATTAAATTTACACTACCAAAGGTATGTGGACACCTGCTCTTCGAACATCTCATTCCAAAATCATGGAGATTAATATGGAGTTGGTCGTCTAGAATGGCATTGTATGCTATAGCATTAAGATTTCCCTTCACTGGAACTAAGAGGCCTAGCCCGAACCATGAAACAGCCCCAGACCAGTATTACTCCTTCAACAAACATTACAGTTGACACTATGCATTAGGGCAGGTAGTGTATTTGTCTGTCAGACTGCCAGATGGTGAAGCATCACTCCAGAGAATCTCATTTCCACTGCTCCAGAGTCCAATAGCAGCAAGCTTTACACCACTCCAGCCGATGCTTGCATCGATGCTGCTCAGCCATGGAACCCATTTATTGAAGCTCCCGATGAACAGTTCTTGTGCTTATGTTATGTTTCTTCCAGATGCAGTTTGGAACTCTTTAGTGAGTTTTACAACTCGGTAGTGGGTGTTGCATCCATGGACAGACAATCTTTTACACGCTTCAGCACATGGCGGCCCCATTCTGTGAGCTTGTGTGGCCTACCACTTCGTGACTGAGCTGTTGTTGCTCCTAGACCTTTCCAATTCACAATAACAGCACTTACAGTTGACCAGGGCAACTCTAGCGGGGCAGAAATTTGACTGACTTTTTAAGGTGACATCCTATGACGATGCCACGTTGAAAGTCACTGAGCTCTTCAGTAAGGCCATTCTCCTGCCAATGTTTGTCTATCAAGATTGCATGGCTGTGTGCTCGATTTTATACATCTGTTAGCAACGGGTGTGGCTGAAATATCCATATCCACTCATTTGAAGGGGTGTCCACATACTTTTGTATATATAGCATATACAAAATGAAACACAACTATGTCACATTAACCATTGATACTGCTGACAGGAATTTCATATAATTGTGAGGACTCGTTTGCACACATTTACGTTCATTTATTTGCAATAATTAATTTGTTCACTGTGACAACCATACTCCAATGCTGAGTGAACAATACAAAGACACAGACATTTATACACAATGTATAAAAAAAATGTTATGAATGATAAACTAACAAACACCCATTAATTAATCAAACACTGTTACATGCATTAACAAATTACTTAAACCACGGGAATGTAATTGCTCTCAGATAATATTGTGTTTTTAATTAAAGCCCTCATGCAGTCTTTTGAATTTTTATATCATCAATGTATGTCTAATAAATCACTGTGTGTTTATTGAAAATAACTCCAAATATACAGTACCAGTCAAACGTTTGGACATACTTACATACCCTATTCAAGGGTTTCTCTTTATTTTTACTATTTTCTACATTGTAGAATAATAGCAAAAACATCAAACTATGAAATAACACATATGGAATCATGTAGTAACCAAAAAAAAGTATTAAACAAATTCCTCAAAAAGTAGCCAGCCTTTACCTTAATGACAGCTTTGCACACTCTTGGCATTCTCTTAACCAGCTTCACATGGAATGCTTTTACAAACCTCTTGAAGGAGTTCCCACATATGCTGAGCACTTGTTGGCTGCTTTTCCTTCACTCTGCAGTCCAACTCATCCCAAACCATCTCAATTGGGTTGAGGTCAGGTGATTGTGCAGGCCAGGTCATCTGTTGCAGCACTCCATCACTCTCCTTCTTGGTCAAATAGCCCTTACACAGCCTGGAGGTGTGTTGGGTCATTGTCCTGTTCAAAAACAAACGATAGTCCCACTAAGTGCAAATCAGATGGGATGGCATATGGCTGCAGAATGCTGTGGTAGCCATGCTGATTATGTGTGCCTTGAGTTCTAAATAAATCACTGACAGTGTCACCAACAAAGCACCCCCACACAATCACGCCTCTTCCATGCTTCACCGTGGGAACCACACACGCAGAGATCATCCATTCACCTACTCTGCGTCTCATAAAGACACGGAGGTTGGAACCAAAAATCTCAAATTTGGACTCATCAGACCAAAGAACAGATTTCCACCAGTCTAATGTCCATTGCTTGTGTTTCTTGGCCCAAGCAAGTCTCATCTTCTTGTTGGTGTCCTTCAGTAGTGGTTTCTTTGCAGCAATTCGACCATGAAGGCCTTATTCACGCAGTCTCCTCTTAACAGTTGATGTTGAGATGTGTCTGTTACTTGAACTCTGTGATGCATTTATTTGGTCTGCGATCTGAGGTGCAGTTAACTCTAATGAACTTATCCTCTGCAGCAGAGGTGACTCTGGGTCTTCCTTTCCTCTGGCGTCCCCATGAAAGCCAGTTTCATCATAACCCTTGATGGTTTTTGCGACTGCACTTGAGGAACCTTTCAAAGTTCTTAATTTTTCACATTGTCTTAAAGTAATGATGGACTGGCATTTCTCTTTGCTTATTTTAACTGTTCTTGCCGTAATTTGGCAAGACAAATTAACAAGGCACATCTCTTAATTGAAATGCATTGCATGTGACTACCTCATGAAGCTGGTTGAGAGAATGCCTTTGACAGCTTTGCACTCTTGGCAAAGGGTGGCTACTTTGAAGAATCTCAAATATATTTTGATTTGTTTAACACTTTTTTTTGGTTACTACATGATTCCATGTGTTATTTCATAGTTTTGATGTCTTCACTATTATTCTACAATGTAGAAAATAGTAAACAAAGAAAAACCCTGGAATAACTAGGTGTGTCCAAGCTTTTGACTGGTATTGTATGTTCTATCATTTATTTCCCTGAGCCTCCTTTTGCCATTGAAATGCTCAGACTGATCGTGTGGGTGTGTAGATAAAAAAAAGGTTTATCAGTTCTTACAAAAAAAGGACATTTATAATCATTTCAGAGTGTACTTTCGACATCATAGTCTAGAATACTAAAAATACAAAACAAACCTGGAAAAATCACATTAACTACACTGCCCATTTAAAAGGCTCAATAAGGCACTAAATCATCCTCTATGCTGACATTATGCAAACCTGCCATTGACTTGACAATTGTGCAGTGCAGCAGGGTGATTGGCACTGGGACTTTGGGATTCATCGAGATATTACATTTACTTACTGGATTTAGTTTGGCTAATCTCTAAAGAAACTACCACTGGCAAAAAATCATTCCGCTGCTCATAATAACTTATTTGTCTGTGAGAAACAAATATTAAATGTATAAAATTCAGACTGATACATTATTGGAATGTCATTTGGAGACATCTCTCCATTCTTTTCTGAATATAATACCTAATATAATGCCAACTCTCTAGAGCCTTAATTTTTTTGAAAAAGAGGCAAACATCCAACACTTGGCTTTGCTTTGTCACAACGATATCCACCCATTCTTGTTGGTTCTAGAATGGAAGAGATGAGCTTAGCCCTCATGAACTTGACAAGGTAACAGACCTGGCCATCTATGGACAACATAGATGTATTTCTATGAGGAAAGCTGTCCATCAGGAGACGTCTGTAGAACCTTAAGTACAACTTATCTTTGTA
Organism: Oncorhynchus nerka; assembly: GCF_034236695.1. Lineage (NCBI taxonomy): Eukaryota > Metazoa > Chordata > Actinopteri > Salmoniformes > Salmonidae > Oncorhynchus > Oncorhynchus nerka. The sequence goes on along the minus strand of NC_088408.1, from coordinate 70,868,248 downwards.
CTATTGACCTAGATGTGTACATGGGCCACTGTAGACAAATAGTTGACATCAGCTGGTTGTTTGTGGTGTGAGCCACACAGATATCCTGACTGGCAGTGGAATGAGGGGACAGTCAAAGACTTAGGGAGACAGGACAAATTCCTGTTGATCTTCCTTGTCCTAGTCATCCCGTGTCCCTCTCTCTTCCAATCACTACTGAGGATCTACAGATGGGCATGGTGGTGGGCGGGTAGGAGGTGGTGGCAGGGAGCCCCGTCCTGGTGGAGGGGGTAGAGCGCCGGTTGGGGATGCAGGTGGTGGAGGGGAGGGGGGGCACATAGGAGGAGGGGATATATACAGAGTGGTTGGAGGAAGGGCTCGAGTTGGAGGAGGAGTGTAAGGTGGAGGTGTAATAGTAAAAAAAGGAGGGGGTGTTGAGGGCAGTGTGGAGGTGGAGGATGGTGAAGGGGATGCTGGGGGGCTGTTGGGGGTAGGGGGGAGCATGCCTTGGGGAGGCGGTGGACTAGATCCTCTTGGAGGTGTGTAGATGGTGGCTGAGTGATGGTTGTAGTGGGGGTAGCGAGGAGGAGGATTGAACTTGACCCGGGTGAAGTTCATGCATCGGCCCTGAAACGTAAGACAGAGACAAGGTGAGAAAAACGCAATGTACTACTTCTGAATCCACTGGTCTGTTGTAGAGGTGGTGTGCTTCATAGTAAAAGGCATTAAAAAGGTATGCATTATCCAGTCTCCATACATATCTAAAGCCCTGTTTATACCTGCCGCTAACATGAGTCCTTCATCCTGATCTTGCCCGTTTATACTTATAAGATCTGATCAAAATCAGTTCCCAATGTGTCTTTTAACTACACCTGTCAAAAAGTGTGGGCACATCAGAATGAGGACAAGATCAGGGCAAATGACGCATGTTAGAACCAGGTATAAAAGTGGCTTGAGAGACAGAGCTCAGGATTAAAATGAGGAAAGTCAGTCACATTGATGTTCCACAGACACCAGTGACAAGACACATCACAGGAGGTTGGTAACACCTTAAATTGGGGAGGACGGGCTCGTGGTAATGGCTGGAGCGGAATCAGTAGAATGGTATCAAATACGTCAAGCACGTTTGCTGCCATTCCATTCGCGCCGTTCCAGCCATTATTATGAGCTGTCCTCCCCTCAGCAGCCTCTACTGACACACTTTTATTTTATTGCTTTGTCAGGTGAGCTGGTCAGTTGAATTTGCTGTTAAATAAAATAAATCTGGAGGCATAACAACGTGGAATGGACTGATCGCTACACTAGATGTTCCTACATTATGGCAACCAACTTTTTAAGGGCATGTACATTGTCCGTCGTCTACACTTCTGTTTCATATCGCTGGGTTGGGGAGACAAACACACATTCTCTGATTTCCCCTCATGATTCATGTCTGCATAGTGTCAGTGCTAAATCCAAAGAAATATCCTTGCTGCAAAAAAAAATCCTCAAAAGAAGATATTTGTGATGCTATCCCATGCTAAACAATGTCAAAGTCCTAATCCTTAAAAGGACAAAGATCAGAGAGTACCTATGATTGAAGATTCATGTATTTATATTCTAAACAATAGTCAGTGGTTTGGAACATTAGGAAACGCCAACATAAAAGTGTCTTAATAGGGCGTTGCGTCACCACAAGCCAGAACAGCTTCAATGCACCTTGGGATAGATTTACATTTACATTTAAGTCATTTAGCAGACGCTCTTATTAGGATGTCTACTGCTGACTACCAGAATTTTGGTATCTTATAAGGATTGTATGTAATTATCACAAGACATCTAGTGTTTAGTTTATTAATTCAAACATTTAAAAAAACAGGCACATACAAAACTTAAAGCCATAAATGCACATAAGTAAAATCATTGAGGATAAAGTCTGGGACTTATTTCCATTGTGGTCTGCTTGAGACAAGATGGCTAGGCAAGATGCAACATTGTTGAACACAGTATGACAGCGAGATGATTATAAAACAAAAACAAAGCAGAAGAACATATCTTATCATTGCAATTACATTGTATGGTACATTCTAAATGGGCACAGAAGGCATCAAACAGTTTTTTAACTTTATTTTTAAAGCTGCCCACACTGGACAGTTTTTATGGGCAGAGGCAATTCCTCTCAGAGGCTCCTGTATACAAGAAAATACCTTTCACAGCATTACTCCTGAACCTGTATAAGCACACATTTGCAACACCTGATCAGGTGCTGTGAGTGAGTGTGCATCCCTAATATGGAGAAAGTAATCAGTTAGATTACTCCTGTAAACCAAGCCCAGTCCATGGACTCACTTTCAGTACTACCCTGATCAGCTTGTTCTGGGCAATCTGAAGCTTCCCCTTCAGAAGCTTAGATAAGCCCCCAAACCAGGAAGTACTAGCGTAGTCAAAATGGCATTGAATGAGGGCAGTGGCTAACATTCATGGAGTCCTTGTCAAACCACTTGGACTTTTTAGCCAAAACGCAGTCCTGGCCGCCTTAACCTTCCCTAGCACTTTAGTGGCCATGCTCACACCTCCCAGGCTTACAACAAAGATGCGTCCCAGGTAGCTAACAGAGATTTTAGTAGTCAGCACCTCACTCCCTAACTCCACTCTGATTTCAGAGGACCTACACAATTTAGGTCTGGACCCAAAAATAACTGCGTCAGTTTTACTTAAGTGCAGCGCATCATCTCTAAGCCATTTGCTAATGTTAGTAAGCTCTGTGCTAAGTATGCTCTCCAACATATTTGTACTTTTATGAGACAACATAAATGTATAGTCATCCGCATAAAGGAAAAGACGGCAAGAACAAGCATCGTTCATATCGTTTATAACAGTAGAGGCCCAAGCACGCTCCCTTGCGGAATGCCAAAACTAATTGGTTTTGTCAGAGACAGTGAACCATTAACCTCTTCCACTTGCTCCCTACCTGACAAATAGGACTTTACCTAGCCTATAGGGATACTGCTTAACCCTAGTGCCTCTAGTTTGGAGATTAGGAGACAGTGGTTAACTGTATCAAAGGCCTTCTGTGGGTCAAGCAGTACTATTCCACACAGATTTCCCTCATCAATCTCTTTCCTGATGAAGTCGGTCAAGTAAAGTAGATGTGAATAAGTGGAGTATGTTTCTCTGAACCCTGACTGAAAATCATACATTAGACTTGGTTGACATATTCATAAATTTGCTTATGTACAAATCTCTCCAGGATCTTTGATGGTATACCGAGGATAGATACAGGCCTATAATTCCCAGGGTCAGACTTTATCCCCTTATACAAAGGTATAACTTTAGCTTGTTTCGTCCCTGGGAAAGATGCCTTGTTCAACAGAAAGATTAACAATATAGGTAATAATATCAGCAGAATCTCTAAGAAACCTCACAGGAATATTATCCAGGCCTGTGGTTTTTGAGCATTTAAGCTTCGCTAGTGTACTGGCTATTTTAGCTGTTGCTACCTTTACAAAAGAGAATGTTTGGCTCTGCATAATACTTATTGACTTGATTGTTTCCATACAAACCAGAACTGGTGGGCAGCTTGCTTACCAGCTTACTGGCAACAGAAGTTAAAATAAATCAAATAAAAATGTCCCCCTGATGTTCAGTTCAATACTGTTTAGTTTGTTTTTGGTAGAACTACTACAACATAGTTCCTTAAAATGATTTCCAAAGCTTTTTAGGGTAATTTTTGCTCTCAATGATTTTAAAAATAAGCAAAGTAACCCCACTTAGCTTCATCCATCCTTCTCTGTGCTTCATTTGTGACGTTTATAAAGGAGAAAAATCAGGCTGCTCTTGAGTCTAGAATGTCATGATTAAACCAAGGGCTCGCTCTGCTTTACCCTGACCCATCTTAGGGGAGCCATCACATTCACCACATCAAGGAATCTACATTTCGCTTCCCAGGCACCGTCTACCCCTACACTATCCAGCACAGGTGACCAGTCAAGTTTACCCACTTGCTCCCTAAACATTTCAACACTGTTGTCTAACAGTTTAGTGACACCTAAATATATCTTTAAAAACTCTCCTTGTGCAAAATGTAATAAAAATATATATTACTATTACTCTGAAAAATGTTGGATTTATCAGACATCAATATTAAGTCAATCATACTTTGCACTGTTTCACATACCCTGGTGGGATCTTTTATCATTTGGGTCAGAGCAAATGATATACAGAAGTGCATAAATATAGTCATCCGGTTGGGCTATCCAGGTTGGGCTATCCCTTTTGCAGACATCAGTATTGAAATCACCTAACAAAATTATTTCCTTCACCAGGGAATCACTACAGTTTGACAATTTAGAGACCTTAATAGAATGCATTCTGATTGGCAGGCCGTAACACACCCAACAAAAATCGTCTTGTTATTGGGAAACCAGACATCCAGCCAGACAATGTCCACATCAACGATTAAATCCAAACTGACTTTATAAGCAATATTCGAGCTTACAAAGGCAAATAAACCCCCACCGTTCTGATTCCAATCCTTCCTGACAGAGTAATTGCCCATCTCAATTTCTGAGTCACGAACAGATGAATCCCACCATCTCTGTAAAACATAAGTCACCCACCTCTGATTTGCGAACGAACAGGCATATCTCATCAATTTTCGGTAGTAGGCTTCTGACGTTTAAATGTAAACCTCGCTGAATTCCCGATCCACTTGTAACCGCCTCCCGCTGCACTGCCTCTGCTGCTATGGAGCACCCCTCCCCAGGTGCACGCATTGCCAGCTCACCTACCGCTGCTCTGTCGTCCTCACCACCACGTCCCCCGCCTCTGGTGGCCTGTGCGCTGCTGTGGAGCCACCCTCCTCTGGTGCGCTCTCCATCCTAGGTGAGTCCTCTGGTCCCACTCCACCTTCGATGCTCACACACCCCGCGGTACAGGACAGCGAAGGTAAGTTTCATTGACCCCATGCCCAAAACTAGGACGGCTGCATTTTAGATTAATCAACTGCACGCATTCCAAACATACCAAAGCTTTGCAGTTAGTCTTAACCCAACGTTTGCAGGAGGTGCATAGGCCGTTTAATGGTGTTTGTGATAAACTGAGGTGGAGCGCATTGATGGATATCACTCAATAGGAGAAGGCATAGAGTTATTATAAGATCGCCACAATTAATTTGTGATTTCTTACTGGTTTGGATGATCGTTTTGGTTTGTGCCATGGTCTATTGAAAGTTTGGTATATAACATTCCTTCCAAATCCGAAGTGCTGGATGCCATCAAAAGTGTTGGCAGGACTGAGAAGTTGCTGAGAATTTACCATTCTTTCATCTAGATGCAGATGCAATTATTTCCAGTGATGTTTAAACCAACAAATTAAAAGTGCTGCCACCATGCTAAATTTGCCGATTGCCATCTTGCACACACTTTTAGTGGCCCTTGAGTACAGCAGATTATCACAGGTGTCTATAATTATCTCTGGCCGTCTGTGCGGCCTTATCACATGGAAGATTAAATAAGATGATTTTAAAATAATAGGTATGACAAAGATGTAAAACATTATCCTAAATATAAACCAGCAACTTAGTGAATACCATTGGTGTTTGATATGAGGGTTTAAGCATGAAATATACTTTAGAAATGCACATGCATCATGTCAATATGCGTCACACTGGTGGCGTTTGTGGAAAAAGTCAATAGTTGAAAGAGTTCATTGAAAATATTGCCATTGATTATTTAATTAATTTGGCAATTTTCTCTTGAACATATGGTCTATCTGCTAGAAACTCATGAACAATATTGACACCAATATAAAAATGAATACTATATATGGATATATATATATTTTTTTTAAAGATTGGTAATTAACAAGAAATCAATAGCAAAATTACTGAAGATTCTGGTAAGTTTGATAAATGACCAGTAGCTTTGCAACCCTAATGTCACCACATCAATGTTTTCCTTGTCTCTAATTGAAATCACTACAGCCCCAACACAGGGGCAGCGGAGGAAGCATGGGCTCAGCTCTCTCCCGACTAGCACTGTCAGGGCACTGGAAAATTGGATAAAGGGCATCGGACTGAGTAGGTAATGTCCAGAGGCAGTATTGATTGTGTCCTGACCAGTTTCTGTCCCTCACAGATGCATTGATTTGAGGGGAACTAAAAACAAATGCCTTGACTTGAGATCTTAATTGCAACCAGAGCAGCCTTGTTCACTGAGAGTCAACAAGAAAACTAGAACTCTCCGCCTAGCTTCCTGTGTACTAATTAACAGCTTTCTGAAGGTTGAACTCCTACTGTTAATTATGAAAGGCTTAGTGGTGATTAAAGCCAGCAGTCATCTATAGTGTGATAGGCAATAGTGTAATTTTTATTTTGTAGCTTTTTTTCTCATGTGCTATCCTTTGCTTAAGGCAATGTCATGAGTCATGACAACGTTCCACATTTTCGGATGTCTCTGTGTCATTTCCACTGTCTCTCGTCACCATCTTACAGTGGAGAGTGCAGGCCAATGGAGCTGCAGTAAACAGTTCTACCTAAGAAAACTGCATTGGTCTTTGTTTGCAGTCAGTGTCCAAAACCTTTCATGTGCCCTCTGCATGCCCCAGTGCTTACCCTCTCCCTGCTGGGTACCTTACACTCTTAGAAAAAAAGGGTTCCAAAAGGGTTCTGCGGCTGTCCCCATAGGAGAACTCTTTTTTTTGTTCCATGTAGAAACCTCTGTGGAAAGGGAACCCAAAAGGGTTCTACATGGAACAAAAAAGTGGTTATTTTTGTTTCTAGATAGCACCTTTCTTTCTAAGAGTGTACTGTAATATCCTCACACTCATCAACAAGTCACACAATAACCCACATGGCGTTATATACACGGAAGAAAACTAATAAATCAGCCACATTGCACAATATTGCCAAACTCTTTGGAAAATGCAAATATCTTTGCAGAAATCATAGTTTGTGCCCATCTCTCAGATGACATGATTGAAGAACTTTGCTGACAATGCACTTCAGTTCCATCCACCCTGAATAGCTAAACATTAATTCAGGTTTAAGTGAAGGAGCAAGTAGAGTCTACAGAATCAATATTCCTCTCTGTTCTCCCTCCCAGCCCCCAGCCCAGTCACACCGGACCACAGTTCTTATCACAAGCCTGTAACTCTCCAAGGACAGGCTCTGAACAGTAGAGGTAAGCCAGTCTGGGAGGAGGAGTTGTCAAGAGGGGTTATATTTAATTTACCTTCTGTTAAAAACATCTGAGGTCGATGTCCGTGGCCGCGCGAAAAATTGTTTACACTAGAGACTTCCTGTTTTTGCATGGGCTGCATCCCATCAAGGCCCAGGATTCCGGTCTGGAAGCACGCTTTCGAATTACCAGAGGATAGTTAACTAACCTACGGCCCAGCAAGACCATTCCCATAGACGGCCCCATAGAGAAGCCAAATGAGAAAATTCCTAATAAGAGACTTTAGTCATCACATGCATTGAATTATTCAAATGATTGTCGCTGATGCCGCCCCCCCCCCCCCCCCCCATCACTCACAGCTGAAGATATGAACATTTTATATTCATACTCTGACGTTATGAGCCCAGCTGGCGAGGGGGAAGTGGCGGTTGGTTTGTTTAGCTGTCCACATGCTTGGCACATTCCCTGAGCTGGCTGAGTTCCCGGAGAATGTTCGCGTGATCCAGCTGTCTGTCCACATGCGTAGTAATCCCAGTAAAACCGGATCTAGAAAGATGGCAGCAAATTCGAAATGGCGTATGTGAGAGTGAGTAGTGTACGTTGAAAACAACGGTTGGTCATCTTGGACGCTGTGTCCATTTCTTTAATAGCTCAATGGTCGCAATCCACTGAATCAGAATTGTTTGAGCTAGTAACTATTTGGATCTCACTATCGAAACCTGAGACTCAGAGGCTCCACAAGAGTCGTCTGAAGGTAACCCGGTACTGGGTGGTAGAAATGAATACAAGTGAATATGGGGTAGAATGTGCCAAAACAAAAGGGGTTAAATATATGTAAAAACAAATATATATATATATATATATATAACCTTAGCTTTCTCATATCACTCAGATACAGGACAAACACTTAAAAACAAACATTCTTCCATTTGATTTGTTTTTTTTGACTGTTTTCCAATGTATGAACGTGTTATTCAATGTATTTCTATGGGTTAACAGCAGTAAGGCCAAATTCAATGTTTCATCAAATAATGTTTTTATACTTTGTTTATGCCTACAGGGGTTCTAAAATAAAAGAGCAAAATGATCAATGGTATAACCATCTGAAAACAATTCCATATGTTAGCTTAGTAGATATCACCCTCTAAAGTGAGTTGAGCGGACGGGGGGGTGAATTCATTCAATTGGGATACATTATGTCTAGTTTCTGAAGTCAGAAAGAGAGAACTGAAGGGAAAACTATGTCTGCTTTATTGCTAACAGCTGTGCCTATTTCGGTTGCTACATTTTCTGTTGTTTCAAAATGTACTCCTGCCAACCCCTATGCAAAGCCTGATTCATGAGTCACCAAATAAAAACAGACTGGCTTTATGGAGGTGGCGGGAGTGATGGGGTTAATTATATTGCCTCCCGAGTCTATTGCCTCCCGAGTGGCACAGTGGTCTGTGCAACTAGAGATTCTGGGTTCGAGTCCAGGCTCTGTCGCAGCTGGCCGCGACCGGGAGGCCCATGGGGCGGCGCACAATTGGCCCAGCGTCGTTCGGGTTAGGGAGGGTTTGGCCGGCAGGTATATCCTTATCTCACCGCGCACTAGCGAGTCCTGTGGCGGGCCAGGCGCAGTGCACGCTGACACGGTCACCAGGTGTACGGTGTTTCCTCCGACATATTGGCACGGCTGGCTTCCAGGTTGGATGGGCATTGTGTCAAGAAGCAGTGCGGTTTCGGAGGACGCATGGCTCTCGACCTTCGCCTCTCCCGAGTCCGTACGGGAGTTGCAGCGATGAGACAAGACTGTAACTACTACCAATTGGATACCACGAAAAAAGGGGTGAAAATAAAAAAATAAAAAGTCAATTTTCTAACCAATATACCTAAATTACAAGTAAAAATGCAAGAAAGGCATTTCACTATACTTGTGCACGTGACATTAAAAACCTAATTCCCTTTTTGCTTGGATTTCATAGTTCCCTATTTAAATATAGCATACATACTCTACCAGTCAAACGTTTTAGAACACCTACTCATTCAAGGGTTTTTCTTTATTTTGACTATTTTCTACATTGTAGAATAATAGAAGACATCAAAACTATGAAATAACTCATGAAATAATGTAGTAACCCCCAAAAAAGTTTTAAACAAATCAACAAATATGTTGTATTTGAGATTCTTCAAAGCTTTGCACACTCTTGGCATTCTCTCAAACAGCTTCATGAGGTAGTCACCTGGAATGCATTTCAATTAACAGGTTTGAGCCAATCAGTTGTGTTGTGAGAAGGCAGAGGTGGTATGCAGAAGATAGCCCTATTTGGTAAAAGACCAAGTCCATATTATGGCAAGAACAGCTCAAATAAGCAAAGAGAAACGACAGTCCATCATTACTTTAAGACATGAAGGTCAGTCAATGTGGAACATTTCAAGAAATTTGAAAGTTTCTTCAAGAGCAGTTGCAAAAATCATCAAGCGCTATGATGAAACTGTCTCTCATGAGGACCGCCACAGGAAAGGAAGACCCAGAGTTACCTCTGCTGCAGAGGATAAGTTAGAGCTATCAGCCCCAGAAATTGCAGACCAAATAAATGCTTCACAGAGTTCAAGTAACAGACAGATCTCAACATCAACTGTTCAGAGGAGACTGCGCCAATCCGGCCTCCATGGTCAAATTGCTGCAAAGAAACCACTACTAAAAGGACACCAATAACAAGAAGAGACTTGATTGGGCCAAGAAACACGAGCAAGGGACATTAGACCGGTGGAAATCTGTCCTTTGGTCTGATGAGTCCAAATTTTAGATTTTTTGTCCCAACCGCTGTGTCTTTGTGAGATGCAGAGTAGGTGAACGGATGATCTCTGCATGTGTGGTTCCCACCATGGAGCATGGAGGTGGTGGTGTGATGGTGCTTTGCAGGTGACACTGTCTGTGATTTATTTAGACTTCAAGGCACACTTAAGCAGCATGGCTACCAAAGCATTCTGCAGCGATATATCATCCCATCTGATTTGCGCTTAGTGGGACTATTATCTGTTATTCAACAGGACAATGACCCAACACACCTCCAGGCTGTGTAAGGGCTATTTGAGCAAGAAGGAGAGTGATGGAGTGCTGCATCAGATGACCTGGCCGCACAATCACCTGACCTCAAACCAATTGAGATGGTTTGGGATGAGTTGGACCACAGAGAAGGAAAAGCAGCCAACAAGTGCTCAGCATATGTTCCTCATGAAGCTGGTTGAGAGAATGCAAAGAGTGTGCAAAGCTGTCATCAAGGCAAACGGTGGCTACTTTGAAGAATCTAAAATGGCTACTTTCCATATGTGCTATTTCCTAGTTTTGATGTCTTCAATATTATTCTACAATATAGAAAATAGTAAAAAAAAGAAAAAAGAAAGAAAAACCCAACAATGAGTAGGTGTCCAAACCTTGGACTGGTACTGTCTATATACAGCTCCAGAATAAATTAAGACCACTGCAAAAATATCAGTTTCTCTGGTTTTACTATTTATAGGTATGTGTTTGGGTAAAATTAACATTGTTTTATTCTATAAACTACTGACAACATTTCTCCCAAATTCCTAATAAATATTTAGAGCATTTATTTGCAGAAAATGACAACTGGTCAAAATAAAATATTTGCAGTATTGTCAGACCTCGAATAATGCAAAGACATTTTTAAACAGCACAATACTAATGTTTTAATTTAGGAAGAGTTCAGAAATAAATATTTGGTGGAATAACCCTGATTTTCAATCACAGCTTTCATGTGTCTTGGCATGCTCTCCAACAGTCTTTCACATCGATGTTGGGGGACTTTATGCTTCTCCTGGCGCAAAAGAAATTCAAGCAGCTCGGCTTTGTTTGATGGCTTGTGACCATCCATCTTCCTCTTGATCACATTCCAGAGGTTTTCAAAGGGGTTCAGGTCTGGAGATTGGGCTGGTTCAGGGTCTTGATCTGACAGGGTCTTTATCTGGTGGTCCTTCATCCACACCTTGATTGACCTGGCTGTGTGGTATGGAGCATTGTCCTGCTGGAAAAAAACAATCCTCAGAGTTGGGGAACATTGTCAGAGCAGAAGGAAGCAAGTTTCCTTCCAGGACAACATTGCACGTGGCTTGATTCATGCATCCTTCACAAAGACAAATCTGCCCGATTCCAGCCTTGCTGAAGCACTCCAGATGATCACCGATCCACCAAATTGCAGTGGGTGTGAGACCTGGAGAGGCCTACAAGCCACAATGTCTTGCACCCACTGTGATGATCTGGGGGAGTCGCCTCTTCACTGTTGACATTGAGACTGGTGCTTTGCGGGTACTATTTATTGAAGCTGACAGTTGAGGACTCGTGAGGAGAGTCCTCAACTAGACACTCTAATGTACTTGTCCTCTTGCTCAGTTGTGCACCGGGGCCTCCCACTCCTCCTTCTATTCTGGTTAGCGCCAGTTTGCACTGTTCTGTGAAGGGAGTAGTACACAGCGTTGTACAAGATCTTCAGTTTCTTGGCAATTTCTCACATGGAATAGCCTTCATTTCTCAGAACAAGAATAGACTGATGAGTTTCAGAAGAAAGGTCTTTGTTTCTGGCCATTTTGAGCCTGTAATCGAATCTGCACCAGATACTCAACTAGTCTAAAGAAGGACAGTTTTAATTCTTCTTTAATCAGCACAAGTTTCCAGCTGTGCTAACATAATTGCAAAAGGGTTTTCTAATGCTCAATTACCATTTTAAAATTATCAACTTGGATTAGCTAACACAACGTGTCATTGGAACACAGGAGTGATGGTTGTTGATAATGGGCCTCTGTACGCCTACGTAAATATTCCATTATACAAATCTGACGTTTCCAGCCATAGTCATTTACAACATTAACAATGTCTACACTGTATTTCTGATCAATTTGATGTTATTTTAATGGACAAAAAAAGAAGTTTTTCTTTCAAAAAGAAGGACATTTCTAAGTGACCCCAAACTTTTGAATGGTAGTGTATTTAATTATTTCATTTATTTCATTTCATTGTCATTTAGCAGACACTCTTATCCAGAGCGACTTACATTAGTGCATTCATCTGTAGATAGCTAGGTGAGACAACAAAATATCACAATCGTAGCAAGTACCTTTCCCCCAACAAAGTTGTTCAGCAAAGTCAGTGCTAGTAGGAAAAGACAAGCACTCAATTCACTTGGGGTAGGTAAAACCTTCTTGTTAAATAGATGAACTTCAGAACCTTTCGGTCTGAGAGATTTAAACAGGTCAATAAACATCATGTGGTGATATAATAGTATAGCTAAAGTACTGTATGTTTTAGAGACTCCTGTACATAACAATTGTGTTACTGCACATGTCAGTTGGTTACAGGTTTCTGGATCAGGAAAAGTGCAAAGAGAAGTCGTTTTCCTGCCATGGAAACCATGATGTATTTCAGAGTGCACCGGGTTCAATCTGAAGCAGTCAGAGTTGGCTTGTATAAGTGGGCCTGATTTTTGTCCTCACATGAGCCTTGCTCGGTCTACATGTATTCAGCTTGTTGGCTCTTACCTTGTCTCCTGGGTGTGGTCTCAACACAGACACGCGGTCATAGCCTTTCGACAGCAACACCCACAGAGCGTCCAATTTGCCCTGCAATCACAGAGCAGTACACAATACCAATAAGACCTTTTAAGATGCTTTTTGTTTTTTTGTGGGTTTGTGTGTATTGTGACTAAGTCACTATACAGCATGTATATTTACACTCCATAGTCATACTTTCGAACTCAAACCACAACTCCACAATTTTGTCATTGAATGCCTATCTGTCACCAACAAGAGGATTCACTTTGTAGATCATAATCCGATTTAATGATAAAACATCTGACTCAGATTATTTCAATTTTCCTCCTCAAAGCCAGAGCCTGAACAAATGATATTTGATCATTGTGAATTCTGCAAAGACCCAGCCACTGCTAAGAGGTTGGAAAATAATCTGTTTTTCTTCACAAAACTGCTAGCTCTGCAGCCCTTGTCTCTTGGAGGTCAGTCAAGTGTGTATCTGGTTTATATTAGCTATCCCCTGCTGACTGTCAGGATGTATAGAACAATGCCTTTAACTAGCTCCTGGACCTGTGTGTAGGGGCACCATGCCAGTGGTCACCTAAGGACTGGGACACCAACACTCAAATATTCCACATGAAATTCCTACATAGTCAACTCCAGCTTCAACCCATCCCATCAGTCTATACACAAGATATACAAAACATTAAGAACACCTTCCTAATATTGACTTGCACCCCCCCTCCCCTCTGGAAACCTTCAACTCTTTTGGGGCATGGACTCTACAAGGTGTCAAAAGTGTTCCACAGGGATGCTGGCCCATGTTGACTCCAATGCTTCCCACAGTTGTGTCAAGTTGGCTGGATGTTCTTTGGGTGGTGGACCATTCTTGATACACATGGGAAACTGTTGAGCATGAAAAACCTACCAGCGTTGCTGTTCTTGACACAAGCCTGTGTGCCTGGCACATACTACCATACTCTGTTCAAAGGCACTTCAATATTTTGTCTTGCACATTCACCCTCTGAATGGCACACATACACACTCCATGTCTCAATTGTCTCAAGGCTTAAGAATCCTTTTTTAACCTGTCTCCTCCCCTTCACTAAATTGATGTAAGTGGATTTAACAAGTAACAACAATAAGGGATCATAGCTTTCACCTGTATTCACCTGGTCAGTCTATGCCAAGTACATAATGTATTGTACACTCAGTGTATATAATATAGGAAGCCATGTTGTGTATGTGATTGCACTTGACAGCTTTGTGTGCAATGTGTTTATTTTATATTGGTCATGTCAATACCTTGATTGGTGAGTACCACTTGTGAGGGCCTGGAGGCTTGCGCATGCCATTATTGAGAATGCGGGTGGGGGACTGTATGAACTCCTGCTCAGGCATTTTCACCCTGGCATTCTTTGCCTTCTCCAGTTTGGCTCCCTCCTCAGTAGAGCCTTTCTCACCCCAACGCACCTGACAAATAATAACAAGCAGAGATTTTTAAACATGTCTAGCTTCATTTCAACCTGGCACATTCAATTTGTCACTGTCTACACCTGTTGTTTATGAAGCATAACAGTGAAATGCTTACCTAAGGGCCCTTCCCAACAACTCAGAGAGAAAAATTGAGTAAAAATAACACAAGGAACAGCGAAGCTCACCTCCATCCTTTTGATTCCACCCACACCTCTGCCCCCATAGTAGGAGGCATCGACCGTGGGCCACTTCTTCTTAGGCATCCCATCTTCTTCCTCGTCCTGGGGGGGGGGGGGGATAGTGTAAAGGTCCCACTCTTTGCACAATGTCCCAGACAGGGTTAATAAAAATTCAGGGTGTGAGATAATACATCATTTCATACAACACTGGCGGTTCTGAGGTACAGCCTATACACCAAGCACTCTGCCTCTCCATCTCTCATAGAGTAGCCGAGTAGCCTAGTGGTTAGAGCGTTGGACTAGTAACCGGAAGGTTGCAAGTTCAATCCCCGACCTGACAAGGTACAAATCTGTCGTTCTGCCACTGAACAGGCAGTTAACCCACTGTTCCTAGGCCGTCATTGAAAATAAGAATTTGTTCTTAACTGATTTGCCTAGTAAAATAAAGGTTAAATAAAAAAAATAAAAATATATACCCTACTCACGATCTAATATTTCAAGCCCTGGGTATGATTTCCTTTTTATGTCTAAATTAGTCTCCTTCTCCTCTCTCTCCCCCTCGCCTTCTCCCGTCCAGTCCATGGCATGCGTCAGATCAGAGGAAATGACCGAGCCCACAGCCCCCCTCATGTTTTAGCTCTTTAATAGACCCAGATTCACACTAATCGAATCCATCAGGCCTATGATCAGGGCCTGCCAGAGAGGAGGCGGAAACAACAACAGGCTGACGCCATTGCCCTCACAGAGACACGGACAATGGGCAAAAAGCTTCACAGAAAACTGGAGGAGATACCTCCTGTATGATTTAATTGAATTAGAGGAGTGGGGGAGATGATTACTTCACACTTTTTGTGTACATTCCATGTTATTCCATTTTATGACAATATCTTACACAAACTTCTAAAAAGACAGATAAATCTATGATATACAAGTTGAGAAGAAAAGTACATTGGACTGTCACTACACACCTTTTTGGCTGCCTCTCTATTCTTTCCTGACTTTACAACCAAAGTTGCATCCAAAAATGGAACAAAGGATTTATACTAAAAGGAAAATAATTTCAACATTATTAAATGAGTATGGGCTGTAAAAACTGTGTCATTAAAATGAGTCACATATGACCTGGATAGAATTCCGTTGCTAGTTGAGAATGTTTTGTAACTAGAGTCATTAGCGATGCTGTATTATTGTGAAGAAAATATTATATAAGAATTATTTGATTAATCAGATTAGTCAGTGAATTCCCAGTGGGATCTCAAGAAAGGGACTCCAAAACAGATGGCTCTTAAATAAGGCCTTAATTGAAAGCTTAAACTAAAATAAGGAATCCCATATAGTGATCTAAACAGACAATTATTCTCAGCTTTATTATCATCATACAGGGGAGGTATAGAAATGGATGATCAGTTTGTACAGTGACCAGAGATGGGTCTGTTCAAAGAAGCTCTCATGCCTTTTTATCAGAATGTGTTTGCTGAGAGTAAGGGCTGGTTTAGGACAAGATGAGCTGAGGGGAAAGACAGGGCTTCATAGTGGGAGGGTGTTGTCCTCATGACATGGGTGGAAGAAACATCTTGGTCATATGTCAGTCTATAAAACCCAGGGGAATATTAAAAGGTCAGTGAGTTGAGGTTATTGAAGAAAATGGACCATAAGCAATGGGTTCCTACACCTATTAAAAACTCCAAATGGATGTGCTACATGTCAGCCAGTCCACTATCCTTGTAGCCTAGTTTTTTTCTCTCGTGGATAGGGAATATATATATCAAGGATAACTGTTGTTCAGTAAAAATCTCCAAAAAAAGAATGTGACTACTTTAACTATAAAACAAATGGCTGCAAGTGTATTTATGTTCTGCTTAATGGCCATTACATAATTTAACAGCCATATCATTGTGTAACAGTGAGTGAATGGAAACTTTTCTTCTGGAGACTAATAGAAGATATAAAATATCTTCCCCCCATCTTCCCCCCCCCCCCCCAAAGTAATCAACATCAAGGGTTTACCTACCGAACTGTCTTCCACTACCGCTGGTGGGGGCTCATGGATAATCTATGGTGAGAGAGGGGAGGGGGGGGGTTACACTCGTGACATGAATGTAAAAAACAAATGTACTTCAAAAACACACTAAAATATATGTCACAGTAATGTATGCCAAAAACAGGGTTGCATGAAAACACATGGCTCAGGAATTGTTTTTCTCTCCTTTTTCCTACTATTTACAGGGGGGGTGGGGGAATAGTAAAAGGCATGCGAGTCTATGCTCCACGCTCACTTGTTTTTCTGTTTTTAGCTATGAGGAAATTCAAGAAACCCTGTGTAACATGTGTTCCAGAAAAAAGGACATATTTTAACTACCAGCTCCTCCTGTTGGATTTTGGCAGAGCCCTGTGATGATGTAGAAGAATATTAAAATCATTGAGATGTTTAGTAAATATTGATCATCTGTATTTTCCTCATTCACTTTGCTCAATCTATAGGAAAATACATGCTTGGTGTGTCCATGGCTAACAAAATGTTGAGCAACTATAACTAAGAAATTAACCCGGTCAAGGCAATGAATATTCCTTGAAATTAGATTTATTTCCCCCTGTGCTTCCCAATCCCAAAGGCTGGGATGCTCTCTGATTTCCCATGGTAACATAGCATCACTCTCCTAAACAGTGCTATAGGCAAGGGTTTCCACTGAAAATAACTGACAAGAACTAAAAAGAGAGAGTAACATATAAAAAAATACAATTTTCTGCGTCTTTCCAACTTTTCTGTTTCCAGGCTTGATGGGAAATTGGTTAAAAAAGTGGTTAAATTGTGATCCATTTTGTCAGGCCTGGCTGGGACGGTTTATGTCTAAATACAAGAACAGCATAAAGAAGCTATATCGTCCTCGACCTTGGAGCTGAGAACCACTGTCCTGTGACCTCCAGTGGAACAAACTACTTCAACAGAGGGACTAAGTACTTCAGCACACCTTTACCACTGACCTCTGGTGGCCTCTGGGCATAATGGACTAATAAAATCAATTGGAAGCAAAAAAGGCCAAAGAGTCTCATCCTTCACTGACTCATAGAACCCCTCTCACCATGGAAATACTGTTTAGATTAGCAAGATGACTTGTGATTTATTCAGATAAAATAACTCCGTAAAATACATCCGTGATCATCTGTGAGCATTATGCCAGTGTATAAAGGACATAGAGTTCTCTCAGAAAATGCTTCAAGCTACACATAGGTCTACCATATAGGGTAATTTGTATTTAATAAAATATAAGTTTAAAAAGGTTCACGCTTGTAAGACACTGTCCATGAGTGTGAATGTGACATACAGTTTATGTGACTCACCACAGTGCAGCAAAGAGGCCAGAACCACCAGAGAATCATGAGGATTAAAAGCAGCATGAGGATGAGCAGGGCGATGGCCAGGATGGTTCCATCAGACTGGGACAAAGAGAGAGAGGGAGAGAGAGACAGGTCAAACTCAGTCTCCACTGACCTACATGTTCCACCACAGTGCAAAGGCTGAGACCCATCAGAAAGTTAAAGTGCCTGTAATCATGTAACTACAGGGGACTAACTGTCATAGTTTGGGGGTGCAACAACATGCACCACCCCACTATACTTACACAGCTCACTGTTGTAATGGTGACTGAACTGGAGATAAAACTGAGACCTTCATTCATGCTGACATAGAGGTTGGCTGCCCTGGAACACAACAGGGGTGTAAAGAGATAGCGTGTGGTTAGGATGTGACAGAAACATCAGCAGATAAACAGCAGATAAAGAGAAAAACGGATATTCTTTCGGTGATTATAGTACTTACATTCCCTCTTCCTGGAGAATGGGTGCAGGACAGAGGAGATACGTATCTTCCACTATTAATGGCTTCACACCTAGGAGTACAGGAGAACAAAGGGTCACAACATTGACTCATACACAAACATATTGGTTCTGCTCTAGTCATAGTGTAATTCAGACTGCACAGATCAGAACCCATTGACCTTTTGAGAAGTGGAGCAACTGTATACCTACCGTACCAGTCAAAGGTTTGGACACACCTACACATTCAAGGGTTTTTCTTTATTTTTTACTATTTTCTACATTGTAGAATAATAGTGAAGACATCAAAACTATGAAATAACACATAAGGAATTGTGTAGTAACCCCCCCAAAAAGTGTTAAAATATTTTATATTTGACATTCTTCAAAGCAGCTACCCTTTGCCTTGATGACAACTTTGCACAATATTGGCATTCTCTCAACCAGCTTCATGAGGGAGCCACCTGGAATGCATTTCAATTAACAGGTGTGCCTTGTAAAAGTTGAGGAACTTCTTTCCTCTTAATGTGTTTGAGCCAATCAGTTGTGTTGTGAGGTAGAGGTGGCATACAGCAGATAGCCCTACTTGTTAAAAGACCAAGTCCATATTATGGCAAGAACAGCTCAAATAAGCAAAGCGAAACGACAGTCCATCATTACTTTAAGACATGAAGGTTAGTCAATGTGGAAAATTTAAAGAACTTTGAAAGTTTCTTCAAGTGCAGTCGCAAAAACCATTAAGTGCTATGATGAAACTGGCTCGCATGAGGACTGCCACAGGAAAGGAAGACCCAGAGTTACCTCTGCTGCAGAGGATAAGTTCATTAAATGTTAACTGCACCTCAGATTGCATACCAAATAAATGCTTCACAGAGTTCAAGTAAGACACATCTCAACTGATCAGAGGAGACTGTGTGAATCCGGCCTTCATGGTTGAATTGCTGCAAAGAAACCACTACTAAAGGACACCAATAAGAAGAAAAGACTTGCTTTGGTCAAGAAACACGAGCAAGGGACATTAGACCGGTGGAAATCTGTGTCCTTTGGTGTTAACCTCTGTCTGTGAGACGCAGAGTAGGTGAACGGATGATGTCCACATGTGTGGTTCCCACAGTGAAGCATAGAAGAGGAGGTGTGATGGTCCTTTTCTGGTGACACGGTCAGTGATTTAACCAGCACGGCTACCACAGCATTCTGCAGCGATATGCCATCCCATCTGGTTTGTGCTTAGCGGGACTATCATTTGTTTTTCAACAGGACAATGACCCAACACACACCTCTTGGGTGTGTAAGGGCTATTTGACCAAGAAGGAGAGTGATGGAGTGCTGCATCAGATGACCTGGCCTGCACAATCACCTGACCTCAATCCAATTGAGATGGTTTGGGATGAGTTGGACCGCAGAGTGAAATAAAAAAAAGTGCTCAGCATATGCGGGAACTCCTTCAAGACTGTTGGAAAAGCATTCCTCATGAAGCTGGTTGAGAAAATGCCAAGATTGTGCAAAGCTGTCATCAATGCTGTCATTAAGGCAAAGGGTGGCTACTTTGAAGAATCTCAAATACAAAAAATATATTTAGATTTGTTTAACACTTTTTTGGTTACTACATGATTCCATGTGTTATTTCATAGTTTTGATGTCCTCACAATTATTCTACAATGTAGAAAATAGTACAAATAAAGAAAAACCCTGGAATGAGTAGGTGTGTCTAAACTTTTGACTGGTATTGTATATCATGAACTTAGAACTATATCATGTCCCAAATCTTTCTTCAACTGATGTCTGGAGTTCATTGACTAATGATCATGAAATGTCATCATCTAAATTGGATTATTGGTATTGGACTGTGACAGGACAATCTGATTAATGAGGACAACAGAACGGATGTCATACAGTATCTGACGGTAACTCAAGACCAATCTAACATAATACAGAGATGTTGGAGGACTGATTTCAATACCTCTAGTTTAGACATGTACACCCATTTGACCAGTGGTGGAAAAAGTACACACTTGTTATACTTGAGTAAAAGTATAGATAACTTAATAGAAAGTTACTCAAGTAAAAGTGAAAGTCACCCAGTAAAATACTTGAATAAAAGTCCAAGTATTTGGTTCTATAATATAATTAAGTATCAAAAGCAAATGTAATTGCTAAAATATACTTAGGTATCATTTAAAATTCCTAATAATACAGTAATCCAGACACCGCCTTTTTCTTGTTTTTAAAATGTATAGATAGCCAGGGGTACACACTAACACTCAGACATAATTTACAAACTATGCATGTGTGTTTAGTGAGTGTGCCAGATCAGAGGCAGTAGGGATGACCATGTGTTATCTTGAGTGTGTGAATTGGACCATTTTCCTGTCCTGCTAAGCACTCAACATGTAATGAATACTTTTGGGTGTCAGGGAAAATGTATGGAGTAAAAAAGTACATTATTTTCTTTAGGAATGTAGTGAAGTAAAAGTTGTCAAACTATAAATAAAGTACAGATACACCAAAAAACTACTTAAGTAGTACTTTAAAATATTTTTACACCACTGCTGACAGAGCAAAGAAAAAAGATTATTAAAAGCTTAATCTTCGTTTTTAAAGAGAACCTTGATTTTTCCTGTGTCCAACTTATGAAACCTTTGAAAACAGATCCAGTGAGCATCGTTGTTGCCCAAGCAGCCTGTTTATCCTGGCTCAGGTTGAACATACCCCGGCACTGAGGAAATGAACATGAGCACTCCACAGCAAACGGATGACAGCTCCTCTCCTGTAACACCCCGCAGGATGGAGGGGAGGATTGGGGAGCAGGAGATCAATACTGCTGCCTGCCAAGCTAAGCTCAGAGCCAACACAAACTCAGCCAGATATCCCACTCAGAGTTCAACTGAGCAGTCACCCACCTTACACTCTGCGTGGACTTAAACTATCAAATGGGACCGAGCTGAGAGCCTTTTTTCAGGCAGATTAACTGGCTGACTGGCTGACTGGCTAGCTGACTACAAAGGACTCTCTGGTCATTCTCTCAGGTGAAGGGTTATCGGGGCCCAAATCTCTGCAGTGGTCATGTTTCCACCATGCACTCTTACAAAATATCTAGAACCTAAAAGGGTTCTTCGGCTGTTCCCATATGAGAACCCTTTGAAAAATGCTTTTTGATTCCAGGTAGAACCCTAGGCATTCAGGCCAAAGAGTTCAATCTTGTTCCTCATTGTCCGAGAGTCCTTTAGGTACCTTTTGGCAAACTTCAAGTGAACTGTCATGTGCCTTTTATTGAAGAGTGGCTTCCATCTGGCCACCCTACCATAAAGACCTGATTGCAGCACTCCACCAGAGATAGTTGTCCTTCTGGAAGGTTCTCCCATCTCCACAGAGGAACTATGGAGCTCTGTCAGAGTGACCATCAGGATCTTGGTCACCTCCCTGACCAAGGCCCTTCTCCCCCGATTGCACAGTTTGGCCTGGCGTTTTGGTGGTTCCAAACTTCTTCTGTTAAAGAATGATTGAGGCCACTGTGTTCTTAGGGACCTTCAATGCTGCAGAAATGTTTTGGTACCCTCCCCAGATCTGTGCCCAAATCTCTGCAGTGGTCATGTTTCCACCATGCACTCTTACAAAATATCTAGAACCTAAAAGGGTTCTTCGGCTGTTCCCATATGAGAACCCTTTGAAAAATGCTTTTTGATTCCAGGTAGAACCCTAGGCATTCAGGCCAAAGAGTTCAATCTTGTTCCTCATTGTCCGAGAGTCCTTTAGGTACCTTTTGGCAAACTTCAAGTGAACTGTCATGTGCCTTTTATTGAAGAGTGGCTTCCATCTGGCCACCCTACCATAAAGACCTGATTGCAGCACTCCACCAGAGATAGTTGTCCTTCTGGAAGGTTCTCCCATCTCCACAGAGGAACTATGGAGCTCTGTCAGAGTGACCATCAGGATCTTGGTCACCTCCCTGACCAAGGCCCTTCTCCCCCGATTGCACAGTTTGGCCTGGCGTTTTGGTGGTTCCAAACTTCTTCTGTTAAAGAATGATTGAGGCCACTGTGTTCTTAGGGACCTTCAATGCTGCAGAAATGTTTTGGTACCCTCCCCAGATCTGTGCCTCGACATAATCCTGTCTCGGAGCTCTACGGACTATTCCTTCGATCTCATGGCTTGGTTTTTGCTCTGACGTGCACTGTCAACTGTGGGACCTTATATAGACAGGTGTGTGCCTTTCCAAATAATGTCCAATCAATTGAATTTACCACAGGTGGACTCCAATCAAGTTGAAGAAACATCAAGGATGATCAATGGAAACAGGATGCACCGGAGCTCAATTTCAAGTACTTATGTAAACAAGGTATTTCTGTTTCTTATTTGTGCTAAATAAAATAAAAATTAACAAATGTTTTCACTGTCATTATGGGGTAATGTGTGTAGATTGATGAGAAAAATAAATAATTTAATAAATTTTAGAATGAGGCTGTAACGTAACAAAATGTGGAAAAAGTCAAGGTGTCAATACTTTCCGAATGCACTGTAGAACCCTTTCCACAGAGGGTTCTATATGGAACCCAAAATGGTTCTACCTGGAATCAAAAAGGGTTCTCCAATGGGGACAGCTGAAGAATGTTTTTGGAACTCTTTTTTTCCCTAAGAGAGTGTAGGGATCTAGATACTGGCCAACAGCTTTGCTTCATCTGACCCTTTAATAAACGGTTTACTCTGTGCACATGAGAAAAGGTCATGCTTTACTGCTGAGTGTAGATATGCTCACAGTTTAATCTTACTCAATAAATTACAGTCTGTGCTGATCAGTAATTAGCCTCTCAGTGAGATGATCTCAAAATGTTATTCAACTAATACTGGGACAATACAACAACTGGACATAGCTAATACCATAATGTGGCTGCGAAATAAATCTTGCTGTCATTCAACACAGATTTCTGGAGGACTATGCAATCTCAATAAAATGACTTTTTCCTAATCTACCTCTTTTTATCACGTCACTAGGTGTGGATTCTTATTCTTCACATATCTCAATGCTGCTGCTCACTAGCCATCAGGGCAACATTGTCACCGAGAGGAAAGAATACCCATGACGTGTCTTCACTGCCAAAGCTCAGAGGGCCTATATTTGCTCCTGCTGGTTTCTGGAGACATCCATTCAGCTGCTGAACACATGTAGCTACACATTGCTCCTTTCCTACGAGGTCCCAAAACTTTTGTAGGTTATGGAGAGGCTATGATGGTGTTTGTGGTGGTTAGGGGTTCTGCAGATTACAGGAGAGCCCACCATGGGGCAAGGTGAATCAGTCATATGACACCAATGACACTCAACCACAGGAAACAATAATCCAATAGCGATTTATAGGTGGCCCCTGTTGTGTCTGAAATGACTAAACGGTTTAGGGCTAAACATGCTCTACTGGACAGTTGGTACACAGCTGTCTATCCTTTTTTCCTAAATCGTTTCCATGTCTTCCGCTTGTTTGTGGGGAGTTGTGCGTTTAACTACATACAAACAATTAACATTCTGGGTCACCGTAAACCAGTCTCTTCATCACTCTATTTCAGAGTAGGAGAAATGTGTTAGCAGTCCCTAGGTCATTCATGCTAAGCAGCACCATACTGTAAAAGTTATTCAACCGTAGTATTGAACGGCGCTGAAGACTGCGCTTTGATCTGCTATCAAATTCCAAGGATGAAATCCTTCATTGCAATTCAGACCTTCTGAATGAAGGCCAATAACTTACTTTAGAACGGACATCAACTTGGTGCCTGTGTCTTTTCTCCAGACCCTGTTCTGACATAGAGGGTAAAACCTCTTCCAGCATAGGCATCATATTCTTCTCTTCCCTTCAGGCCCAGACTCCAGACTTGCTTATACATCAGCGCTGGCTATTTTCTATTAGAGCATGGCCTCCCACAGCTACATGTTGGCATGCATCAGAGGGGGCTGGTCTCACACATCCATTAGGCCACTTCTAAAGATCACAGGGGAACTTGGATGTGCCTCTAGGACTTTCCCCCTCACTAACTTCTGTGTGGCACTGTTTTCCCTTGATCTTCTGGCTCTGGCACAGTCCCAAGCCATTAAAGCACAATGTACCTTTCAAAAGACACAAACCAGTAATACCAGGAACAAATGGCATGAGCACTTGTTTGGGCATAGAGAACCTCTGCTGACTCTGCACTCCTGAAGAGCACTTTTGGGAAGCACTGTGAGACATAAATTGGTAAACATGGACTTTTTACCATGTCCAACTCATACAGTAACTCACCACGTTGGTCACACATTTCCTGAGCAGTTTGCAGCTGCAGGAATGGCGTCTTTGTGTTTGTTATTACATGATTAGCAAATGACGTACGCATTATGAACAAGCCATTGAAACAGAAAAGAGCACCATTGTCTATTTACTTTCAGTTCGTATTCCACTTACTCTTGGTGAGTGTGTCGTTGATTCGGAAACTGCACAGGACCTTATGGACATTCCGAGCATGGAGGAAGCCGTTTCCTCTCACCACCACCTGGAACGTTTCTGGAGGGAGAAGAGAGGAGCACAGTGACTGAATTTGTCCCACCACATGTAATACTGTAGCTGTTCAGGCTAACATCTGAGTCTATCATCTCAGCATCTCACACTCTGGTTACATTCTGCCAACAAACTGCCCTGACCATAGTAGTTGTTGAAAATAAAGTATTTCTCTGGATGCCTGGATAATTGAGATCTTGCGGTCAATGAGACTTCAACTGCAGTTGTTCAGACATGTGGATATATAGTGGCTCTCTGGAACCAATACCACAGAACCCAGAAAACATGAAGCGTAAATACTTATCTTTACAGTGGGGAAAGTGGTGGGTTGTAAGACTGTAGAATGGACAATGACTGAGCAGCATTACACAGCGGAAAAAGACAGCTATGATTTGTGTCCTTAGTACAGTAGTTAAATGGAGTTGAGACCAGGCCTGGGTTGAATCGTTCATGACAAATGAAGTTGCTGCTACTGTGTGTAGGAGATACTGTATATACTGCACACCAGGCTCCTGCCCCTGCCAAGGTAGATTTTTCTTCTCTTCCTGTTGTGAGCCTTTAAATGTATGATTTAGTGAAGACCTGAGAGACCAGAGAGGATAAATGGGTTGGGCCAGAGGTCTATAAACTTACCTCCTGCACAGATACTGGAGGGCTCAGCCGCCAGGATC
This sequence comes from Oncorhynchus nerka, assembly GCF_034236695.1. Taxonomy (NCBI): domain Eukaryota; kingdom Metazoa; phylum Chordata; class Actinopteri; order Salmoniformes; family Salmonidae; genus Oncorhynchus; species Oncorhynchus nerka. The sequence goes on along the minus strand of NC_088408.1, from coordinate 70,842,938 downwards.
TCAATACAGGACTTCTTTAATATCTGGGGGAGGGAGGTGAGAGGTGAGAAGGAGGGAGACAGGGGGGGGGGGACCATTCTCACAGTATTTCACACTTGTTACAGAAGGTTGTGTGTTTATTTGTTGAGAGTATTGGTTTACAATATAATCCCTATACTGTATATAACAGTGTGTACCAGTGCACCTCAATACTATGATCTGCTTGATGTCTCCTGTTCTCATCTCTGTGCTCCTCGCGGTCCTTGTGCTCTGGGTGTATATCTCTCTCTATACCCCCACTGTCCAGGGAAAGTATGTGTTGTATTCCTGAAGATCAGACTGACTTACAATATGCTACCCTTCTTCCTCGACTCTGAGCCAAGAGCTTTCAGCATGCTGTTAATGGGATCCAGATGACAGTCAACTGGTCTGTCCCCTATCTCTGCTAGAGAAACTCAGTGCCCGGATGACAGTGGCCTCTACACCACGACTCTCCTTTTCTTTCATCTGTTCGCTTTTTCAATCGGCCGAGTGGATACAACAATATAAGTACATTCCTTTGAGGTGGAAGCTAGAAGATATAATGAATTCATTCACTGATCCTATTTGGTAAGAGCTTGGATCAAAAGCTGGGAAGTCACAGCATGTTTTCCTGGAATGTTGTTCCTGGTGAGTTTTGATGGCCAGAATATCTGTTTATATTTTTCATTTGTCCTATTTTCCCTCGTTTCCTATTTGAGTAATGTGTTAATGGATTGAGAGAGATGTTCTGCAGTGAGGATATGAGTTCCATGTGGAACCATTTCCTCTGACCTCCTAGAACAGGTATAATTATCAAACACCAGTGTGCATATTAAAAATGCTGTTATAAACTGGGTGGTTTGAGCCCTGAATGCTGATTGGCTGAAAGCTGTGGTATATCAGACCGTATACCACGGGTATGACAAAACATTTATTTTTACTGCTCCAATTACGTTGGTAGCCAGTTTAGAATAGCAATAAAGCACCTCAGGGGTTTGTGATATACAGTGGGGCAAAAAAGTACTTAGTCAGCCACCAATTGTGCAAGTTCTCCCACTTAAAAAGATGAGAGGCCTGTAATTTTCATCATAGGTACACTTCAACTATGACAGACCAAATGAGAAGATCTGATGATGAGATCTGGAGACTGGCTAGGCCACTCCAGGACCTTGAAATGCTTCTTACGAAGCCACTCCTTCATTGCCCGGGCGGTGTGTTTGGGATCATTGTCATGCTGAAAGACCCAGCCACGTTTCATCTTCAATGCCCTTGCTGATGGAAGGAGGGTTTCACTCAAAATCTCATGATACATGGCCCCATTCATTCTTTCCTTTACACGGATCAGTCGTCCTGGTCCCTTTGCAGAAAAACAGCCCCAAAGCATGATGTTTCCACCCCCATGCTTCACAGTAGGTATGGTGTTCTTTGGATGCAACTCAGCATTCTTTGTCCTCCAAACACGACGAGTTGAGTTTTTACCAAAAAAGTTATATTTTGGTTTCATCTGACCATATACATTCTCCCAATCTTCTTCTGGATCATCCAAATGCTCTCTAGCAAACTTCAGACGGGCCTGGACATGTACTGGCTTAAGCAAGGGGACACGTCTGGCACTGCAGGATTTGAGTCCCTGGCAGCGTAGTGTGTTACTGATGGTAGGCTTTGTTACTTTGGTCCCAGCTCTCTGCAGGTCATTCACTAGGTCCCCCCGTGTGGTTCTGGGATTTTTGCTCACCGTTCTTGTGATCATTTTGACCCCACAGGGTGAGATCTTATGTGGAGCCCCAGATCGAGGGAGATTATCAGTGGTCTTGTATGTCTTCCATTTCCTAATAATTGCTCCCACAGTTGATTTCTTCAAACCAAGCTGCTTACCTATTGCAGATTCAGTCTTCCCAGCCTGGTGCAGGTCTACAATTTTGTTTCTGGTGTCCTTTGACAGCTCTTTGGTCTTGGCCATAGTGGAGTTTGGAGTGTGACTGTTTGAGGTTGTGGACAGGTGTCTTTTATACTGATAACAAGTTCAAACAGGTGCCATTAATACAGGTAACAAGTGGAGGACAGAGGAGCCTCTTAAAGAAGAAGTTACAGGTCTGTGAGAGCCAGAAATCTTGCTTGTTTGTAGGTGACCAAATACTTATTTTCCACCATAATTTGCAAATAAATTCATAAAAAATCCTACAATGAGATTTTCTGGATTTTTTCTCTCTCATTTTGTCTGTCATAGTTGATGTGTACCTATGATGAAAATTACAGGCCTCTCGTCTTTTTAAGTGGGAGAACTTGCACAATTGGTGGCTGACTAAATACTTTTTTGCCCCACGGTATGGCAAATATACCACAGCTAAGGGCTGTGTACTAGCAAACTGCGTTGCGTCGTGCGTAAGCACAGCCCTTAGCTGTGGTATTTTGGCCATATACCACACCCCCCCGGGCCTTATTGCTTAATTATTCTAGCTTTCCTTGTGTTGGTAGTCAGATCTCTTACCGAATCAATGACCCCCTGCAGTGCTTCAAAGCCATCGTTCACTGGGAATACATGGTCCTTGCTATCAGCAATCTTTGCCAGCTGAGGAAGAAAAAAAGTTTCATGCAGTTCATTCATCACAAACCCACCAACCTCCTTTTCATCTTATGTTTGGGACACCGTGTGAGATGTCAAATCAGAGCACACAGAAGCAAGACGTGTCAACACACCTGTGTCTCATTGAAGTCCTTCACCCCCACACAGTATACGGAGGCACCCAGACTCCGCGAGCGGTTGGCCTGTCAGGTATTCACAGAGGAGAGCAAAAACAAGAAAAACTGTCAAGACCTGGAATCTATTTAAGCACTGCATTGCACAACATGAACCAACACACAACCACAGAAAACCCTCCAGATCGCTCCTCTGGACCTGTGGTGACTCTGAGCCATAGATTTGAGTAATATTTAAGAGATCACACAGCACTGCGTTCTTGTTGACTGACATTCAATATTGTTTCTAAAAATAATTAAAAATCTGATGGAAACACTTGAGTGGCTAGAGCCAATAGAGCTCACGATTCAAATGTTACATTTCATGAGCATCTGAAAGAAGGCCCTTCAGAGCTGAGCTGACAATTTTATTCAATATGAGTGACAGCATAAAGCTTCAAGTTATTGCTCCGAGGCTCCCTGCTCAGGGTAAGTGGCATTTCCCCACAACATTTTGAAAGCTACTGAGAAAGATACCGTATCTGCATCACTTCCTCAAGTGTGTCCAAGGGTGCTCAGAACTGATTAAACAGCCCTAGCTTGGCACGCCTGCTGCACCTGCACTCCCAACTAAACCATTGGTTCCTTGTGCAGATGTGTGGTGAATGACTCTGCCTTCTTTATTCATGGGCAGATGGGAGACATAAATCTGACAGAAACGTTGGCCCCCCTTTTCCTTCACTGAAAATAATGGATCAAAGTGCTACTGAGGTGATGTATATGGTGCTGCTGTTTGATCTGTGCCAACAGGAGTGCCGCTTTTGTTTACAATTTGTGGGCTCGTCTTTCTCCCTCTGGCTATATTTACTGTTTACCTCTCTCTCAGCATAGTAGAAGAGGTCCTCATGCAACTCTCCATCTGTGAGAGCTATGATGACACTGGCAGTACGGTATCCTATCAACAGACAGAAAACCTTTGATTAGGATGTAATTGCTGCCACAGCGCTATCCAAATAATAATGTCAGACTAACAGATAGACAGGAGAAATTAATATATCATGCACAACTTCCAGCAGGAAACAATTGAAAAATTAAATGTAACTACACACCTTCTGAGTTTCCATAATATATCTGCTCACTGGCCTGTAAAAAAAAGATGAATTGGATTGAAACTAAAGTGGTCCTGTGAATACAGTAACTCTTCCATACTGATACAGGTGCCATTTTGGCTCCAAACCATGTTCTTTGTTCTTAAGCCAGAATGGAGATAGATTCCAGCTCAGAGCTCAGCTAAAAGCAGACAGCTCACCCTCTGGATGCCCTCGTGCATAAAGGTGTCTCCACCTGGAAGTACCTTCTGGAGCTCCTCCAGACCTTTGCGAATCTGCTCCCTGAGCAAGCAAACAGATAAAAGGGCAGTTCATATTCATCATGTCTCACCCCTCACCCTGCAAAAGTCCTCCACTGGGCACAGATGTCAATTCAACATCTATTCCAAGTCGGTTCAACGTCATTTCATTGAAATGTGGAAACAACGTTGATTCAGCCAGAGTGTGCCCAGTCTTATAGATCTAAGTGCAGCTAAAAAGCTATTACAACTAAATGACCTAGATCTTCAAATGAGAGGTAGCTTTAGGTTTTAATATAAGAGTCATAGTGATAAAATTATAAATGTGTGACGTCCTACTACCAAATCATAATGTCAAACTCAAACATTGAGTACAGCATTGAACTGCATGCATGCACACCCATAATCATCAACAAGTGAGTTGTGTTGAGCCCTCAAATCTAACAGATTTTCCTTTTGACTGATTTCTTGTACAACGCATAGTCTTCCCCCTAAACTAAAAAAGCTGACAGACAGATATGATGTGACAAAGACAATAAGCACAGAAACAAAGACCTATCATGATCTCTCTATTGAGGTGGTATTCGATTACAGAGAGTAGTGAGGGGCTTTATGTGTGCTTCGGGTTTTAAGAGTGTCCTATTGGCACAGGACATTGTCTAGCAGATGGTGGGGGAAATGAGTCCTGTGTGAAATGAGACAGCAGGAAGACCGTAAACATTGAAAATGTTTCAGTGCCTGCGTGGACAACGCACCGAAGGAAAGATCAGACCCATATGCGACATGCAATACATTGTGAGCCACATGCTGAAGCTTACAGTTTGACAAAGAATTGACAGCATTGTCAGTCAAACTCAATGTGAGGGTATTGTTCTCTGTGATTCTTATGTCTCTAATTCAATGAACCTTCAATCCTGCATGTTTCTCTGGATTCTTGATAATCAACTCAGTTCAGAATCAGAAAATACCTGACATCATGTGGAGAGGTAATACCCCAAATCCTAAGAAAGAAAGATTGTTCCCTCACCTGTCTTCTGTGAGCCGCATCAAAATCCTACCCTCAGTGGAGAACACAATGAAGGACATGCGCAGCTGTGGACTGGAGAGAAATTGACAACATTCATACAGTATATTAACTTTCTGTACATTTTAGTCATATAGCAGACACTCTTATCCAGAGCGACTACAGTTAGTGCATTCATCTGTAGATAGCTAGGTGGGACAACCACATATAACAGGCATAGAAAGTACATTTTTAGTAGCCAGCGACAGGCAGGCTAGTTAAGAACAAGTTCTCATTTACAACTGCGACCTAGCCAAGATAAAGCATAGCAGTGTGAACAGACAACACAGAGTTACACATGGAGTAAACAATTAACAAGTCAATAACTCAGTAGGAAAAAAAGAGAGTCTATATACATTGTGTGCAAAAGGCATGAGGAGGTAGGCGAATAATTACAATTTTGCAGATTAACACTGGAGTGATAAATAATCAGATGGTCATGTACAGGTAGAGATGGTCATGTACAGGTAGAGATACTGGTGTGCAAAAGAGCAGAAAAGTAAATAAATATAAACAGTATGGGGATGAGGTAGGTAAATTGGGTGGGCTATTTACCAATAGACTACGTACAGCTGCAGCGATCGGTTAGCTGCTCAGATAGCAGATGTTTGAAGTTGGTGAGGGAGATAAAAGTCTCCAACTTCAGTGATTTTTGCAGTTCGTTCCAGTCACAGGCAGCAGAGAACTGGAACGAAAGACGGCCAAATGAGGTGTTGGCTTTAGGGATGATCAGTGAGATACACCTGCTGGAGCGCGTGCTACGGGTGGGTGTTGACATAGTGACCAGTGAACTGAGATAAGGCGGAGCTTTACCTAGCATGGACTTGTAGATGACCTGGAGCCAGTGGGTCTGGTGACGAATATGTAGCGAGGGCCAGCCGACTAGAGCATACAGGTCGCAGTGGTGGGTGGTATAAGGTGCCTTAGTAACAAAACGGATGGCACTGTGATAAACTGCATCAAGTTTGCTAAGTAGAGTATTGGAAGCTATTTTGTAGATGACGTCGCCGAAGTCGAGGATCGGTAGGATAGTCAGTTTTACTAGGGTAAGTTTGGCGGCGTGAGTGAAGGAGGCTTTGTTGCGGAATAGAAAGCCGACTCTAGATTTGATTTTAGATTGGAGATGGTTGATACAAGTCTGGAAGGAGAGTTTACAGTCTAGCCAGACACCTAGGTACTTATAGATGTCCACATATTCTAGGTCGGAACCATCCAGGGTGGTGATGCTAGTCGGGCGTGCGGGTGCAGGCAGCGAACGGTTGAAAAGCATGCATTTGGTTTTACTAGCGTTTAAGAGCAGTGGTATGGCGTTGAAGCTTGTTTGGCGGTTAGATAGCACAGTGTCCAAGGAAGGGCCGGAAGTAAACAGAATGGTGTCGTCTGCGTAGAGGTGGATCAGGGAATCGCCCGCAGCAAGAGCAACATCATTGATATATACAGAGAAAAGAGTCGGCCCGAGAATTGAACCCTGTGGCACCCCCATAGAGACTGCCAGAGGACCGGACAACATGCCCTCCGATTTGACACACTGAACTCTGTCTGCAAAGTAGTTGGTGAACCAGGCAAGGCAGTCATTAGAAAAACCGAGGCTACCGAGTCTGCCGATAAGAATATGGTGATTGACAGAGTCGAAAGCCTTGGCCAGGTCGATGAAGACGGCTGCACAGTACTGTCTTTTATCAATGGCGGTTATGATATCGTTTAGTACCTTGAGTGTGGCTGAGGTGCACCCGTGACCGGCTCAGAAACCAGATTGCACAGCGGAGAAGGTACGGTGGGATTCAAGATGGTCAGTGACCTGTTTGTTGACTTGGCTTTCGAAGACCTTAGATAGGCAGGGCAGGATGGATATAGGTCTGTAACAGTTTGGGTTCAGGGTGTCTCCCCTTTGAAGAGGGGGATGACTGCGGCAGCTTTCCAATCCTTGGGGATCTCAGACGATATGAAAGAGAGGTTGAACAGGCTGGTAATAGGGGTTGCGACATTGGCGGCGGATAGTTTCAGAAATAGAGGGTCCAGATTGTCAAGCCCAGCTGATTTGTACGGGTCCAGGTTTTGCAGCTCTTTCAGAACATCTGCTATCCGGATTTGGGTAAAGGAGAACCTGGAGAGGCTTGGACGAGTAGTAACGGGTGGGGGGGGGCGGAGCTGTTGGCCGAGGTTGGAGTAGCCAGGAGGAAGGCATGGCCAGCCGGTTAACAGTTGAAAGTTTAGTTAATATTGAATTTATATAACTTTACATTACAGGGTCTTTGCAAATTATTCTCACCTTATGAACTTATGAGCCAGATGTTCCACAAAGTGATAGATTTCAATCCAGTGGTGCTGCACACTCCCAGATCTGTAAAGAGAGATAACATATTGATGAGTGTTTTGTATAAACAGTCTGGAGGAAGTTGAGAGGTTAAGGACTATCTGACAGATGGGGGGCGAGAGTCAGGGGAATCAATGTGTACTGCATCTATCTGTATTGTAGAAAGGTAGCACCTGCTTTAAAAATGTTCACTATTATGTGAATCCTATAGCACAGTAAAAGACTGTTTGACACAAAGGGGAAAGGGGATACCTAGTAAGTTGCACTACTGAATGCATTAAACTGAAAGGTGTCTGCCTTAAATTGAAGTCTGCATCGTCGGCGCCGATGGAGCAGTTGTTTTTGGGGGTTAACTGCCATGCTCAAGGGCAGAACGACAGATTTTATCCACCTTGCCGGCTCTGGGATTCAAACCAGTAACCTTTTGGTTACTGGCCGAACGGTATTAACCGCTAGGCTAGATGCCGCCAGGTAATAGATGCACACCTTTCTACAATCTTTTTTTTTTGCACTCAATACTTTTTACTTGACTTTGTGCTACTTCTTCTGCACATCACGCTGTATCCTATACTTAACCTCTTGAACCTCTGGGGGCAGTATTTCATTTTTGGATGAAAAACGTTCCCGTTTTAAACAAGATATTTTGTCACGAAAAGATGCTCGACTATGCATATAATTGACAGCTTTGGAATGAAAACACTCTAACGTTTCCAAAACTGCAAAGATATTGTCTATGAGTGCCACAAAACTAATTCTACAGGCGAAACCAAGATGAAATTTCATACAGGAAGTGAGCCAGATTTTGAATGCGCTGTGTTCCAATGTCTCCTTATATGGCTGTGAATGCGCAAGGAATGAGCCTACACTTTCTGTCGTTTCCCCAAGGTGTTTGCAGCATTGTGACGTATTTGTAGACATATCATTGGAAAATTGACCATAAGAGACTACATTTACCAGGTGTCCGCTCGGTGTCCTCCGTCGAAACTATTGCGTAATCTCCAGGTGCGTGCATTTTTCCATTTTGAACAGAGGAGAAACCAAACTGCCACTACTGATTTTTCATCGAATAGATATGTGAAAAACACCTTGAGGATTGATTCTAAACAATGTTTGCCATGTTTCTGTCGATATTATCGAGTTAATTTGGAAAAATACTCGCGTTGTAATGACTGAATTTTCGGGGTTTTTTCTTAGCCAAACGTGATGAACAAAACGGAGCGATTTCTCCTGCACAAATAATATTTTTGGAAAAACTGAACATTTGCTATCTAACTGAGAGTCTCCTCATTGAAAACATCCGATGTTCTGCAAAGGTAAATGATTTTATTTGAATGCTTTTCTTGTTTTTGTGAAAATGTTGCCTGCTGAATGCTAGACTTAATGCTATGCTAGCTATCAATACTCTTACACAAATACTTGTGTAGCTATGGTTGAAAAGCATTTTTTGAAAATCTGAGATGACAGTGTTGTTAACAAAAGGCTAAACTTGTGAGCCAATATATTTATTTCATTTCATTTGCGATTTCCATGAATAGTTAACGTTGCGTTATGGTAATGAGCTTGAGGCTATAATTACGCTCCCGGATACGGGATTGCTCGTCGCAACAGGTTACCCCGGCCGTCCTACAATCTGAGCTAGATGCCCTCAAATCTCACACAAATGATCAATGAACCCACCAGATACAACCCCAAATCTGTAAACACGAGCACCCTCATAGATAACATCCTGACCAACCTGCCCTCTAAATACACCTCTGCTGTCTTCAAACAGGATCCCAGCAATCACTGCCTCAATGCCTGCGTCCGTAATGGGTCTGCGGTCAAACGACCAGCCCTCATTACTGTCAAACCCTCCCTAAAAACACTTCTGCGAGCAGGCCTTTCTAATCGACCTGGTATCCTGGAAGGATATTGACCTCATTCCGTCAGTAAAGGATGCCTGGTTATTCTTTAAAAGTGCTTTCCTCACCATCTTAAATAAGCATGCCCCATTCAAAAAATGTGGAACCAGGAACAGATTTAGCCCTTGGTTCACTCCAGACCTGAATGCCCTTGACCAGCACAAAAACATCCTGTGGTGTACTGCATTAGCATCGAATAGCCCCCGCGATATGCAACTTCTCAGGGAAGTTAGGAACTAATATACAGAGGCAGTTAGGAAACAAATGACAGCTTTTTCAAATTTGCATCCTGTAGCACAAACTCCAAAAGTTTCTGGGACAATGTAAAGTCCATGGAGAATAACAGCACCTACTCCCAGCTGCCCACTGCACTGGGGCTAGGAAACACTGTCACCACCGATGAATCCACGATAATTGAGAATTTCAATAACCATTTCTCTACGGCTGACCATTCTTTCCACCTTTCCACCCCAGTCAACAGCCCTGCACCCCCACAGCAACTTGCACAAACTTCCCCAATTTCTCCTTCACCCAAATCTAGATAGCTGATGTTCTGAAAGAGTTGCAAAATCTGGACCCCTACAAATTAGCTTGGCTAGACAATCTGGACCCTCTCTTTCTAAAATTATCCGCCGCAATTGTTGCAACTCCTATTACTAGCCTGTTCAACCTCTTCCCTATCGTCTGAGATCCCCAAAGATGACTGCGGCAGCTTACCACTCTTCAAAGGGGGGCGACACTCTAAACCCAAACTGTTACAGACCTATATCTATTCTACCCTGCCTTTCTAAAGTCTTCGAAAGCCAAGTTAACAAACAGATCACCGACCATTTCAAATCCCACCGTACCTTCTCCGCTATGCAATCTGGTTTCCGAGCTGGTCATGGGTGCACCTCAGCCACGCTCAAGGTCCTAAACGATATCATAACCGCCATTGATAAAAGACAATACTGTGCAGCCGTATTCAATCGACCTGGCCAAGGCTTTCGACTCTGTCAATCACCACATTCTTATCGGCAGACTCGACAGCCTTGGTTTCTCAAATTATTGCCTCGCCTGGTTCACCAACTACTTTGCAGACAGAGTTCAGTGTGTCAAATCGGAGGGCCTGTTGTCCGGACCTCTGGCTGTCTCTATGGGGGTGCCACAGGGTTCAATCCTCGGGCCGACTCTTTTCTCTGTATACAGTACATCAATGATGTCGCTCTTGCTGCTAGTGATTCTCTGATCTACCTCTACGCAGACGACACCATTCTTTATACTTCATGCCCGTCTTTGGACACTGTTAACTAACCTCCTCTCCTTCCGTGGCCTCCAAATGCTCATTAATGCAAGTAAAACTAAATGCATGCTCTTCAACCAATCACTGCCCGCACCTGCCCGCCCGTCCAGCATCACTGCTCTGGATGGTTCTGACTTAGAATATGTGGACAATTACAAATACCTGGGTGTCTGGTTAGACTGTAAACTCTCATTCCAGACTCACATTAAGCATCTCCAATCCAAAATGAAATCTAGAATTGGCTTCCCATTTTGCAACAAAGCATCCTTCACTCATGCTGCCAAACATACCCTGGTATCCTACCGATCCTTGACTTCAGCGATGTCATTTACAAAATAGCCTCCAACACTCTACTCAGCAAATTGGATGCAGTCTATCACAGTGCCATACGTTTTGTCACCAAAGCCCCATTTACTACCCACCACTGTGACCTGTATGCTCTCGTTGGCTGGCCCTCACTTCATTTTCATCGCCAAACCCACTGGCTCCACCTCATCTATAAGTCTTTGCTAGGTAAAGACCTGCCTTATCTCAGCTCACTGGTCACCATAGCAGCACGCGCTCCAGCAGGTATATTTAACTGGTCACCCCCAAAGCCAATTCCTCCTTTGACCGCCTTTCCTTCCAGTTCTCTGCTGCCAATGACTGGAACTAATTTAAAATATATATTTAAAAAAATAATCACTGAAGCTGGAGACTCCCTCACTAACTTTAAGCATCAGCTGTCAGAGCAACTCACAGATCACTGCACCTGTATATAATCTGTAATTAGCCCATCCAACAACCTCATCCCCATATTGTTATTTATTTTTGCTCCTTTGCACCCCAGTATCTCTACCTGCACATTCATCTTCTGCACATTTATCACTCCAGTGTTTAATTGCTAAATTGTAATTACTTCGCCACTACGGCCTATTTATTGCCTTACCTCCCTAATCTCACCTCATTTGCACACACTGTATATAGATTCCTATTGTGTTATTGACTGTACGTTTGTTTATTCCATATGTAACTCTGTGTTGTTGTTTGTGTCGCACTGCTTTGCTTTATCTTGGCCAGGTCGCAGTTGTAAATGAGAACTTGTTCTCAACTGGCCTACCTGGTTAAATAAAGGTGAAATACATTTTTTTTTTATCCCATCCAACCATTACAGTTCGACGATATATTAATCTTGGCTGAATGTAGTCTTTCCCTGCCGGTGTGTACTGTGGCAACACTCCTGTATGCCTCTTCTTTCCCGAAAATGAGGGTATTGCTTCGGAAGCACCCATTCTATTAGAACACGCAAACACCTTGGTTGGAAAGCAACAACGTAGCCTATAACTCTGATTGATTAGATAGTTGCCATCTTTGGACTGCACCAATGATCTCATGCTGATGCAGATCAGTGAAATCCTTCTTCTCAGATTACTGTCAATGTGTTTATAATGCAGCCCCAGTAATGATCTCCGTCTTATTGGAGTCAAGTAAATGATCAGCCATTATGTGTTACTAGAGTCAGGTAAATTATCAGTCATTATGCCTGAGTTATGTATTTGAATTAGGCCAGTCTAATGGGGCTGTAGGACCGTACTCAACATCACTACGTATGCATAGCTGACCGATTCATTACAGATTTTTGTGGTTTAAATCTCCTTGTCCTTATTTGATGATTATGTTTTGTTAACTCACTCCAGTCTCCTTCTCACCTCATTTAACACCTGATTTAGTTAACAAAAGGCACATCTCAATAGGTGGTCCAGGTAAGTCATGACATCACAAGTAGGGGGGTGGGTCTGTCCTCTTTTGCTCCTCAATGGAGGGGGAGGCCAATGACATCACAACTACCCATCATACCAACTCATTGAATGCCATACTCCTTGAAGTTTTCAGTTGTGTCTAAAAAATTATATATTTTTAAACACTATTTTGCTCAAAACATTTTTTTTTTACTCATGAGTGTATGTACTGTACGGTATTCATACTTGGGCTGTCACTTTTCAACAGTTCAAAAATCACTGAACTCTAACCTTGATAATGGTTTCTTACAATTAAATGTTGTTGACAGTAGGTTTTTATTTTTTTATTTTTTATTTCACCTTTATTTAACCAGGTAGGCTAGTTGAGAACAAGTTCTCATTTGCAACTGCGACCTCGCCAAGATAAAGCATAGCAGTGTGAACAGACAACACAGAGTTACACATGGAGTAAACAATTAACAAGTCAATAACACAGTAGAAAAAAAGGGGAGTCTATATACATTGTGTGCAAAAGGCATGAGGAGGTAGGCGAATAATTACAATTTTGCAGATTAACACTGGAGTGATAAATGATCAAGCGAGTCTTCCGGGTTGGAGCGAGCCGGTCGCATCCGCGCTTCGGTCTGCAGGTTGTATAACTTTTTCATTACATTTCATTACATTTCATTATAGTACAACGGTCTGATTTGTCTAATCTTAGCAATTTCTTCTTAGCTAGCTACATAGTCGTCGTTGTATCAAAGATAATTGCGTAATTATCGTATTTCGTCGTCCTCCTATCTGCCCAACACGTTCACCGTCTACCGTAGCACTGTAGTAACTATCACACTCAACTGAACGACTTGATTAGTGTAGTGTTAGCTAGCTACATAGTTGTCTTTGCTGTCTTCGTATCCAAGATAATTGTGTAGTTTAGAGTGTGGAGTCTTAGAGTGATAATTGCGTTATTATCGTATTTCGTCGTCCTCCTATCTGCCTAGCAGCTAGCCAGCTAGCATACGTTCACCGGCTACCGTAGCACTGTAGTAACTATCACACTCAACTGAACGACTTGATTAGTGTAGTATTAGCTAGCTACATAGTTGTCTTTGCTGTCTTCGTATCCAAGATAATTGTGTAGTTAGAGTGTGTAGTCTTAGAGTGATTATCTTAATTTACTGAGGTTAGCTAGTCAGCTATTTTGTCGTCCTTAACGTAGGAGACACTCCTAGCTAGCCAATAGCCAGCCAACGTCTACTGAATAGAACTTTCGCATTCCGGTCGCATTCCGCTTCGCTCCACAGGTAGTATCACATTTTCATTTCATTTCATTACAGTCCCAACGGTGTGATTTGTTTGATCGTAGCTAGCTACATAGCTAGCTACATAGCCGTCTTTGTTTCAAAGATAATTGTGTAGTCTAGAGCGATTTTCTAGGTTAGCTAGCCAGCTATTGTCGTTCTCCTAACGCAACGTAACGTAACCAACACTGCTAGCTAGCCAGCTAGCCCCCGAAAAGCAGCATTGTAGAAACTTCACACTCAACGGAACGACTTGATTAGGGTAGTGTCAACAACGCAGCTAGCCTACCTCAGCAGTACTGTATCATTTTAATCATTTTAGTCAATTAGATTCTTGCTACGTAAGCTTAACTTTCTGAACATTCGAGACGTGTAGTCCACTTGTCATTCCAATCTCCTCTGCATTAGCATAGCCTCTTCTCTAGCCTGTCAACTATGTGTCTGTCTATCCCTGTTCTCTAATCTCTGCACAGACCATACAAACGCTCCACACCGCATGGCCGCGGCCACCCTAATCTGGTGGTCCCAGCGCGCACGACCCACGTGGAGTTCCAGGTCTCCGGTAGCCTCTGGAACTGCCGATCTGCGGCCAACAAGGCAGAGTTCATCTCAGCCTATGCCTCCCTCCAGTCCCTCGACTTCTTGGCTCTGACGGAAACATGGATCACCACAGACAACACCGCTACTCCTACTGCTCTCTCTTCGTCCGCCCACGTGCTCTTGCACACCCCGAGAGCTTCTGGTCAGCGGGGTGGTGGCACCGGGATCCTCATCTCTCCCAAGTGGTCATTCTCTCTTTCTCCCCTTACCCATCTGTCTATCGCCTCCTTTGAATTCCATGCTGTCACAGTTACCAGCCCTTTCAAGCTTAACATCCTTATCATTTATCGCCCTCCAGGTTCCCTCGGAGAGTTCATCAATGAGCTTGATGCCTTGATAAGCTCCTTTCCTGAGGACGGCTCACCTCTCACAGTTCTGGGCGACTTTAACCTCCCCACGTCTACCTTTGACTCATTCCTCTCTGCCTCCTTCTTTCCACTCCTCTCCTCTTTTGACCTCACCCTCTCACCTTCCCCCCTACTCACAAGGCAGGCAATACGCTCGACCTCATCTTTACTAGATGCTGTTCCTCCACTAACCTCATTGCAACTCCCCTCCAAGTCTCCGACCACTACCTTGTATCCTTTTCCCTCTCGCTCTCATCCAACACTTCCCACACTGCCCCTACTCGGATGGTATCGCGCCGTCCCAACCTTCGCTCTCTCTCCCCCGCTACTCTCTCCTCTTCCATCCTATCATCTCTTCCCTCTGCTCAAACCTTCTCCAACCTATCTCCTGATTCTGCCTCCTCAACCCTCCTCTCCTCCCTTTCTGCATCCTTTGACTCTCTATGTCCCCTATCCTCCAGGCCGGCTCGGTCCTCCCCTCCCGCTCCGTGGCTCGACGACTCATTGCGAGCTCACAGAACAGGGCTCCGGGCAGCCGAGCGGAAATGGAGGAAAACTCCGCCTCCCTGCGGACCTGGCATCCTTTCACTCCCTCCTCTCTACATTTTCCTCCTCTGTCTCTGCTGCTAAAGCCACTTTCTACCACTCTAAATTCCAAGCATCTGCCTCTAACCCTAGGAAGCTCTTTGCCACCTTCTCCTCCCTCTTGAATCCTCCCCCCCTCCCCCCCCCCTCCCCTCTCTGCAGATGACTTTGTCAACCATTTTGAAAAGAAGATCGACGACATCCGATCCTCGTTTGCTAAGTCAAACGACACCGCTGGTTCTGCTCACACTGCCCTACCCTGTGCTCTGACCTCTTTCTCCCCTCTCTCTCCAGATGACATCTCGCGTCTTGTGACGGCCGGCCGCCCAACAACCTGCCCGCTTGACCCTATCCCCTCCTCTCTTCTCCAGACCATCTCCGGTGACCTTCTCCCTTACCTCACCTCGCTCATCAACTCATCCCTGACCGCTGGCTACGTCCCTCCCGTCTTCAAGAGAGCGAGAGTTGCACCCCTTCTGAAAAAACCTACACTCGATCCCTCCGATGTCAACAACTAGACCAGTATCCCTTCTTTCTTTTCTCTCCAAAACTCTTGAACGTGCCGTCCTTGGCCAGCTCTCCCGCTATCTTTCTCAGAATGACCTTCTTGATCCAAATCAGTCAGGTTTCAAGACTAGTCATTCAACTGAGACTGCTCTTCTCTGTATCACGGAGGCGCTCCGCACTGCTAAAGCTAACTCTCTCTCCTCTCATCCTTCTAGACCTATCGGCTGCCTTCGATACTGTGAACCATCAGATCCTCCTCTCCACCCTCTCCGAGTTGGGCATCTCCGGCGCGGCCCACGCTTGGATTGCGTCCTACCTGACAGGTCGCTCCTACCAGGTGGCATGGCGAGAATCAGTCTCCTCACCACGTGCTCTCACCACTGGTGTCCCCCAGGGCTCTGTTCTAGGCCCTCTCCTATTCTCGCTATACACCAAGTCACTTGGCTCTGTCATAACCTCACATGGTCTCTCCTATCATTGCTATGCAGACGACACACAATTAATCTTCTCCTTTCCCCCTTCTGACGACCAGGTGGCGAATCGCATCTCTGCATGTCTGGCAGACATATCAGTGTGGATGACGGATCATCACCTCAAGCTGAACCTCGGCAAGACGGAGCTGCTCTTCCTCCCGGGAAGGACTGCCCGTTCCATGATCTCGCCATCACGGTTGACAACTCCATTGTGTCCTCCTCCCAGAGCGCTAAGAACCTTGGCGTGATCCTGGACAACACCCTGTCGTTCTCAAATAACATCAAGGCGGTGGCCCGTTCCTGTAGGTTCATGCTCTACAACATCCGCAGAGTACGACCCTGCCTCACACAGGAAGCGGCGCAGGTCCTAATCCAGGCACTTGTCATCTCCCGTCTGGATTACTGCAACTCGCTGTTGGCTGGGCTCCTGCCTGTGCCATTAAACCCCTACAACTCATCCAGAACGCCGCAGCCCGTCTGGTGTTCAACCTTCCCAAGTTCTCTCACGTCACCCCGCTCCTCCGCTCTCTCCACTGGCTTCCAGTTGAAGCTCGCATCCGCTACAAGACCATGGTGCTTGCCTACGGAGCTGTGAGGGGAACGGCACCTCAGTACCTCCAGGCTCTGATCATGCCCTACACCCAAACAAGGGCACTGCGTTCATCCACCTCTGGCCTGCTCGCCTCCCTACCACTGAGGAAGTACAGTTCCCGCTCAGCCCAGTCAAAACTGTTCGCTGCTCTGGCCCCCCAATGGTGGAACAAACTCCCTCACGACGCCAGGACAGCGGAGTCAATCACCACCTTCCGGAGACACCTGAAACCCCACCTCTTTAAGGAATACCTAGGATAGGATAAAGTAATCCTTCTCACCCCCCCCTTAAAAGACCTAGATGCACTATTGTAAAGTGGCTGTTCCACTGGATGTCATAAGGTGAAAGCACCAATTTGTAAGTCGCTCTGGATAAGAGCGTCTGCTAAATGACTTAAATGTAATGTAAAATGATCAGATGGTCATGTACAGGTAGAGATATTGGTGTGCAAAAGAGCAGAAAAGTAAATAAATAAAAACAGTATAGGGATGAGGTAGGTGAAAATGGGTGGGCTATTTACCAATAGACTATGTACAGCTGCAGTGATCGGTTAGCTGCTCAGATAGCAGATGTTTGAAGTTGGTGAGGGAGATAAAAGTCTCCAACTTCAGCGATTTTTGCAATTCGTTCCAGTCACAGGCAGCAGAGAACGGGAACGAAAGGCGGCCAAATTAGGTGTTGGCTTTAGGGATGATCAGTGAGATACACCTGCTGGAGCGCGTGCTACGGATGGGTGTTGCCATCGTGACCAGTGAACTGAGATAAGGCGGAGCTTTACCTAGCATGGACTTGTAGATGACCTGGAGCCAGTGGGTCTGGCGACGAATATGTAGCGAGGGCCAGCCGACTAGAGCATACAAGTCGCACTGGTGGGTGGTATAAGGTGCTTTAGTGACAAAACGGATGGCACTGTGATAAACTGCATCCAGTTTGCTGAGTAGAGTGTTGGAAGCAATTTTGTAGATGACATCGCCGAAGTCGAGGATCGGTAGGATAGTCAGTTTTACTTGGGTAAGTTTGGTGGCGTGAGTGAAGGAGGCTTTGTTGCGGAATAGAAAGCCGACTCTAGATTTGATTTTCGATTGGAGATGTTTGATATGAGTCTGGAAGGAGAGTTTACAGTCTAGCCAGACACCTAGGTACTTATAGATGTCCACATATTCAAGGTCGGAACCATCCAGGGTGGTGATGCTGGTCAGGCGTGCGGGTGCAGGCAGCGAACGGTTGAAAAGCATGCGTTTGGTTTTACTAGCATTTAAGAGCAGTTGGAGGCCACGGAAGGAGTGTTGTATGGCATTGAAGGTTGACCGGCCATATGACTTTGTCTTTCTTTCTGTGTGTCATTCTTTTAATTCCTGTCTTTACTCCCATCCTCTTATTTCACTGTCCTCTTCTTTCTCCCTCTCGGAGCATCTCAAAACACCTCTTTATCCATTGTTACCAGGATACGAGTCCCAGCACAGACAGCGCAGCCAAAAGGCTGAAACATTGGAACATCTGGACCTAATGGAGAAAGGGTTCTGCAGACACACAGAGGAGTTGATACAGAGAGGAGTGATGATCAGACAGAGAATACAGAAGGACAGTTATGGTAAAAAGGGATATCAGTTCAATCAAAGAGAGGTAGAGGAAAGCAGCCAGAGAATGACTACATAGACCCCATGAATGACCACATGGAACACTTCCACATCAACGAATGGAGATCCTAATAAAAAATAAAATACTACATATAATGCAGAATCAGAGGTGACAGTTCAAAATAATGGCTGGAACGGAGCAAATGGAATGTGTTTGATGTATTTGATAGCATTCCACCGATTCCACTCGAGCCATTACCACGAGCCCGCCCTCCCCAATTAAGGGGCCACCAACCTCCTGGTGTCTAACATTCTCCTTTTTTATGCATTTTCTGTTAGCAAAACATTGTGCACACACACAGCAGTATGTTCATCATACTCCCTACATCAGTCTTTTGAATCTTACAATTCGAGATGTCTGCCTGAATTTCCACTTAGCTAAAATGTTATGCCACCACAGAAATGTCTGCCTGGAGTTGGCATTCTGATGTAGGGCAAAAGGGAAAAAAACTATCTTCATCCACGAGTAAGAGATTAAACAATGGAGGAGAGGAAAAGGCAGACCCAAATGATAGAGGATGAAGCCTGCTCACCCACATTAGACAAATAATCATGCAGGCAATAATGAGTGTTGTCATTTGAAAGTATGGAGTTCAGAGGGTAGCAATATCTATTAAATCCAGAAGAGGCTCTATTTTACCCTATTAGGTATGCCCCAAAAGATCCACTGCCCTCACCCACCTGGAAAAAGGGAATGCACAAGTGAAGATGCTTGAAATGGACTACAGCTTGGTCTTCAATACCACAGTACTCTCTAAGCTCACCACAAAGCTCTCGGCCCTGGGACTTAACTCCTCCATATAGAACTGGGTCCTAAACTTCCTGACGGCCACCCCCAGGTGGTGATGGTAGGTAACATCACCTCCTCCACACTGACCCTCAACATGGGGGTACAGTTCCAATTCCATCAAAATCGCTGATGACACGACAGTAGTAGGCATGATTAGCAACAACAACGAGATGGCCTACAGAGATGAGGTAGGCACTCTGATGGCGTGGTGCAAGGTAAACAACTTCTCCCTCAAAGTAAGCAAATCAAAGGAGCCGATTGTGGACTTCAGGAGGAACCAAGCTAGGCACACCCCCATCAACGGGGCTGCCGTGTAGACGGTCAGAAACTTTTAAAGTTTCTCTGTGTCCACATCTCAGAGGAGCTGAAATGATCAAACCACAAAGACGCCGTGGTGAAGAAAGCAGGAGATTTATGAAATTCGGCCTGTTCCCGAGGGCCCTCAGTGTTGGACAGGTGCACCATCGAGATCGCACTGTTGGGCTGCATCAGCCTGGTATGGCTCCTGACCACAAGGTTCTACAGATGTCGCACACCATCTGCCCTCCTGGACACCTACAACACCAGGTGTCACAGGAAGACCAAGAAAATCATCAGGGACCTCAGCCACCCGAGCCACAGCCTGTTCTCACCGCTTTCATCACACAGACAATATAGGAGCATCATGGTAGAAATAAACTGCCCAATAGCTTCTACCCCCCCCCCCTTACCCCCTAATGGACATTTATCCTTGTAAATCTCACACTATGGACAAATAGCCTTATTTACACAAGTTTCCACTTAACTGCAACAACTGTATAGAATTTAAAACTAGTTATAAATAAATAAATACACACTGAACAAAAATATAAAATGCAACAATTTCAAGATTTGACTGCATTACAGTTCATATAAGCAAATCAGTCAATTTAAATGACTTCATTAGGGCCTAACCTACGGATTTCACATGACTGGGCAGGAGCGCAGCCATGGGTAGGCCTGGGAGGGCCCCCTGGGGTTTCATCAGCTGTCCGGGTGGCTGGTGAAGGAGCCAGATGTGGAGGTCCTGGGCTGGCGTGGTTACACGTGGTCTGCTGTTGTGAGGCCGGTTGGACGCACTGCCAAATTCTCTAAAATGTCTTTGGAGGTGGCTTATGGTAGAGAAAGGAACATTCAATTATCTGGAAACAGCTCTGGTGGACATTCCTGCAGTCAGCATGCCAATTGCACGCTCCCTCAAAACTGTGGCATTGTGCTGTGTGACAAAACTGCACATTTGAGTGGCCTTTTATTGTCCCCGGCACAAGGTGCACCTGTGTAATGATCATGCTGTTTAAATCGGCCCTTGATATGCCACACCTGTCAGGTGGATGGATTATCTTGGAAAAGGACAAATGCTCACTAACAGGGATGCAAACACATTTTTGCACAACATTGGAGAAAAATAATGCGTCTGGAAAACATCTGGAATCCTTTACTTCAGCTTATGAAACATGGCACCAACACTTTACATTTTACCTTTATTTAACTAGGCAAGTCAGTTAAGAACAAATTCGTATTTACAATGACTGCCTATCCCGACCAAACCCGGACAACGATGGGCCAATTGTGCGCCGCCCTATGGGACTCCCAATCACAACCGGATGTGATATAGCCTGGATAGAGATACATACACACATGCCTTTTTCTATTATTTTACTTAGTATTATTGTTTCACTCACTTCTCTGACCTGCATTGTTGGAGCATTGTTGTGCATGTGACTCAAACTGATTTGATTTGCCTTTGCTCACAATAATTAGGCCCTTTTGATGGAGGATAAGGAAGGAATTTGGGTGAACAAACACTAAGGAGAACTAGTGCAGAAGTGACAGAGAAAGGCTACCTACAGTAGAAATACATCTGAAAATATCATAGGGTGGCATAAATGAGATATTATTGGTTGTGGTTGAAATGCTAACTGGGGCAGCTCCATGAAACAGACGGTACCAGTCTGAAACAGTCCAATGCCAACAACATGGCTGAGTGAAAATGAAAACATGATAGAATCAGCAAGCTAGTTAGTTGCACGCAGGATTGATTTGTCCACATGTTAGTCACACAGAGATAAACATGGGTTTGGAAATCTACAGTTCATTTGTAAAGTATTCAGACCCCTTGACTTGTTCCACATTTTGTGCCAGCCTAATTCTGAAATGGATTAAATAGTTTTCCCCCCATCAATCTACACACAATACCTCATGATGACAAAACAAAAACAGTTTACAATTTTTGGCAAATTTATTTAAAAAAATGAAATATCACATTTCCATAAGTATTCAGACCCTTTACTCAGTACTTTGTTGAAGCACCGTTGGCACCGATTACAGCCTACAAGCTTGGCACACCTGCTTTTGGGGAGTTTCTCCCATTCTTCTCTGCAGATCCTCTCAAGCTCTGTCAGGTTGGATGGGGATCATCACTGCACAGCTATTTCCAGGTCTCTCCAGAGATGTTCGATCGGGTTCAAGTCCGGGCTCTGGCTGGGCCACTCAAAGACAATGAGTGACTTATCCTGAAGCCACTCCTGCGTTGTCTTGGCTGTGTGCTTAGGGTTGTTGTCCTATTGGAAGGTGAACCTTCAACCCAGTCTGAAGTCCTGAGCGATCTGGAGTAGGTTTTCATGAAGGATCTCTCTGTACTTTGCGCCATTCATCTTTCCCAACTAGTCTCCGAGTCCCTGCCGCTGAAAAACATCCCCACAGCATGATGCTGCCACCACCATCTCTCACCATAGGGATGGTGCCAGGTTTCCACCAGACGTGACGGTTGGCATTCAGGTCAAAGAGTTCAATCAGAACAGAGAATCTTGTTTCTCATGGTCGGAGTCCTTTAGGTGCCTTTTGGCAAACTCAAAGCAGGCTGTCATGCGCCTTTTACTGAGGAGTGGCTTCCGTCTGGCAACTCTACCATAAACGCCTGATTGGTGGAGTGCTGCAGAGATGGTTGTCCTTCTGGAAGGTTCTCCCATCTCCACAGAGGAATTGTGGCGCTCTGTCAGAGTGACCATCGGGTTATTGGTCACCACCCGAATCAAGGCCCTTCTGCCCTGATTGCTCAGTTTGGCTAGGCGGCCAGCTCTAGCACGAGTCTTGGTGGTTCCAAACTACTTCCATTTAACAATGATGGAGGCCACTGTGTTCTTGGGGAGCTGCAATGCTGCAGACATTCTTTGGTACCCTTCCCCAGATCTGTGCATCGACACAATCCTGTCTCGGAGCTCTACTGACAATTCCTTCAACCTCATGACTTGGTTTTTGCTCTGATATGCACGGTCAACTGTGGGACATTATATAGACAGGTGTGTGCCTTTCCAAATCATATCCAGTCAATTGAATTTACCACAGGTGGACGCCAATCAAGATGTAGTAACATCTCAAGGATGATCAATGGAAACAGGATGCACCTGAGCTCAATTTCGAGTTCCATAGCAAAGGGTCTGAATACTTACGGAAATAAGGTATTTCTGTTTTTTCACTTCATTGTTATGGGATATTGTGAGTAGATGGATTAAATAAAACATTTCCTCATCAATTTTAGAATAAGGCTGTAAAGTAACAAAATGTGGTCTGAATACTTTTAGAATTCACTGTATGTAACTCAAGAAAGCAGCGGACATGTAAACACTGCTTTTGTGAAGAGTTTTAAAGAGGCTCATGTCACCGCCTTCTAAAGTGTGTTGCATTATGGGGATACCATCTTCAGAATTGTCCCAATGCTTGATCAATGCCCCTCAGGGGAAGTAAATACCACATATGTTTTGTAAGATGCAGGTTTTCAAAGTTGTTGGAAATAAAAAATATATATTTTCCACATTAGGTTATATATTTTTTTGCAGTCAGAATGCCTTCAACATTGTATAAAGTACACATAAATATAGCAATGAGGTTATATCAGATTACAATTATCAAATAAACAGACATTGAGAAAACACTTCACATTTTTTTGCCAGCATATAGCAAAATAAAAAAATACAAATTTATTTTTTATTTATTTCACCTTTATTTAACCAGGTAGGCTAGTTGAGAACAAGTTCTCCTTTGCAACTGCGACCTGGCCAAGATAAAGCGTAGCAATTCGACACACAACAACACAAAGTTACACATGGAATAAACAAAACACAGTCAATAATACAGTAGAACAAAAGAAAACAAAAAGTCTATATACAGTGAGTGCAAATGAGGTAAGTTAAGGAAATAAATAGGCCATGGTGGTGGAAATAATTACAATATAGCAATTAAACACTGGAATGGTAGAAGATGAATGTGCAGGTAGAGATACTGGGGTGCAAAGGAGCAAAATAAATAAATAAATACCCGTATGGGGATGAGGTAGGTAGATAGATGGGCTGTTTACAAATAGGCTAAGTACAGGTGCAGTGATCTGTAAACTGCTCTGACAGCTGGTGCTTAAAGCTAGTGAGGGAGATGTGAGTCTCCAGCTTCAGAGATTTTTGCAATTCGTTCCAGTCATGGGCAGCAGAGAACTGGAAGGAAAGACGACCAAAGGAGGAATTGGCTTTGGGGGTGACCAGTGAGATATACCTGCTGGAGCGCGTGCTACGAGTGGGTGCTGCTATGGTGACCAGTGAGCTGAGATAAGGCGGGGCTTTACCTAGCCGAGACTTGTAGATAACCTGTAGCCAGTGGGTTTGGCGACGAGTATGAAGCGAGGGCCAGCCAACGAGAGCGTACAAGTCGCAATGGTGGGTAGTGTATGGGGCTTTGGTGGCACTGTGATAGACTGCATCCAGTTTGTTGAGTAGAGTGTTGGAGGCTATTTTATAGATGACATCACCGAAGTCGAGGATCGGTAGGATGGTCAGTTTTACGAGGGTATGTTTGGCAGCATGAGTGAAGGATGCTTTGTTGCGATATAGGAAGACAATTCTAGATTGTAAATGTTCTTTAAAACTGCAACATTTTCTCTCAGAAACATGGTAAAATGTGTTGAATAGCAATAAATTAGCTTTAAAACTGCAAAGATGTCTCTCAGCCTCATGGCAAAATGTCAACAAAAGCATCAGATGAGCTATAAAACAGCAACAACAACAAAATCTCTGCCCCATGACAAAAAGTGTAGAATTGCAGCAAATTAGCTTAAAACTGCAACATTTTATCTTAGCCTCATGACAAATGCTGTAAGTTAGCTGCCCCCCCCCTCGGTGTCCCGGGGCCCCAATGCGGTAGTCCGGTCCTGCCAAGTATGACAACATTTGGATCACTTCTGTCAAGCCTTACAAAGTGTGCTACATTATGGGGATACAATTGTCCATTTTGCACCTACATGACTACTGCATAAACTTTACAAAAACCACATGATCAAATGTCATTTTGACTGCAGTCGACTGCAAGTTTCTGCAGTTGCTCTTTACCAACTTCATCCCGCAGCCATAGATTGCATTGTGGGAGGCTCTATTGTCAACCTATAATTAGGGTGTTTTTGTTTGACACACAGAAACGTGACCAAACAGGAACGAACTTTGCCAAGATTCATGTACACCAGTGGTCACCAACCTTTGAGTCACTTTCTCAGTCAAAATGCAAGTCAATATGTACCACTCAGATTATGATTTTTATTTTATATTTTAAACATGACTTTAAAAATGTAACATTAACCTAATAAAAACAGTTCTATAAAGATCTTGATTTGTGCAGTAGGCCTAATACATTATCAAAGCATATTGGCTATATACCTGGCCTGCCAATATTGTTCTTCTCAGACCATATTATATTTCAAAACTCGAGCTTTGATAAATTAGATCAGGTGTAGCACTTGCAAGGCACAGCTGAGCATACATGTAAATAATTTGCTGTTTTATTTTACTGGATTAATGGTACCTGCATCTGTCATAGTGCTTTCAAGGCAACTGGGAACCAGGACAAATTATGACGTCAGTGATCTTCAGGTAGTGAAGTCGGAGTTCTAGAAAGATGCCTGAGTTTCCGGCTTGGAATTCCGAGTTGGATGACCGTTCAAAATGATTTTCCCCAGTCAGATGTCGGAAGTATGAGGTTTCCATTTGAACACAGCATTAGTCTCAGCCTCTCACGGTCACATTGTTCTAAAGAGACTTACACGCTTATCAAAACGTCATGCCAGGGTAAGCCTACATGAAACACAGGCCTTATTTTAAGTGTTTCTAAAATCCCCTGTGGAAAAAATGATTGGAACCATTTCCCTGTTTGACCGCTAGGTTTTATGGTTATTATGACGCATACTGTGGTACTCTATGCCTACCTGGTGTGCAGGGCTTCTGAATCAAGTACACCTTCCACCAACAGCGCAACACAAAAAAAAAGAGCAAACCTGTATCGCTGGCTTTTCTTACAGAAATGTTTGGTGGTCAACTAGGAACGTTTTAATTTATTTTATTTCACCTTTATTTAACCAGGTAGGCCAGTTGAGAACAAGTTCTCATTGACAACTGCGACCTGGCCAAGATAAAGCAAAGCAGTACGACAAAAACAACACAGAGTTACACATGGGTGTATTGTCTTGAAGATCGACCGGTTGGTGACCTCTGATGTTATACAGTGAATATGTACAAATGAATATGATATTTGAGTCTCTCTCTCACCAACTGATAGTACACACAGTTATGAACTCTGCCCCCAATAGTGTATGACAAGCAGTGGAGAGATAAGGTGGAAAGAGAATGATGAATGACAAACTCACTTGTCCAGGACAAAGTAGAGGTCAAAGCTCCCGAAGCAGGATGGTCCAGTCTCCCCCTTGTCCTGGTTGTGCCCAGCATTACCAGCTGCCAGCACCACCAGCACACTCACAACACCAAGCAGCACTGGTAACCAGGAGCCTCTGCACCCATATAAAGACATTATTCCAGTTTGGAGGAGCCTATTTCACATAAAAGGAAGAATAAAACCACTTTGGAAAACAGGTGGAGAAAAACCTTTCCTTTGTACAAAAAAAACTATTCCTTATTTCTGTATATTGATCCAGTATTCTTCAGCATTGAAAATAAGTTATCTGAAAGGGTGCAGTGAAAGGCAGAGAATGCACTGATGCTATGAATCTAGTCCGTCTCAACTGAGTCAGGAAGCTCTAATAACTGGATACGAGACAATCAAGCACAGGCTACATGCACTGAGCCACATAACAGCAAACTCCTGGTCTTCCTTTGTCCTACTTCCCAACAGTAAGAAAATAGCTACAAAGTAAGTGCATTCCAGGCAGCTCCACAGAAAACGATGTAATTGTGTCTAACTTACAGTCAGTCAGTCCCTTTCCAAAACTCTGACTTTTTTTTCTTTTTTTTCACGTGGTTGAAGAGGGAATTAAAACAAGTGAGAAAGACAAACTCCACTTCTACTGCCATCTACTGGTTACAATCGGTGGTGACAATGTTCTTAGTCAGGAGCTTATCTGGGGCCTCCTTTATCAACCATGCATACATACAATTCGTGTTTTTTAAAATTTCATTTCACCTTTATTTAACCAGGTAGGCAAGTTGAGAACAAGTTCTCATTTACAATTGCGACCTGGCCAAGAAAAAACAAAGATGTTCGACACATACAACGACACAGAGTTACACATGGAGTAAAACAAACATACAGTCAATAATACAGTATAAACAAGTCTATATACGATGTGAGCAAATGAGGTGACATAAGGGAGGTAAAGGCAAAAAAAAAAAAGGCCATGGTGGCAAAGTAAATACAATATAGCAAGTAAAACACTGGAATGGTAGATTTGCAGTGGAAGAATGTGCAAAGTAGAAATAAAAATAATGGGGTGCAAAGGAGCAAAATAAATAAATAAATAAAATAAATACAGTAGGGAAGGAGGTAGTTGTTTGGGATAAATTATAGGTGGGCTATGTACAAGTGCAGTAATCTGTGAGCTGCTCTGACAGTTGGTGCTTAAAGCTAGTGAGGGAGATAAGTGTTTCCAGTTTCAGAGATTTTTGTAGTTCGTTCCAGTCATTGGCAGCAGAGAACTGGAAGGAGAGGCGGCCAAAGAAGGAATTGGTTTTGGGGGTGACCAGAGAGATATACCTGCTGGAGCGCGTCTAAGTCAAAGCCGTCCAGAGTAGTGATGTTGGACAGGCGGGCAGGTGCAGGCAGCGATCGGTTGAAGAGCATGCATTTAGTTTTACTTGTATTTAAGAGCAATTGGAGGCCACGGAAGGAGAGTTGTATGGCATTGAAGCTTGCCTGGAGGGTTGTTAACACAGTGTCCAAAGAAGGGCCAGAAGTATACAGAATGGTGTCGTATGCGTAGAGGTGGATCAGAGATCCACCAGCAGCAAGAGCGACATCATTGATGTATACAGAGAAGAGAGTCGGTCCAAGAATTGAACCCTGTGGCACCGCCATAGAGACTGCCAGAGGTCCGGACAACAGACCCTCCGATTTGACACACTGAACTCTATCAGAGAAGTAGTTGGTGAACCAGGCGAGGCAATCATTTGAGAAACCAAGGCTGTCGAGTCTGCCGATGAGGATGTGGTGATTGACAGAGTAGAAAGCCTTGGCCAGATCAATGAGTACGGCTGCACAGTAATGTTTCTTATCGATGGCGGTTAAGATATCGTTTAGGAACTTGAGCGTGGCTGAGGTGCACCCATGACCAGCTCTGAAACCAGATTGCATAGCAGAGAAGGTATGGTGAGATTCGAAATGGTCGGTAATTTGTTTGTTGACTTGGCTTTCGAAGACCTTAGAAAGGCAGGGTAGGATAGATATAGGTCTGTAGTAGTTCGGGTCAAGCGTGTGTCCCCCTTTGAAGAGGGGGATGACTCTTCAAATGGCAGCTGCTTTCCAATCTTTGGGAATCTCAGATGACACGAAAGAGAGGTTGAACAGGCTAGTAATAGGGGTGGCAACAATTTCTGCAGATCATTTTAGAAAGAAAGGGTCCAGATTATCTAGCCCGACTGATTTGTAGGGGTCCAGATTTTGCAGCTCTTTCAGAACATCAGTTGACTGGATTTGGGAGAAGAAGAAATGGGGAAGGCTTGGGCGAGTTGCTGTGGGGGGTGCAGTGCTGTTGACCAGGGTAGGAGTAGCCAGGTGGAAAGCATGGCCAGCCGTAGAAAGATGCTTGTTGAAATTCTCAATTATAGTGGATTGTGTATAATGGTTTCTAGCTTCCCTGAACAGCTGCATATCACGGGGGCTGTTCGATGCTAATGCAGAACGACATAGGATGTTTTTGTGTTGGTTAAGGGCAGTCAGGTCTGGGGAGAACCAAGGGCTATATCTGTTCCTGGTTCTAAATTTCTTGAATGGGGCATGCTTATTTAAGATGGTTAGGAAGGCATTTAAAAAAAATAACCAGGCATCCTCTACTGACGGGATGAGATCAATATCCTTCCAGGATACCCCGGCCAGGTCGATTAGAAAGGCCTGCTCACTGAAATGTTTCAGGGAGCGTTTGACAGTGATGAGTGGAGGTCGTTTGACCGCTGACCCATTACGGATGCAGGCAATGAGGCAGTGATCGCTGAGATCTTGGTTGAAGACAGCAGAGGTGTATTTAGAGGGCAAGTTGGTTAGGATGACATCTATGAGGGTGCCCGTGTTTAAGGCTTCGGGGAGGTACCTGGTAGGTTCATTGATAATTTGTGTGAGATTGAGGGCATCAAGCTTAGCTTGTAGGACGGCTGGGGTGTTAAGCATGTTCCAGTTTAGGTTGCCTAGCAGCACGAGCTCTGAAGATAGATGGGGGCAATCAGTTCACATATGGTGTCCAGAGCACAGCTGGGGGCAGAGGGTGGTCTATAGCAGGCGGCAACGGTGAGAGACTTGTTTTTAGAGAGAGAGTTCATCTCAGCCTATGCCTCCCTCCAGTCCCTCGACTTCTTGGCACTGACGGAAACATGGATCACCACAGATAACACTGCTACTCCTACTGCTCTCTCTTCGTCCGCCCACGTGTTCTCGCACACCCCGAGAGCTTCTGGTCAGCGGGGTGGTGGCACCGGGATCCTCATCTCTCCCAAGTGGTCATTCTCTCTTTCTCCCCTTACCCATCTGTCTATCGCCTCCTTTGAATTCCATGCTGTCACAGTTACCAGCCCTTTCAAGCTTAACATCCTTATCATTTATCGCCCTTCAGGTTCCCTCGGAGAGTTCATCAATGAGCTTGATGCCTTGATAAGCACCTTTCCTGAGGACGGCTCACCTCTCACAGTTCTGGGCGACTTTAACCTCCCCACGTCTACCTTTGACTCATTCCTCTCTGCCTCCTTCTTTCCACTCCTCTCCTCTTTTGACCTCACCCTCTCACCTTCCCCCTACTCACAAGGCAGGCAATACGCTCGACCTCATCTTTACTAGATGCTGTTCTTCCACTAACCTCATTGCAACTCCCCTCCAAGTCTCCGACCACTACCTTGTATCCTTTTCCCTCTCGCTCTCATCCAACACTTCCCACACTGCCCCTACTCGGATGGTATCGCGCCGTCCCAACCTTCGCTCTCTCTCCCCCGCTACTCTCTCCTCTTCCATCCTATCATCTCTTCCCTCTGCTCAAACCTTCTCCAACCTATCTCCTGATTCTGCCTCCTCAACCCTCCTCTCCTCCCTTTCTGCATCCTTTGACTCTCTATGTCCCCTATCCTCCAGGCCGGCTCGGTCCTCCCCTCCCGCTCTGTGGCTCGACGACTCATTGCGAGCTCACAGAACAGGGCTCCGGGCAGCCGAGCGGAAATGGAGGAAAACTCGCCTCCCTGCGGACCTGGCATCCTTTCACTCCCTCCTCTCTACATTTTCCTCTTCTGTCTCTGCTGCTATAAAGCCACTTTCTACCACTCTAAATTCCAAGCATCTGCCTCTAACCCTAGGAAGCTCTTTGCCACCTTCTCCTCCCTCCTGAATCCTCCTCCCCCCCCCCCTCCTCCCTCTCTGCAGATGACTTCGTCAACCATTTTGAAAAGAAGGTCGACGACATCCGATCCTCGTTTGCTAAGTCAAACGACACCGCTGGTTCTGCTCACACTGCCCTACCCTGTGCTCAGACCTCTTTCTCCCCTCTCTCTCCAGATGAAATCTCGCGTCTTGTGACGGCCGGCCGCCCAACAACCTGCCCGCTTGACCCTATCCCCTCCTCTCTTCTCCAGACCATTTCCGGAGACCTTCTCCCTTACCTCACCTCGCTCATCAACTCATCCCTGACCGCTGGCTACGTCCCTTCCGTCTTCAAGAGGTCAGCTCTTGGCCAGCTCTCCCGCTATCTCTCTCAGAATGACCTTCTTGATCCAAATCAGTCAGGTTTCAAGACTAGTCATTCAACTGAGACTGCTCTTCTCTGTTTCACGGAGGCGCTCCGCACTGCTAAAGCTAACTCTCTCTCCTCTGCTCTCATCCTTCTAGACCTATCGGCTGCCTTCGATACTGTGAACCATCAGATCCTCCTCTCCACCCTCTCCGAGTTGGGCATCTCCGGCGCGGCCCACGCTTGATTGCGTCCTACCTGACAGGTCGCTCCTACCAGGTGGCGTGGCGAGAATCTGTCTCCTCACCACGCGCTCTCACCACTGGCGTCCCCCAGGGCTCTGATCTAGGCCCTCTCCTATTCTCGCTATACACCAAGTCACTTGGCTCTGTCATAACCTCACATGGTCTCTCCTATCATTGCTATGCAGACGACACACAATTAATCTTCTCCTTTCCCCTTCTGATGACCAGGTGGCGAATCGCATCTCTGCATGTCTGGCAGACATATCAGTGTGGATGACGGATCACCACCTCAAGCTGAACCTCGGCAAGACGGAGCTGCTCTTCCTCCCGGGAAGGACTGCCCGTTCCATGATCTCGCCATCACGGTTGACAACTCCATTGTGTCCTCCTCCCAGAGCGCTAAGAACCTTGGCGTGATCCTGGACAACACCCTGTCGTTCTCAACTAACATCAAGGCGGTGGCCCGTTCCTGTAGGTTCATGCTCTACAACATCCGCAGAGTACGACCCTGCCTCACACAGGAAGCGGCGCAGGTCCTAATCCAGGCACTTGTCATCTCCCGTCTGGATTACTGCAACTCGCTGTTGGCTGGGCTCCCTGCCTGTGCCATTAAACCCCTACAACTCATCCAGAACGCCGCAGCCCGTCTGGTGTTCAACCTTCCCAAGTTCTCTCACGTCACCCCGCTCCTCCGCTCTCTCCACTGGCTTCCAGTTGAAGCTCGCATCCACTACAAGACCATGGTGCTTGCCTACGGAGCTGTGAGGGGAACGGCACCTCAGTACCTCCAGGCTCTGATCAGGCCCTACACCCAAACAAGGGCACTGCATTCATCCACCTCTGGCCTGCTCGCCTCCCTACCACTGAGGAAGTACAGTTCCCGCTCAGCCCAGTCAAAACTGTTCGCTGCTCTGGCCCCCCAATGGTGGAACAAACTCCCTCACGACGCCAGGACAGCGGAGTCAATCACCACCTTCCGGAGACACCTGAAACCCCACCTCTTTAAGGAATACCTAGGATAGGATAAAGTAATCCTTCTCACCCCCCCCCTTAAAAGATTTAGATGCACTATTGTAAAGTGGCTGTTCCACTGGATGTCATAAGGTGAATGCACCAATTTGTAAGTCGCTCTGGATAAGAGCGTCTGCTAAATGACTTAAATGTAATGTAAATGTAGAGAGGTGGATTTTTAAAAGTAGAAGTTCAAATTGTTTGGGTACAGACCTGGATAGTAGGATAGAACTCTGCAGACTATCTTTGCAGTAGATTGCAACACCGCCCCCTTTGGCAGTTCTATCTTGTCTGAAAATGTTGTAGTTTGGGATGAAAATTTCAGAATATTTGGTGGTCTTCCTAAGCCAGGATTCAGACATAGCTAGAACATCCGGGTTGGCAGAGTGTGCTAAAGCAGTGAATAAAGCAAACTTAGGGAGGAGGCTTCTAATGTTAACATGCATGAAACCAAGGCCATTACGGTTACATAAGTCATCAAAAGAGAGCGCCTGGGGAATAGGAGTGGAGCTAGGCACTGCAGGGCCTGGATTCACCTCTACATCGCCAGAGGAACAGAGGAGGAGTAGGATAAGGGTACGGCTAAAATAAATAAAAATTGGTCGTCTAGAACGTCTGGAACAGAGATTAAAAGGAGGTTTCTGGGGGCGATAACATAGGTATAATGTACAAACAAAGGTATGGTAGGATGTGAATACAGTGGAGGTAAACCTAGGTATTGAGTGATGATGAGAGAGATATTGTCTCTAGAAACATCATTGAAACCAGGAGATGTCATCGCATGTGTGGGTGGTGGAACTAATAGGTTGGATAAGGTATAGTGAGCAGGACTAGAGGCTCTACAGTGAAATAAGTCAATAAACACTAACCAGAACAGCAATGGACAAGGCATATTGACATTAAGGAGAGGCATGCTTAGTCGAGTGATCAAAAGGGTCCAGTGAAGGTTGGTTGGGGTCACGGCGATTTAGACAGCTAGCCGGGCCATCGGTAGCAAGCTAGCATAGGATGGAGGTCTGTTATTAGCCACCTTGTGCGTTTCTGTCGGTAGGATTAGTGGGGTTCCGTGTGGTAGAGGGGATGAATCCAATTCGCAAAAAATAAATTAATAAATAGATATAGTTATAGAGGCCCAAGAAATAAATATATGTATATATGTGGAGATTCTAAGATTTGCAGAGCCATACTATATTTGTGCGTTACAATTACAGCCCCGCCTGTAAAACGCCCTCCATTATTCCTTTACGGTAAAAACAACACACAAAAAAAACGTAATTTGCTGTATGATTTGGAGATGTTGGAACTGGACTATTACAGGTTCTAAAGCCAGTGGAAAATTTGATCACATGTATTTAAACCTCATTTTAATATTTTGAAGTAACTTTTTCAAAATAAAATGCATGCTAAATGGCCTCGCATTCTGCTAGTTTGATTGTCTATTTGAACAATTTAAACGGAAATGCTACAGCACATTTCTATGGAAAATACAAATTGTTTGTGAATAGATTATTGTGTTTCTATATCTTACCTTGGTAGAGGCTCTGAATTTAAATAGGCTACTATCGCAGAGCAATACTGTAGCCAACCCATCCTTTCAAATATTTGAAATAGGCTACCGGATCTCTACTTTTGAGCAGGTGGTTAGGCTATTAAATGAGTGATGGATAAATGGTAGCCTAATAGCTTTTGTCTAACGAGAATAAACCAGTTTTGTCCGAAAAGGAGCGACATGTCTGAAAAGACTGCGCACATACAAAAAATATTGAGATGTGTGTGTGTGTGTGTGTGTGTGTATATATATAAAACAAATCACGACAACTGTGATGGAAACACGAAGTTTCGGTACCATTTTAAGATAATTTGTTCATTGGACACACAGGATATTTTTCTGTCGGTAAAATGTCAAATGAGAAATGGCGGTGGAAACAACTTTATGTGGAAATATTGATATAATAACCATCATATGGAAGTAAACTTGGAGTCTGCCTCCCACTACAACTCGGGAAACCATGCAGTTTATGAGGCTACAGATTAAATAAATAATGATGAACTTCACAGGGTGGTGAAAGTGCAAAGTGATGAGCTTGATGCTCCTTTCCAATAAATGTCTAGGGTTTGATTTTGGTGACATGATGATAGATGCTTGACTGCCATTTGACAAATATTATTGTAGACAAGCCTACCCCCAAAATATCATGTAGACTAGCCTACCCCTACAGCCTACTGTATCTGCAAGCTGTTGGAGTGCACATGCCTATACCAGAGAGGCACGTTTCTATTTAATGCAACAGTTATTGTGACAAAACTACACTATATGTACAAAAGTATGTGGACACCCCTTCAAGTGAGTGGATACACCTATTTCAGCCACACCCGTTGCTGACAGGTGTATAAAATCGAGCACACCGCCATGCAATCTCCATAGACAAACATTGGCAGTAGAACGACCTTACTGAAGACACAGTGACTTTCAATGTGGCACTGTCATAGGATGCCACCTTTCCAACAAGTCAGTTCTTAAAATGTCTGCCCTGCTAGAGCTGCCCCGGTCAACTATAAGCGCTGTTATTGTGAAGTGGAAATATGGTCTGGGGCTGTTCTTCATGGTTTGGGATAGACCCCTCAGTACCAATGAAGGGAATTCTTAACCCTAAAGCATAGAATGACATTCTAGATGACTCTGTGCTTCCAACTTTGTGGCAACAGTTTGGAGAAGGCCTTTTCCTGTTTCAGTATTACAATGCCCCCGTGAACAAAGCGAGGTTCATACAGAAATGATTTGTCGAGATCGGTGTGGAAGAACTTGACTGGCCTGCACAGAGCCCTGACTTGAACCCCATTGAACACCTTTGGGATTAATTGGAACGCTGACTGTGAGCCAGGCCAAATCGTCAACATCAGTGCCCGATCTCACTGAAGCTCTTGTGGCTGAATGGAAGCAAGTCCCCGCAGCAATGTTCCAACATCTAGGGGAAAGCCTTCCCAGAAGAGTGGAGGCTGTTATTATAGCAGCAACGGGGTAACCAACTCCATATGAATGCCCATGATTTTGGAATGAGATGTTTGACGAGCAGGTATCCACATACTTTTGGTCATGTTGTGTATCTGTAGAGTTGAAAATGGGATGGAAACACTATGAACTACTGGTGGGAAGATATGCGTATTTTCTTTATGTGTATTTTTAGAATATTAGCACGAAAATCTGTCACCCATTTGATGGAAACCTAGCTATTGTCTAGTTAGTATGTCTACTGAAAAATGTTTTTAGCTACAGTGGAAGCCCACAAACTTCAAAGCAAAATATCAACTATCTGTTCATCAATTAAATTCTACAGTATATTATAAACCACGCTCCCTTTGGGATGTAAAGATCAAAAGAGGTTACTTGAAAAAAATAGCCTGTCTAATAGGTCTGATTTAAATAATTTATATTGTTTACTTGAGACACACTACCGTTCAAAAGTTCAAAGTCACCTAGAAATGTCCTCGTTTTTGAAAGAAAAGCAAAAAAAAAGTGTCCATTAAAATAACATCAAATTGATCAGAAATACAGTGTAGACATTGTTAATGTTGTAGAGGACTATTGTAGCTGGAAATGGCTGATTTTTTATTTTTATTTTTATTTATTTTTTATTTTTACCCCTTTTTCTCCCCAATTTCATGGTATCCAATTGTTGTAGTAGCTACTATCTTGTCTCATCGCTACAACACGAAGGTTGAAAGTCATGCGTCCTCCGATACACAACCCAACCAGCCGCACTGCTTCTTGACACAGCGCACATCCAACCCGGAAGCCAGCTGCACCAATGTGCCGGAGGAAATTTACCAACTACTTCTCTGATAGAGTTCAGTGTGTCAAATCAGAGGGCCTGTTGTCCGGATCTCTGGCTGTCTCTATGGGGGTGCCACAGGGTTCAATCCTCAGGCCGACTCTCTTCTCTGTATACATCAATGATGTTGCTCTTGCTGCTGGTGATTCTCTGGTACACCTCTACGCATACGACACCATTCTGTATACTTCTGGCCCCTCTTTGGACACTGTGTTAACTAACCTCCAGATGAGCTTCAATGCCATTACAACTCTCCTTCCGTGGCCTCCAACTGCACTTAAACGCAGGGGAAACTAAATGCATGCTCTTCAACCGATCACTGCCCGCACCTGCTCGCCTGTCCAGCATCACTACTCTGGACGGCTCTTACTTAAAATACGTGGACAACTACAAATACCTAGGTGTCTGGTTAGATTGTAAACTCACCTTCCAGACTCACATTAAGTATCTCCAATCCAAAATTAAATCTAGAATTGGCTTCCTATATCGCAACAAAGCATCCTTCACTCATGCTGCCAAACATACCCTCGTAAAACTGACCATCCTACCGATCCTCGACTTTGGTGATGTCATCTATAAAATAGCCTCCAACACTCTACTCAACAAACTGGATGCAGTCTATCACAGTGCAATCCGTTTTGTCACCAAAGCCCCAGACACTTCCCACCATTGCGACCTGTACGCTCTCGTTGGTTGGCCCTCGCTTCATACGCGTTGCCAAACCCACTGGCTACAGGTTATCTACAAGTCTCTGCTAGGTAAAGCCCTGCCTTATCTCAGCTCACTGGTCACCATAGCAGCACCCATTCGTAGCACGCGCTCCAGCAGGTATATCTCACTGGTCACCCCCAAAGCCAATTCCTCATTTGGTTGTCTTTCCTTCCAGTTCTCTGCTGCCAATGACCGGAACAAACTTTAAAAATCTCTGAAGCGGGAGACTCATATCTCCCTCACTAGCTTTAAGCACCAGCTGTCAGAGCAGCTCACAGATCACTGCACCTGTACAAAGCCCATCTGTAAAAAGCCCATATATCTACCTACCTCATCCCCATAAAGTATTTATTTATTTATCTTGCTCCTTTGCACCCCAGTATCTCTACTTGCACATTCATCTTCTGCACGTCTACCATTCCAGTGTTTAATTGCTATATTGTAAATACTTCGCCACCTGCTCCTTTGCACCCCAGTATCTCTACTTGCACATTTATCTTCTGCACATCTACCATGCCAGTGTTTAATTGCTATATTGTAAGTACTTCGCCACCATGGCCTATTTATTGCCTTAACTCCCTTATCTTACCTCATTTGCACTCATTGAATAGACTTTTTGTTTTCTTTTGTTCTACTGTATTATTGACTATGTTTTGTTTATTCCATGTGTAACTCTGTGTTGTTGTATGTGTCGAATTTATCTTGGCCAGGTCGCAGTTGCAAATGAGAACTTGTTCTCAATTAGCCTACCTGGTTAAATGAAGGTGAAATAAAAAAAATAAATAAAAAAATTGCCTTTGCAGTTTAGGCGCAATTGAGATTTTGGCTACTAGATAGCAGCAGTGTACGTGCAAAGTTTTAGACTGATCCATTGCATTTCTGTGCAGAATGTTGTATTAAGACTGCCCAAATGTGCCTAATTGGTTTATTAATAACTTTTCAAGTTCATAACTGTGCACTCTCCTCAAACAATAGCATGGTATTCTTTCACTGTAATAGCTACCAGCAAAGCACTATCACACCTCCTCCTCCATGTATCACTGAGGGGACCACACATACGGGCATCGTCCGTTCACCTACTCTGCGTCTCACGAAGACACAGCGGTTGGAACCAAAATTCTTACATTTGGACTCATCAGACCAAAGGACAGATTTCCACCGGTCCAATGTCCATTGCTCGTGTTTCTTGGCCCGCGAAAGTCTCTTCTTCTTATTAGTGTCCTTTAGCAGTGGTTTCTTTGCAGCAATTCGACCATAAAGGCCTGATTTACACCGTCTCCTCTGAACAGTTGATGTTGAGATGTCTGTTAATTGAATTCTGTGAAGCATTCATTTGGGCTACAATTTCTGAGGCTAGTAACTCTAGTAAACTTATCCTATGCAGCAGAGGTAACTCTGCGTCTTCCTTTCCTGTGACTGTCATGAGAGCCATGATGGGTTTTGCAACTGCACTTGAAGACACTTTCAAAGTTTCAAATGCATACCTGCAAAACACCAGTCTCAACGTCAACAGTGAAGAGGTGACTCCGGGATTTTTATTTTACCTTTATTTTACTAGGCAAGTCAGTTAAGAACAGATTCTTATTTTCAATGACGGCCTAGGAACGCTGGGTTAACTGCCTGTTCAGGGGCAGAACGACAGATTTTGTACCTTGTCAGCTCGGGGATTCGAACTTGCAACCTTTCGGTTCCTAGTCCAAACGCTCTAACCACTAGGCTACCCTGCCAGGATGCTGGCCTTCTAGGCAGAGTTCCTCTGTCCAGTGTCTGTGTTCTTTTGCCCATATTAATATTACATTTTTAATTAGCCAGTCGGAGATATGGCTTTTTCTTTGCAACTCTGCCTTGAAGGCCAGTATCCCAGAGTCACCTCTTCACTGTTGACGTTGAGACTGGTGTTTTGCAGGTACTATTTAATGAAGCTGCCAGTTGACTAGACACTCTAATGTACTTGTCCTCTTGCTCAGTTGTGCACCGGGGCCTCCCACTCCTCTTTCTATTCTGGTTAGAGCCCATTTGCGCTGTTCTGTGAAGGGAGTAGTACACAGTGTTGTACGAGATCTTCAGTTTCTTGGCAATTTCATGCATGGAATAGCCTTCATTTCTTAGAACAAGAAAAGACTGATGAGTTTCAGAAGAAAGGTCTTTGTTTCTGGCCATTTTGGGCCTGTAATCGAATCTGCACCAGATACTCAACTAGTCTAAAGAAGGACAGTTTTAATTCTTCTTTAATCAGCACAAGTTTCCAGCAATGCTAACATAATTGCAAAAGGGTTTTCTAATGATCAATTACCCTTTTAAAATGATCAACTTGGATTAGCTAACAACGTGCCATTGGAACACAGGAGTGATGGTTGCTGAAAATGGGCCTCTGTACGCCTATGTAGATATTCCATTAAAAAATCTGCTTTTTTCAGCTACAATAGTCATTTACAACATTAACTATGTCTACACTGTATTTCTGATCAATTTGATGTTATCTTAATGGTCAGAAATGTGTTTTTCTTTCAAAAACAAAGAAATGTCTAAGTGACCCCAAACTTTTGAACGATAGTGTATATGTCTCCAGTGTATTTTCTCTATCATGTAGTTTCAATCCACCATAAATTCTAACTCAAAACAAATGTGGTGAGTTAAAAAATATTAATTATGTAGTATTTATAATGTCCACATTATGACAACAAAATTAAACCCAATTAGGATACCTATGTGCCATGAAGAGCTACAGTAAATTATAGTAAATTAGCAACAACACCGCTTTTGGTATTCGAAAATCAACCAAATTAAAGGACTGTTCTATCACCTCCAAAATCGTGAAAACATAGCATGCAAAATGACTTGATTCAAATGAATGTAGACTGGATTCTGATGTAATGCTACTAGCTAGGGGTCTTGTAGGGAAGTAGAGAATTTCACATGCTTTTAAGTAGGGGGTCTTTGGGAGTAGCCTACCCTCTCCTCCTCCCCACCCGTAAACAAAAGTGAGAAAAGTGCTTACCATACTGTTTACATAAGAGCCACTGCTTTTTCAGGATTAAGGGCAGGTGCAGGCCAGGGCCTCAATTATCAATGGTGCGTGCGCACACAAAAAAACGAACCGCTGTACGCACCAGTTTTACCGCAAAGGTTGGTAATTTAGCCATTTGGAACTTGAGGGGAAAATGTATGTATCTCCACGTAAATCTCAGACCATGTGTACACACAAGATCTAGTGGATGGTCAACTGTATTGCAAGCAAATATTGTTATTTTGGTGGAAATGGAGGTGTTTGATGCACAGGAATTATAATGGTAGTAAAATAAAAACATTAAAATGTAAGCCTAATGCTCAAACGGATGCATTTGTCATTGGTGGGAGATCACATAGCAGCATGTGGCTAATATATTTATTTTACTTTTATTATATAGGCCTAAATCTTGATTATATTGCAGGGCATGCCTCTGCTTTTGTGATATGACTGGTTCATTCCTGCTACACAACAAATATTGTGCTACCATTTATCCATTGCTCATTCAATAGACAACCATGTTTGAAAGTAAATAGACCGGTAGCCTATTTAAAATATTTGACAATATGGGTGACATTTTAGCCCCACAACCACAGGGCTCTCAAGAGGGTGGTGCAGTCTGTGCAAGGCATCACCGGGAAGCTTCTATCTCAAGGCCATCAGACTGATAAAATAGCCATCACTAGCATAGAGAGGCTGCTCCCTATGTGTGTATGCTCCCTATGATGTGTATGTAGGCTGCTCGCTACATACACATCCCTACATACAACTTCAAATCATTGGCCACTTTAATAAATGGAACACTAGTCACTTTAATAATGTTTACATATCTTGCATTACTCATCTCATATCTATATACTGTATTCTATACTATCTACTGTATCTTAGTCTATTCCACTCTGACATTGCTCGTCCATAAATTTATACATTCTTAATTCCATTCCTTTACTTAGATTTGTGTGTATTAGGCATTTGTTGTGAAATTGTTAGATATTACTGGTTAGATTTTGCTGCACTGTCGGAACTAGAAGCACAAGCATTTCGCTACACCCGCAATAACATCTGCTAAATTTGTGTATGTGACAAATAAAATTAGATTTGATTTATTTAATCTCAGAGCCTATACCAAGGCAGGAGATAGAAACACAACCATGTATTGATGAACAAAATATTGAACATCAATTCCTCTTTTGAATAGAAGTGTGGGCTCTAGGCAGCACTTTTAAATTGTTTGAATAGACAATCAATCTTGCAGAATGTGTGGCCAGTGTTTGGCACTCGCTATAGAGCCCCACAGTGGAGCTGTCATAATACTCATAAAACCGAGAGGTCAAACAGGGAAATGGTTCCAATTGTTTTTCCACCATTAATTTTTACCATAGGGAATTATAGAAACACTTCAAATCCGGAGTCCCCGGCGACGGTCCGCGGTCCGGTTCTTCCGGTGACGAGCCACGGTCCGGTTCCTCCGATGACGTGTCCACGAGCGGAGTGGGTACTTCGCCCCGCACCGGAGCCGCTCCCACGGTAGATGCCCACCCTGACCCTCCCCTATTGAGTCCGGTTTTGCGGCCGTAGTCCGCACCTTTGGGGTGGGGTACTGTCACGCCCTGACCATAGAGAGCTTTTATTCTCTATGTTGGTTAGGTTGGGGTGTGATTTAGGGGGGGGGGGGGTTATCTAGGTGAATTATATTTCTATGTTGGCCTAGTATGGTTCCCAATCAGAGGCAGCTGTTTATCATTGTCTCTGATTGGGGATCATATTTAGGTAGCCATTGTTCCATTGTGCTTTGTGGGATCTTGTCTATGTATAGTTGCCTGTGGGCATATTATTAGCATCACGTTTCGTTTCTTTGTTTTGTTCTTTAAAGTTTTCTATTCCAAAAATAAAGCATGGAAACATACCACGCTGCATCTTGGTCCACTCCTTATAATGATCGTGACATCTCTATTTACTCTCAGATTAGAAAATGCTAATTAGCATCAAAGTAGACATCATGCAAAACTGCAAATCCCTGCAAGTTAATCCTCGATTTGTCAATCTTGTCCAGATCATCATGGTATTTGTAGTTATTTTTGACAGCCACATTTGTAGTTAACTAGCATTTCATTTTTGGGGGGCAAATACAGGCGAATATATGGATAAGTCACTCTGTCCTCGAGAGATTTACACAGTTCTCAAAACGTAATGGGAAAAATGAATGGTGGAAAAACGATTGGAACCATTTCCTTGTTTTACCGCTAGGTTTTATGGGTATTATGACTCATACGGTGGTACTATATAGGCGGCATGCATTTTCAGTTTGAAAAATAGTATTTTTAAGACTTGACTTTTCAGTAACTGGGAAACATTGTAACAGTCCTGAACTACTTTGTGGTTATTTATCTGCTGCAGGCCTTGCTGCTGCTGGCATGGGCGCACTCCTCAACCACCTTTAGCGTCTCTGTCGTTCTTCCTCAGCCCTGTTTTGTTGGGTATTAACCCAAGAATGAGGGTGTGACAAGCTGGTTTGCATACCTGGAAGTCCATGTGTTTCCCTCTGACTGGACTTGTGTTGGGTGTGGATCTAATGTTTTCCCCATGCCAGCTGCTCGTTCTCTGGTTTGTGGGGTGTCTGTTTGGCCCACTGCTGCAGTTTGGGTGGCTCATGAGGAATGTCCATGCACACAGGAGGTTTAGTGAGGGCACATTGCTTCTTCTCTTCACCCTTGGCTGGCTGAAGCACAGGTCTGGTGGTGCCTGTGTCGAGGCCCTTGATACCAGCAGAGGAGTGGTGGTTTTGCCCGGTGTTGTGGGTGAGGCCCTTGGCGTTGGCAGCAGGGTAGTTGTTCTGCCCAGTTTCGAGGTTGGAGAACTCTGAGCAGGCAGCAGGGTGGTGGCCCTGCCCAGTGTCAGGGACCATGGTGCCAGCAGAGGTGTGGTGGCTCTGCCCGGTGTTGAGGGCTGAGACCTTGGAGC
Organism: Oncorhynchus nerka; assembly: GCF_034236695.1. Lineage (NCBI taxonomy): Eukaryota > Metazoa > Chordata > Actinopteri > Salmoniformes > Salmonidae > Oncorhynchus > Oncorhynchus nerka. The sequence goes on along the minus strand of NC_088408.1, from coordinate 70,800,842 downwards.
TGTCAGCAGGGTGATGGCCCTTCAGATGACTGTTAGCTACCTAACTGAACTAAGTTACTGTACTGTCTATGGCGCTACAACTGTACTGTTGTAGCGCCATAGACCTTCTAATATGTAGATGGCGTGGGAAGAAGCTCCAAAAATCACCTTCTCTCTTCAGGATGTTTATTGTAGATAAACAGTAACTAAAGTGTTATAACTTAACTCCAGTTCAGATCACACATAGGTGTACATATCAGGGCCATACAACAACTGAGGAACCAACGGAAAAACACAACCTAATTTACAATATCATGACAATTGGAACATGTAGGGATCAAAGTAGGCGGGACATACTGCTTCTGTGGCACAACAATATTTTCCATAACCAAAAATATTGTGTTTTCAGCTGTTTCAAGCTGGTGTACAAAACCGCAAAAACGAAATGTAAGAACGGGAAACATAGAAATAGCACATATAGAACACGTCTACAGCTTCTTAGACTTGCTGTCAATGAGAATGGCAGATCTATTACTCATATTTCTATGTGCATTTAGTGTGGTTGTCCAAAAAGTTACATATTGCAGCTTTAAAACAGCAACATTTTCTCTCAGCCTCATTACAATATGTATAGAATAGTATGAGCTTGGCTATAAAACTGCACATGACAAAATTTATAGAATTGTAGGAAGTTAGCTGTTTCCCCACCAAAAAAGACCTTGCGAAGGACGGGCGTAACTGCGGTACGCCTCTACACTGGGCACCATAACATGCACCGTCCTTAAGAAATAGGAATCCAGTCCGTGTTTTGTATATGTGTGCAGAACTAACTGTGGCGGTGGCTCGCGCCCACGCAAAACAAAAGGAATTCGGCCGTAATATATCAACGAGGCGTAGCTAGTAGCTAACGTCCGTCCTTCTCAAATTTGTGACAAAATCTAGACGTAGGTTGTTTGTTGACATTTATATATGACTTAATTTGGTGTAAATTATTGTTCGATTGCAAATACGTAATGCTATCAATGGAAGTAGCATGAAAAGGTGAGTAGCCGATGCTACTAGCGCGTGCTAGGTTTATGCTACGTTACCATGTTGGCTAGCTAATGTAATGTTCGCCTTGTTAAAATTTGCTACAATAATACACGTTGTAATGCCCTGTATAGTTATCAGTTGTTAGTTACCCCTTCTGTTAGCCATGCTCTAACGTTAGTTTAATGAATATATCGTGTTGTTGCTAACTAGCGTTAGCCGTCTAGCTAAGACATGTAGTTAGCCAACTAGTAACGTCATGTCAACAACGCAGAGCTTGCGTACCGCCGTGTATTTTACTATCAACCTTAGCTTCTTCAGAGACGTTCCCTTATGTACTGTAGCTCGCTAAAAGAATGACGTTACGTGTAACTAGTTAGCGAACTAACGTTAGTCAACGTCACTTGACTAAGCTGACGTTACAAAATGGATAAGAATGGTGCTTGTACTAACCAGCTGTGGGCTAAAGAGGAGGGGTACAAATTACATGTGATGTCACATGATGATGTTTGATGAATATTATAGTGGTATTGATCACAGTTCCTCCTTGCTCAGGCTTGGATTGAAAGCAGAACTCTGTCTCAGAGCTGTAGGGCCCTTGGGGCCCCAGTAGAGGATGCACCGTGGTGTGGACAAGGACTTCCAGACTTCAGCGCGGAGGATGGGTACATCTTTGCTGTTCCAGTTGTCTGTCCATGAGCGTGAACTGGACTTGGTGTTCCTGGACCACAGCTATGCTAAGCCATGGAATGCCCACCCGGACGCCAGCAGTGCCCGGCCCACGCGCATGCTGTTCGTCACACCCCGTCGCCAACCTGATGCTGTTCCGTGAGTTTCAACCCTCATTATCCTCACCGATGACTCATTGCCCAAACAATTTTAACATTGAAAACCTGTGCCTCAGAACAACATTTAATTTTGTAGCAGTAGCTTTATCACAACAATAATAAAGTTGCAGCTTAAACTGGATGACAGCATTTACTGAAGTATGTTTGTGTTCTTTTGCAGGGAATCAGACCTGTCAATAGATGTGGAATCTGTCACGCCTACACCTATTCCACTCTATGACAATCAGAAAGCACGCAGTGTTATGAAGGAGTGTGAGCGACATGTTTTATTTGCTCGCACAATTGCTGAGGGTCCCCCACCCCCTGATGACTGGGAGGAACACATCAACAAGTGAGTGGCCTCCACCCGACCTCCCTTTGAATAACCCTATTGGGGTTTAAAAATATATCTATGTTCCGTAAGGACTTATGTGTTGCAGATGCCTTGTTTGCTCAGCTCTTGTATACACCGTCTTTGTCTCAATCTCCATTTCAAATGGTGATAATCGTCAGACTTCATTACTGACTGCTTGTATTACAGGGCTGGATGGTCGGTCATTCAAAACAAGTTGTTTAATAAGGTGCTGAAGGCTCTGCAAGCTGAAAGACTGGCCCGGCTGGCCAATGAAAACGTGAGTTCATATGCACCAACTAAGTGCTTTTGTATGTGGTACTAATTCAGGTTCAATGACTATCAAAGTTCCTGTCCCTCTAGTCTTACCATCCCTTCCTCTGACTCATAGGCCTCCAATGAGCCAGTATTGCGCAGGATTGCTGTGGACAAGTGTGCCCGAAAGGTGCGCCATGCACTGGCCAGTGTCAACTGGGACACCAAATTGACCCAGTGGCTACACAGCACCCTGATAGAATCCCTCAGTCTGGCCATGCTGGCCGCTTACCTAGACGTACTGCAGACACTCAAGAGCAAGGTACTCCTCTTTCTCTCTCAAAATGTGTGTACACATTATTTGATGTTGTGACATGCATTCTTATATAGAGGGATACGTTCTATGACTGTGACAATCGTCAAATAAATATTTTTTATACCGCACATTTCAGACATGGAATTCAACACAATATGCTTAACAGGAATATACAATGAAAATGAATACAGAAATATTTACAACACAACAAACATAAGAGGATTAAAAACTAAAGAATAACTATCAAAACTGAACGACTTTAAGATCTCTTTTAAAAATGTCCACAGTTTCGGCCCCCCTCAGGTCCACTGGCAGGCTATTCCAGAGGCTGGGGTCATAATAACTAAAGGCTGCCTCTCCGTGCCTCTTGGTCCTAGGCTTTGGGATAGTTAAAAGGCCTGTGCTAGAGGACTTGAGGGACCTACTGGCTAAATGACTTAAAAGCCTGTCTGACATGTATTGGAGTGCACAGTTGTGGATTGATTTTAAAAACTAATAGAAGAAGCTTAATTTATTCTGAAACTCAAAGGCAGCCTGTGCAGAGACCTTAAAACCGGTGTATTTTGTGCTCTCTGTCTGGTCATTACCCGTGCTGCAGCATTCTGCATGTTTTGTAGTTGACCAATGGCTTTCTTGGGTAGACCAGAAAGGAGATGAGTACACTAGTCAAGCCTGCTTGTAATGAAAGCATGGATGAGTTTCTCAGTATCAGCCTGAGTGAGGAATGTTCCTCAGGTGGAAAAAAGCTATTTGTTCACATTCCTGTGATTTGAAATTGAATTCCGAATCTAAAATAACACCTTTTTTACCTGGTGTTTATCTTTATTGCCTGTGAATTAAAATGTGCAGCCAGATTCTCTGTACTTTGGTTCCAACAATAAGTACCTCAGTCTTGTCTTGCTGGAGGAAGTTGTTAGCCATCCAAGTTTTTAAATCATTAATACAGTCTAATTTATCTGTGGAGCTAAAATCCTGTGGTGACACAGATGGAAAGTTGTGTATCGTCTGCGTAGCAGTGAAAATCAATGCTGTGCTTTCTGATAATGCTGCCAACGGGTAACATGTATAAACTGAACAGCACCGAACCCAAAATCTAGCCTTGTGGAACGCCACATGTGATATGTATTTTCTCTGAGTTATGTTTACCAAGGGTGAAAAACTCTCAACCGGTTAAGTAGGTCCTAAACCAATTAGAACTAGACGGTTAGGCAAATCCACTTCTCCAGAAGGACATCATGGTCAACCATGTCGAATGCAACACATAAATCCATGAGTACAAGGACATAGAGCTGTTGGGCATCTGCGCTGGGTCATTTACCACTTAAACTAAGGCTGTCTCTATGCTGTGGTAGGCCTGAAAACCAGATTGGAATTTTGCAAAAATACAGTTTGCACTTGAAAAACTAATTTGGCTGTTTGTAAACCAATTTTTCAAGAATTTTGCTTAAGAATGGAAGGTTGGAGATTGGCTGAAGTTGTGATATCACTTTCCTGAGCATGTCTGTGTCAACCAGGAAAAATAAATCCATAGTGCCTTTGCGTGGTAGGCTAGGGCACATATCATAACTCCCATCAGGTCTTCCTTGATTGATACCCAGCCTAATGTTTATCTTATCTCTGAAATATGTCGCAAACAAAGATCATATAGGTTTGCGGGGTTAGGATTTATCAGGCCATTAATGGTCAAGAAGAGCGAGCACTCTCAAATTATTCTGATTATTAGTGATCAAGTTAGGAAAAATTAGCCCGTCTGGTAAGTTGTTTTCTCAATGTCATAATGGACCTGCAACTTTGATTTAATCCTCTTCTGTTTTGCCTTTCTGTAATTTCTTAAATGTATTAGTTTCCTCACTCATCCAAGGGGTTCTCCATTAGAATGTTGGCTTTTTCAGCTATGGCATCAATGGTTGCCCTTTTATTTGCTATTAAAATGATCAACTAAATCATTACGAGGAAGGCAGAATCGGTGGAGTATTGTTCACACTCAGTTAAAATCTGTAGCAACTTCAGAGGTAAGATGGTGTTTCTTAATAATGCGTTCAGTATTACCCTGTGCTATGGGCAAGAAGGTAGTAAAAAATACATAGTGGTGATCCGATAAAGCAGCAACAACAATAGTGGATATGTCAATAGAAAGCCCCGTGGTAATAATCGGGTTCAGAGTATGGCCAGGATGACTCAACATCTCTGTCTGTGCAGTTGCCCTCGCTGATTGATAGGATGCTGCTGACTTCATCAGTGAAGACTGGAGCGGCCGGTGCAGAGGCCCTCTCTCTGCTACTGAAGAGGCCCTGGGACCCAGCCGTGGGCGTTCTGTCTCACAACAAACCGGTAGGTCTCTAATGCTAATCCCAGTCTGTGGTTCTGGGAGCAATCAGAATTCACTGCAGTCAGAATGAAAAAGACAATGGAAACATGCTCACATTCCAAATGGTAGTAGGGGTGAAATTGATAGTTGTGGCAGGAAGTGCTTCGTAGTTTCATCTTAATTTTTTTAATTTTAATTTTTACCTTTATTTTACTAGGCAAGTCAGTTAAGAACAAATTCTTATTTTCAATGACGGCCTAGGAACAGTGGGTTAACTGCCTGTTCAGGGGCAGAACGACAGATTTTGTACCTTGTCAGCTCGGGGATTTGAACTTACAACCTTTCGGTTACTAGTCCAAAGCTCTAACCACTAGGCTACCCTGCCACCCCTACCGTTTTACAGTGCATTGCAAAATTATTCATTCCCCTTGGCATTTTTCCTATTTTGTTGCATTACAACCTCTAATTTAAATGGATTTTTATTTGGATTTTATGTAATGGACATACAAAAAAGTGAAATGAAAAATAAAAAACCCGGAAAAGTGGTTTTTGTGGTATGACTTAAAGATTGCTGTTCAACAGCGGAACCCATCCAATTCGCTGGAGCACTTTTGCCTTGAAGGATGGGCAGAAATCCCAGTGGCTAGATATGCCAAGCTTATAGAGCCATACCCCAAGAGACTTGCAACTGTAATTGCTGCAAAAGGTGGCTCTACAAAGTATTGACTTTGGGCGGGTGAATAGTTATGCATACTCATGTTCTGTTTTTTTTTTGTGTTATTTCATGTTTGTTTCACATTAATTCCAGGTTGTAAGGCATGTTATGTATATCAAATGACACAAACCTCAAAAAAATCGATTTTAATTCCAGGTTGTAAGGCAACAAAATTGGAAAAATGCCAAGGGGGTGAATACTTCGCAAGCCGCTGTATATGCCTAACTTTGACCATTAAAAAAATGTATGGTCCAGACATTGTTGTGAGTTCACTTGTTTTTCAGAAACTTGCCTCAAACCACAAAAGACGCACACAAAAATACATCCTTTCAGAAACAGCAACTATATCAGTATAGTGATGCAGGTCTTTGTCATTCAGAAACTTATCTGCAACTTTATATTCAATTTTGTTCGACTCAAGCTGTTTCCCCAACGCTGCTGTGCAGGCTGGGTGTGTCCGTATAGTATACAGTACATCTAAAGACCTGCATCACTATAGTGAGAGCGTTTCTAAGATGCGTATTTGGGTGTTTTTGGAGCATTTGTTCGTGGTTTTTTTCAAGTCCCCCATACTACACAACAAGGATAAGGAACTGATTTGCTATTTGGGGTATGTTTCTCAATAACAAGTGAAATCACAAAGGTGTCTATGACCCTTCTTTAACATTCCATTTACTTTTTAAAAAAGAAGAGCGATTTGGTCATTAAAATAAATTCTACTTTAATGTTTCTGGATTGACTTGGGATCCTTTGATTGCATTTGCTATTAATGTGATAATGACTGGATTTCTATTTTGTATTGCAGAGCAAGCTTCCTGGCTCCCCACTCATCTTAATTGCACCATCAGGGCCCACCAATCCTGCTCTTTCTACCTCGCGCCGAATGAGATTTTGGCAGTCACAGCTCTCCTGCTTGGGAAAGGTTTGTATCTATTCATTCTCAAGTGTGATTGTGCATCACTGCGTTTTATACACACCCAATAGGTATAAACCAACATGTTTGTCTCAGGTAATCCCGGTAAATACCCACGTAAACAGTGGAGCCAATGTGGGCATCACTCAGTGTCTGGAGCACATGTTGGGCACCGTCAGGGCCAAAGTCATGGAGGTAAGGCTGTTGTCTGAACCTGAAGTTGTGTAGCCAAATATCTGTTCCTAATGGACTAGGTCTGCAGTATTCAAACTTTTTCAGCAGGATCTCCAACTGTACAATTGGTACATTTCAACAAATACATTTAAATTCATTGCACTTTCATCTCTTATGAAAATGAAAAGAAACCAATACATATATTTACTCAATACAATTATTTCTCAAATCATCTTTCTGGAAAACATTTCTATATTGTCCCATACAATAATCGGCATTCTTATTTTTTATTTAGATTTTTGGCAACCCCAGTGCATCACCCCCATATTTGAATACCACTGGACTAGATTGTTGCTGCAATTTCAGATAGTTCTTTGAAGTTATGTGCTAGACTGTCTATTTGTCTCTTTATCTGCCCTTCAATGTATTTATGAACCAGGTCCACAGTCACTTCCCTCACAAACCCATTATCCTGGTTGGCTGGAATGTGGGAGCGCTCATCGCCTGTCATGTAAGGCTGCTGTGTGACTGCTGTCTCTGTCTACTACATGTCATCAACATTTTCTGAGAGTGTTCTCTGTGATGCTCAGAAAGTTATACAGTACCTTCAGAAACTATTCACACCTCGACATTTGTCATATTTTTGTTACAAAGTGTGTTTTAAGAGGGATTTAATTGTCCTTTTTTTGTAAACTTTTTATGAAAAATTAAACACTAATATACTGTATCTTGATTAGATAAATATTCAACCCCCGGAGTCAATACATGTTAGAATCACCTTTGGCAGTGATTACAGCTGTGTCTTTCTGGGTAAGTCTCTAAGAGCTTTCCACACCTGGATTATGCAAAATGTAACTATGTATTATATTCTAAATTCTTCAGTCTCTGTCAAATTGGTTGTTGATCGTTGCTAGACAACCATTTCCAGGTATTCCCATAGATTTTCAAGTGTTTTAGGTTATTTTCCTGCTGAAAGAAATTAATCTCCCAGTGTCTGGTGGAAAGCAGACTGAACCAGGTTTTCCTCTAGGATTTGACATCTGCTTAGCTCCATTCAGTTTCTTTTTTTTTATGATGAAAAACTCCCAGGTCCTTAATAATGATTACAAGCATACCCATGATGCAGCCACCACTGTGCTTTAAAATATGGAGAGTAGTACTCAAATCAAATGTATTTGTCACATACACATGGTTAGCAGATGTTAATGCGAGTGTAGCGAAATGCTTGTGCTTCTAGTTCCGACAATGCGGTAATAACCAACAAGTAATCTAGCTAACAATTCCAAAACTACTACCTTATAGACACAAGTGTAAGGGGATAAAGAATATGTACATAAAGATATATGAATGAGTGATGGTACAGAGCGGCATAGGCAAGATACAGTAGATGGTATCGAGTACAGTATATACATATGAGATGAGTATGTAAACAAAGTGGCATAGTTAAAGTGGCTAGTGATACATGTATTACATAAAGATGCAGTAGATGATATAGAGTACAGTATATACGTATACATATGAGATGAATGATGTAGGGTATGTAAACATTATATTAGGTAGCATTGTTTAAAGTGGCTAGTGATATATTTTACATAATTTCCCATCAATTCCCAAGTGTGTTCTATTGGATTTACCCCAAACATAACACTTTGTATTCAGAACAAAAAGTGAATAATTTTTTGTTGCAGCAGCATTTTTTGCAGCATTACTTTAGTGTGTTGTTGCAAACTGGATGCATGTTTTGAAATATTTGTTCTGTACAGGCTTCCTTTTCACTCTTGTCAGTTAGGTTAGTGTTGTAGAGTAACTATAATGTTGTTGATCCATCCTCAGTTTTCTCCTTTCACAGCCATTAAACTCTAACTGTTTAAGTCACCAATGGCCTCTTGGTGAAATCCCTGGGGGGTTTCCTTCCTCTCCGGCAACTGAGTTGGGAAGGACGCCTGTATCTTTGTATTGATTCACCATCCAAAGTGTCATTAATAACTTCACCATGCTCAAAGGGATATTCAGTCTGCTTTAAAAAAAAAACGTTTTTATTTTTATTTTACCTATCAGTAGGTGCCCTTCTTTGCAAGTTATTGGAAAAACTCCTTGGTCTTTGTGGTTGAATCCGTGTTTGAAATTCACTGCTCGACATAGGGACCTTACAGATAATTGTATGTGTGGGATACAGAGATGAGGTAGTCATTAAAAAAGCATGTTAAACACTATTATTGCACACAGAATGAGTCCATTCAACGTGTGACTTGTTAAGCAAATGTTTACCCCTGAAATTATTTAGGCTTGCCATAACAGCGGGGTTGAATACTTATTGAGTCAAGTCATTCCAGCTTTTGATTTTTTATTCATTTATAAAATAATTCAAAAAACATAATTCCACTTTGACATTTATTGTGTGTTGACCAGTGACAAAAATCAGGCTATAACACAACAAAATGTGGAAAGTCAAGGTGTGAATACTTTCGGAACATCTGGTGGTTATTGAAAACAATCCTTGTGGAATCGGAGCTCTGATCTGTGTTGTGATTGGTGGATGTGACGTTGGTGCACTGCACATATTGACGTGGTTGTCCTCTCCCAGGTCTCTCTCATGGAATACCTGACTGCTGTGGTGTGTCTTGGCTTTCCACTGCTAACCATCAATGGACCAAGAGGGGTAAGGAAATGTGCTCAAATGTTTCTTGCATTGTGGAGACATTTAGATATGATGCTTCGACTTGTCTTACACAGATCAACATAATTTTGCCACATGTCTCTGGATCTTAGATGTGGATTGACTGTTTTTGTATTGTTGACTGGCAGGATGTGGACGACCCCTTGCTGGACATGAAGACACCAGTGTTGTTTGTGGTTGGTCAGAATGCTCTGCAGTGTGGCACAGAGGCCATGGAGGAGTTCCGAGAGAAACTCCGAGCCGACAACAGCATGGTGGTGGTGGGGGGAGCCGACGACAACCTCAGGTGGGTTTACTCTAGGACTGGGAATTGCCATACGATATTATCACGATACTTAGGTACCCATACGATATGTCATTCAATTGTATATGAATCACGATTCTTTGTTTTGCAATTTCATGTTCCAAACATTTTGCTCACTATATGTATTTTTAAGACGGAAAGGTAACAGCAGTTGAAAGCATTCAGTCACTGAATGTTTTCTTGTGAAGACAAAAGGCCTGAAGTTTTCACTGCTCGCTGTAATTTTCTGCAGGGCTATTAAATTGAAGAATTTGAGTGCATCAGAGTTTGTTTCTCATACCTAATTAAATGTTTTTCTTCCTCAGAATCAACTCCACAAAGATGAAATCAGAGGGACTGACACAGACCATGGTGGATCGCTGCATTCAGGTTGGTCCATGTCGCTCTTGTCCTGTAGAGAAGCCATAGTGTTTTTATTCAAACAAATTTAGGTTAAGATTCTATGAAAACGTCAAAGGATTTAACCCTAGCCATCAAACTCCTCACGTGGAGTTCCATTGAAATGCTTTTCATGCAGATATACGTCTGTCTCTCCTGTGTAGGATGAGATAGCAGACTTCCTGTCGGGGGTGCTGACGCGGGCGGAGAGCCACGGCCATGGCTCAGGAGAGCTGAGGGACCTTGACACGGAGAAGAAGAAGAAGCCTAGACGCGAGCTACCCTTTGACCTGGAAAGGGGCCGCCCCTCCTCCCCTGCCCTCAGAGTACCAATATCCCCCTCAGGCTCCGAGGTATGTCCTGCATCAGCTCAGGCACGCTCCGGGAGAATAATATATACATTGCTGATCATTTGACTGGCTTTGTTTTTATGGTTGTGTTCTCAGGACCTGTCCAGTGTGTGCAGTAGTCCCACCTCCAGCCCCAAGCCAAAGACGTCGGGACTGTCCCCAGCACAGAAGTCCAGTCTGATCACTGCCACACAACTCCTCAAGACCCATATGCAGCGGTCTGGGACTGTGCTCACACACAAGCAGGCACAAGGTTTGTGTGCCAACTAGCATGTACGAAAACAGACGCAGACACACACACCACAGTTCTCACATTTGACACATTTGTTTGTGTGCGCTTGTTTTAATGAGTCATTTAACTCTCTTGCCAATGGGTTTTTCAATAGCTCTATGGGCTTGGGAAGATGTGAATGCGATATTGAATGGTGAAAATGGTTTACTTGGACACATCTTGCTAGGGCAGTAACGACATCAGAAGGGCACAATGGAACGTGACTATCTTTTCATCCCTTCTCTACTCTCTTTCGACTATCCTTCCACCTTTCTTTTCAATTAATTTCAGCCCAGTTTGCTGCTTTTATGAAACAAAACATGCTTGTGAGGAAAAATCTTCCTCCTGGCACTCCCTCCTGTGTCTTTGGTAAGTATGTCTTTCTCCTTTCTTTTCTCTTCCTTTCTGTCTGCCATCTCCCTCTTGCTGCCAGATCATTGATGTACATGGTTAACAGGGTCATATAACAATTTTAAGTGAGCATTATACATACACTGAACAAAATATAAACGCAACAATTTCAAAGATTTTACTGAGTTACAGTCCATATAAGGAAATTGGTCAATTGAAATAAATTAATTCCCTAATCTATGGATTTCACATGACTGGGAATACAGATATGCTTTTGGTCACAGATTCCTTAAATAAAAAAGTGTAAACCTAATGCAGCGTGACACATCTCTTTCGCATAGAGTTGATCAGGCTTTTGATTGTGGAATGTTGTCCCACTCCTCTTTAATGCCTGTGCGAAGTTCAACGTGTGACTTGTTAAGCAAATGAAGTTGCTGGATATTGGCGGGAACCGGAATACGCTGTCATACACATCGATACAGAGCATCCCAAACATGCTCAATGGGTGACATGTCTGGTGAGTATGCAGGCCATGGAAGAACTTCGACATTATCAGCTTCCAGGAATTTTGTACAGGTCTTTGTGACATGAGGCAGTGCATTATGCTGAAACATGATGTGATGGCAGTGGGTGAATGGCACGACAATGGACCTCAGGGTCTCATCACGGTATCTCTGCATTCAAATTGCCATCGTTAAAATGCAATTGTGTTTATCTGTAGCTTATGCTTGCCCATACCATCACCCCACCGCCACTATGGGGCATTCTGTTCAACTTTCACATCAGCAAACCGCTCGCCCACTGCCTGGTACAGTTAACCAGGATTCATCTGTGAAGAGAACGCTTTTCCAGCGTGCCAGTGGCCATCGAGGGTGAGCGTTTGCCCACTGAAGTCGGTTAAGAAGCCAAACTGCGGACGATAAGCACACAGATTAATTTCCCAGAGACAGTTTCTGACAGTTTGTGCAGAAATTCTTTGGTTGTGCAAATCCAGTTTCATCAGCTGTCCAGGTGGCTGGTCTCAGACAAAAGCTGCATGTGGAGGTCCTGGGCTGACGTGGTTACACATGGTCTGTGGTTGTGAGGCCAATTGGACATACTACCAAATTACCTAAAATGATGGAGGTGGCTTATTACATTCTCTGGCGACAGTTCTGGTGTACATTCCTGCAGTCAGCATTCCAATCGCGCTCAAAACACTCAAAACATCTGTGGCATTGTGTGGTGTGACGACTGCCCATTTTAGAGTGGCCTTTTGTCTCCAGCACAAAGTGTCTCTGTGTAACGGTCATGCTGTTTAATCAGCTTCTTGATATGCCACATCTGTCAGATGGATGGGTTATCTCGGGAAAGGGGAAATGCTAACCGGGATGTAAAATTTCAGCTCATGAAACACTTTACATGTTGTGTTTATATTTTTGTTCAGTATATTCCATTATACTTTGAGAAGTGAATTTGTGATCAGGGTTGGAATGGTCTGGTCTGTTTATCCCAGTCAGTGATGTGCTGTGTCTGTGTTTCAGTTCCTGTATCCAGTGAGCAGACCGAGGAACTGGAGAGAGACGAGCTGCGGGCCCATCTGAAGAGGAGGCAGACTCCCAGCCCCACTCCCACCAAAGCCTCCAAGAGAGCCAAGATTAAGGTGACCATTCTGCATGGAGAGACAGCAGGGGGCGCTGTCAGTTCTACAGCACAGGAAGGTAACTCGCTCAGATTTAAATATGAGCAGTTTTCTGAACCTCGAAGTGAATGATCCAGTAAAGAGATTGGAAGTTGTTGCCAAATGAATTGTAATATGTGTGGGGCTTTCATCTGAATGTTTATCAAATATTTTCTTATTTCCACTATTTCTAAAGTCTTTAGAAACCATTTTCAATGTTATAGTGTGGTGTTGTCTGATCAGATTTGGCTTATTTTCTTAATTGTCTGTTCTAATGCAGGGGGTCCTTCTGGGATGCCCCTAGCTGTGACTTTGGGACAGACGGTGTCTGGAGCCAAGGAACTCTCTGGACTCCTCACATCCCAGCGGTAGGCCTGACACACACACGGACACACAATGATCTCCAACTCCTCAGACAATCTCCTGTTGGGCAGCTCTGTGTGCAGCAAACGGATTGAGTTTTGGACTCTGGTTGGAAGTTGTTGAATAGGAAAAAAACTATGGGGTGGGTAGCTACCACAGCTCTGGTTATGTGTGTTACTGCAGGTCTGGTAGTCTGACAGAGGTGTCTAGTGCCCTGAGCTCGGGGTCCAGCTCTTTCCACAACCTGCAGAGTTGCATGGTGTCAGGGTCCTCCTCACCAGTCCAGGCGCAAGCTCCTGCTACTGCCCAAGGTATCTCCTACCTGCCTGCATGACTGTCCTAACTCGGCACAGCAGCGGATCTCAAAGATGACAGTCTAGACTCTAGACACTGAACTACAACCAAAAATGTTGTACGGTATATTTTCACTGATTTGTTAGTTGTGCAGAGGAACAGCAAATCCATCACACATTTAAAAGGGGGAGAGTTCTGTTTTATGTCCTGATTTTGAGCACTTCATGAGAACAACCGATCTGAGCAAACAATGTTATTGATTACTTAGTGTTACTTCTGCATTATCTATGGAAGCTTAACCGTTGGCCTTTTCTACCAGAGGTTGTTTTGTCGATTGGATGTATAGGGGTGGATCTCAACTGTTGTCAGTAGTTGTGTTGTTGAGCCTTCGGTATTGACTGTGTATAAATGTGAGCAGTGCTGATTCATTCTCGCTGTGTTTGTGTGCAGCACCTTCCGCCAGCAGCCTCCTCCAAGGCCTAAGTTTCAGTCTTCAGGAGATCGTGACCAAATCCCCTAGCCTGCCCACCACCACAGCTAGCATGGGCAGCATTCAGGTACACCCTGGACTTTCCTCATGAACCTGCAAAAAGTATACTCAGTAATGTGAGTTTGTCTGTGTGCTAACTCATTGTCTGACTGACTCCACCTCTCCTATCCCCCTCAGGCCTCTGGTGGGAAGCCCCAGGGTCAGGTCCTTAGCTCCATAGGTACTGGCAGCAGCACTCTGCTCCGGGCAGTGCCTGTGGTCTCCACTGGAGGGCTGTCCAAGACCACTGCCATCCACCAGCTTCTCACCAATGGCGGGCTGGCCAAGCTGGCGAGCAGCCTCCCTAGCCTGGCACACATCTCCACCCAGAGTGCCGGTACGTCCCGAACTGCCAAACCACGGCGGCCACGCTGAATGCCCAGGGTTCTCCTTAACCCCCTGATTTTCGGAAAAGCTAGAATAGCAGGACGGGCCCTATCGCCAGGTCACCTTGGCCACACCACAGATAGCTGACTGAGATAGTGGACAGCATGATCAATAATGTGTATGCAGATAGTCATCCATGAGGATCCTAGGTGTGGTCAGTATCAGGAAAACCAGACTTGCAGCCATGTAACATCAAAGTGTACAGATTTGTATCGTAAGGGATGATGTGTTTTTGTACTAATGTTCATGTTTGGAAGAGCCATAAGGAAAACATCAATGAATACATGATCCAGGTGTATGTGACATTGGAATTAGCAGTTTGATGAAGTCATGTTTAATACATATTGTTTATGTATTCGTCTACACATTTCAAATGTAAATGCTTACATGAGAATCTTTGAATATGTTCATGTTTGCCCGTAGTTTCCTTGATACGTGGAACTCATTGATACAAAATTGTTGTCACGATAATTGTGAATCAAGAGGGCCAAAAACAAATGGACATTCATGCATTTTGGCGTTTTGAATAGCGCCTAAATGTCACGTGACAACTGACGATGTCAATGGCCCTGTTCAGACTGCATTTGTTCACCAGATCTGTCCACTCGGTAGATGCCTCTTTATGTTTGTTTCATTTTGATTGCTTGGTCTTAATGTTACATTTTGTAAATCCATTAATTAAATCACCTGCAACAAGCAAGCAGCAGCCATGATTCCAGATGCACCCAAGGACCCACGGACTCACTGGACTTTGTAGAGAGGAAAGAGTATGAGGAGAAGTAGCAATAATATTCACATCCGGCATACCACCTGTTTCTATCATTGCAATAAAGATTGGAAAATAACCCATGTTTTCATTCCTCTTTTTTTGATCGAGAAATGGGTGTTGCTGTTGCGATATCCAAGTTGTCCACTCCTTTCCCAGGATTGCTGTTGTCTTTGATAGCTTCTTTTTTTGTAATTCTGTACAAAATTCAAACCTGGATTAATAATTATTTAAGCTAAGAGTAAAACGGCACTCATCTCTCTCTAGTCTACATCTCCTGACATGGACTATTCTTAGCATTGAGAAAAGCAAGCCAGACATGACAATACAGGCAAAATGCAAAATAAGCCCTTGGGCACTGAGTTGTATTTTAAGAACTATTTAATTTGAAAAATTCCCTCATTGGATTAGCACACACTGCTGGATTTGCTATTCAGGAATTTCAGTTGGAATGTTGTCCGCTTTGCTGTGTCTGAGGGAAAATGCTGTCTGAACTAGGCTTGACACCCAGTTCTAGTATACATATCTGAGTAGATGTGTAACCCATACCATCACTTTGTTGGCAGCAGGGCTCAGAGCCCCCACCATTATAACTGTGATGCTGCGAGGACAGCCCAGCAGAATGACTACGCTGGGCCAGGCTGAGAGGCCACTGATGCTGTCCAAACCACCTGATATGAAGGTGGGTCTCCTCACAAGCAGCTTAACGTCTCTATCACATGTTCTAAAATGAAGATTTGTTTTCAAATCAAAATACTCTATTGCAGTGATGAACCCAAAGATCGCACGCATCATGCCAGATGTGATACTCATCCTGGAGGAGTGACTGGACTGGCTATGATCCGACTCCATAGAAAAGGAGTGTAGCCATGTACCCCCTGCCCTTATGTCTATTCTCTCCCCAATGCAACAGATGAACACTTGGCGAATGGTTCCTTCCCCATGGTGTGAATTGACTTGTGTAGTGGACCAGTCTCCACGCTGCAGGAAACGTCATCAGCCCAACATATATGTATGGTCACACTCATTTCAGTTAAGAGTTGAAGATGGTATAAAATATTGAAGGTATTTTATTTTTGTCACAAGCTCTCAGTTGACACTTTTTTTGTAAGGCAATGGATAATGTAACAGCCATATGATAGTTGTATATGTGTAGAGGGGGAAATATTGTAATTGTTACCTGTTATTTTCTTGACCATTGGATCTTTAAATTAAGCCTGTCTTTTGAGATCATTACAACAGTTTTTTTTCTATATGCTTTGTTCTGTAACTTTGAATTATGCTAGGTGGAATTTTACAGCTAATATTGTTTCATGTTTAATTAAAGCCTTTTGGCCTGGCAAGATGTTTCAAAAGCCGAACCATGGAATTGATTTCTCAGTTCATGTTCAGAAAAAATATTTTCTATGTAGCGTGACAATGATCATGTTTAAGTAGGTGGACTACTCTTGGGTTGAAAATGTGAATTTACAGATCTACATTTGTAAACCATTTTACTTTTAAATGGAACAAAAGTGCGGTTCTCTCTGGGAGTCCTTACCTTTCAGTAATATAATCAAGAGAAAGAAATCCAGTCTTCACTGAACTTTAATTGTCAAAATGTGTTGGTCTAAATTATATTTATAATGTTATATCCAAAGTTCTGCGGCTGGCGGATTGTAATGGTAATGCTTGGCACCATCGTTTGGGGATTTTCATGTAAATTTGAATAGATATTAGTGAAGAATTGAACAAGCATATAATCTCCAAACCGTATTCCAATTCAGAATACAATGATTGAACCGTGTCCTGCGCACTGAATGAATTTAATTTGCATGAAATGATGTGAGTGCATAATCATTCTCACAGGCAGCTGCATTAATATAGACCTACTCATTTAGCAGACATCCTCTGTTTCTGCATTACACACATGGGTAACGGTCCGACAAGATAGAGGACAGTGTGTTTTAGGTTTTAGCTCTTATATAAGCCAGGCTTTGTCTATTATAAGCAGACGATACATATACCCGTCAGGAAGATAGTGAGAGACCTCTGTCAACTAACTTCCCCACAGTTCATGTCCATTCCTTCAGCGATCCATGATGAGAAATATCATATTCACACTCTAGTATGGGACTTCTACTGTAACATAACATGAGTGATTCCCCCCCCCCCCCCCATCAATCTGCACACAATACCCCATAATGATAAAGCAAAAACAGGTTTTAAGAAATTTCTGCAAATCTATCCAAAAAAGCAACAAAAAAACTGAAATAACACATTTACATCATTTCCCATCAATTCCCATTATTAAAGTCGCTGGAGTTGAGTCAGTGTGTTGGCAGCAGCTACTCAATGTTAGTGGTGGCTGTTTAACAGTCTGATGGCCTTGAGATAGAAGCTGTTTTTCAGTCTCTCGGTCCCAGCTTTGATGCACCTGTACTGACCTCGCCTTCTGGATGATAGCAGGGTGAACAGGCAGTGGCTCGGGTGGTTGTTGTCCTTGATGATCTTTATGGCCTTCCTGTGACATCGGGTGGTGTAGGTGTCCTGGAGGGCAGGTAGTTTGCCCCCGGTGATGCGTTGTGCAGACCTCACTACCCTCTGGAGAGCCTTACGGTTGTGGGCGGAGCAGTTGCCGTACCAGGCGGTGATACAGCCCGACAGGATGCTCTCGATTGTGCATCTGTAGAAGTTTGTGAGTGCTTTTGGTGACAAGCCGAATTTCTTCAGCCTCCTGAGGTTGAAGAGGCGCTGCTGCGCCTTCTTCACGATGCTGTCTGTGTGGGTGGACCAATTCAGTTTTCAGGTCTCTCCAGAGCTGTTCGATCGGGTTCAAGTCCGGGCTCTGAATGGGCCACTCAAGAACATACAGAGAATTTTTCCGAAGCCACTCCTGTGTTGTCTTGGCTGTTTGCTTCGGGTCGTTATCCTGTTGGAAGGTGAACTTTCATCCCAATCAGAGGTCCTGAGCGTTCAGGAGTAGGTTTTCATCAAGGATCTCTCTGTATTTTGTTCCATTCATCTTGCCCTCGATTCTGAATAGTCTCCCAGTCCCTGCCGCTGAAAAACATCCCCACAGCATTATGCTGCCACCACCATGCTTCATCGTAAGGATGGTGCCAGGTTTCCTCCAGACGTGACGCTTGGCATTCAGGCCAAAGACTTCAATGTTAGTTTCATCAGACCACAGAATCTTGTTTCTCATGGTCTGAGTCCTTTAGGTGCCTTTTGGCAAACTCCAAGTGGGCTGTCATGTGCCTTTTACTGAGGAGTGGCTTCCGTCTGGCCACTCTACCATAAAGGTCTGATTGGTGGAGTGCTGCAGAGATGGT
This sequence comes from Oncorhynchus nerka, assembly GCF_034236695.1. NCBI lineage: Eukaryota > Metazoa > Chordata > Actinopteri > Salmoniformes > Salmonidae > Oncorhynchus > Oncorhynchus nerka. The sequence goes on along the minus strand of NC_088408.1, from coordinate 70,782,330 downwards.
TGTCTTTCTGGAAGGTACTCCCCTCTCCACAGAGGAACTCTGGAGCTCTGTCACACCTCCCTGACCAAGGCCCTTCTCACCCGATTGCTCAGTTTGGCCGGGCGGCCAGCTCTAGGAAGAGTCTTGGTGGTTCCAAACTTCTTCCATTTAAGAACGATGGAGGCCAGTGTCTTCTTGGGGACCTTCCCCAGATCTGTGCCTTGACACAATCCTGTCTTAGATCTCCACAGACAATTCCTTTGACCTCATGGCTTGGTTTTTGCTCTGACATGCACTGTAAACTCTGGGACCTTATATAGACAGATGTGTGCCTTTCCAAATCATGTTCAATCAATTGAATTTACCACAGGTGGACTCCAATCAAGTTGTAGAAACATCTCAAGAATGATCAATGGAAATTTCGAGTCTCATTGCAAAGGGTCTGAATACTTACATAAATATGGTATTCTGTTTTATTTTTTTATACATTTGCAAAAAATTCTGAAAACCTATTTTCATTTGTCATTATGTGGTATTGTGTGTAGATTGATGTAGAGTCATCCATTTTAGAATAAGGCTGTAATGTAACAAAATGTTGAAAAAGTCAAGGGGTCTGAATACTTTCCGAATGCACTGTATATTGCCTCAAACACACTGAAATGCCAGATTTTTTTTCACACAACTCAGAAGTCACCTTTCAGTGTAAATGAAAGCTTTTCCTGTCTGTTTTAAATTATTTGAAATGTCAAAAACAGCCAAATTTGCTCTCATTGGTTGCTTTGCAGTTAAACATTTTTTTTTTAAATCAGACTGCAATTTCATCATGATCTTTGTGTCAAAATGACACTTTTATTTAGTCAACACAGCTCCATCCTGTTCACTCCCCAAGCAATGGACTGAGACACATGACAAATCACATGCTTACTCAGCTAATCTCAACTCATCTCTACTTTCAGTGTAAAAATCAGTACACTATGTGTTTTTGCAAAGTTTGAGTAATGTAGTAGGCCTATGATTACACAAAGAATGAGGGCTGGGAAAGCTTTCCCTGGAACTTGACATTGAAGCTGACCTTTTAGCAGTGATGCCACTTAATCAACAAGATACAGTGGGCAGCTGAGCCAGCATTGGCCCAATAATGCTGGGGAGTTGGGTGGGCAGTTAGTTAGGAAATGATCCGTCTGCAGCATTGTGTTTCATTAATCCTCTATTGAATATTTGGTGAAAGGTTTTTATAATATATGTGATAGAAATGAAAATAATCTAATAATTGGATTAAGTTACTATTTTTGAGTAATCCATTGCTGTACCTTATTTGTCATGCCCTCCTTTTGGGTTTCTTCACAATCACATACATATTAAAATAGTTTCATCATTCTTCATGTTTATTTTTAGATAACAAAATGAGTGATCAAGTTTTTCTCTGCAGGTAAAATATTTCCATAACTGCAGTGTAAAATATGATAATTTTATGTGTTGGCAACAGGTGGAGCGTAACTCAATAAAAACCATTGCCTATATTTAAAATGATACAGTACGAATTATAACTCCCTTTTTTATTTAACATTTTATTTATTTTTCTCCAATTGTAGTTGGATATCGAATGAAGTGATGATAATGTTCAATAGGCTGTGATAATGGTCACTGTCTCTTACAGAAGATTTCTACTTTGTGTCTGTTGTAAGGGAACCCTCTCTGACAATGTCACCCAGGAATAAAAGTGTGTGTCTGTGTGTGTGCGTGCACATGTGTGTTGACTATAAGAGCAGAGAGAGGGGCATGATGATACACAAAATGTCACTTTTGTGATTTGTAGCTTTGGAATGATGATAGATTTGAGATTTTACTGACTCTCACATCACATTAAAAAAAACATACACATTGACCAGGAGGTATCATAAGAATGATGCTCTTAATTTTCCAGAATATTGTCCATGCACGCACATTTCGGGATCTTTTGCTGTGTTGAAATTAAATGTTTGGGTAAAATGTTATATATTTTTTCAAACATTGTAAAAATTGAAAGGTTTTCCAGAAGGTGTACAAAAAAAACATTAAGTTTAAGGGTTATCATTTTATATAGGCAAATATAAAGTATTTTCCTATAGCTGTGGCCCCTTTCCAGACCGAGGTAAAGACAGTTTCAAGTTGGATATTCGACGGATATTGGCGCTTTCTAACCTCAATAGCTTTCAAACCACTTGAGCCACAGACTCCAAATAAGTGTCATGATGTTGGAAAAAGTGCGCACAACATTGCACAGGTCTTATTTTCACAATTTGGACATTAATTCACTTTCAAAAGCTAATAAACCTGTGTAAATGTGAGAAGCATTTTGTATTCCAAGTTGAATTAGTTAGGGAGCGTAAAAAAAGTACAAACTATTTTTACAAAGTTCAGAATGTCCACTCAGTGGGCCTACACATTGCACAGCCTTTAGTTTGTCCATTTTCATCTCACATGGTTTTACATGAATTTTTCAAATGTAAAATTTCAATAGCTCCTTGGTCATGTGACCTCGTGACTTCAAACAAGGTTCAGAATATCCACTCAGTGGGTCTACACATTGCACACCCTTTAGTTTGTCCATTTTTTTTATCTCACATGGTTTTATATGAATTTTTCAAAATGAAGAATTTCAATAGCTCCTTGGTCATGTGGCCTACTGACCTCAAACAAGGTTCAGAATGTCCACTGACTATGCCTTCATATCGCACACTCTGATGCTTGTCTACTTTCATCTCATGCTATTAGACTTAAATCTGTAAGCTTTGCAGGCCTTCATTTCACATTGGTGTTAAATTTTAAAAAATGAAGTCAACAAATGTTCCATACTCGCAATAACTATCTTTCACATGGACACTGAAAAGATCCGTAAAATGGCTGTATGTGGTATGGATCAAGGACAGGAGAGGTGTTCGAACAGAGGTGCTTAAAGGAAGGTGCACAGGTAGGCCTCATGAAAAACAATGTTTCACATGCTCTTTTTAATCACAGTAATAGGCAGTGGTTTGTCAGTCACGGTGAGCTTGATAACGTGAAAGAATCCTTTTCATAACATCACTTTCATATACTATACATTAAGACAAATCCTTCTGCGTTGAGTATTAGAATGCCGTTTACATTACCTGATAATGACTTGATATTTGAGTGCATTCACAACAAGCCACCTGCACACAACTTACAAAATGCAATAGTGCATTTGAGAGTTCGTTTTTCTGATGAAAATTGTTATTTGATGCATGGCCTACTATTTCTAACTGGGAAAATAAATTCCTACGTCTTTTGTGAGTAAAATCCTTTTTCCAAAATTGATTTAGGTACATTTTTGTGAAGAGGTATGAGGGTTGTGATGTGGGTCATTTAATAGTAAAATAATTTAAGGGATCAATACATTTCTATATTGCTTCCCCAGTATCTGCATGAACCATCAGGCCAAGTGTTTTTGGTTGACCCTGCTGGACAGAAAGAGAAGGAGGAATCAGAACAAGCTGCATTCAAATTCAGGACTTAGTTATTCCATTGTACTGGATCTAATACATATTAGCATTTTACATACATTAATTAAATGTAATAGTTTTTCATGACATACTGTGAAAAACTCTCTTGGCTGCTGGCTCTGTCACTTTCAGACATACGCAGAGCAGACAAGAACCACAGGGGTTCTCTGTGAAGAGAGAGTAATCCAAAAGGCACAGACACACCCCTTGACATTCAATTGGCACCGTTGACCTGTATGTATTCTCTCCTGATTGGCTCTGTGGTGCACAGTCTGGCAGTCTGACTAAAGTGCCAGAGGTATGAGGAGAGACATCCTCTTTTGTATTTATGGGAACAAATATTTCCTAACACTTTGGATCCTATTCTTGGACAGTTAGAAGACACAATGCAGGGTCGTTATCCTGTTGGAAGGTGAACTTTCATCCCAATCAGAGGTCCTGAGCGTTTTGGAGTAGGTTTTCATCAAGGATCTCTCTGTACTTTGTTCCATTCATCTTGCCCTCGATTCTGAATAGTCTCCAAGTCCCTGCCGCTGAAAAACATCCCCACAGCATGATGCTGCCACCACCATGCTTCATCGTAAGGATGGTGCCAGGTTTCCTCCAGACGTGACGCTTGGCATTCAGGCCAAAGACTTCAATGTTAGTTTCATCAGACCACAGAATCTTGTTTCTCATAGTCTGAGTCCTTTAGGTGCCTTTTGGCAAACTCCAAGTGGGCTGTCATGTGCCTTTTACTGAGGAGTGGCTTCCGTCTGGCCACTCTACCATAAAGGTCTGATTGGTGGAGTGCTGCAGAGATGGTTGTCCTTCTGGAAGGTACTCCCCTCTCCACAGAGGAACTCTGGAGCTCTGTCACACCTCCCTGACCAAGGCCCTTCTCACCCGATTGCTCAGTTTGGCCGGGCGGCCAGCTCTAGGAAGAGTCTTGGTGGTTCCAAACTTCTTCCATTTAAGAACGATGGAAGCCAGTGTCTTCTTGGGGACCTTCCCCAGATCTGTGCCTTGACACAATCCTGTCTTAAATCTCTACAGACAATTCCTTTGACCTCATGGCTTGGTTTTTGCTCTGACATGCACTGTAAACTCTGGGACCTTATATAGACAGGTGTGTGCCTTTCCAAATCATGTTCAATCAATTTAACTTACCACAGGTGGACTCCAATCAAGTTGTAGAAACATCTCAAGAATGATCAATGGAAATTTCGATTTTTTTCAACTCGAAATCTCAATTTCGAGTCTCATTGCAAAGGGTCTGAATACTTACATAAATATGGTATTTCTGTTTTATTTTTTTTGCAAAAAATTCTGAAAACCTGTTTTCATTTGTCATTATGTGGTATTGTGTGTAGATTGATGTAGAGTCATCCATTTTAGAATAAGGCTGTAATGTAACAAAATGTTGAAAAAGTCAAGGGGTCTGAATACTTTTTGAATGCACTGTATATTGCCTCAAACACACTGAAATGACAGATTATTTTTCACACAACTCAGAAGTCAACTTTCAGTGTAAATGAAAGCTTTTCCTGTCTGTTCTAAATTATTTGAAATGTCAAAAACAGCCAAATTTGCTCTCCTTGGTTGCTTTGCAGTTAAACTTTCTTTTTTTTAAAAATCAGACTGCAATTTCATCATGATCTTTGTGTCAAAGTGACACTTTTATTTAGTCAACACAGCTCCATCCTGTTCACTCCCCAAGCAATGGACTGAGACACATGACAAATCACATGCTTACTCAGCTAATCTCAACTCATCTCTACTTTCAGTGTAAAAATCAGTACACTATGTGTTTTTGCAAAGTTTGAGTAATGTAGTAGGCCTATGATTACACAACGAATGAGGGCTGGGAAAGCTTTCCCTGGAATTTGACATTGAAGCTGACCTTTTAGCAGTGATGCCACTTAATCAACAAGATACAGTGGGCAGCTGAGCCAGCATTGGCCCAATAATGCTGAGGAGTTGGGTGGGCAGTTAGTTAGGAAATGATCCGTCTGCAGCATTGTGTTTCATTAATCCTCTATTGAATATTTGGTGAAAGGTTTTTATAATATATGTGATAGAAATGAAAATAATCTAATAATTGGATTAAGTTACTATTTTTGAGTAATCCATTGCTGTACCTTATTTGTCATGCCCTCCTTTTGGGTTTCTTCACAATCACATACATATTAAAATAGTTTCATCATTCTTCATGTTTATTTTTAGATAACAAAATGAGTGATCAGGTTTTTCTCTGCAGGTAAAATATTTCCATAACTGTAGTGTAAAATATGTGTTACGTGTTACACTTTGTTTTGTTTTAGATTGAATGTTTTGCATGCCAACGGTGGTTCCATGTGCTGTGCCAAGGAATGAAGACAAATGAGTTCAACAGAGTGAAGAACACAAACTGGAATTGTGGTCTTTGTTGTTGAAAATGTATGCTCTACCCCATCCACACTGAAGAGGCTCTGAAATGTACATCAACCAGGGATAAAGAGAAAGCTAACACTGTGAAATGTTTCATAATTTAAATGTCTGTTGACATTTTTATTAATTGATTTACTGGCCACCGTTACTGTGGTTACATGTTCAGTATATATATTGACCAGCAAACCCACTGCAGCCTACCTCACTAGCTCCCTCTCCATCTCTGTTTTGGACAATTAATAGCATGACTCTCATACTTTGCCCTTTTCCTTTATGGTTGATATTAATGACAGGGAAAATAAGTACTTAAAACTACCAATTATTGTTGATAAATATTTTTAAAAAGGATAAACACAACACTGGACTGAACCCCCTAATGGTCAAACTAATAATAATGTACCACAATATAGAAGATACATGACTAGGTTATGCAATATGGGTGTATATCCACTGCATGCTTCTTAGGTGTGTAATTGACATGCTCAAGGAGCTATTGCAAATTTGAAACTATGTACAATGTACTTTACACTGCGTGATTTTACAGTACACAAACAAGAGTGTGCAATATAGAAGGGTAATCAGCGGACATTAGGTCACATGACCAAGGGGCAATTGAAATTCAAAATGTTGAAAAATTCATGTAAAACCATGTGAGATGAAAATAGACCAACGTGTGCAATGTGTAGGCCTACTGAGTGGACATTCTGAACCTTGTTTGAAGTCACTAGGTCACATGACCAAGGAGCTATTGAAATTCAAAATGTTGATAAATTCATGTAAAACCATGTGAGATGAAAATTGACAAACTTAAGGGTGTGCAATGTGTAGGTCCACTGAGTGAACATTCTGAACCTTGTTTGAAGTCACTAGGTCACATGACCAAGGAGCTATTGAAATTTTACATTTGGAAAAATTCATGTAAAATCATGTGAGATGAAAATGGACAAACTAAAGGGTGTGCAATGTGTGTCTATGCCATCGGGTACAACCAGTTTTGAAAGTGTTAGGAGTAATAGTTAAAGAGCTATTGAAATTTGAACATTTTGATTTGTCACTATGTTGATAGTCCCTAACTGCTGTTGGTGGACGTAAGGGAACTACAGGCGAATATCCGTCGAACATCCAACCTGAAACTGTCTTTACCTCGGTCCTCTCCAGACATACCAACGCGATGATGTGCCACGATCACCGAAGTTTGCTGGCAAATGCACTAGCCCGGAGCACGGCTAGGGGAGCGAATCACTGCCCCAGAATCAAGACATTGTGGAGAGGCTGAGCTCTGATTTTAAACCCGCCCTCCGGAGAGATCTCATTTCCCCCAAAACCTCCCATTTTCTCTCTCTCTCTCTTTCTGTCCCTCTCGTTCCTCACCTCTTATTTCTCGTCTTTTGCTGTACCCCTCACTCACGAATCATGGATCTCACAACGAGATGTTTGTTTCTTCTATCCTGCCTCTGCATGATATCGGCGATCGATTTAGAAGCAATAGAAACAAGCTACTATGTGGAGTCCACTGCCACCTCAGATGTGATCGACTATAAGGATCCCTGTAAAGCTGGTAAGCTTTTGGAATGCTTTTTATCTAACATTTATGTGGACCTAAAACATGCCACGAAATGCTTTTATGTGTTTGGAAGTGAGGGAAATTCATTTTGGAGATGACAGCAGGGAATCGAAATAGATTTTTTTAAATGATTCTTTATTTTTTTTTTTTACATATTGTCATAGTTTTGCTGATTTACACATGATTGAGAATAGTAACATATGGTGGAAATGGTGGAAATATGGCACTCGTGGAAATAAACCGAGGACATCAATGTAATTTCTCAGGATACATTTTTCAAAGCAAGGGAAAAAAAGTTTGGAATCTTTACTGGAAGAACATAATGGAAAATGCTATTTGTTTTAAAGTTTCGCCATATCTTTATCTATAGTTAAGAGTATATTTAATGTATAATCTGTCTGTGTAGTTGTCAAAAATATGGCATTTTTAGAATAGCCTATTTAATCAAATGTATAGCCAAACTTGGAAGATTCATTTTGATAGCACTAAATCTTCACCCATTGAACTGTCGGTTGAAATGATTCAAATCCTTGCCGATGTTACATTTACTTAAGCTATGCAGGCCTTGGTCGTGAAGAAAAACACTGCATTCTACTATGTTATTATGAGGCTCTTGTGTTCCCCAACTGGTTTTGTCATTGCGCAAAATGACGTGCATTTACTTCACCGGCTGTTCACGCGACCACTGAAAACAAGCGGCTGGAGATTGGGGTGTTGTATGCTACATATGGGGTGTATTCATTACGCCGTTTCTGTTGGAAAACATTTCACCGTTTACTCCACGCGAGAAACGTTTTGCAACGAATCCGAGAATTTCTATTGGACAAATTCAGGTAGGTCCCTCCCGTTTTCGTTCCGTTTGGTTCTGTTTGGCTCATACATTTACATTGACATTTAAGTCATTTAGCAGACGCTCTTATCCAGAGCGACTTACAAATTGGTGCATTCACCTTATGACCTCCAGTGGAACAGTAGTGCATCTAAATCTTTTCAGGGGGAGGGGGTGAGAGGGATTACTTTATCCTATCCTAGGTATTCCTTAAAGAGGTGGGGTTTCAGGTGTCTCCGGAAGGTGGTGATTGACTCCGCTGTCCTGGCGTCGTGAGGTGAATAGTGAATACACCCCTGATCTATTTCATCCTCATGTATGAATGATCTCCATCTGACCCCATCTAAAAACCATTAGACCCATATTGTATGTGTTCTTCTAATTATATGTTGGCTGTTATCTGCAAGTTTCCTTGGACATTGCTCTCATCATCATGGGTCTTCTTCTCCCATAGCCAAGGTTGAAGGGGGTCTTTATTCATAATCCAGACAATAAGTGCAGCCTAATTAAACTAAATCAATACATTTGGATTCTGTTGAAGTATCGGATTTCACCATCCCCTGTCTAGCTAATGTCTCCAAATATAAAGTCAACATTCATAACAGAATAGGCCTATATTTTGTATAGAAGAAGATATCCCAGTTGTCACTTCAATAAACACTGTGCTGTAAATTCACTGTATCTCCTAGTGTCTTTGGGGAATTCTGAGAGATATTTTCCTCATCTGGGGAATACATTTGTTACAGATAGAGACATGGCTCCTCTTAGAAATTACCCCTCTGGAAGTTCTCCCTGGCACTTAAATGTTTTGGTGCTTGTATATGTCTCATTCTCGGTTGACAGCATCATGCAGGGGATGTGGGCTATTCCATGGTAAACCGAGTGATGGCACAAACAGCACAAACCATCATTATTTTACCAAACTTTGAATCTGCCCTGTTCTTCAGGTAAATGTGTTTTTGTAAAATGTTCAGCGGAAATTGTTAAAAGTAGTCCTCGTGTATAGAGTTGTATGGTGTGTTTAACTTTTCAATCAGTGGTTTTTGTTTTACATACATTTTAAAGAGTCTCAGCATCATTCTGTTACAGTGGAATTGACCACGTGTAAAGTCGTACTCTTATTCAGGTCCTTGTCAATTCAGTCCTCCGTCACCTCCTCTTCCTCTCTCATCAGTCCAGTGGCCTGGATTATTTGTCCTGTGTTTGTAATGAGAAGAAGCTGGGTTGAGCTTGACATAGAAGACCATATACCAGCCACTCTAAATTGCTGCAGAGGCAGATTATAATTCAAGTGGCATGTTGCAGTACAGAATGCATCACACACACACTGCTCATATTTCATGTGGCTTGTTTATACTCCTCTTTTACATAGTAAGGAGTGATGTGTTTTTTTTTGTTTGGGGGTTCAAGAGGTTGCTTCCTCTCCTCTACTCTCAACTCCCTACATAGATCTGTTTAGAGGAACAACCCTTATGTAAATCATCAGTATCTGTCATCTCAGTGGTCAGGACAAATTGTTATATGTCACTTGTAATAGTAGGATAACTGACGCATTACTAGGGTTGCAAAATTCTGGCGACTTTCAATAAATTCCCTGGTTTTCCCAAAATCCCGGTTGGAGGTAACCCGGAATCAGGAGGGAATAAGCAGGAAAGCAGGAAATCCAGAATCTTCCAACCAGGATTTTTGGAAAGCCCTACACATGACTCCAGGTAAGGAGCCCCCCAAAAGCACGGTCAATCGATCAGTACAAGTGCTCCAAAGTGGTATTCCTAAATGTAAAAAATGATGTCTTCAAATAAGGAATATATGTTTTGGCTGGAATTGAGGATGCAACATGAACAAAGATGTAATTTGCAGTGTTTGCTATGGATCAAGGTCCATGGTGTCCATTTGTAGCTTGCCGCTTATCCCGTTGGCCTAACATGATGTCTTTCATTTGTCTAGAGAGCAAATGACCAAAACAAGCCAGCTCTGCTGTGTATTTAGGCAGGGACTTAAGTCACGAGCTGTAGCAATCAAATGTCAAGAAATTATAACTTATTTTAGTAATGATGATATACCATTCCCATCATCATCATTATGAACAGTGTTATTATGTTCAGTGTTATCCCTGGGCATTGTTTAGGACAGGTGGTGGAGAGACAGTTGCAAGAATAACTCCCACCCACGTCAAGCCTCTGAGCCCCTCTCCCCTCCTCAATCCCAGCTCTCCCAGCTCTTTCCACCTGCTCCTTCAGCATGGTCTACATTTGTTAAATAATCCAAGGGATGGCTGATGTTGACCCGGATCCAACTTTTGTACTCTTTTTCCCAAAGATATGCTGCACCTATGATTCAGCCCTATTTAATCTCACTCAAACGTCTTCACTCAATGACTCGCTCACTGACTCGCTCACTCTCTCACTCACTAGTTTACTTGTTCATAATGCTAGAGCGCAAAAGGTGACAACCACTGTCAGCAATCAAAACTGCTGTTGTGTTCCTTCGCTCACTTGGCCTCGTGCCTGTATAGATTTCTACTCTTATTTCCCCTTAAGGACACCATTGCATTGAGTCAATTTGATAGTTGTCTGCTGCTCAAGGTTAGCTTTAGATCAATACAATGGACAGAGTGTGCTTTCCAGCCGTCAAGATTAAACGATAAATTAAACAAATCATTTAACTTTAGGTTCACTTGAGCAAAATATAACTGCTAACATTCATTAAAAATGTATATGGGGAAAAGCCATTTAAAGCTGATAGTTAAATGATGGAAAATGCCTTAGTTCACAGAGCTCCAACCTTTGTAGCATCCCTGAAACTAATTTAAGACTGTAAGAACCCATTGAGATTAGATCCACTTACTTTCTATATGAAAAATGGATGAGAGCAAGTCACGCTCAATGTCTTCTCTATTTAAATAATGATAGATCTTCAAGAGAGCAGAAACTGAGTTGACATTTGATTATGGATTATAATGGGGTAGATGACTTAATCTACCAAGGAGCGTCTTGCAAGGGCTGAGTCTCCTGAATGTTAAATAGTATCCTAATTTGTATTCTGACATCAGTCTGCGGGTTTGCCCTGTGTTTGAGCTCCTCTACTCTAAGCATTACCAAGAGACATCTGCTGTGTAGCCTATAGGGAGGGAGAGGAGGAGACCAGTCTCAAGCAACCCCCTGCCCTCACTTATGCAAGTGGTTTTCCGTCTCGCCCAGCCCATCTCCTCTCCCCTCTGACTAGCTCTGGCAGTTCCCACAGACTGTAGGTCATTCACACCATGCCAGGGCAGAGCTGCTGGAAGGTGGAGGGCAGGCTGGGCAGACTGGCCACACCAGCGTAAGGTGAGTGCAGCCCATTCAGAGGGGCTTGGCAGCTTATCCCGGGGCTGTTTACTGGCCCTGAGAATTGCATGTGTGCATATAACCCAAGCCTTTAATCATTCCCGCCTTAACTTGTGCATTTGGCTATGAGCTAGTCTCTGACTTGATAATAAACACAGGATTATGGGGTGATGAGGGATGGTTCGAAGGCAGGCAGCCGTCTGATGCCTTTTATCATCTGACAAGTTTAGTTTGATAATTCCCTGATTTTATTTCAGGTGTCCTCAGTTGTTGAGAGTATGTCCCAGAGGGAGCTTGTTGCTTGAGGCCCTGTTCTCTTGCCAAACATGGAGAGCTCACATGTCTGGGTTCAAATCCTGGATCTTTATATAACTCACAATGCAAAATGGGATCCTAGCGTGTATAGGCATTCAAGAAACAGATAGTGAAGTGTGAATGGTTATTCTCAAACAGATGTAGTTACTAGTGCGATTGACAGTAAGAAGTTTGTCTGAGTTTGTTTGAGGGGTGATTCTATTAGTCAGCAAAAAAGCAGTAGGAATGTCAGTATTGTTGTAGAAATGTTTTACTCCTAGTATGGCTTGATAATGGTTGTTAAATGGTTTGTTGATTTACTTCTAAACTTTATTTCATTATTTAGTTCATATTGCCCCTAGAAAGCCCATTATCATTACAAGGCAAATAGTTATCTAAAGGGTAAGCAGCCATGTATGGAAGATGAAATGTATACAAACCAGCCCACCCCACACACACAATGTAGTTTACATCAACAGGTTTGCTCCTGTAGTTTCCAGGTGATTAGGGTGCCATAATGTGTGTGCATTTGTGGGGAGTGGGACAATTTGTTTGTTGTCAGCGCTAAGAAATAACAAATGCCGTGGGCGTGCTCATTTAAATGACTCAAAGCACGCCCAATTAAGCAACAATAATGATGCTAAACAAGCAAAATGGGGACTTCTTTACAATTCATTCCCATTTGTCATTCAGTTTGACTATTCATTTGATCTTCAGTATTGTTCATCGGGATATATTATTGTGTTCCCAACCTGTAGTTTCTTAGAAGTCTCTCTTTTTGATTTTGAACATTATTTTTTATTCATGGAATATTTTAAGAGGGTTTGAAGTCTATTTGTGACTCCAATGCATCTTTAAGCATATCTCAGCTTGACTAATGAATTCAAGTCATATCTTAAGCAACTCTTCTCTAATCTCAGATCTGTACCTTATGTAGCTAGCGCTCTTGACAAGCAATGCATTGCCAAGATGTGCATTGCCACGATAACAGATGTAATGTGTTGCAATGGTTACATGATCATGGAACTCTATAATTATGATTATTTAACAATGTTATGGACATACAGTTTGGAAGTTATCGGAGAACACTGTCAGTCAACATTAAGCTTACATTTTAGACATGGATAAATATTGGGAAATTAGATCTAGCTAATGGGCCTGATGGAGTGTGAAATATGTAAATTGAGACAGGCGTTTAAACGTGTGGCTCTCCAGCTGAAGCTGTCTTCATGGTGTCAATAATAGGACTCAGTGGGGTGTCAGTAACTCTGGCCTGATCTCTGCTGTGGTGCCTGATGAGACGTCTAGGCTTTTATTGGAGTGTTATCCCCCTTGAATCTGGGGCTTTAGCTTGAGGCTTCTCCGGAACCTCTCTCCTAATTACACCTTAGTTATCTTTGAAATGAGTATACAAGTTGAGTTTGTACTCCTGCCTTGGGCTGAAATTGCAGTGTGAGGAAATGTCAAGATAAGCATTTGTTTAAGATGAACAGCTGGAGTTGTTTTTACAGGAAAGGGGCATAATATTTACAATACTCCCACCCATAATTCCACCAACCAGCTCTTACTGGAGTTATAAGCTTTTCATAGATTGTAAGATGCTGTTGCCTCACTATTCATGATGCTTGGATGCTTTCTTCATTTTTTTTCTCTCCGACATTTTAAAGATACAGTATACTCGTTGTGCCTCCTGTTGCTGTATCTCCCTGTTGTCTCACTTTAGCCAGTATGTGTGGCGTCAGATAGGGTTTGCAGGCACAGAATGAAACCTGAAAAGTGATACCTGTACTGACATCAGATGGTAATCATCTTAACTCAATACAGTATTGGCTTCCATTGGAATTCAAATGCAAAATTTGTTAAAGAACACATTCACTGTGAAAGGCGTCGCCATGTCATTGTAATGCATTTCAAGCACACGTCAGCTGTTTTTTTCCCCCCTCCTCCACCTCATCTCAGGGTCTTCGATTGGGAAAATGCCATTTTTCTTCAGGGAAACTGAGCCTCACGTTGCCTGCACTGTTGTCCTACTGATCCAACTTTCCTTTGTGTGACAGTGGTGTTAATTTTTAGATGATGTAGCAGATGTGGTGCCCTGGAAGTCACACAGGGACAATTGCCGGTAAAGAGTGTCAGTCAGTCATGGTGTGTGTCTGACACTAAGGAGGCCATGTCCTGGGAATTCCCTGTATCAAGTGGTGTTTAATTTGATAGAGATCTTGTGCGTAATCTTACAGGACACAGATTGATGGGGGTGGTCTGAGATTAAAGGGATTATGATGGTTAAGATTATCTAAAGAGACATTCCTTCCAGCTATGGGGGAGGGGGCAGCCTGGTTAGACTAGACATAACATAGTAAACTTAAATCCGAGACACTGAAATTAGTGTAACATGTTCAATTTAGTATGGTTACATGGTTACATAAGACAGAAGGTTACTTAATGGTGCACTATGCAGACATCGCTCTGCCATTTCCTGTTTGCTAAGATTCTAATACTTTGCCTAATTTCAGTTTGTGACAAAACAGAGAATCATTGTACGATCTTAACCACTGTGAAATATATTTTCAATTACCCAAAATATTGTATTTTCAGCTTTTTGATGCGGGTGTTAAAAATCGAAAGAAAAAGAAGCAAAAATGAAACTTAGGGAATCATAGAATTGGCACACAGAACAGATCTACTGCTTCTTAGACTTGCTTTCAATGAGAGTGACAGATCTATAACTCATACTTCTTTGTGAGTTACATATTGCAGCTTTAAATCAAAAAAGAAAGGAGGGTGGTTGGTCGGGGTGGATGGGTCAACATATAACGTGAACGTCTAGCAACCCAAACGTTGTGTGTTCGAATATCATCACGGACAACTTTTGCATTTTACCAAGTTAGCAACTTTGCAATTACATACTCCTTGGAATGTTAGCTAACCCTTCCTCTAACCCTAACCTTAACCCTTTAACCTGACTCTTAACCCTAACCTTAACCCTAACCGTTAGCCTAGCTAACGTTAGCCACAACAAATTGGAATTCGTAACATATCATACATATTGCAAATTCGTAACATATCATGTGAATTGTAATACGTAACATATCATACAAAATGGATAATCGACATCCACAAATTAATACATACCATACAAATTGTAACATGTATATCATACTAAATGGAGGGAGACAGATTAGCATTTACTATGTTAAGTCTACCCCTGAGTCCAGGTTGCAGCGGAGGGTCTAAGTGTAACACACACACAAAGTGCAATCAATCAAATGTTTCATCAAAGGCCATTTTTTATCTTCACATTATGTCCACATGAAAACCATATTTTTCCCAGCCACCGAGCGTGTCGCGCTGATGAAAAATGCCTGTTGTGTGTTTTCCTATCATAGATGTTTATGTTAGGACACTGAAAACCATATAACCTATCAACTGGAATGAAACTATTTATCAGAGCGGAAATGATCAAATTGTTCATCTTTTAAATTCCTGTTGATATTAATACCATGCCCGCAGCTGTTGTCATTTAGTTAATGAATGTTGCTGGAAAGAGAGAGAGAGAGAGTGACAGCAGTGCTATGCTCAGTAATGATCTGCTCCCATCTGCCACTCTCTCTCTCTCTTGTGCTCTCTCTCTGGGTTTGAATCTACACTACTAGTCTTTCTCTGCTTAGTCTGTTTTGACAGGGGTGCACATACAGTGAGGTTTCTCAGTTTAAAAAACAACTGCGCAAGTGCAATGGCTGCCATCCTGTCCTCTGCCCGGTGCCCCATATGGAAGATTCCAGAGATTCAGTCTGTGTCCGTGGATAATTCAAGGCAGGAGACAATGGGATTCATTCTCAATCCCTGCGAGATTTTCCTTAACCTGCAGCTTCTCCACGACGACTGGGTAGCCTGGGGAAATGAGGCCTAATGACGCAGGGGCTGTGCATTTGCTCATTTCAATCTTCGCTGTTGTCAGGGTACAATTATAGGCTGGATTAAGAGCTTGTCTCCAGAATGTTTTGTGGATGAGTGGGTGTCCACCATGGATGAAGAATACATTATCCCTCTGTGTAGGGCAGTGGGGTGGGGGTAGGGGACAATCCTGCACCTTGTTGTGTGGTTAGTTCTAGCATTAGGCCAGTAAATCACTGCTAATAACTAACTGAGTACAGTATTACTGTAGCATTAAGAATTAGGTAAAGCAGAGTAACTCTTCAAATTGGAGCTGCATTTTCATCTTCCACTGTGTTAAAGGGAAGATTACTTTGCAAATGATTTTGGACATACCTGTCTTAGTGCTCACTGTCCTCTGACATCAGCCCCAAATGTATGTTGGTTTTGTCCAAGTGCTTGTCTGTTCTCTCATCCTTTAATGCTGTCAGTCAGTTTTAGGAATCAAAAGTAAGAAGTAAGACAGTTTGTATCCATTGCATACTGTATGGACAGCTGGTAGCTAGCAATGATCAGATATACTCTTGGCACAGAGTTTCTGTATTAGTGCTGATTAGGAATAGTCTGTTTAGTGTTTCGGGGTTTTGGTCACACACAGCAATTTAGCGTTTTTCTGAGTGCAAATTCAAGGATCCCTTTGACTTCTGGTATTTCAAACCTGCCCGCAGAGCTCTGAGCATGCCCTATCTTGCAGGCAGAGATCTACATATTTTCTTATTGCTGTCATTAGCCTGTAATCCTGCCTAGCCCCACCGCTCTACAACATGCCCTCTCTGACCCTCTCTGTTGCTTGTGGGAGACTGGCTGCATCTCAGCCAGCTACATACTGTTTCAATAATTCTCCTCTGGTAGATAAGGGACACAAGCGAAAACCCTTTTTTTCTCTATTGTTTTCTTTCTCTTCCTTTCTCTTTGAGATAATCACACACCACTATCTGACTGTTATCAAGGGCCGGGCCAATGATAGCTCAGTTATAAAAGAGCTTTGTCTTAGATGCTTTTGTAGTGTTCTAAAAACAACTATACGTGCTGAACATATGCTTTCACTTTGATTCCTAGACCACAGTTTGTCAGTTCCTAGTTGTCCATCTTTCTCTATTGCACTTGATTTTCAACAACTCTGGGTAATTCTTGGGGTAACCTACTTTCACGCTCAAATTGTGAACACACAGTAGTCGGTACCATATTCACTCCAGCCACAGCAGATCACTCCATTAGGTCTGACTTGATCTATCTCTTGCTACTCTGCCTCCTATCCCCAAGGAGTAGAACCCTCACACACAGTGAAAACATGTTTGCAAAGGATAATCTTTCTCCCTCCTCCTCACATTCTCCCCCCCACAGGGTTATGAGGTGGGCAGTGAGGCTTTATGCCCTCCTCACATTCTCCCCCCCACAGGGTTATGAGGTGGGCAGTGAGGCTTTATGCCCTCCTCACATTCTCCTCCCCACAGGGTTATGAGGTGGGCAGTGAGGCTTTATGCCCTCCTCACATTCTCCTCCCCACAGGGTTATGAGGTGGGCAGTGAGGCTTTATGCCCTCCTCACATTCTCCCCCCCACAGGGTTATGAGGTGGGCAGTGAGGCTTTGTGCCCTCCTCACATTCTCCTCCCCACAGGGTTATGAGGTGGCCAGTGAGGCTTTATGCCCTCCTCACATTCTCCCCCCCACAGGGTTATGAGGTGGGCAGTGAGGCTTTATGCCCTCCTCACATTCTCCCCCCCCACAGGGTTATGAGGTGGGCAGTGAGGCTTTATGCCCTCCTCACATTCTCCCCCCCACAGGGTTATGAGGTGGCCAGTGAGGCTTTATGACCTCCTCACATTCTCCTCCCCACAGGGTTATGAGGTGGCCAGTGAGGCTTTATGCCCTCCTCACATTCTCCCCCCCACAGGGTTATGAGGTGGCCAGTGAGGCTTTATGCCCTCCTCACATTCTCCCCCCCACAGGGTTATGAGGTGGCCAGTGAGGCTTTGTGCCCTCCTCACATTCTCCCCACAGGGTTATGAGGTGGGCAGTGAGGCTTTGTGCCCTCCTCACATTCTCCCCCACAGGGTTATGAGGTGGCCAGTGAGGCTTTGTGCCCTCCTCACATTCTCCCCCCACAGGGTTATGAGGTGGCCAGTGAGGCTTTGTGCCCTCCTCACATTCTCCCCCACAGGGTTATGAGGTGGGCAGTGAGGTTTGTGCCCTCCTCACATTCTCCCCCACAGGGTTATGAGGTGGGCAGTGAGGCTTTATGCCCTCCTCACATTCTCCCCCACAGGGTTATGAGGTGGGCAGTGAGGCTTTATGCCCTCCTCACATTCTCCCCCACAGGGTTATGAGGTGGGCAGTGAGGCTTTATGCCCTCCTCACATTTTCCCCCACATGGTTATGAGGTGGGCAGTGAGGCTTTATGCCCTCCTCACATTCTCCCCCCACAGGGTTATGAGGTGGGCAGTGAGGCTTTATGCCCTCCTCACATTCTCCCCCACAGGGTTATGAGGTGGGCAGTGAGGCTTTATGCCCTCCTCACATTCTCCCCCCACAGGGTTATGAGGTGGGCAGTGAGGCTTTGTGCCCTCCTCACATTCTCCCCCACAGGGTTATGAGGTGGGCAGTGAGGCTTTATGCCCTCCTCACATTCTCCTCCCCACAGGGTTATGAGGTGGGCAGTGAGGCTTTATGCCCTCCTCACATTCTCCCCCCCACAGGGTTATGAGGTGGGCAGTGAGGCTTTGTGCCCTCCTCACATTCCCCCACAGGGTTATGAGGTGGGCAGTGAGGCTTTGTGCCCTCCTCACATTCTCCTCCCCACAGGGTTATGAGGTGGCCAGTGAGGCTTTATGCCCTCCTCACATTCTCCCCACAGGGTTATGAGGTGGGCAGTGAGGCTTTATGCCCTCCTCACATTCTCCTCCCCACAGGGTTATGAGGTGGGCAGTGAGGCTTTGTGCCCTCCTCACATTCTCCCCCCACAGGGTTATGAGGTGGGCAGTGAGGCTTTATGCCCTCCTCACATTCTCCCCCCCACAGGGTTATGAGGTGGGCAGTGAGGCTTTATGCCCTCCTCACATTCTCCCCCCCACAGGGTTGTGAGGTGGGCAGTGAGGCTTTATGCCCTCCTCGCATTCTCCCCCCCACAGGGTTATGAGGTGGGCAGTGAGGCTTTATGCCCTCCTCACATTCTCCCCACAGGGTTATGAGGTGGGCAGTGAGGCTTTATGCCCTTCTCCTCCCCTCTTCCTCCTGCTCTCATCTTCCTGTTCAGACATGGATTACCCTGCCACCCCTTCTCTCTTCCGCCTTCCTTCCCTCCCTTCCTCCACCCCTTTCACTCCACTCCTTCACAAAGAACAGGCTGTAAATCCAGCAAACGTGCTGGTGTTGAAAGCTTGTAAAACAGAGTGGCGTGTCTCTGTGGAGAGGACTCCTACCCTAACTGCTACAGAAATGGGGCATTTTAGAAAGGAATCCCATAAAGCATATTCCTCATAAAGGATGACTTTGGTTATTTGTCCTTCTCCTTGGCCTCCATTTAAAAACCTATTACTTGTTCAAGGTGCCCCATATACCGAATCGAGGCAGCAACTCGCAGTATTAGGTCTGCTTGAGGACTAATTAACGGTACAAGAATATCAGGACATGACATTTTCCCTCAGTTCTCTTAGCGGCAACTGGATTGACCCAGCACATCTGGGGTATGCTGCTCTAAAAGCTTTTGAATGTAGCTCTTATTAATTGATTTCATATGTCCTTGAATGTCATACAGATATGTTCCCTCCCCTGATAATATGATTTATTTAGCTTGGAGCTTATAGAGCTCTGAGATTCAGACCACACTCTTCTCCTGTTATTCAAACAGTCACATAACTGCTGTTTCACAACTCTGTGTTCTGTTTGAGAGCGAGGGAGAGGGGGCTAAAGAAAGGGGAGGGATTGTGTGTGG
Source organism: Oncorhynchus nerka (assembly GCF_034236695.1). Taxonomy (NCBI): domain Eukaryota; kingdom Metazoa; phylum Chordata; class Actinopteri; order Salmoniformes; family Salmonidae; genus Oncorhynchus; species Oncorhynchus nerka. Next base: position 70,762,564 of record NC_088408.1, on the reverse strand, counting down.
TTGTGCGCATGTGTATCAATGTCTAGCTTTTTCTCCCTTGGTTTGAATGGCTGTCTATGTGATCCACGTGGTTTGTCTGACTGCAGAGCAGGAAAACCTTGAGGCTAATGGACGATGCAAAACGATATCCAATATTGTGAAAACACCTTAAATATGTCTGACATACTTTCTCTCTCGGTGTCTGTTTCAGTTGCCTTTTGGGGAGACATTGCTCTGGATGAGGAGGACATGCGCATGTTTAAGGTGGACCGGATTATAAACATGGTCCAGCGGACCGTCCAGACCTTCAATCAGACAACCACAGGTGAGCAAGAGCTGTGAGGCTGAACCCAGTCATGGTCATTGAGACTATCGACTTCGGCCTAGTGCCATAGGCTTAAAGCTTGCATTTTCTTATAAATGTGCCTGCCATCAGTTCTAAAAGTCTGACTCCATTTGTGCATGTGCTATTATATAGTGCTGACTAAAATGTGTCTCATAGGAAACCTCCACCAGTATTTGTTTCATTAGTCCATTGTTGATATAGTCTCAAAATGTTTTGCTTGTCAGCAATCAAGTTGTCAAGATATGTACCAGAACTTTCAAAATACGTCCCCGTATGATGCATTTTGCATCACATGATGCTGCGTTTTGCATTATTCTGTATTTAGAAAGTTACATATTTTGACAACTTGATTGCTGACATGAAAAACATTTAGGTACTAAATCAACAATGGACTAATGAAACAAATACCAAATGATAGTTTTGGGGTGGAATTTTCATTTAATGACACAATTACAAACAATTTCAAGAAAAAACTTTAATACAGTGAAATAGTTCCCACATTTTCCCACCTCAAGGCCAATTATAAAAGGAGGCTTTGCAACTCTCTCCCAGTGCATCTGCCAGGAAGATGTGTACTATGCATGAACCACTCAGCACCATGTGATGGCTCGGCTCCAACACTTGGTTGGCCATGACACCTGTTTATAAACTAACAGCATGTTTATCACCAGCACTCTCAAAGTGTTTATGAAGGCGCTATAGAAAATGCTCAACGGGAGTTATAAAGCACGCTTCATTGTCGTTGTTATCTCTTTACCATTTAGGAACAGCTGAAAAGTGGTAGTCTCAAATGTTTAAGTTTCTCATGGTTTGTATTTGATGGTCTGTGAACTGTCAATTCACATAACAGGTCACTTTCTGACTCAATAATATCTGTTACGGCCCATTCTAGATTCCACAAAAAGGTGTTTGGTTTTTTACCATGTTCTCACCGGAGTTGAACTTGATGTGATTGTACAATATAAACTTCATCTTTGGCTGGGTTTTGTGAATGACAGGGTCTTCTGCAAATGAGACCAGTCGAAACATAGTAGTGCCAAACCGGCAAGGATCACACCGCAGGAAAAGGGCGGCAACCTCCAGGCCTGAGAGGGTGTGGCCAGAAGGTGTCATTCCCTATGTCATCAGTGGGAACTTCAGTGGTAAGTCCCACATCATCACTGATGTTTACTTGCCCTATGGTTCTCATATGAGCCCTATAATATAGTTCCCTACTAAAAGGTGGCAGCTGGTGTCTGTTCAGCATACTTGCATTCACAGTACCTACATTAAAATGAATATCTTGGCAGCTATTCTACATAAAACATTTTATTAACTTGACTTGGGATGAATTTGGCAGTGGATCTAGAACTATGAGCAAGCTGTCAGCATTGGTACAGTGTTTTATCCTCCTTTTTACATGCGTCTTATGTTCGTCAGCCTCACTGATCTCCCTTCTTCCCTTCACATTCAGGCAGCCAGCGGGCGATATTCCGCCAGGCCATGCGTCACTGGGAGAAGCACACCTGTGTGACCTTTATGGAGAGGACAACAGAGGAGAGCTACATTGTGTTCACCTACCGGCCATGTGGGTGAGTCCACGGAGGTCTAGGCTCGCATCCCTCAGGAAGGAAGTCTAACTGGTCAGCCTGCTCACACATGACACTCCTTTATCCACACAGCCATAATGATTTATCGCTTAAGTACTTTTCCTTACCTCTCCTCCATCGGCCTTTAGTGCTTGCTCATCCCCTCTGTCCGCAGTCTGTCTGCATGAATTGTGGTAATTGCAGCCCCCTGCAAGTACTGGGAAAGACGGCCATTCAGGCCCGAGGAATGCTTGCTGTGCCTCAGTCCTGATTCATCTTTCACTGAGCACATGTTTTTTTTTGAATGGCATCCAAGGGAGACCTCCTCAGCTTTATCATAACACGCCAGCTTTTATTCTGCGTGATATAGTTTGTTATTTTCCCAGCTATGCATGTTTTTAAGTTCAAATGAGTTTACACAAAAACTGTAGCAGCGTTGATGGTTACATTCTGACTCGGTGCACACACAGTACATCAGTTAGCAAGAAGAGCATATTAAAGTGCGGATATGGAACATAAACTGCCCTTTTTCCACCCAGCTGTTGTTAGCCATTTTTTTCCTGGTAACTGGCCTCCAGAGTAACAGGGATGACATTATCCACGCAGGCGGCTGCGGTTAGCAGTGGGAATGCCTGAGCTCTGGGCTGGCCTGCTGCATATTCAGCAGGCTCCATCTGTCCTGTGCAAAGTTCAAGACCCATCTCAGGAGAGCCTGGCTGGGTTCATAGTAATTAGAGAGAGGCTGGTTGGCCCACAGGGGCGCGGTGTGTGCCCATGGACCGGGCTCCCACACTGAGCCTTTCATGTCAGGGAGGGAGAGAAAGAGCCCTGCAGTCTGCAGCCAGCCTTTACGGTCACACACTGTAACCCTCCATCTACAGTGAAGCACGCATCAATGAATGTCACCACTGTATTCGACCCGGGCACTACCAGGAGACCCATGAGGCGGTGCGCAATTGGTCCAGCATCGTCCGGGTAGAGGAGGGTTTGGCCGGCTGGGATGTCTTTGTCCCATCGCACTCTAGCGACTCCTTGTGACAGGCCGGGCGCATGCACGCTGACTTCGGTTGCCGGCTGAATGGTGTTTCCTCCGACACGTTGGTGTGGCTGGCTTCCGTGTTAAGCGAGCAGTGTGTCAAGAAGCTGTGTGGCTTGGTTGGGTCGTGTTTCGGAGGATGCATGGCTCTCAACCTTCGACTCTCCAGAGTCCACACGGGAGTTGCATCGATGGGACAAGACTGTAACTACCAATTCGATATCACGAAATTGGGGAGGAAAAAGTGTTAAAAAGTACAAAAAATTAGAGATGCCAGTTGAACCACAAACTGTTGCCGTCAGTCTCTCTACAAACAGGGATTCCTTCCCTTGGCTTATTCGTTATTTGTTCACTGCCTCTGGTTTACACTTGCGTGTTTGTGGAAGTAAAGCTCTATATCCGGTGTAACATGAAGTTCACAAAGTTCTTGTTACATGATTGATCTGTAGACATAAATGTAGCACTTAGATAGTACCATGGTAAGCAAGATGGCCCCTCTTGCGCTAAAACTGTCATCTTTGTGTCTTTTATGTAGCCAGTTACCACAGTCTTGGGCACTAGCTTGCTACCCTGCCTGTTGACTTGTCCCTGATCTGTGTTCTGTGTGTTGGAACCTGCAGGTGCTGTTCCTATGTGGGCCGCAGGGGTGGCGGTCCACAGGCCATCTCCATTGGAAAGAACTGTGACAAGTTTGGAATAGTGGTTCATGAGCTTGGCCATGTGATTGGTTTCTGGCACGAGCACACCCGGCCCGACAGAGACGAACATGTCAGCATCATCAGGGACAACATCCAGCCAGGTAAGACAACTGTGTATGGAACAGCCCACTCATCTAACAGGGAGAGATGTCATATGAGATCAGCTTATTTTATGGTTCGATGATGAGACCATCACATGATTCTGTGATGAACATAGTTTTCCCTTTCTAGGTGATAGCCACTCACGTTTGCCATTCAGTTTGCTGGTACAGTATTTGAGGTAGGAGTAGGTTTCAGCTTCTGTTTTCTTGCTTCTATTCACAGGACAGGAGTATAACTTCTTGAAGATGGAGCCAGGGGAGGTGGACTCTATGGGAGAAGTGTATGACTTTGACAGCATCATGCACTATGCCAGGAATACATTCTCAAGGTAGGAACTGGGCTAAGTTCCACTTCATACACAGCAGAACAGACATAGAAACCAGTTGCAATCTAGGTCAGAGAGCAGATTCCCAGACTATGTAACTTTTGCTCTCTTAATGTTTCTCTCCATATCTGTTCTATGTTACTGCTGGAAGTTTGATCTCTTCATAGTTGGGGCTGTGGCGGTCAGGACATTTTGTAAGCTGGTTATTGTCATGCAAATGCACGCCTTTGGAACATCCACATTTTTTAAAGTCTAAATAAATCCATTTATTATACACCATTATTTATTTTAAGCAGGTCTAAAGAAACTATTTCAAAAGAACCGAATATTAGTCTGCATATTGTATGTTATCTGGCTATGCTCCATGTCAAATGCTGTAGGCTTGTTCATTTAGCAGACAAGATATGTTTATAAGTCCTGTGCCATTTTTTAAATGTTATATTATACGATTTTAGAAAGGATATTTCTACCATTCTGGAGCGTGTGCGCATATGAAGTGGCTATGTTGAGCTTAAAAGTTCGAATTTGAAATAGGTCCTATACACTAGATTTAGAGTTGCACTAAAAGTATGTGGACAATTAATGGATTTGGCTATTACATCTGTTGCTGACAAGTGTATAAAATTGAGCACACAGCCATGCAATCTTGGTAAACAAACATTGGCAGTAGAATGGCCTGTACTGAAGAGCTCAGTGACTTTCAACGTGGTACCGTCATAGGATGCCACCTTTCCAACAAGTCAGTTCGTCAAAGCTCTGCCTTGCTAGAGCTGCCCCGGTCAACCGTAAGTGCTGTTATTGTGAAGTGGAAACGTCTAGGAGCAACAATGGCTCAGCCGCGAAGTGGTAGGGCACACAATATCACAGAATGGGAATGCCGAGTGCTGAAGCGCGTAGCTGTCCTCGGTTGGAACACTCACTACCGAGTTCCAACCTGCCTCTGGAAGAAATGACATCACAAGAACTGTCCATTTCCATGGCGAGCAGCCACACTCAAACCTAAGTTCACCATGCGCAATGCCAAGCAGTCCAACGGATGAATCTGGGTTTGGCGAGTGCCAGTAGAACACTACCTGTCCAAATGCATAGTGCCAACTGTAAAGTTTGGTGGAGGAGGAATAATGGTCTGGGGCTGTTTTTCGTGGTTCGGACTAGGCCCGTTAGTTCCATTGAAGGGAAATCTTAACGCTGCAGCATACAGTGACGTTCTAGATGATTCTGTGCTTCCAACTTTGTTGCAACAGTTTGGGGAAGGCCCTTTCAGCATGACAATGCCACCGTGCACAAAGCGAGGTCCATACAGAATGTCACGGTTCTTTCCGTAACTGTCATTAAGCACACCTGGTCCCCATTCCCATTGATAAGTGTGCCCTTTGTTCACCATTGTCCTGTCGATTTATTGTTACAATGACCGTAGGTCATGTGAGTATCTGTGTTGTTTTGGCTTTCCTGCCACTTGTATTGTGCAGATGATTACGGGTCTCGCCCCGTGTGGCATCACAAGTTGGGCAATAAGGCTCGGCTCACACTTGGCGTTCCAATTCATCCCAAAGGGGTTCGATGGGGTTGAAGTCAGGGCTCTACAGGCCAGTGAAGTTCTTCCATATGGATCTCGACAAACCATTTCTGTGTCACATTGGTATAAAGGGATCAGGAGACAGGCGCAGGAATGTGTAATAGAGGTTTTTATTGAGGTATTGAACAGTACCATGTGAGATCATTTGTGTACATCTGAAGGTACAGGTAACTGCCACAATAAAGGAAACACAAACATAAAGTGTCTTAATAGGGTGTTGGGCCACCACGAGCCAGAACAGCTTCAACACCTCAGCACCTTGTCATAGATTCTACAAGTGTCTGGAACTTTATTGGAGGGATGTGACAACATTCTTCCATGAGAAATTCCATAATTTGGTGTTTTGTTTATGGTGGTGGAAAACGCTGTCTCAGGTGCCACTCCAGAATCTCCCGTAAGTGTTCAATTGGGTTGAGATCTGGTGACTGAGACGGCCATGGCGTATGGTTTACATGTTTTCATACTCATCAAACCGTTCAGTGACCACTCCTTCCCTGTGGATGGGGGTATTGTCATCCTTTGCGGGCATAGCCATGGTAGACAAAATATTTGGCCAAAATAACGGCTTGCCCAGCATTTCTATACATGACCCTAAGCATGATGTGATGTTATTTGCTTAATTAACTCAGGAAGCACACCTGTGTGGAAGCACCTGCTTTCAATATACTTTGTAGCCCTCAATTACTGAAGTGTTTCCATTATTTTGATAGTTACCTGTACCCCAAGAAAGAATACTGTACCCTAACCATACCCTTTTTTTTGAAAGTGTACTATTAAATTATTGATCTGCTGAAATTCTTAGCTTGGGAGACAGAATCTGAAGAGTTTTAAGTACAGGGAAGCAGGACAAATGTCAATAAACAACACTTGATGGACTTCATGAATGTGTCAGTGCCTTGGCTTTAAGGAAGAACAGCTGCAGAATATATGACTTCTTGAGTGTCTTGACTTTCTCTCTTTCTTCCACAAGTTTATTTTGCCTTGGATCTTTTAACTCTCAACAGTCACTACGTTTTCCTAGACAGCGCCAACTTTTCCATATTGTATAGCCTCATGTCCACCTTACCCAGTCACTCTGTACTCTGAGTAGAGCCTGCCTACCAACCCCCATGTAATACAATGCCTATCTGTTCTTCATAATGGAGTTGAGCATATATCATATTCATTTCTTCCAGGTAGCTTTTCAGATAGCTAAGTCTCTCAGTGAGGATGCTGTCCAGTGGCAGCTATGTATTAGAGGGGGGGGGCATTTATGGATAAGGTTTGATTGTGTCTACCTTTTGATGAGCTAGCTTTTACCCACAGCCACAGGTTGTTCCAATTATCCCTCCCCTGGTTGGCTCCTGCTGCTGGAGTGTAGCAGCAGCCCAGTAAACCTCCACATCCATCCCCAGTTTCAGGTTTAGGTAGAGCAGCTAGCACCAGTGGTCCTGCTGCATCAGGCTGCGTGTCACTTTCATACATCCTGTGAAGTTCCTTGTAAAAGCTCTCCTCTCATAGCGTGAACTGCCTCATTATGCCACATATGGCCGCTTTTGAAGAGGCTTTGATCGTCGTTAGCAACATGATCCCACATACCAGGCAGTTATAGGGTTTTATTCCTGAGGTGTCTGCTGGCTAGCTTCATGGCTCCCAGGTGTTAGTGGGATTTAGGTCAAACACTAATGATCAGATGAACATGTTTAGGTATGGGGAAATGAAGACATAAGCGCCGTAATTTCCCCGACATTGACCTGACAAGCCAAATCTCAGAGTACAGAATCAAACTGATCCTGTTTCCAGGTGCGTTCTGACTGCAGGCTATAGATTTTTGTTTATTTAATTGATCTATTGTGGCATTTGTAATCAAGGCGTCAAAGACGATTTGTGCAGTCTTTAATAGAAGAGTAAGGACGTAAGGAGTGTAATAAATCACATCAGAAAGATGCATTCTTTCCCAGATTTTTTTCATGGCCACATAGATGGAATATGTTAAAGCTTTTGTCTCATATTATCTTACTTTTTCCTCGTACGATTTTGTTTTCTGTAGAATGTATGTAAGGATTTAAGGAAAAAATACAGCAAGAAAACTGCTGTCCACTCCATCCAAACTCTCCTAGTGCTGTTGTAGTACATGCTGCTGCCATTTGACAAAAAAAAAGTCTTCTTGGCCTTGAAGTAGGCTTGAAAAGGAGAGCAGTGAACGTGTCATAATCTTAATGATACTCCACCATGCCAGTTTGTCCGTGGGTGCTAGCTGACCTCTTTCTTCCAGATACCCTGTCTGACGTATCTGGAAATCTCTCCAGATGCTGTCCTGTCAGCCCCAGACCGAGACGGTGGTGTTATAGTGGCTGTTTGAGGTTTGGACCAGCCCACCCTCAGACTACTGCATGCTAATTTGGGTTGTGTCCACCCATTCTCTTTTTTTAGGCTGTAGTTCAGCACTGTTTCCATTGGATCAAAGCATGGTCAAACAAGTCCACTTGGGACTGAGTTGGAGATTGAGGTGCCATTGTAATTATATACTGAACATGTTTTCATGAGCTGAAATAAAATATAACGCACAAGAAGATAATTTCTCTCAAATTCTGTGTACACATTTGTACATCCCTGTTAGTGAGCATTTCTCCTTTGCCAAGATAATCCCTCCACCTGACATGTGGCTTATCATGAAGATGTTTAAACCGCATAATCACTACACAGGTGCACCTTGTGCTGGGGACAATAAAAGTCCACTCTAAAATATGCAGTTTTGTCACACAACACAATGCCACAGATGTCTCAAGTTTTGAGGGAGTGTGCAAATGGCATGTTTACTGCGGGAATGTCCACCAGAGCTGTTGCCAGATAATTTAATGTTTATTTCTTTACCATAAGGCGCATCCATCATTGTTTTAGAGAATATGGAAGTACGTCCAACTGGCCTCAACTGCAGACCACATGTAACCACGCCAGCCCAGGACCTCCACATCCGGCTTCTTCACCTGAGGAATTGTCTAAGAGCAGCCACCCAGACAGCTGATGAAACCAAATAATTTCTGCACACACGGTCAGAAATCATCTCAGGGAAGCTCATCTATGTGCTCGCTGTCCTCACCAGGGACTTAAACATGACTGCAGTTTGCCGTCGTAACCGACTTCAGTGAGCAAATGCTCACATTCGATGGCCACTGGCACGATGGAGAAGTGTGCTCTTCACGGATGACTCCCGGTTTCAATTGTACCAGGCAGATGACGGCGTCGTGTGGGCGAGCGGTTTGCTAACTCCAATGTTGTGAACAGAGTGCCCCGAGGTGGTGGGGTTATGGTATGAGCAGGCATTGTAATAGGTGCGTGTTGGTGGCAGGGAAGTCAGGCGCAGGAAAACAAACTTGGTATAAACGGAGTCGTTTAATAAGTGCTCATAAAACTCAAAAAACCAAAATATACAGAAAATAATGTAAGAGGGTTAAATACAATAAAACAATCTCCAACAAGGACATGAGGGGAAACAGAGGGTTAAATACACAACATGTAATTGATGGGATTGGAACCAGGTGTGAAGGAAGACAGACAAAACCAATGGAAAATGAAAAATGGATCAGTGATGGCTAGAAGGTCGGTGACGTCGACCGCCGAACACCGCCCAAACAAGGAGAGGGACCGAATTCGGCGGAAGTCGTGACAGGCATAAGCTACGGACAACGAACACAATTGCATTTGCTCAAGTTTCCGCTTGATAATGCACAGCCCCATGTTGCAAGGATCTGTACACAATTCCTAGAAGCTGAAAATGTCCCAGTTCTTCCATGGCCTGCATACTCACCAGACATGTCACCCATTTGAGCATGTTTGGGATGCTCTGGATCGACGTGTACGAGAGCGTGTTCCAGCCAATATCCAGCAACTTCACACAGCCATTGAAGAGTGGAACAACATTCCAAAGGCCACAATCAACAGCCTGATCAACTCTATGCAAAGGAGATGTCACACTGCATCACGTGGTCACACCAGACACTGACTGGTTTTCTGATCCACGCCCTTACCTGTTTTTTAAGGTATCTGTGACCAACAGATGAATATCTGTATTCCCAGTCATGTGAAATCCATAGATTAGGGCCTACTGAATTTCTTTCAATTGACACTTTTTCTTATATGAACTGTAATTCAGTCAAATCTTTGAAATTGTTGCCTGTTGCGTTTTTATATTTTTGTTCAGTGTAGTTTTTATAGTTTGAGATGGATGAAGAAGTGATTGATAGAAAGGATATGGGAGTGTGTTATTAAACGTTTGGGGTCACTTAGAAATGTCCTTGTTTTTGAATAAAAAGCATTTTTTTTCATTTTTAAAATAACATCAAATTGATCAGAAATACAGTGTAGACATTGTTGATGTTGTACATGACTATTGTAGCTGGAAACGGCATCATTTTAAAAATGGAATATCTACATAGTTGTACAGAGGCCCATTATCAGCAACCATCACTCCTGTGTTCCAAGGTATGTGACCAACAGAAGCATATCTGTATTCCCAGTCATGTGAAATCCATAGATTTAGGGCCTGATGAATTTATTTAAATGGACTGATTTTCTTGTATTTACATTTTTACATTTAAGTCATTTAGCAGACGCTCTTATCCAGAGCGACTTACAAATTGGTGCATTCACCTTATGACATCCAGTGGAACAGTAGTGCATCTAAATCTTTTAAGGGGGGTGAGAGGGATTACTTTATCCTATCCTAGGTATTCCTTAAAGAGGTGGGGTTTCAGGTGTCTCCGGAAGGTGGTGATTGACTCCGCTGTCCTGGCGTCGTGAGGGAGTTTGTTCCACCATTGGGGGGCCAGAGCAGCGAACAGTTTTGACTGGGCTGAGCGGGAACTGTACTTCCTCAGTGATAGGGAGGCGAGCAGGCCAGAGGTGGATGAACGCAGTGCCCTTGTTTGGGTGTAGGGCCTGATCAGAGCCTGGAGGTACTGAGGTGCCGTTCCCCTCACAGCTCCGTAGGCAAGCACCATGGTCTTGTAGCGGATGCGAGCTTCAACTGGAAGCCAGTGGAGAGAGCGGAGGAGCGGGGTGACGTGAGAGAACTTGGGAAGGTTGAACACCAGACGGGCTGCGGCGTTCTGGATGAGTTGTAGGGGTTTAATGGCACAGGCAGGGAGCCCAGCCAACAGCGAGTTGCAGTAATCCAGACGGGAGATGACGAGTGCCTGGATTAGGACCTGCGCCGCTTCCTGTGTGAGGCAGGGTCGTACTCTGCGGATGTTGTAGAGCATGAACCTACAGGAACGGGCCACCGCCTTGATGTTAGTTGAGAAGGACAGGGTGTTGTCCAGGATCACGCCAAGGTTCTTAGCGCTCTGGGAGGAGGACACAATGGAGTTGTCAACCGTGATGGCGAGATCATGGAACGGGCAGTCCTTCCCCGGGAGGAAGAGCAGCTCCGTCTTGCCGAGGTTCAGCTTGAGGTGGTGATCCGTCATCCACACTGATATGTCTGCCAGACATGCAGAGATGCGATTCGCCACCTGATCATCAGAAGGGGAAAGGAGAAGATTAATTGTGTGTCGTCTGCATAGCAATGATAGGAGAGACCATGTGAGGTTATGACAGAGCCAAGTGACTTGGTGTATAGCGAGAATAGGAGAGGGCCTAGAACAGAGCCCTGGGGACACCAGTGGTGAGAGCACGTGGTGTGGAGACGGATTCTCGCCACGCCACCTGGTAGGAGCGACCTGTCAGGTAGGACGCAATCCAAGCGTGGGCCGCGCCGGAGATGCCCAACTCGGAGAGGGTGGAGAGGAGGATCTGATGGTTCACAGTATCGAAGGCAGCCGATAGGTCTAGAAGGATGAGAGCAGAGGAGAGAGAGTTAGCTTTAGCAGTGCGGAGCGCCTCCGTGATACAGAGAAGAGCAGTCTCAGTTGAATGACTAGTCTTGAAACCTGACTGATTTGGATCAAGAAGGTCATTCTGCGAGAGATAGCGGGAGAGCTGGCCAAGGACGGCACGTTCAAGAGTTTTGGAGAGAAAAGAAAGAAGGGATACTGGTCTGTAGTTGTTGACATCGGAGGGATCGAGTGTAGGTTTTTTCAGAAGGGGTGCAACTCGTAACTTGTATGAACTGTAACTCAGTAAAATCTTAGAATTTGTTGCATTTTATATTTTTGTTCAGTGTATAATGCATACAAACCCAGCATAAAGGTTTCATATAATCTTTGTCAGGCAGTGGGCAGTCTATAGGGGATTGCGTGACAATGGGGGAGTATCCTGGCACTGAGTTTAACATACCAGTTACATGAGGTTCCCTCCCACAGCCGTGTGTGTGTGTGTGTGTGTGATTTGAATTTTGGTACCGTCTGTGCAATTCGACCCAAATTTTCCCAAACAATATGTGAAACTGTTTAGCGGTACAGACAGCGGTACCAGTGATTGTTATTCAAATTTAATGCCCCTTTCCCAATTGCAGGAAGAGATTTGATAGGCCCCAGCTCCCCAATGTGACTGTAACGTGAGTCTGGGCACACGCAAAGCGAGTGAAAGCTGGAGGAGAGGGAGGCCAGACCAGACCGTAATCATTACTACACAGCTCTCTGATATGAGAACCAGCTGTTGGCTGTCCTTTTGTTCTTATTTTTCTGCCCTCTTTTTCACTGAGCCTGGACCTATCCGCCTCCTATTGCAGCCTCGCTGTCTGGACCTCGTCCCAAATAAACTGCCATGCGCTCGTGGCAACCAAATTTTGGGAAGCCGGGAGGCTGAGATTGGATACAAACACTGCCAGGCCACTGCACAGAATGGGCTGTCTGGCCCTTTATTTTCGAACTGTACAGACAGAATGAAGTAGGTTTATGATTGTTGATGCTCCCTGCTTTGTTGTCATTTCACCACTCTGAGCATTCCTATTTTCCCTGAATATAGCCGTATACCATTATTTTACTGTTTAGAGATACATTTTTTTCATTGTGGATTGTATCGAGAGTGTGGTCAGTGTGTTTTTCAGAGATCCTTATTAGGGGACAAGGTGCTCCTGTTAGCTTTTCTCAAGTCACTGAGGTTTGTGATCCGGTTTACACTTCCCCTGCATGCTGATTGGCTGATGTACCTGTCCCAATGTCTCCCTGTGTTTCCCCATTATTAGCCTGTGTGTTTGCACAGCGTTTTTACTGTAAATCACCGTGGGAAACCAGGGCCTTTGCTGAGATTGTTGTTGGGAAGATTTCATGGGCAGCCCTCATGTTTTGAAGTGTCCTCCTGGGGACAAGTAAGGCAGCTCCCCATGCTTTTTGTCTGGGGCATGTTACCCAACCCTGGGCTTTATCCGCCCCCCTACGCTGGGGACATTTTTAAGGCCTGGTGCATGGAACAGAGCCAACTCAAATAAAGACCTTCCAGTGTGCCCTTTGTCTACTCTGACACCGGCTGCAGTGGCGTTGTTCACCGGCAGACAGACAGGCAGGCAGTGCTTCAACTGTTAGCTCAGGCTGTTCTGTTTGCACATGCCTGGCATTGATGGGCACGTCACCATGGGAACGGCCAGGGAGAAGGCCTTTGCTCGCCATTGCAGAGAGAGAAAAGGAGATGATAAACTAGCAAAGTGTCAAGTGAGAAAGTGGTGTGAAAACGTCTGTTTTTTCGGCATCAACTGTTCCTTTTCAAGGCAAACGCAAGCCACCATGGTGTGAGTTTTGTACTTCTTTGTAATCGTTCTTGTTCCTTTTGACTTCTAATCCTTATGCTAAATGTTGTTGTCCATACAACAAAACAATCCATTTTGAGACTTTCCCATAGAGATGTCAGAGGAGGGCTTTTGTTTTCAGTGTTGGACTTTTTGTTCTGTACTGCCTGTACAGATGGAAGTAGTACAGCACACATGATGAGGTCAGTGTGAGTTCAGTTCTGACACTCAGACCCACGTCCTCTGATGAGGACATTCCTACAGCCTTAGAGGGTACCACTGACCAGGAACAGTCCATTACTTAGTTATTATATAATAATATTAGAAGTTAAGCACTTAGTTATTTGAGCTTTTTTTGTATTTTACCCCCTTTTTCTCCCAATTTCAATTATGATTGTGTCTCATCACTGCAACTCCCCAATGGGCTCGGGAGAGGTGAAGGTCGAGTCATGCGCCCTCTGAAACATGACCTGCCAAACCACGCTCATTAACACCCAGCTGCTCAACCCAGAAGCCAGCTGCACCAATGTGTCGGAGGAAACAATGTTCAACTGAAGACTGAAGTCAGCCTGCAGCCGCCCGGCCAGCCACAAGGAGTCGCTAGAGTGCGATGAACCAAGAAACCAAACCATAGTGAGGACACTGAGAACCAATCAGTGGGCAGCACAACTTGGCATCACACTCTGTCCACTCTCTTAACTGGCAGAATGTTCCAGTGTGTATTTGGTGGTGTCATGGCACCATATTCCAAACACAATAACCGTGTTTAAGATGGGGGGGGGGGGGGGGGGTATTGTACATATTTTCTCATATGTTTGTTCGTACATGTGTGAATTCAAAGGCTTATACATATCTTTATTATTATTTGAGTTGTTATTTCCACATCTTCACCTTTTTAAATGCATCCCTTTCTGATCCAGAGAGAGTGAAACAGGGATTATATGGCCTCCAAGCCCGTTGTCTGCCCTCATACAGTAGATCTCACTCCTTGGCTCAGGCCCTACTGTCAGGCCGCCAGACTTCACACAGGCAAAGCTGTGGCCTGATGCTTCCATAAGTTTCAGCGTCCTCAGTAGATCCCTGAATAATGCCTACTGTCAGTGTTAATGGCAGCAGTTTAGCTGCTGGTTGATGGATCTTTAGGCTTCACCAGAGTCCTCTGAGTGAACATATTTTCTGAGTGTGTGCAGTGGTGGAAAAAGTACCCAATTGTCATTCTTGACTAAATGTAAAGATACCTTTTTTAATAGAAAATGACCCAAGTGAAAGTCACCCAGTAAAATGCTACTTGAGTAAAAGTCTAAAAGTAGGGCCTCCCGAGTGGCGCAGTGGTCTAAGGCACTGCATCTCAGTGCTAGCTGTGCCAATAGAGATTCTGGGTTCAAGTCCAGGCTCTGTCGCAGCCGGCCGAGACCGGGAGACCCATGGGGCGGCGCACAATTGGCCCAGCGTTGTCCGGGTTGGGGAAGGGTTTGGCCGGCAGGGATATCCTTGTCCCATCGCGCACTAAAGACTCTTGTGGCGGGCCGGGCGCAGTGCACGCTGACAGTCGCCAGGTGTATGGTGTTTCCTCTGACACATTGGTGTGGCTGGCTTCCGGGTTAAATGGGCATTGGGTCAAGAAGCAGTGTGGCTTGGTTGGGTTGTGTTTCGGAGGACGCATGGCTCTCGACCTTCGCCTCTCCCGAGTCTGTACGGTATTTGCAGCAATGAGATAAGACTGTAACTACAAATTGGATACCACGAAATTTGGGTGAAAATACAAAAAATACTAATAAAAAAGCTCAAATAAAGTAAAAGTATAAATAATTTCACATTCCTTATATTAAGCAAACCAGAAAGCACAATTTTCTTGTTTTTTCATTTAAGGATAGCGAGTACTTTTGCGTGTCAGGGAAAATGTATGGAGTAAAAAGTACATTATTCTTATTTAGGAATGTAGGAATATAGTAAGTAAAATTTGTCATAAAGTAAATTACAGATACCCCAAAAAACTGCTTAAGTAGTACTTCAAAATATTTTTACTTAAGTACTTTACACCAATGTGTGCGCGCGCCAGTGTGTATGTGTGAGTGCCTTCTTGGTTTTGTTGTGTTTTGATCTAACCGCAGTCTCTTCTCCTGAAATGCAGAGGAATCTTCTTGGACACAATCCTGCCACGCTATGATGTCAATGGAGTGAGACCGCCGATTGGCCAGAGGACAAGGCTAAGCAAAGGGGATATCACACAGGCACGCAAACTCTACAAGTGTTCCAGTAAGAACAGCACAATATTTGTAAACAATATTTTGAATGAGTTCAACATACATGTTGGTGTAGAGTTGATACATACCATATGGTAGATATTAAACAATAGGCTTATGAAGTTGAGATAATATTGCATAATGGATATAATATAGTGCTTGCTGTTGCTTTAGCTTACTGCTGGGAGTGAGATTGTATTTTTTTCCGTGTCTCATCACAGAGTGAATACTGAAAACACTTTGTTTTCTGAGGTCTTTTACTGTACATTGGATGGAAAAAGTTGAGCATTTACCATTGATGTGGCGTGGTTCCCTGGCAGTGGAGGCTGCTGAGGGGGAGGACGGCTCATAATAATGGCTGGAATGGAGTTAATGGAATGGCATGAAAACATGGTTTTCATGGGTTTGATACCATTCCATTATACTCCATTCCAGCCATTATTATGAGCCGTTCTTCCCTCGGCAGCCTCCACTGTTCCCTGGCTATGGTTGCTGTGACTTCCCCGGGCCAGGAGAAGGAGTGTAAACAGTGCCCTGGGACAGGAAGTTTGTCATCACTCTTTCCCAGATAGACCCAAAAGAACAGCTGGTTTCAAGAGGACAATGACTAGAATGATGGCTAGGAATCAACACTCTGTTCTTAGGATCCAGAGATCACGACATTTACAATGTAAACTGAATACATACAGTTGAAGTCGGAAGTTTATAGACACTTTAGCCAAATATATTTAAACTCAGTTTTTCACAATTCCTGACATTTAATCCTAGTAAAAATTCCCTTTCTTAGGTCAGTTAGGATCACCGCTTTATTTTAAGAACGTGAAATGGTGGAGAATGATTTATTTAAACTTTTATTTATTTATTTCATCACATTGCCAGTGGGTCAGAAGTTTACATACACTCAATTCGTATTTGGTAGCATTGCCTTTAAATGGTTTAACTTGGGTCAAACGTTTTGGGTAGCCTTCCACAAGCTTCCCACAATAAGTTGGGTGAATTTTGGCCCATTTCCTCCTGGCAGAGCTGGTGTAACTGAATCAGATTTGTAGGCCTCCTTGCTCACACAAGCTTTTTCAGTTCTACCCACAAATTTTCTATAGGATTGTGGTCAGGGCTTTGTGATGGCCACTCCAATACATTTACATTACATTTAAGTCATTTAGCAGACGCTCTTATCCAGAGCGACTTACAAATTGGTGCGTTCACCTTAAGACATCCAGTGGAACAGCCACTTTACAATAGTGCATCTAAATCTAGTAAGGGGGGTGAGAAGGATTACTTTATCCTATCCTAGGTATTCCTGAAAGAGGTGGGGTTTCAGGTGTCTCCGGAAGGTGGTGATTGACTCCGCTGTCCTGGCGTCGTGAGGGAGTTTGTTCCACCATTGGGGGGCCAGAGCAGCGAACAGTTTTGACTGGGCTGCGCGGGAACTGTACTTCCTCAGTGGTAGGGAGGCGAGCAGGCCAGAGGTGGATGAATGCAGTGCCCTTGTTTGGGTGTAGGGCCTGATCAGAGCCTGGAGGTACTGAGGTGCCGTTCCCCTCACAGCTCCGTAGGCAAGCACCATGGTCTTGTAGCGGATGCGAGCTTCAACTGGAAGCCAGTGGAGAGAGCGGAGGAGCGGGGTGACGTGAGAGAACTTGGGAAGGTTGAACACCAGACGGGCTGCGGCGTTCTGGATGAGTTGTAGGGGTTTAATGGCACAGGCAGGGAGCCCAGCCAACAGCGAGTTGCAGTAATCCAGACGGGAGATGATAAGTGCCTGGATTAGGACCTGCGCCGCTTCCTGTGTGAGGCAGGGTCGTACTCTGCGGATGTTGTAGAGCATGAACCTACAGGAACGGGCCACCGCCTTGATGTTAGTACCTTGACTTTGTTGTCCTTAAGCCATTTTGCCACCACTTTGGAAGTATGCTTGGGGTCATTATCTATTTGGAAGACCCATTTGCGACCAAGCTTTAACTTCCTGGCTGTCTTGAGATGTTGCTTCAATATATCCATATAATTGTCCTCCTCATGATGCCATCTATTTTGTGAAGTGCACCAGTCCCTCCTGCAGCAAAGCACCCCCACAACATGATGCTGCCACCTCCGTGCTTCACAGTTGGGATGGTGTTCATCGGCTTGCAAGCATCCCCCTTTTTCCTCGAAACATATCAGAAGCTTCTAAAGCCATGACATCATTTTCTGGCATTTTCCAAGCTGTTTAAAGGCACAGTCGACTTAGTGTATGTAATCTTCTGACCCACTGGAATTGTGATACAGTGAAATAATCTGTCTGTAAACAATTGTTGGAAAAATGACTTGTGTCATGCACAAAGTAGATGTCTTAACCGACTTGCCAAAACTATAGTTTGTTAACAAGAAATTTGTGGAGTGGTTGAAAAACAAGTGTTAATGACTCCAACCTAAGTTTATGTAAACTTCCGACTTCAACTGTACATGTAGGTATTGGACACTAAAACAAACCCTCCTGGCGCTTTACTAGTAGTTCCGTTGGTCTTTAGAAATCCTTTTTTGAAGGCTGAACGGACAAAAACATTCACAAGTTTGAAATAGTCATAAAAAAAATAAAGGTGATGTCAGTGTGTTAATTGTGGCTCAGAGAGGGACAACGGGGTTTGTCAGAACCACATTAAAGCTCAGTGAATAAACAGCATACTGCTGACCAGAACTGGACCGCTGAATGTGGTTTTATTTGGGGCAATCATCCGTCTTGACCATAGATGGTTCAGAGGGGTGGGGCTGGTTGAAGGGGTGTGTTATGTGTCTTTCCCAGTGATTAACTCCGTCTCAGTGGAACAGGAGAGAGTAGATGATGTGGCGCACAGGGGATGCAGCTAGGAGGGAGTCTCTGTCTGTTTTCCTGGTGCGGTGGATCCTCATTCATACAGCATTCCTGGGAGCATTTGTCATATCCCAGTGTGCTTGTTAATGGTTTAGTATCAGCATACCTTATTAGACAGATCTCTCGCCTCCTCTTTATATGCTCACACAGGTTTGGAGGGAGTCAATGAAAGAAAAATAATCTAGGTTAGATTACTCGTTGGTTATTACTGCATTGTCGGAACTAGAAGCACAAGCATTTCGCTACACTCCCATTAACATATGCTAACCATATGTATGTGACAAATAAAATGTGATTTGATTTGAAGCAGAGGAAGGTGAAGTGAGCAGGGAAGTAATATCTGAGGTTTGTGTCCTAGAGAGACAGTACTTATATGCTTTCATGCTTTTTCCTCTCCTCTGTTAATCAGTGAGTAGAAAGCTTCCAAGGTCTGTTCAGTTCCCCTAGAGCCAGTTTTTCACAAACATTTTATAGTATACCCATAACATGATGTAGCCACCACCATGCTTGAAAATATGAAGTGTGGTAGTCAGTTATGTGTTGTGTTGGATTTGCCCCAAACACAACGTTTTGTATTTGGGACATAAAGTTAATTTCATTCTAGTGAGGGCCGGGAATCCACTCTCACATAGACACGTAGTTGCAAAGGGCATCAGTGTCTTAACAGCGCGATTTGCCAAGGCAGGATACTCTGAGCGCAGCCCAATCCAAAAATCTGACAGTGGCTTCTGATTAAATTACATTTTCACAGAAGCACTGTTGCAATATCGATGAAGCTCTTTTGTTCAGATCTCGGTAAGTGGACTGGAGGCAGGGCATGAAAAGGATAACAAATCGTTGTTTGTGTCGTCCGTTTCGGGAAAGTACCTGCGTAATTGCGCACCCAACCTATTCAGGTGCTTCGCTACAGTTGAAGTCGGAGGTTGACATACACTTAGGTTGGAGTCACTAAAATTCGTTTTTCAACCACTCCACAAATTTCTTGTTAACAAACTATAGTTTTGGCAAGTCGGTTAGGACATCTACTTTGTTCATGAAACAAGTCATTTTTCCAACAATTGTTTTCAGACAGATTACTTCACTTTTAATTCACCGTATCACAATTCCAGTGGGTCAGAAGTTTACATATACTAAGTTGACTGTGCCTTCTAAACAGCTTGGAAAATTCCATAAAATTATGTCATGGCTTTAGAAGCTTCTGATAGACTAATTGGCATAATTTGAGTCAATTGGATGTGTACCTGTGGATGTATTTCAAGGCCTACCTTCAAACTCAGTGCCTCTTTGCTTGACATGATGGGAAAATCAAAAGAAATCAGCCAAGACCTTAGAAAAACGTTGTAAACCTCCACAAGTTTGATTCATCCTTGGGAGCCATTTCCAAACGCCTGAAGGTACCACGTTCATCTGTACCAACAATAGTACGCAAGTATAAACACAATGGGACCATGCAGCCGTCATAACGCTCTGGAAGATGACACATTCTGTCTCTTAGAGTAGAATGTACTTTCGTGTGAAAAATGCAAATCAATCCCAGAACAACAGCAAAGGACCTTGTGAAGCTGCTGGAGGAAACCGGTATAAAAGTATATATCCACAGTAAAATGAGTCCTATATCGACATAACCTGAAAGGTCGCTCAGCCAGGAAGAAGCCACTGCTCCAAACCTGCCATTAAAAAAAGCCAGACTACGGTTTGCAACTGCACATGCAGACAAAGATGGTACTTTTTGGAGAAATGTCCTCTGGTCTGATGATACAAAAATGTAACTGTTTGGCCATAATGACCTTCGTTATGTTTGGGGGAAAAAGGGGGAGGCTTGCAACCCGAAGAACACCATCCCAACTGTGAAGCATGAGAGTGGCAGCATCATGTTGTGGGGGTGCTTTTCTGCAGGAGGGACTGGTGCACTTCACAAAATAAATGGCATCATGAGGAGGAAAATTATATGTGGATATATTGAAGCAACATCTCAAGACATCAGTCAGGAAGTTAAAACTTGGTCGCAAATGGGTCTTCCAAATAGATAATGACCCCAAGCATACTTCCAAAGCTGTGGCAAAATGGCTTAAGGAAAAATGGCTTAATTTCAATAAGCATTTCTCTACGGCTGGCCATGCTTTCCTCCTGGCTATCCCAACCCCGGCCAACAGCTCCGCACCCCCCGCAGCTACCTGCCCAAGCCTGCCCAGCTTCTCCTTCACCCAAATCCAGATAGCTGATGTTCTGAAAGATCTGCAAAACCTAGACCCGTACAAATCAGCTAGGCTAGACAATCTGGACCCTCTCTTTCTAAAATGATCCGCTGCCATTGTTGCAACCCCTATTACCAGTCTGTTCAACCTCTTTTGTATCGTCCGAGATCCCTAAAGATTGGAAAGCTGCCGCGGTCATCCCCCTCTTCAAAGGGGGTGACACTCTAGACCCAAACTGTTATAGACCTATATCCATCCTGCCCTGCCTTTCTAAAGTCTTCGGCTTTAAACAGATCACTGACCATTTTGAATCCCACCGTTCCTTCTCTGCTGTGCAATCCGGTTTTCGAGCCCGTCACGGGTGTACCTCGGCCACGCTCAAGGTACTAAACAATATCATAACCGCCATCGATAAAAGACAGTACTGTGCAGCCGTCTTCATCGACCTGGCCAAGGCTTTCGACTCTGTCAATCACCGTATTCTTATCGGCAGACTCAACAGTCTTAGCTTCTCAAATGACTGCCTCGCCTGGTTTACCAACTTCTCAGACAGAGTTCAGTGTGTCAAATCAGAGGGCCTGTTGTCCGGACCTCTGGCAGTCTCTGTGAGGGTTGCATAGGGTTCAATTCTCGGGCCGACTCTTTTCTCTGTATATATCAACAATGTCGCTCTTGCTGTGGGTGATTCTCTGATCCACCTCTACTCAGACGACAACATTCTGTATACATCTGGCCCTTCTTTGGACACTGTGTTAACTAACCTCCAGGTGAGCTTCAATGCCATACAACACTGCTCTTAAACGCTAGTAAAACCAAATGCATGCTTTTCAACCAATCGCTGCCCACACCCGCCTACCCGACTAGCATCACTAATGTGGACGGTTCTGACTTTGAATATGTGGACAACTACAAATAACTAGGTGTCTGCCTAGACTGTAAACTCTCCTTCCAGACTCATATTAAACATCTCCAATCCAAAATAAAATCTAGAATCGGCTTCCTATTTCGCAACAAAACCTCCTTCACTCACACAGCCAAACATACCCTCGTAAAACTGACTATCCTACCGATTATCGACTTTGACGATGTCATTTACAAAAAAGCTTCCAATACTCTACTCATTAAACTGGAAGGCAGTATATCACAGTGCCACCCGTTTTGTCACCAAAGCCCCTTATACCACCCACCACTGCGACCTGTGTGCTCTAGTCGGCTGGCCCTCGCTACATATTCGTCGCCAGACCCACTGGCTCCAGGTCATCTATAAGTTTATGCTAGGTAAAGCTCCGCCTTATCTCAGCTCACTGGTCATGATAACAACACCTACCCGTAGCACGCGCTCCAGCAGGTATATCTCACTGATCATCTCCAAAGCCAACACCTCTTTTGGCCGCCTTTCGTTCCAGTTCTCTGCTGCCAATGACTGGAACGAATTGTAAAAATCGCTGAAGCTGGAGACTTATATTCCCCTCACTAACTTTATAGATCAGCTATCTGAGCAGCTAACCGATCGCTGCAGCTGTACATAGCCCATCTGTAAATAGCCCACCCAATCTACCTACCTCATCCCCGTATTGTTTTTATTTACTTTTCTGCTCTTTTGCACACCAGTATTTCTACTTGCACATCATCATCTGCTCATCTATCACTCCAGTGTTCATTTGCTAAATTGTAATTACTTCGCTACTATGGCCTATTTATTGCCTTACCTCCTCACGCCATTTGCACACACTGTATATAGACTTTCTTTTTAAAATTGTGTTATTGACTGTATGCTTGTTTATTCCATGTGTAACTCTGTGTTGTTGTATGTGTCGCACTGCTTTGCTTTATCTTGGCCAGGTCACAGTTGTAAATGAGAACTTGTTCTCAACTAGCATACCTGGTTAAATAAAGGTGAAAAAAATAAATAACTCAATTCTATCGAAAATTTGTGGGCAGACCTGAAAAAGTATGTGCTAGCAAGGAGGCCTACAAAGCTGACTCAGTTTCACCAGCTCTGTCAGAAGGAATGGGCCGAAATTCACCCGACATATTGTGGGAAGCTTGTGGAAGGCTACCCAAAACGTTTGACCCAAGTTTTAAACAAATTTAAGACACTCAGTATTTGGTAGCATTGCATGTAAACTATTATTCTGACATTTCACCTTCTTAAAATAAAGTGGTGATCCTAATTTGTACTAGGATTAAAAGTCAGGGATTGTGAAAAACTGAGTTTAAATGTATTTGGCTAAAGTGTATATAAACTTCCGACTTCGACTGTATATCACATTTGACATTGTCTGTAAGCTTGAGTTCATTTGCACACAAAACAATCATACAATGATGACAAGACCTGATGATGACAGTGAGAGGACGTTTCTTTTTTTGCTGAGTTTATATAAAAATTACAGTGCATCCGGAAAGTATTCAGACCCCTAGACTCTTTCCACATGTTGTTAAGTTACAGCCTTATTATAAAATGGATTAGATTAAAACAAATTCATCATCAATCTACAGACAATACCCTATAATGACAAGCAAAAACAGGTTTTTAGACATTTTTGCAAATATATAGTAAAAAAAGTTTTAAAACTTATTTACAGAAGTGTTCAGACCCTTTGCTATGAGTCTCGAAATTGAGCTCAGGTGCATCCTGTTTCCATTGATAATCCTCGATGTGTCTACAACTTGGTTGGACATGATTTGGAAAGGCACACACCCACTCGGTAGCACACCATATAAGACGCTTCTAGCCCCTTCTTATTAATGTTATCTGTTGCTTTTATACATGTCTTACTACTCAAAAGTCATCTTATTTTTCAAATGGGTATGTTTTCTTTCTAAATGTCTGCACAAGAGTGAAGGTGTCATCAAGTTGTTAGATAGTACTTTTGCACATATAACACATTGTGGCTGAGGAAAGGCACTACTCCCAATATAAGTGAACCCCAAATCAATGTTGTTCTCATCATATTTGCGTCTCTTCGATGGTCCAACGTCCCTGTCTGTTGTTCGGTGCTTTCCCGGGTAAAGGGGCAATAGCTCTTCGGCTGCATCAGATCCACAACTGTCAGTGTCCATGCTAGCTGCGCTAACAACAAATGTAGAATTACTGATGCTAGCATTAGATGTACTCGTGGAAGCAGAACAACTTCTGTCATTGACAGCTGCAGGTGTAGTATGTGTCTCTATGGACACGGGCCTTACTAAATGGACTGTTTGAAAATGTGAAGAAATTACATTTTTAATATTTTATTGTATTTTTAAATGTGAATCACGTTTTTATTTGGCATGACCCCAATGGCATTGCGCATACCCCAGTATGGGAATACTTGCCCTAGAGCACTGTCCCCCTAAGCCATGCGTGCTGGTTGGAATGAACCCCTGTAAGCACAGTTGGTTTAGCCAGTTGTCCATGGGGAGGCTTGACTACCAGAATGTACATTATGTATTACGTCTCCCAGAGGGTTGGGTTATTTATAGTAAGCCAGGTTTATTTTGAGACGATGTACAGAGGATGTGTCTCATACTGTTTTCTGCTATCGCTTCTCATCATCTGGAAGAGGTTGAATATCATCACGATCAGCAGATGTGCCTCTGAACATGAAAGAGTTGCCCTCTTAAGATTCAGGATTATACAGTGCCTAAACAAAGTATTCATACCCCTTATTCCACATTTTGTTTTGTTACAGCCTGAATTCAAAATGGAGTAAAAATAATAATAATTCTCACCCTTCTACACACATTACCCCATAATGACGAAGTTAAAACATGTTTTTAGGAAGTTTTAGCAAATGTATTGAAAATGAAATACAGAAATATATAATTTGTATAAGTATTCACACAAAGTTGAATCTGCCTCCCAGTGTCTGCTGGAAAGCAGACTGAACCAGGTTTTCCTCTAGGATTTTGCCTGTGCTTGTAGCTATATTCCATTTCCTTTTATTATGAAACACTCCCTAGTCCTTGTCGATGACAAGCATACCCATAACATGATGTAGCCACCACCATGCTTGAAAATATGAAGTGTGGTAGTCAGTTATGTGTCGTGTTGGATTTGCCCCAAACACAACGTTTTGTATTTGGGACATAAAGTTAATTTCTAGGCCACATGTTTTGCAGTTTTACTTTAGTGTCTTATTGTAAACAGTAAACATTTGGTAAATCCGACCACAACTCCATCCTTCTGGTCCCTGCTTACAAGCAAAAATTAAAGCAGGAAGCACCGGTGACTCGGGCAATAAAAAAGTGGTCAGATGAAGCAGATGCTAAACTACAGGACTGTTTTGCTATCACACACTGGAACATGTTCCAGGATTCTTCCAATGGCATTGAGGAGTACACCACATCAGTCACTGGCTTTATCAATAAGTGCATTGAGGATGTCGTCCCCACAGTGACTGTATGTACATACCCCTCACCAGAAGCCATTGATGCCAGCTGCCACTTTCAAAGTGCGGGATTCTAACCCAGAAGCTTACAAGAAATCCTGCTATGCCCTGTGATGAACCATCAAACAGACAAAGCATCAATACAGGACTAAGACTGAATCATACTACACCGGCTCCGACGCTCGTCTTATGTGACAGGGCTGGCAAACTATTACAGACTACAAAGGGAAGCACAGCTGCGAGCCACCCAGTGACACGAGCCTACCAGATGAGCTAAATCACTTCTATACTCGCTTCGAGGCAAGAAACACAGAGGCATGCACGAGAGCATCAGCTGTTCCCGGACGACTGTGTGATCACGCTCTCCATAGCCGACGTGAGTAAGACCTTTAAACAGGTCAACATACACATGGCTGCAGGGCCAGACAGATTACCAGGACGTGTGCTCCGGGCATAATGCTGACCAACCGGCAGGTGTCTTCACTGACATTTTCAACATGGCCCTGATTGAGTCTGTAATACCAACATGTTTCAAGCAGACCACCATAGTCCCTGTGCCCAAGAACACAAAGGCAACCTGCCTAAATGACACAGACCCAGAGCACTCACATCTGTAGCCATAAAGTGCTTTGAAAGGTTGGTAATGGCTCACATCAACACCATTATCCCAGAAACCCTAGACCCATTCCAATTTGCATAACACCCAAACAGATCCACAGATGATGCAATCTCTATTGCACTCCACACTGCCATTTCCCACCTGGACAAAGGGAACACCTATGTGAGAATGCTGTTCATTGACTACAGCTCAGCGTTCAACACCATAGTACCCTCAAAGCTCATCACTAAGCTAAGGGGCGGCAGGGTAGCCTAGTGGTTAGAGTTTTGGACTAGTAACCGGAAGGCTGCAAGTTCAAACCCCCGAGCTGACAAGGTACAAATCTGTCGTTCGGCAAGTCAGTTAAGAACAAATTCTTATTTTCAACGACGGCCTGTTAACAGGCAGTTAACCCACTGTTCCTAGGCCGTCATTGAAAATAAGAATTTGTTCTTAACTGACTTGCCTGGCTAAATAAAGGTTAAATAAAAATAAAAGGATCCTGGGACTAAACCACTGCCCTCTGCAACTGTATCCTGAACTTCCTGACGGGCCGCCCCCATGTGGTGAAGGTAGGTAGCAACACATCTGCCACGCTGATCCTCAACACTGGAGCTCCCCAGGGGTGCGAGCTCAGTCCCCTCCTGTACTCCCTGTTCACCCACGACTGCATGGCCAGGCATAACTCCAACACCATTAAGTTTGCAGATGACACAACAGTGGCCTGATCACCGACAAAGACGAGACAGCCTATAGGGAGGGGATCAGAGACCTGGCCGGGTGGTGCCAGAATACCAACCTATCCCTCAATGTAAGGAGACTAAGGAGATGATTGTGGACTACAGGAAAAGGAGCACCGAGCACACCCCCAAAGCCTATTCCCCCTCAGGAAACTAAAAAGATTTGGCATGGGTCCTGAGATCCTCAAAAGGTTCTACAGCTGCAACATCAAGTGCATCCTGACTGGCTGCATCACTGCCTGGTACAGCAATTGCTTGGCCTCTGACCACAAGGCACTACAGAGGGTAGTGGCCTCATGGTGAAATCCCTGAGCGGTTTCCTTACTCTCGGGCAATTGAGTTTGGAAGGACGGCTGTATCTTTGTAGTGACTGGTGTGTATTGATACATCATCCAAAGTGTAGTTAATAACTTCACCTTGCTCAAAGGGATATTCAATATTTACCCATCTACAAATAAGTGTTCTTCTTTGCGAGGCATTGGAAAACCTCCCTGTTGTTTTTGGTTGAGCCGGTGTTTTAAATTCACTGCTCGACTGAGGGACATTACAATTATCTGTATATCTGGGGTACAGAGATGAGGAAGTCATTAAAAAAGCATGTTAAACACTATAATTGCACTCAGGGTGAGTTCATGCAACTTAATATGTGACTTGTTATGCACATATTTACCCCTGAACTTATTTAAGCTTGCCATAACAGCAGGGTGGAATACTTATTGATAAGACATTTCAGCTTTTCATTTTTAATGAATTTGTAAGACATGAGTGACCCCAAGAATATAATTCCACTTTGACATGATGTGGTATTGTGTGTATGCCAGTGACACAACATCTCAATTTAATACATTTTAAATTCAGGCTGTAACACAACAACATGTGGAAAAAGTCCAAGGTTGTGAATACTTTCTGAAGACACTTTAATTGCTGCATCAAGCTGCTGTCTTCTGGAACATCCTTTTAGTGGGACTCGGCTACTTCATTGCTGTTTCTCTATGCTACTGCTGGAGTCCATATGTCTTAGCCCATATCATTACAGAAACTAATTGCTATGTCCTCCACTGGTTGACGTGGTCCTCATGTTAATGTCTGTCTCTCTCTCTTTCTCTCTTGCGCACTCTCTCTTTTTCTCTCTCTCTTGTGCACTCTCTCTCTCTCTTGCGGACTCTTTCTCTTGCGCTCTCTCTCTCTCTCTGTCCGTCTGTTTCTCTGTCCATCTGTCTCACTCTCTCTCTCTGTCCTTCTGTCTCTCTCTGTCCGTCTGTGTCTCTCTCTCTCTCTCTCTCTCTGTCCTTCTGTCTCTCTCTGTCCATCTGTCTCTCTCTCTCTCTCTGTCCTTCTGTCTCTCTCTCTCTCTCTCTCTCTCTGTCCTTCTGTCTCTCTCTGTCCATTTGTCTCTCTCTCTCTCTCTGTCCATCTCTCTCTCTCTGTCCATCTGTCTCTCTCTCTCTCTCTGTCCATCTCTCTCTCTCTGTCCATCTGTCTCTCTCTCTCTCTGTCCTTCTGTCTCTCTCTGTCCATCTGTCTCTCTCTCTCTCTGTCCATCTGTCTCTCTCTCTCTCTGTCCATCTGTCTCTCTCTCTCTCTCTGTCCTTCTGTCTCTCTCTGTCCATCTGTCTCTCTCTCTCTCTCTGTCCTTCTGTCTCTCTCTGTCCATCTGTCTCTCTCTCTCTCTCTGTCCTTCTGTCTCTCTCTGTCAATCTGTCTCTCTCTCTCTCTCTGTCCTTCTGTCTCTCTCTGTCAATCTGTCTCTCTCTCTCTCTCTGTCCTTCTGTCTCTCTCTGTCCATCTGTCTCTCTCTCTCTGTCCTTCTGTCTCTCTCTGTCAATCTGTCTCTCTCTCTCTCTCTGTCCTTCTGTCTCTCTCTGTCCATCTGTCTCTCTCTCTCTGTCCTTCTGTCTCTCTCTGTCCATCTGTCTCTCTCTCTCTCTCTCTCTGTCCTTCTGTCTCTCTCTGTCCATCTGTCTCTCTCTCTCTCTCTCTCTGTCCTTCTGTCTCTCTCTGTCAATCTGTCTCTCTCTCTCTCTCTGTCCTTCTGTCTCTCTCTGTCAATCTGTCTCTCTCTCTCTCTCTGTCCTTCTGTCTCTCTCTGTCAATCTGTCTCTCTCTGTCCTTCTGTCTCTCTCTGTCAATCTGTCTCTCTCTCTCTCTCTGTCCTTCTGTCTCTCTCTCTCTCTCTCTCTCTCTGTCCTTCTGTCTCTCTCTGTCTGTCTCTCTCTCTCTGTCCTTCTGTCTGTCTCTCTCTCTCTGTCCTTCTGTCTGTCTCTCTGTCTCTCTCTGTCCTTCTGTCTGTCTCTCTGTCTCTCTCTGTCCTTCTGTCTCTCTCTCTGTCCTTCTGTCTCTCTCTCTGTCCTTCTGTCTCTCTCTCTGTCCTTCTGTCTCTCTCTCTGTCCTTCTGTCTCTCTCTCTCTCTCTCTCTCTCTCTCTCTCTCTCTCTCTCTCTCTCTCTCTGTCCATCTGTCTCTCTCTGTCTGTCTCTCTCTCTCTGTCCTTCTGTCTCTCTCTGTCTGTCTCTCTCTCTCTGTCCTTCTGTCTCTCTCTGTCTGTCTCTCTCTCTCTGTCCTTCTGTCTCTCTCTCTGTCCTTCTGTCTCTCTCTCTCTCTGTCAATCTGTCTGTCTCTGTCTGTCTCTCTCTCTGTCCTTCTGTCTCTCTCTCTGTCCTTCTGTCTCTCTCTCTCTGTCCTTCTGTCTCTCTCTGTCTGTCTCTCTCTCTGTCCTTCTGTCTCTCTCTCTGTCCTTCTGTCTCTCTCTCTGTCCTTCTGTCTCTCTCTCTCTGTCCTTCTGTCTCTCTCTCTCTGTCCTTCTGTCTCTCTCTCTCTCTGTCCTTCTGTCTCTCTCTCTCTCTGTCCTTCTGTCTCTCTCTCTCTCTGTCCTTCTGTCTCTCTCTCTCTCTGTCCTTCTGTCTGTCTCTCTCTCTGTCCTTCTGTCTGTCTCTCTCTCTGTCCTTCTGTCTGTCTCTCTCTCTGTCCTTCTGTCTCTCTCTCTGTCCTTCTGTCTCTCTCTCTCTGTCCTTCTGTCTCTCTCTCTCTGTCCTTCTGTCTCTCTCTCTCTCTGTCCTTCTGTCTCTCTCTCTCTCTGTCCTTCTGTCTCTCTCTCTCTCTGTCCTTCTGTCTCTCTCTCTGTCCTTCTGTCTCTCTCTCTCTCTCTCTGTCCTTCTGTCTCTGTCCCTCTGTCCTTCTCTCTCTGTCCTTCTGTCTCTCTCTCTCTCTCTGTCCTTCTGTCTCTCTCTCTCTCTGTCCTTCTGTCTCTCTCTCTGTCCTTCTGTCTCTCTCTGTCTCTCTGTCCTTCTGTCTCTCTCGGTCTCTCTCTCTGTCTCTCTCTCTCTCTCTCTCTGTCCTTATGTCTCTCTCTCTCTCTCTCTCTCTCTCTCTCTGTCCTTCTGTCTCTCTGTCTCTCTCTCTCTCTCTGTCCTTCTGTCTCTCTCTCTCTGTCTCTCTCTCTCTGTCCTTATGTCTCTCTCTCTCTCTCTCTCTCTCTCTGTCCTTATGTCTCTCTCTCTCTCTCTCTCTGTCCTTATGTCTCTCTCTCTCTCTCTCTCTCTGTCCTTATGTCTCTCTCTCTCTCTGTCCTTCTGTCTCTCTCTGTCCTTCTGTCCGTCTGTCTCTCTCTGTCCTTCTGTCCGTCTGTCTGTCTCTCTCTCTCTCTCTCTCTCTCTGTCCGTCTGTCTGTCTCTCTCTGTCCGTCTGTCTGTGTGGATAGGATGTGGAGACAGTCTGCAGGAAAGCAGTGGGAACTTCTCTTCTCCTGGCTTCCCCAACGGATACTCAGCCTACATGCACTGCATCTGGAGAATATCGGTCACGCCAGGGGAAAAGGTGGGAGGCATGATGAGGCCTTGGAAAACTGACTGACATAGAAACTTGGATCAGTCTTAGGAGAAGTGCTTTGTTTATCACGGCCTGGTAGTGATACGTCTGTTTTCCTTAGGACAATGTAATCTTAGATGATGATCTATATGATCCCTTTGAGTCAGCACTGGAGTTTTGTTCTTCTCATGTTGAAACTGTTTGGACTCGGGAAAAAAATGTATATAAATGCTGATGCTCCAGATACTCAACTAGTCTAAAGGCCAGTTTTTTTTATTGCTTCTTTAATCAGAACAACAGTTTTCAGCTGTGCTAACATAATTGCAAAATGGTTTTCTAATGATCAATTAGCCTTTTTAAAATGATGATAAACTTGGAGTAGCTAACACAACGTGTCGTTGAAACACAGGAGTGATGGTTGCTGATAATGGGCCTCTGTACGCCTATGTAGACGTTCCATTAAAACCAGCCGTATCCAGCTACAATAGCCATTTTCAATATTAATTCAACATTATTTTCAATGTCTAGACTGTATTTCTGATCAATTTGATGTCAATTTAATGGACAAAAAAGTAGCCTTTCTTTCAAAAACAAGGACTTAAGTGACCCCAACCTTTTTAACGGTAGTGTGTGTATTATATATATATATATATATATTTTTTAAATTTTTTAAAATTTATTTTACCTTTATTTAACCAGGCAAGTCAGTTAAGAACAAATTCTTATTTTCAATAACGGCCTAGGAACAGTGGGTTAACTGCCTGTTCAGGGGCAGAACGACAGATTTGTACCTTGTCGGCTCGGGGTGATTTATATATCATCTCCACAATCACCCGACCTCAACCCAATTGAGATGGTTTGGGATGAGTTGGACCGCAGAGTGAAGGAAAAGCAGCCAACAAGTGCTCAGCATATGTGGGAACTCCTTCAAGACTGTTGGAAAAGCATTCCAGGTGATGCTAGTTGAGAGAATGCCAAGAGTGTTCAAAGCTGTCTTCAAGGCAAAGGGTGGCTGCTTTGAAGCATCTAAAATCAAAAATATACTTTGATTTGTCTAACACTTTTTTGGTTACTACATGATTCCATATGTGTTATTTCATTGTTTTGATATCTTCACTATTATTCTACAATGTAGAAAATAGTAAAAATAAAGACAAACCCTTGAATAACTAGGTGTGTCCAAACTTTTGAATTACATTTAACATTTAAGTAATTTAGCAGACGCTCTTATCCAGAGCAACTTACAAATTGGATGGTACTGTATTTATGTTTTATTGTCACATACGCTGGATAGATGCAGGAAAATAAGTTGTTTTACAGGTTCAGCTGTAGTAGTACCACGCCCCTGGAGCAAATTAGGGTTAAGTGTCTTGCTCAAGGGCACGTAGGATGATTATTTTCACCTTGTCGGCTCAGTTATTCGAACCAGCAACCTTTCGATTACTGGCCTAACACTAACTGCTAGGCTACCTGCCGCACTGTACCAGGTCTGTAACCATGCTCTCTTGGTTTTTAAGATCATCCTGAACTTCACCTCCATGGATCTGTACAGGAGTCACCTGTGCTGGTACGACCATGTCGAGATCAGAGATGGATACTCCAGGAAAGCCCCTCTGAAAGGTCAGGATTTATTAGAAGAAAGATATAGTTCCATACGTGCACTACACTACGGTACAGTGATGCTGAAAATAAACTTAATATAATAAGTTTGTCAGGACAAAAAAGTAGTTCTGGAGTCTGATAAGGTGGTCTGGTGTGTGTGTGTGTTCCAGGTCGTTTCTGTGGGGATAAGCTGCCTGAACCAATCATCTCCACTGACAGCCGGTTGTGGATCGAGTTCCGCAGTAGCAGTAACTGGGTGGGGAAGGGCTTCTCCGCTGTGTATGAAGGTAAGGCCTGAGCCGGAGCCCAATCCCCAGCAGACCCATAACAACACAGCTCAGCTGACTGACTGGGCACCTGGGTCACAGACTGAACAACGTGCCTGAAACAGCTCAGTGATTCTGTCAAATCCCCACATCTGGCTGCCTCCATGCTAATGGGTAGAGCACGTTATTCTGCATTAATCAGATTTTGGTCCGAGGTGATTTTCAGCTCAACATTATATCCAGACTGTAGAGCATGATGTATTTAATATAGGAATCATTTTTAATAATCAACATTGTGATGAAACAAAACACAATACCCCTTGAGAGAAATGTGGTAATGATGATGAGGATGATAGATAACGATGACATCACTGCATGTTCTCTGACATTCAGCCATCTGTGGAGGGGAGGTGAAGAAGGATAATGGACAGATCCAGTCTCCTAACTACCCAGACGACTATCGTCCCAACAAGGTGTGCATATGGAAGATCAGTGTTTCTCAGGGCTACCACGTCGGCCTGACCTTCCAGTCCTTTGAGGTAAGAGATACGAGCCTTTGTTTATTTTCATACCCTCCACATCCAGTAGCACATTTTTACACAGTGCTACACAGACTGCGAATCATACCATGACATTGGGGGTCTCCATTTTTTTCATGGGACTGATTGTTAAAATTGTATTTATGTGGCATGATGTTATTTTCATCTGATCGTCAAACAAATAACTTCAAAAAGTAGGCCACCTGCACACTTTCATCCACTGCAAAATAATTACAGCACTGTGCACCCGCGATTGATGAAGGGAATCTGTTGCAAAATACCCCAATTTGTTATTAGGCCCACTCTTGTAGCCTGAATTAATTGATGCGTCTTGCTGACAAATTGACATTTTTTGTAAAAAGAAAAGTCGGGACACCTGAAAAGGGTCTGTCCCAAGCTCATCGGCAAGGTAAACTTTTGAGGGCCCAGTTAGAACAATGTTGCAAGTTTGCTAGCGATAGCTCAAGACAGAGGCAGAGTGAAGAAATGAATGTGATTGAAAGAACTTGAACCAACTGAAACCAGTTTAAACCATGACAGAGAGATGGGGGTGTTCGTTTAATTTGGAATAAGCTTTTATTTGTATATTTACCACTGTAGCAGTACACAAATGCGTTTTAAACAAATAGGAGATTGGTTCAATTAGCCCCCCCAAAGTTAGACTTTTGTTACATTTAGCAGCACTCATCTCTCATTCAAGGGGGCCCCCTAACTCCCCCAACCCGCTTTCTAATTTGCATACGGCCGCTACATCCATATCCTCTGCAACCTTTGATTATGAAAATGACTTGAAGTTCTACTAACCCGGTCCCTTTGTCTCCTATTTTCCTTAGATTGAGAGGCATGACAGCTGTGCCTATGACTACCTGGAGGTGAGGGATGGGAACTCAGACAACAGCCCACTGCTGGGACGCTTCTGTGGCTACGACAAGCCAGATGACATCAAGACCAGTTCCAACCAGCTGTGGATGAAGTTTGTGTCTGATGGCTCTGTCAACAAGGCTGGTTTCGCAGCCAACTTTTTCAAAGGTCAGATCTCAAGGGTTTGGACTATAGAAAAGAACATGATGGCATATACCCTCGTTGTAGAAATCACCAGCGTGATTTCCATAGTAATACATTTCTCAGCAGCATGTCAAATTGAGTAATTTGAGAGTAATTCCGTCATGATTGATTTAGTTAAATTATGTTTATTTCAGGATAGTTAAATTGCAGCATTCATCATTTGTGACTTGTAGGCTGTTGAGATGCGAGGCCATGTAAAGGTAACATGTTGTTGTTGTTGTGGTTGTAGAGATGGACGAGTGCTCCAAGCCCGACAATGGTCGCTGTGAGCAACGCTGTGTCAACAC
Source organism: Oncorhynchus nerka (assembly GCF_034236695.1). Taxonomy (NCBI): domain Eukaryota; kingdom Metazoa; phylum Chordata; class Actinopteri; order Salmoniformes; family Salmonidae; genus Oncorhynchus; species Oncorhynchus nerka. The sequence continues at coordinate 70,728,733 of NC_088408.1, read as the reverse complement.
ACTGGGCAGCTACAAGTGTGCCTGTGACCCGGGCTACGAGCTGGCTGCCGACAAGCGCAGCTGTGAGGGTGAGTACAGCAGAATGCTGCCCAGAGCCTGGTCAATAATGTCTCCTCTACTGCAGGTCACATAGTAATGCAGTTCACTGCTGTTATTTAATCACTGCCACCCAAATACAGCAAGTCCAGTTGGCCCACATAGTAGCTAGAAAACATACCGCCAGAGATTTGTCATTGGATTGTCATTTGGATTTCTGCCACCAAATGGGGTTGTAATTTGATGCACTCACCCGACCAAAATTCAATCCAACATCACAGGTAATCAGAGCCCAACGCAAGTGTTAAAAACATCCTAATTAGAACCAGACAGAAGTGCTGATGCAGTGGTTTATAGCTTCACCTTTTCATTGCTCTTTTCTTTTTACCAAACCTGACCACTGTCTGCCTCTAGAGGAGGAGGCCTGCTATTACATGTTCCTCAAACATTGAGTAATTATCGAGCTTAACCCTTTTGGATTACATACATTTCTGCATGTTTAAGTTTTTGGTGAAAATAAAGTAGGGTGTCTGTTATAACATTATCCTCAATGGTTTATTAATACCCAGCTTAACCTTTTTGGATGACATGCATTGTGTTTTTAAGCTTTTTGGGGATAAAACCCTACCACACTTTTCATTAATACGACAGAACATGATATTGCGTAACTGTCAAGCCTGTCGGAGACCATCAGCAGTAGGTTGCTTGTGAAAACAGCAGGTCAGCCAATTGTGTTGACCTTTATTGACCGATATGGGTAATAAAAATTATTCTGCTACTACAGATAGGTGTTTTGCACAAATTGTCAGTGATACACATTTTTATATACACCATTATATCATTATAACCATATGAAGTTTAAGCACATCTTAACCATTGTCCTGATCTTCTCTCCTCTCCTCTGTCTGTCTGTGTAGCTGCCTGTGGAGGTTTCATCACCAAGCTGAACGGCTCCATCACCAGTCCAGGCTGGCCTAGAGAGTACCCCCCCAATAAGAACTGTATCTGGCAGCTGGTGGCACCCACACAGTACCGAATCACCCTGCTTTTTGACGTCTTTGAGACTGAGGGCAATGACGTGAGTACCGGGGTTGTTATGACTGAGCACGGGTTGGGTTTGTTCTATCCCCACGGGCCGTAGTGGTGTCATCATGAAGCTGTCCTCCTGTCTGTCATAGAGTACAGACTGTTTGTAATATATTGCTGTGCATCGTATTTGTACAAGTTTTAATTACATTCCCTTTCATGTTGTAATTACCTGCTGTTTCTCTGTCCAGGTGTGTAAATATGACTATGTGGAGGTGCGCAGTGGGCTTTCTGCAGACTCAAGGCTACATGGGAAGTTCTGTGGAGCAGAGAAACCCGAGGCCATCACCTCTCAGTACAACAACATGCGCATTGAATTTAAGTCAGACAACACAGTCTCCAAGAAGGGATTCAAAGCTCAGTTCTTTTCAGGTGAGCCTTTGACACTGTGTGTGTGTCTTTCCCTCCAAGAGTCTGTTTCTGTGTGTACAGTGGCTTGCGAAAGTATTCACCCCCCTTGGCATTTTTCCTATTTGATTTTTGTGGGGTTTGTATCATTTGATTTACACAACATGCCTACCACTTTGAAGATGCAACATATTTTTTATTGTAAAACACAAGAAATAACACACAAAAACAGAACATGAGTGTGCATAACTATTCACCTGCCCAAAGTCAATACTTTGTAGAGCCACCTTTTGCAGCAATTACAGCTGCAAGTCTCTTGGGGTATGTCTATAAGCTTGGCACATCTAGCCACTGGGATTTTTTCACATTCTTCAAGGCAAAACTGCTCCAGCGCCTTCAAGTTAGATGGGTTCCACTGGTGTACAGCAATCTTTAAGTCATGCCACGGATTCTCAATTGGATTGAGGTCTGGGCTTTGACTAGGCCATTCCAAGACATTTAAATGTTTCCCCTTAAACCACTCAAGTGTTGCTTAAGCAGTATGCTTAGGGTCATTGTAGCCGGCAGGGTAGCCTAGTGGTTAGAGCATTGGACTAGTAACCGAAAGGTTGCAAGTTCAAATCCCCGAGCTGACAAGGTACAAATCTGTCGTTCTGCCCCTGAACAGGCAGTTAACCCACTGTTCCTAGGCCGTCATTGAAAATAAGAATTTGTTCTTAACTGTAAAATAAAAAAATACAAAATGTTCTGCTGGAACGTGAACCTCCATCCCAGTCTCAAATCTCTGGAAGACTGAAACAGGTTTCCCTCAAGAATTTCCCTGTATTTAGCACCATCCATCATTCCTTCAATTCTAACCAGTTTCCCAGTCCCTGCTGACGAAAAACATCCTCGAGGTGTTGGGTTTGCAACATACATAGCATTTTCCTTCATGGCCAAAAAGTTCAATTTTAGTCTCATCTGACCAGAGTACCTTCTTCCATATGTTTGGGGAGTCTCCCACATGCCTTTTGGCGATCACCAAACGTGTTTTTCTTATTTTTTTCTTTAAGCAATGGCTTTTTTTGACCACTCCTCCATAAAGCCCAGCTCTGTGGAGTGTACGGCTTAAAGTGGTCCTATGGACAGACACTCCAATCTCCGCTGTGGAGCTTTGCAGCTCATTCAAGGTTATCTTTGGTCCCTTTGTTGCCTCTCTGATTAATGCCCTCCTTGCCTGGTCTGTGAATTTTGGTGGGCGGCCCTCTCTTGGCAGGTTTGTTGTGGTGCCATATTCTTTCCATTTTTTAATAATGAATTTAATGGTGCTCTGTGGGATGTTCAAAGTGATATTTTTTTATAACCCAACCCTGATCTGTACTTCTCCACAACTTTGTCCCTGACCTGTTTGGAGAGCTCCTTGGTCTTCATGGTGCTGCTTGATTGGTGGTGCCCCTTGCTTTGTGGTGTTGCAGACTCTGGGGCCTTTCAGAACATTTGTGTATATATACTGAGATTGTGACACTTAGATTGCACACAGGTGGACTTTATTTAATTAACGTGACTATGTGACTTCTGAAGGTAATTGGTTGCACCAGATCTTATTTAGGGGCTTCATAGCAAAAGGGGGGTGAATTCATACGCACGTACCCCTTTTCTGTTTTTGTATTTTTTGAAACAATATGTATATGTCCATTACCTGAATTTAAATTACAAGTTGTAATGCAACAAATAGGAAAAACGCCAAGGGGGATGAATACTTTTGCAAGGCACTGTATGAGTGAAGGTTCATCAATTTGACACCACAAGTGTGCTTGAGTGCTTATGGCAGTGTGGTAGTGTGGGAGAAACGTTCATCAAGGTAGTGTCCCTTTATGTCTCCAGACAAAGACGAGTGCTCGAAGGAGAATGGAGGCTGCCAGCACGAGTGTGTCAACACCTTCGGGAGCTACAGCTGTCAGTGCCGCAGTGGCTTTATGCTGCACGAGAACAAACACGACTGCAAAGAAGGTACCAATCGGCCACCTGCACACTGAAACTGAGACCCACTGGCACATTGATTCTGGGTGATGCTAACTTTGTGGATGTGTTTTTGCAGCCGGCTGTGATCACGTTGTGAACAGTGTGACTGGCACCATCACAAGCCCCAATTGGCCAGATAAATACCCCAGCAAGAAGGCATGCACTTGGGCGCTCTCCACCACTGCAGGCCATCGCATCAAAATCGTATGTGTCCCCCTCCAACTCTCTAACATACAGATTGCATGTGTGTGGCTCTTGGTATGCTTGTGTTTGCGGGAAGGGGGGTTTGAATGTACTGTGGAAATCATTGAGGACTTTATACTGTACTGTACTGAGCATCACAGCCTCTGTTGACAATGCCCTAAGCATGAATGGCTCCCCCTTCTGTCACATTCATACCATTTGTCTTCATCCATGGCATGCTGTGCATATCTCAGCTTTTTGAATATAGTTAACTGGGCTCAGCAAATGAAAAGTGATTGCATGTGTCTTCGTTCCAATGGGTTTCTAAAGGTTATTCCGCCAATAGGGAACCATTGTATTTCATACTCTAGCTCGTGTAAAACATACCTGCAATCCTCTTTCCCTATTTGATCTCATTCTCTCCCCTCATGCTTTGTCTCAGGCCTTCAATGAGATCGACATGGAGGCCCATCTGGAGTGCGCCTACGACCACATCGAGATCTACGACGGGCGTGACGGCAAAGCCCCCAGTCTGGGTCGCTTCTGTGGCACTAAGGAGCCTCCTCCCATCATGTCCAGCGCCAACAAGATGTTCATCCGCTTCTTCTCTGATAACTCTGTCCAGAAGAAGGGCTTCGAGGCCTCCCACACAGCAGGTATATTACCGCCAACACAACTTAGACTCACAATAACCTCAAAGGTTATTGGTTAGTTCCTTCTGAGTGATATCTATGGATGTTTTTTTGTTATTATCTCCAGAGTGTGGAGGTCGTCTTAAGGCTGAGGTCAAGACCAAAGACCTGTACTCCCATGCTCAGTTTGGGGACAATAACTACCCTGGTGCGTCTGACTGCCAGTGGGTGATCGCTGCTGAGAAAGGCTACGGGGTGGAGCTCATCTTCCAGACCTTTGAGATTGAGGAGGAGGCTGACTGTGGCTACGACTACATGGAGCTCTTTGATGGTGTCGATACCAAGTCCCCAAGGCTGGGACGCTACTGTGGCTCTGGGGTAAACTCACTGATAGTCTCATCTATTGAAGGACTTTTTCTGCCCAACAGTATTTGTAGCACCAGCGATGTACTGTCATAATATCGGTATTCTCTCTTTCAGGTCTAGCTTTGATGAACCAGCTGTGTAAAAACAACACTTTCAGAGATTGTGTAAAATTAGCTCTGCAGTTGAAAAATAACCTTTCACACTGTGTCTGTGTTTGAGTGTTAAAGTTTTGAAGATTACTACTCCGCTCTCCGGCTTTAATCACTTTGTTAAAGTTGATGTGTTCCACCGGGTTGGAGTATATTGCTTCAGTAGCAGCTGAGCTTGATAAGAGCGGACCCTGGCTGGCTTGTGAAAGGCTATCATGGTCTCCAGCATTGAGCTGTAACCGAACCAATCAGCTGACGCTGAGGCTACAGTAGGTGGGGGGGGGGGGGCTGAGACAATGAGGCCACTGGGGAGTTGAAGCGTTAAATCCGTAGGTCAAGGAACAGCTTGATTTAATTTAACACACATCAGTAATAAGCCTGTGTCTCTACTCTACTGATGCCTGGTCCTGTAAATCAGTGCTAGCAGGAGCTGGATGACATATAATGCTCACAGTACCAAGTGGGCCACTTCCTCCATCAAGCCCTTTTTTTAGACATATTGGACTAAACTGGAAACAGACTGTAAAGTAAGGTGGAAAGCTCATTATATGATTTTTATTGGAGAATAAGGGGCAGTTGTTCACTCCAACAGCCCTCCCCTCCCTTACCCTACAGCCCCCTCAGTCTGGATCTATGAGATATCATTTGGTTTTAATTGAAGTGCAGTCGGAGTGCCAGAAGGCGACAGCGGTTAATTTCATCTGCGTTTTCTCCTCTGTTCCCCCAGCCTCCTGAGGAGATCTACTCTGCCGGCGACTCCGTTGTAATCAAGTTCCGCTCTGATGACACCATCAACAAGAAGGGCTTCCACGTGCGCTACACCAGCACCAAGTTTCAGGACACACTGCACTCGCGCAAGTGACCAGCGGGGGCCGGAAAGGGCCGGGTGGGGAAGAGGGGCAAGTGGAGGGGCCCCCAGGGGAGGCGACAGCCTGACACTCGGAAACCTTCGGCCACCAAGATCATTCAGAAACGACAGAACAGCCGCAAGACCACCAACCGCACCTCAACTCCAAGGGGCTCCAGCTTCCTACAGACTGGGAGGAGTAAAGCCATTCTGCAGTAGACCTTGTTTTTACCTTTTTTTTAATGGTTATGATTGGGGCGGGTGGGTAGATATCCGTTTAGGTGGATTCAGGGGGAGAATTTTCTACCCCCAGGTTTTTTTTTGTTCTTTTTTTATTTTCTATGCCTCCTAATGAGAGCGAAATGAACAACAGTGGATTCTCAGGACCTGTAGGAAGGCAGGCATCAGCCAGATAGATCCCTGCTTTTGTCAGGCCAGCCCCCCCCCCCACGCCAGGAGGGAAGGAGGCGAGGAGAGAAAAGGAGGGGGAGGAGACCGGAGGAAGTTCCAGAGGGATTCACCAACCTCAACCTTCCAGCCAAACTCCTCCAGAATACTAGAGCTCCTCTCCTCCTCACATTCCCACCCATATTGTTCAAGGATTCCAGTCAATAAGAGGATTGGAGGGATGCCCTTGACTTGAGGTTTTAATACTGTATGTCTGAGAATTGCATGTAATTACAAGAAGAGAGAAGGAAACTGTAGGGTGACAACACCAGCATTTGTAATTGGCATTGTTCTGGCAACCAGTGCAAGATTCTCGCTATTACCGTTAACAAGGAAATTAAAGAAGCAGTTATCTTATTAAAGGACTAATACATGAAATGTGGCCTATGTCTTCTGGTTGGTAATTGCTTGCCCATTGAGGGGCTATTGCTGTATCTCTATGTGTAATTGTAATGTGTATGATTATTCAAAGGGACATGACATGCTTTCCTCAACTCAAATCATCAGTAAGCACTTTACAGTGAATTGTTCAAAAATCATGAACTAACGATTTTTTTTGTAAAATGCAATGCAAGTTCACTTATTTTTTATGCATTTTATCACTTTTATTCCCTGATTTTATTTTCATTGCACCATTTGGTTTCTCAGGCATGCTTGAGAGCTATTTGTACCCTGTAACATGGGGTAATAAAGATATGGGTTCTGTTTCAGTGTTCATGTACAGTTTTAATGTGCAGCATTTTCTCTCCCTAGACTAAAACTCTCCATAAATAGTGCAATCTCTAGGGGCAGGCCAGAGCCCTTTATAGTGACAGAAGGGTCTGGTGCAGGCGAGTCTGAGTAGTCATTGTCATAGCAACACCTTCACAATATATTCATCTGTTTATGGTGGGGCTCTGCTGAATCCCATGTATTATGATGTGTTGGTATTGTGCAGCGAGAATGATGTTGAATACATGTCAATTACTGTTTTCCCACTCTCTTTTCGGGTTCTTTTTAATTTGACTGAAAATGCCAGCTGTCACTTAATGTCTTTGCCTCTATAGCCATTCAATGCAGATGTTCAGCATGGTTGGTTTTGTAAGAACCAATGGATGTGCTTGTGCTAGCAAAGTAAATGGTGTGTGTGTGTGTGTGTGTGTGTGTGTGTGTGTGTATGCTCCTGTGTCGTTTTAAGCTGTGTTTTTACCCTATTCTGTTTAGGTGAGAGCCCTGGGCACTGTAGGGGCAGAGAATGCTTCCACAAGACTGATTATTTTCTAATAGCCTGAAGCACATAGGTCTGAGACTGCCAAGCTCCATAAACCAATGAAGGCCAAGAATGTTCAGGTATTCAATCACACAACACCCCCCCCACAAAAAAAGCAAAAACATTGAATCTTCCTAAATGATTTCCTATGTTTAGTTTGAGTTTGACTAATGTTGACCTGTGAACATATCCAATAACCTCTGACAATGGTTCAGCCACCGTTTTGCTCTGTACAATACTGCCTTATTATTCATGTCGCATGAGTGAAGATGGTATCAAGCAATCATCCTCGGGGTGGCACCAAACAGTGAATTCACACTAGCTGTGCTCACTGGAAACCAAATCTGTACATCTAAGAGTAAAACATAGCATAGGTGGTCTTTGTGCATTTTGAAATGTGATCATTTGAATAGTATTTCTTGATTTGTTTTCTCTTGCTTGGCAGGTAGGACATGGTTTTATACAATAATTAAAAAATGAAATATTCTGTAGCTAAACTGCAAATTGATTTGGAATAATTTATTTAACTAGATATTATGTGCTCTGCCATGGTTGATGCACAGTAATTGCAAATGATGAAATCCCAATAGTGTTGTCCCTGTATACAGTGTTGGCAGAATCTCCAAGCACAGACATCCAATATATATACTAATTCCATATTTGAACATAAGCTGGCAGACTGCTGCTGTGTGATTTTAGTCATCAGACAATAAGGCTTGTGTCAATAACAGTTCTGTGTTCACCTAATGACATGGAAAATGTCATTACAATTCATTATTAATCCTGAGATATTTGTCATGAATTATTAACTGTCACTAGAGGAGACATGTCAAGCTCTCCTCCTAGCTCTCACATTGGCTGAGTGTCACACTAAGCTGATTATGACATCTCTCTTAGTATCCCTGCTCTCCTGAAACATTGTGTTACCAAGCTAAATCAGAGGCGGGGGGGGACAAGGACACACACCACTAAACCCACTCGATTGTTCAGCTGTAGAGAGAAGTACTTGCAATCAAATACTACCAAAATAACATCTCTGTTGGATGTTTGCCCTTCAAGAACATCTATAAATGCTTAGAGTTAGTGGGTAGTGCTGTTGAAATGTGTGATTTAAGACAGATGGCTCATTCAAAGGGTATATGCAAACATTAGCCTATATCATTTCAATTATCAGTCTTTTAAAATTAACTTTGAAATGCAGTGAAAGAAAAGACCCACTTTCAAGAACATTCTTCTAAAGATATCTGCTTTATTTAATATTAACAGCAATACACACATATAACAAGACTAGTTACAGTTACATCAAGTAACTCCCTTTAAAACCATTATTGTGTCACATAAATGAACCAATGTGTTTGACCTTGTCTGCAGGGCAGGAGAGAGCTTTTGCGTTGGTGTATAAAACAGTGCTCTCTACTAGCCTGAAAGCAGTAGAGGGAGCCAAGTGAGTTATAGTAAGTACCATCAAGTGCTTTGCAAAGAGCATTGAGTGCCTTCACCTGAGAGGCTCACAAGTGATCATGTTATTATTATTATCTTCGGGTTGGGTCATGGTTGAGTCATTTAAACAGCCAGTTGGTAGAGGTTTGTGTATTGTAGGTAGGCGGACAGAAAAAGGGTAAAGGCAAGCATACAAGCCTACTATTGATATAAAAGCACATGGGAAAAATACATTTTTTTAACACCCATCAAGGAAAGAACATGTTTTAAGATGTACTGTGCCATAGAAGAGAGAAACCTTCACCACAGAACGTAACTCGCATTTTTCTATGTTTACAATTTTCCATTTACAATCTGCAGTGCAGGAAGATAGGGTACCTCTTACCTCAGAGAGAAATGTACAGTACATACCTCAGAGAGAAATGTACAGTACATACCTCAGAGAGAAATGTACAGTACATACCTCAGAGAGAAATGTACAGTACATTTGAACCATAATGACAGGTTAGCATTTCTTGTTGTTGCATTTTGTTCAGGTAGGTGTGGCTTCTCCTTAATGTCCTTGTCTGCTGTTGAAGTTGAATTACTCCTGGCTGTGGCATTGTTCGTGGAATTGCAATTTCCTTTCCTCCAAGGTGCTCCTCAAATCACTGCTCTATTTGCACAGTATGTTGCAGCACTTAAAGAGTGTGTTAGTAGTCTCAAGATACAAGGAATCACTTTCCAAATGTGTGTTAGCAGCATAGATACTTACACATTAAGCTACATCTCACACTACATCTAAGATGCACATATATAAAACGGACAAGAGTCAGAGTACAGTAGGGATTCATATTTTCCCGAAAATCTACCAAGTTTAAATACCGGGAATAATTCATATTTATCCCGATAGTCCCATACAGCAAAAATCGGAAATGCATTTAAAGCGTTTAAAACCAAGATATGGTCACTATTCCAGGGTTCTCCCCAAATAAGAAGGTCGCTGTGCCACCTCATCACTTGGCTACATGCGCCAATATGTACAGATTTCAGAGAAAATAAAACATATATTCAGCAATAATATGATTTTTGATCTCCAGTGCATTTCAGCAGTAGGATATCTCGAGACAGAGCGCACTCCGAGTACAGGGTTGTCGAATCATTCTAACTTTGTAATGGCAGTCAAAAGCCATAATTGCTCAAATGCCAGATAACCTCCAACGAATGACAGATCAACTAGATTTTTCCAAATATAGGAGATGATTATGGGATACAGATAGCAGATCAGCTCATAAATAATGGGGAGATGAAGAGTGGAAATAGTTTAAATATCAAGGTAGGCGATCTTAACAGGGACCAACTCTTTCAAAAACATGAATATCTACTCGCATACCGTTTTTTGATCACACAATCTCTACCAAAGCTCTCATTATGGGCAAATACCAGACTGCGCAGAGAATATGGAGAAATGTTAGAGGTATTTTGCCATGCATAGGTGAGACGTGCCTTGATCATTATTTTATTTTTTATTTAACTTTTTATTTAACTAGGCAAGTCAGTTTAAGAACACATTCTTATTTACAATTACGGCCAAACCCAGACGACGCGGGGTCGATTGTACGCCCAATGGGACTACCAATCATAGCTGGTTGTAATACAGCCTGGATTCGAATCAAGGACTGTAGTGACGCATCTGGCACCGAGATGCAGTGCCTTAGACAGCTGCGCCATTCGGGAGCCCAAATAATGCAACATATGGATTACAGAATCAAGTTAGAAATTTTCATGCGATACAGGAGTCAGGATTTGGCGTTTCGGTGGTATTGGGACTGGATATGAAAATAGCCAAGGCTCTAGAATAGCCTCTGAATTGTGTCTGTGACAGAGCTGCCTAGTGAATTGTGCATAGGCCTGTCAAATTCGTGCCTGTCTAAAGATTCACAATGACAGATTTAAGAGCAGCCCAGCGAGGCTCATGTTAATTTCTAGGCTATAGCCTACTGTAAGGGTTTCCTGATGGTTATTACCTGCATTCGGCTCACTTGTGCAGTCCGGCAGTGTTAATTATGCGTTCGCTTTGCATTTATGGCGACTTTGTTTGAAGTAAATATGCTAGGCTAAAAGGCTTCCATGCGACAACCTGTTTGTATTTTGTGGAATTGCATATTGTACCCACTTTGGGGGAATTGTTTAAATAATTTCCCCATTACCCATGTTAATTCCTGGAGTAGGCCTACAGCTGCAGTACCTTTCATCCATGTTTTTACTTCTAAATGTAAATTTATCTGCCTTGTGGTGAATAACCTTATGACTCCTAACATTTTCTTTTGAACAATCATATAAGTGAAGAGAAATTGTATGTCATTTCAACCAAAAGGTCTGTGTTGACATTGAATCAATGTGGATAATTGATTGGATTTGCAAAAAGTCATCAATGTCAGGGAATGTTGTCATTTTTCACCCAACATTTAACCTAAACCCAATGAGAAAGTGATTTTTTTTTGTTGATTTCACATTGAATTCCAGCCTGGTCTGATAGACTAGACATAACATAGTAAACATACCAGTAGTTATTTTTGGCATGGATTCGTATGGTTGCGAATGTCCAGCAACCCAAAGCTTGTGTGTTCGAATTTCATGAAGAACAACTTTAGTATTTTAGCTAATTAGCAACTTTGCAACTACTTAATATGTTACCTAACCTTAACCATTTAACCTAACTCTTAACCCCTAGCCAGCATAGCTAATTTTAGCCACAACAAAATTCGTAACACCATACATTTTTATATATATTTTTTGGGACATATTGTATGAATTGCAATTCATAATATATCATATTAATTATCATTTGTAACATATCATACAAAATGGATGATGGAGATCCACAAATTAGTACATACCATAAGAAACGTAACATATCATACTAATTGCAGTGTCCTGGATTTACGTGTACTATATGATATCTACCCCTAAGTCCAGGTTGTGAATTCATGTTAGTTGACAATTCAACCAAATGTAAATCAAAACTAGACATTGAACTGAGGTTTGTTCCCAGTGGGATGTGATATGAGTGATATCACTGGAATAAGGGAGTGCATGACACATTCTGGCTTGCATTTGTTTATGGTACAATACCAGTCTTTTTGGACCTCAAAGTGTGGTTTCAAACTGCCAGAGATGAGGTCAGTGCTAACAACAGGAGGTCAGAGAACAGTCAGTGATTTTACTGTCAGGAACAGAATAACGTAGACAATAGAACAATGTGGACTCAATGAAATACTGGTTATCATTGTGTCATCTCCTTTCAGCAGTAGGCTGCATCCACAGAAACCAAAGCATGTCCTGCAGACTACCTATTCTCAACAGACTATGTTCTGTTCTTTTGGGAAAAAAATTATTAAACTTTAAATCATCCACACAAAGAAATATCTACTTCCACAAGATGCTTTTACGTACATCTGAAACCTTCCACCTGCATTTATAGAACAATACTACACTGATGTTTAGACCGAGCCTTTTGGTTCTGCTTACAGAAGTGACAGTAGTAGTTGAGTTATGTTTGTGGGGTCACATGGTGACTGCTGTGTGCCAGGTGACTGGTCCTAGTTGCCCTCCTGCCCAGCACAAGGCAGCGCCAAAGGCTGTGGTGCCCAGTACTGCCAGGCTGGCCTTCAGCACGGCACCAGGAGGCCTGGTGAAGTTGGCAGGGCCCATGGTGGCCAACATGGCTGCAGTCACAGTCAGGGTAAACAAGATGGACACTGATGTGTTAATGGCCACAATCTGGCCAAACTTAGCAAAAGGCACGATGACACAGAAAAAGAGAGGGACTGTGGAGATCACGGTGGTGACAGCACTGGACACAATGGCAACTCCCACGTGGTTTACTGCATCTAGGGACCTTCTCTGCCTTTTAGCTGACAGGCTCTGAGAATGAAAAACAGATTGATATACTGAGTCTTTTCTCTTTATGCATTATTTCCCTCAGCCTTAATTTAATTAAATATGATTACTTTTAAAGGGCATGTGGAGTCAAAAATGTGAATTTTCTGTGTTTATATAATTCCAAACTATGAGGTTGGAATAATACTGTGAAAATTATGATAATGCCCCTTTAGTGTAAGAGCAGTTTGAAAAGACAGCCTGAAATTTCAGCCTGTGTTGGAGGGATGGAGATTTTTGGCCTGCCTGGTGATGTAAGTTAGTCAATAGACCAATAAGAAACACTTCCAAACCGCTGACAATAACAGCACATTTTCAGTTTTCCCCTCCCGACTCAGACCACTCCCAGACAGTCCTAGCAAAAATTTTGCTTGAGAAATTGCTCTTTGCTTAGAAGCTATTGTTGTTTGTTTTCAATGAAAATTGTACTAAAATAATCACTGAGGTACTAAATTGTTATCCAGAAATGATTTGACATTGAGATAAAAACGGCTGCAATGGACCTTTTAAGTAAACTGAATATTGTCGAGGCAAATCCTTAATTTACATAGTTTTACTCTCTTACAGTAGAATATATAAAGGAGTGAATTCAATACCTCTATGCCAGTTATAGATGATTATCAGATTATGTGTTGGATGTACCATAGTGTGTCCTGATGTGGCTGGTATGGTCTCCCCAGCTAGCAGGTAGCCCTCCACCAGGTGCAGGCAGTAGTCCACTGAGGAGCCCACTAGGATGGACAGAGAGATGGCCTCCACGGCCCCCAACTCCCAGCCCAGCCAGTACATGATGGCCACCACCAGACAGATGACCCCTGTATTTGGTCAGGAGCTCAATGTTGCACACTGACAGACAGATGACCCCTAACCCTCCCAAGGCTAAAACCACAGAAAATACAGTATGTACAGTACAACAGTTAATGACTTCCTCTTACATTATTCCCAATAACACTTCATATCAATACTGCATCATATCTTATTATTGGAGACTTTTCTCTGCAGTCTATGCATAATGGGCCCATCTGATGACAAAGGTTTGATCAGCAGTGTCTTACCCAGGATGGTGAGCAGTATTGGCAGTAGCAGAAGCGGATGGGCAGTGAAAACAGATACAGCTGCCACACAGATGGCCAGGGACAGGAGCAGACTGCAGAGGGCGCTCTCGACACCTACAGAAAACCCACAGAGGAGGTAGTCAGTTAGCACAGGAAGGTTACATTCCCAGAAGGACTGAAATCATCTTTTAGATACATACAAATGAAACATTTATTGATTGTGCCTTAGGTATGGAACAACTGTGTCCTCCAGCCTCTCCACTTGCCTATGATTTCCATAAAGATCTGCTTCCAGTGCTCACAGGTCTGGAAACCTCTCCGTAGAGCAGAGGACTCTGGGAGAGTCGAGAGTTGCTCTTGTAGGAAGGTCTCCCATTGGAGGAAGTCTGAGTGTGTCTGGAAAGAGGATTTCCCCTTGTAGGTGGTCTTGGGAACAGACAGATGAAAAAGACATGGGCTCAGTTTCTGGCACAGATCTGGACTGGGCTACAACATTAACATTACATTAGAGGTGGTAGTATACACCACAGACAACCGTTGTACTCACAGACTCAAAGGCCATGGAGAGCCAGCTTACTCTGCCACCATGCGTCCCCACAACCCCATGGGATAGCTGGCCTGGCAGAAGGTTGGGCTCAGGGAGGGAGTGGCAGTCTGGGTTGAGTAAGGGCAGGATAGAAGAAAGCTTGTTGCCTAAGGGGGAAAGGGAGTATAAGAGAGAGAATACATGTAACTCATATCAAACATGGTTTATGTGTGCGGTTATATTTGTTAGACTGTGTCTGTGCAGTTGGTACCTGACGGTAGACACTGGGCTCCTCCCGGCTTCACAAGCTGTTTATTAGCACTGATAGCTTTACAGATTTGGCAGAGGTGTCCAATCTCTTGGAAGATATCGAAGTTTGGATCCAATATCACACTGCCCTTTGGAGATCATTTTAGAACAAATCAATACCACTAAAACAGTATTGATTATTGAATTACACCTTATATCGTTATTGTCATGCAGTTGGCCCCTCACCATGTCCCCAATGACGTGGTTGTCTGTGCGTTGGGTGCGGTTGACTCCAAGTATTCCAAAAACCACAAACACCATCGCACCAGTGTCAACCAGAGGACGGACTGCTGGCTGGCCACAGCCACCTCCACTACAGGGGTTAAAACCAGAAGTCTTGGACCTTTTGGTTGAGGTGGAATCTTTGAAATAAGGTACAAATGAGGAAAAAAGTAACTCCCTCACATTCATAGGCAAACATTCATTAAACCAATGCAGAGTATTTATGCAGTTCCCTGATGTCTTCTGACTCCAGGTGTTCTCCCTCTTACCTGTGGGGAGTGGAATGTAGAAAGAGCCCTTCGTGGGTCCATCAGGCCCGGAGCTGATCACACAGCCAGGTGGTTCTGCACACACTCGGCTGGGATGAGGACTCAGCTTGTGCTGGGCAAAGTACAACCTCCTGGGAGGCACAAGGAGCTCTGTCAACAACTTGCCCACAAAAAGCTTGACTGATTGACTAATTCACTATTCAGCCATCATCTGTCCCTCATCATTCCTCTTACCTGCTGTGCTGCTGCTCAGCCAATGCCACATAGAAGCTGAACTCTGACCTCCAGCCGTGGTGTGGATCACATGACTGGGAAGTGATCATCCAGCGAGGGTGGGGGTGGTACACACGGGACACACACACAGTCATGTGGGTGCTGAAGTTGCTGTGAGGTCCACTGTATGCCTGTTTAGAGACACCAGAAGCTATAGTAGATCATGACCCAGAAATAGTGTGTTTATATTTGTGGGTCTCCTAACCTGAAAGGATGGAACTTCTCCATGCCCGGCACTGAGGCTTTTCCAGGGCGATGGCACACTGGTATTCAGAGAGAAGCGGTACAGAGTGATAGAAGCACCCACATCCAGCTTAGAGACATACACTGTCAACAGAGGCCCTGCCATGAAAGGATACAGTGAGTGGCAGCAGTAGAGAAATAGAGGCACACATTAAAACATTGCCAGAACATTGCTACGGATATATTCATGTGGATCCTCTTTGGATATATAATACCATTTTATCCAGTACCTGTTGTGATGGAGGATATGCTTGGTGTGATTGGGCTTTGTAGAGTTGAGTTTGAAGGGCTCTGTGTATGTTGCTGAGCGTGAAACCCAGGCATGGAGGGGGTTGTATGGGTAGGACTGTGCAGAAGATGTGGTTTCTCCATGAACAGACCTGCAGGAAATATGACACTTCGATTCAACACTTCAAATCAAAGCCAAAATGCTTGGCTGACCTTAATATCCTGATACATGCAATAGCCTGGGAGTGTTATGAATGTGGGCACTGAACTGGAGCATGCAAATATCCGCAGGAAGAAAAATGTCATTGAGTCAGTTCTTATCAGGAGTTGACTGTAAATTAATATCCCAGTTTAAAATGAATTGTACCATGTCATATGAAGACATTTACAGCCAGACAGTTGCAGGACCTGGGTTTAAAGTTCATTTGGGTTTAAAGTAGTGGAATTGGTTTACTTTACACCCATCTGGGTTCCATCACGCAGATTGATGGTGACGTCTCACCAGAGCACATGTGGCAAGAGATGCCCTGGGCACTGAGGTTGTTCCTCAGTCCCAGTAGAGTCTGGAGGTTGGTGTCTGGGCGAAATAGTAACGGGGCATGAGTAGCCGGTCGCAGGAGGCAGCAGCACCCAGCAGACAGCAGCAGGACCAGGATGTAGATGCCTATGGGCAGCAAGACAAAGACTGGCCTGTGAGAGAGCCAGGTCAGATGGGGTAGATCACTGAGGGGAGAGGCATTAGATTAAATTGCTTTTCTGTGAGGAAGAGCAAGGGATAGGCAATACAAAACACTTAAGTTGAAAAAGGCATATGGGCATCATGAGATGTGATTTTCCCAGCCCCTGTAGACAGACAGAGCCCTTACCTAGAATGACTTTGCGCTTCTCCACGGCTGGCTCTGCCACCCAGTGCCTCAGAGCCCACTGAAGGTTAGCGCTGACCACGCCTGCAGTCCCCCGCCCTGGGGGTGAGAGCGAGGTCTCCACTGACAGGGACAAAATGGCTGCATCTACATCAGTGTCACAGGAGCCTAGATGGGACATTATGAGACAGAGAGGGGGGATGAATAGTGTCAGGACTCTAGTACCTTTCATTCTCCTGCCATTCCTTTATGCAGCTCTGTCCAGATCAGTATCTCACCTGGCTCCATCTCCACCGACAGGAGGGCCACATCTTCATCCTCATCTGACAAAGGACTGTGACTCACTGACAGTCCTGTAAGTGCTTTCCACCTTTAAAATAAAGTGCATCAGAGAGATGCAGCTTTAGATCCTCACTTTGTTCATAGTAGGAAAACAGAATGAAAAGGCAAGCAGCACAACAGTAGGAACTCTGTTCTCTAGCAAAAAAAGGAGGAAAGATGGAATCACACCACTTGAGACAGGTGTTCTCCTGGGGGTCAACACACTGGGTCCAGATACACAGGGCAGCGGGCATGAGGATGGACACCCAGAGCCAGCAGCAGCTGACAATGAGGGCCATGAACAGGCCAAAGTCATGCACTGCCGGAATCTGTTTGTAAGGGTAAAAGACCTCAATATCGCAATACATTTACATTGTACTTTTCATATTGATACATACTGTATACAGACAGTTTGACCTCAGAGCTATTCATTCCCTTTGGAAGGATTATGCGATATGGCCTGACAATATTTCTGAGTACCTGTGAAAAGGTGTTAGCAGCGTAGGCAGCTGCGGTGGTGAAGGAGGTGAGAAAGGTGGCTCGGCCAGCAGTTTTCACCGTGTACATCATCCTCTGCACCGGGTGGACCAAGTGGGAAGCCTGTCTGAAGGTACTGATGAACACAAACACATCATCCACACCTGGAGAACAGTAAGAGGGGAAACAGAATAATGAGTGGCATGTTACCTGTAACAAAGATGATGTTTCTCAACCAGTTTGACCATGAGAGAAATTCTAGAGTATATTTTAATATTGTCACTAACCAATGCCAATGATCACAAAGGCTGCAACTCCATTGAGGATGCCAAGGTATCTCACCCCAAAGACCACATGGTAGAGGAAGAGAGCCACCTGGCAGCTCAGACCAATGCTAGTGAGCCCAAAGAATGTCAGGAACACTGTAGAGACGCACCAAATAGACTGGGTGGGAGACCTCATGCTCATGTGGTATCAAAATTCTAAGAATAAGATACTTATGCTAGCTTTTATCAGATACTATGTATGACAGCAAATTAAGTATAGGAAATGTTAGAATAACATGCATGTAATATCCAATGCAGGTGAGTTAGTGCATGGGAAAATACCTGAGAAGGAGGTGAGGACATAGACCAGTAGAGTGATGCAGCCCCCACTGATCAGCGCCAGCAACATGTCTCTGTGGAAGGTCTGTCTCACCTCGTTATCAAACAGCTCTGTGCCCCCATACAGCACCTTCACCTGGCTGGCATCACACAAACCCAGAGACGTTCGTAGTCAGAAAGAGGGAATGGAAGAATAATGTGTGGGTGTCATGAAAGGAGGTACTCTTTTGATGTGCTTAATTTCAATTGGTCTGGAAAGCGGAGACAATATTTACAAAGTCAAGTCTTGGGGGAAATGAAGAACAACATCAGTTAATCTCAATATCGATGGCTCTTTTGTTTTTTAGAGTTTATAAGCCATAGCCCACCTGGTGGACTGCTGAGCCAGGATGTCAGCGTACTGAACCACAAAGTTCCTGAAGCGCTGCCTCTGCTCCTCGGGCCGGTCCTGGAGGGAGTAGTATGAGGGCAGCGGAGCTCCGAATTGGATCTCACTGCGCAGAAGAGAGGAGGAGAGCCGGTCAGGGGCCAGACTCTCATCCACATACCAGTAGAACTGTGGGTGGGTAATCGCTAGACTCAGAGCACCTGGGAACAGAAACACAAGTGAAGATCAAAGTGGTAGTCACTGCCAAATCCCTCTGATGTTTCAATTGACCTCCCAAAATAAAATGAAGGACAAGCTCCCTACTTAATCATGCAGAGCAGTGACTATACCAGAGGAGGAAAGGGAGGACCATCCTCTGTGATAATAAAAATCGTAAAACATAAAAAAGTTAGTGTTTTTAGATAAAACTCTACTAAATATAATCACGTCAACAAATAATGTATTAAAACACACTATTTTGCAATGAAGGTCTACAGTAGCCTCAACAGTACTCTCTGGGGTAGCACCATATTGTAGCTGAAGGACAGCTCAATTCCGTCCTCCTCTGGGTAGATTGACTTCAATACAAAACCTAGGAGGCTCATGGTTCTCACCCCCTTCAATAAACTTACACAGTAATTGTGAAAACGTCCTCCAACCTATCAGAGCTCTATAAGAGCTCTTGCAGCATGAACTGACATGTTGTCCACCCAATCAAAGGATCAGAGAATTAATCTAGTGCTGAAAGCATAAGGTACAGCTAGCTAACACTGCAGAAGATAAAATCTAATAAAATTGTATTTGTTACATAATACAACCTTATGCTTGCGTACAAGCCCTTAACCAACAATGCAGTTCAATAAATGAAGTAAAAAATTAAATAAAAAGTTATACAATAAAATAACAATAACGAGGCTATATAAAGGGGGTACCGCTACCGAGGTAATGTGCGTGTAGGTAAAGGTAAAGTGACTATGCATAGATAATATGCAGTGAGTAGCAGCAGCGTAAAAAAATGAGGGGGGGGGGGGGGGGGCGATGTAAATAGTCCGGGTGGCCATTTGATTAATTGTTCAGCAGTCTTATGGCTTGGGGATAGAAGCTGCTAAGGAGCCTTTTAGGCCTAGACTTGGAGCTTCGGTAGCGCTTGCCGTGCGGTAGCAGAGAGAACAGTCTATGACTTGGGTGACTGAAGACTGAATTTTTGTGGTTAGTAGTTAACTCAAAGAGAGAGAGAGACAATAGTTGAACAGTTTGAACAAATACATTTCTTCCCAAAATTGAGAAGCAAGAGAGAAAGTGCCATTTTTCAATTTCAGTTTCACTTACTTAGCTAGCTAATGCAGCTAATGTTATTTAGTTTTGCCTACTGTTATTTAGTTTTGCCTACCCTGCTCAGACAGAGGGATGCTATGTTAGCTAGCTGGCTATGACTATCCCAACACAACACTGGAAGTCCTCCAAGTCAAGGTAAGCTTTTGGTTTGACTAATTTACTGCCACTGCGGCCTGCCGGTGTAACTGCTTACTGACTGTACACTGTAACGTTACTGCATGATTGTAGCGGGTTAACTAACATGTTACAGTGCCTTGCGAAAGTATTCGGCCCCCTTGAACTTTGCGACCTTTTGCCACATTTCAGGCTTCAAACATAAAGATATAAAACTGTATTTTTTTGTGAAGAATCAACAACAAGTGGGACACAATCATGAAGTGGAACGACATTTATTGGATATTTCAAACTTTTTAACAAATCAAAAACTGAAAAATTGGGCGTGCAAAATTATTCAGCCCCTTTACTTTCAGTGCAGCAAACTCTCTCCAGAAGTTCAGTGAGGATCTCTGAATGATCCAATGTTGACCTAAATGACTAATGATGATAAATACAATCCACCTGTGTGTAATCAAGTCTCCGTATAAATGCACCTGCACTGTGATAGTCTCAGAGGTCCGTTAAAAGCGCAGAGAGCATCATGAAGAACAAGGAACACACCAGGCAGGTCCGAGATACTGTTGTGAAGAAGTTTAAAGCCGGATTTGGATACAAAAAGATTTCCCAAGCTTTAAACATCCCGAGGAGCACTGTGCAAGCGATAATATTGAAATGGAAGGAGTATCAGACCACTGCAAATCTACCAAGACCTGGCCGTCCCTCTAAACTTTCAGCTCATACAAGGAGAAGACTGATCAGAGATGCAGCCAAGAGGCCCATGATCACTCTGGATGAACTGCAGAGATCTACAGCTGAAGTGGGAGACTCTGTCCATAGGACAACAATCAGTCGTATATTGCACAAATCTGGCCTTTATGGAAGAGTGGCAAGAAGAAAGCCATTTCTTAAAGATATCCATAAAAAGTGTCATTTAAAGTTTGCCACAAGCCACCTGGGAGACACACCAAACATGTGGAAGAAGGTGCTCTGGTCAGATGAAATCAAAATTGAACTTTTTGGCAACAATGCAAAACGTTATGTCTGGCGTAAAAGCAACACAGCCCATCACCCTGAACACACCATCCCCACTGTCAAACATGGTGGTGGCAGCGTCATGGTTTGGGCCTGCTTTTCTTCAGCAGGGACAGGGAAGATGGTTCAAATTGATGGGAAGATGGGTGGAGCCAAATACAGGACCATTCTGGAAGAAAACCTGATGGAGTCTGCAAAAGACCTGAGACTGGGACGGAGATTTGTCTTCCAACAAGACAATGATCCAAAACATAAAGCAAAATCTACAATGGAATGGTTCAAAAATAAACATATCCAGGTGTTAGAATGGCCAAGTCAAAGTCCAGACCTGAATCCAATCGAGAATCTGTGGAAAGAACTGAAAACTGCTGTTCACAAATGCTCTCCATCCAACCTCATTGAGCTCGAGCTGTTTTGCAAGGAGGAATGGGAAAACATTTCAGTCTCTCGATGTGCAAAACTGATAGAGACATACCCCAAGCGACTTACAGCTGTAATCGCAGCAAAAGGTGGCGCTACAAAGTATTAACTTAAGGGGGCTGAATAATTTTGCACGCCCAATTTTTCAGTTTTTGATTTGTTAAAAAGTTTGAAATATCCAATAAATGTCGTTCCACTTCATGATTGTGTCCCACTTGTTGTTGATTCTTCACAAAAAAATACAGTTTTATATCTTTATGTTTGAAGCCTGAAATGTGGCAAAAGGTAGCAAAGTTCAAGGGGGCCGAATACTTTCGCAAGGCACTGTAGTTCTATTAGCTATGCTGACTATGATGTTGCTTTATCTAATATGGAGATAACGATGTAGACTGTGTGTAGCGGTTATGATATGGTTTGGCTTGGAAAGGTGTTTTTGCCTGGTCACATACAGCTTATGTGTTGTGCATTGAAGTCCACAAGCAAAGGGACAAGGGGAGAGGAGGAACGCGCATAGATGCATGAAGGAATACAACGTGGCTGCTATGAAAGTTAACTATGTTTACACATGATCAGGGGTGTATTTATTCTGCCGAAAAACGTTTCTTAAATGGAAGCAAGCGGAACAAAACGGGGATAAACAGACCTGAATTTGTCCAATAGAAACTGTTGGACTAATGATTGCACCCTACTGTATATCAGCTCGACCTGTGTGCATCTACATTGTAAACTTTCATTCATAGGCTAGGTTGTAGCAACCTCATGATGGATATAGGGAAAAGTCGAGTATCATGTAGTAGATTAAACCTATCACAGTTACATTGAACTGGGTGAATGGAATATGAATGACAGTCATCCAATATGCTGTAATAGAAATAAGGCCATACCCATGAAGAAAAAACAAATGTCTTTGCGGATCTTAAACGGCACTGATCGCCACTGGACTGTACCTACAGTAATGCCAAGTTTTATGAACCTCAGACTCACCATGGATGTCAGCCAGGTCAGGTCCCATGCCATCATAGTAGATCCTGCCTCCCCGTTCACTGGGGAAGAGGTAGGAGAGGAGGGAGCTTGGAGGGGAGCAGTAGGAGGGGCCCAGGGGCAGGTCTCTCAGGACCTCCAGAGGCTTCCAACAGAACTGGTGGAACTGGGGGTGCTGCATGAGCAGGTGCTCTATGTGGTGGATGGTGCGGAGACGCTCTGGGGTGAAGATGTTGTTGTCGTCCCCACCCTGAGCTACAAACACCAGCTCCATCCTCCACAGGGCTTGGCTCTGCAGGTATGAGTAGTTGGGAGCAAACCTGCGCATCCTAGTGCGAGATCTCTCACTGTCTCTGTCGCCCTCTTCCCCTTTGGACACATGACTCTCAGGTTTTCCTAAGTTAGTTGTATTTTTATCCTCCTCTCTTATCTTTGCTTTACCAGCCCTTGCCTCTATATGCCTCTCAGTCTCTTGCTGACTCAGGGCAACTCCTCTCTGTTGCATAACTACTCTTTTGAACGTGTGGTTTTTCAGAGATTTCAAATTCAGCCCTCCGTGTGATGTCCAGTTGGATGCTTCATCTCCCTGCCTACCCAGTCTGTCCAACAGCAGCTCCTGTAGAGCAGTGAAGTCATAGTGGTTCACGTCACGCCTGCGTCTGTCCCAGGACCCCAACTGAGTCTTTATGGCAATGGTGAGTGCATCAAACCGCTCAGCGGAGAAGTGGCTGTGAACCTCAAAGGCACTGTAGGAAAGGTCTATGTCCAATGGGGGGCAGTATAGGAACATGTAGGCAGAGAGGGCACAGGGGAGAAAAACTCCAACTCCCAGGACCACCCCACTCACCCAGGGCTGTGTGTAGACCCAGCCCACCGCCCCCCACACTATGCTGCCTCCAGTGGTGCTGCTCCCCCCATTAATCTGTGTATCTGACTCCCCATCTTCCTCGTCCTGCTCCTCTTCCTCCTCAGCATCCCAGCTGCTCTGGAATAACAACGGCTCGTCTTCTAAGTCCATGGCAGCACCTGTCAAACACACAGAGTACTTCATCATCACTCACTTTCCTAATGTAAATCCTCTTCTGTCCTTGGACATGAAAACATAGACCTAAACTATAGGTGATTTACAGAGCAAACATAATAGTGGTTTCAGGATATTCTGCAGTACACAGCCAACAAGGGCACAACAATTAAATATGTCCCTCAACAGCCAAGACACACAGGGTTCCTATTCAGCTCACAGAAAAGTAAAGGGGAGAATTTAGGAAGAAGATGGACCTTGTCTCAAGGGCCCAAAGCAGTATATGGTCTGCTAAGCCCACCATTTAAGATGCTGAATTGTGGCTGGGGGCTTAGAAAGAGTACTGGCTGCAATTTGATTCCTCTCACTCCTTCCTTCAGTGTGTGCGAAAACCATCTCCCCTTGAGTGCTCGGTGGTGTCCTTGTCCATATCAGCAGTCGACTTGGGTTTGGCTGATCTGCAGCAAATTAAATCATCTCACTTGTCTAATTACTGACAGGGGAGAGAGGTGTGGAATGTAAGATAGAGGTGTGGAATATGTTAGGTGTTTTATGCCTGGTGATAGACAGCTTCTGCCTGATCGTGTCAAACTATTGTTCCTTCCTCTACTCACTGCGCTGCAAACACAAGATAATGCAGTGACTTGGTATTCAAGTGGCAATAGTCGTGTTAAAGGAAAATTGGCAAGTCATCTACTATCTTTAAAATGGAGCTCAGGGGTCATCTAGGTGGGGCAAGGGAGGCCAAAAGAGCGGGAGCATCTGTCTTCAGCCTGGGTCTTGAATATTTACATTTCCGATAAGGTAAGTGTGTTTGGATCTACTGTTCATTTGGTGGTTAAGTAAACCTATGGCCATTGATCAAGAACCAAGATAGGCATTATGATCATTTGTGTAATTAGCTGTTATCAGCCATAGTAGGCTATCTATTCAGATTTGCAGCTGCAATTGCACATAGCCACAAATACACTATATTCAAGGAGATCACCATGACAATGGGCTCCTGAGTGGTGCAGCTGTCTAAGGCACTGCATCTCAGTGCAAGAGGCATCCCTACAGTTCCTGGTTCGAATCCAGGCTGTATCACATCTGGCCGTGTTTGGGAGTCCCATAGGGCGGCGCACAATTGGCCCACCATCGTCCGGGTTTGGCCGGGGTAGGCCATCATTGTAAATAATAATTTGTTCTTAACTGACCTGCCTAGTTAAATAAAGGTAAAAGAAAAATAGTAATTTAAGAAAAATATGAAATAAAATATTTTTTAAATAAATAGAGCCCACCCAAATGCCATGCCATTGTTCAAGACACAGTTGGACACCAATGTTCGCGTTCACTGAGAGAACAGAGCAGTTGAACATCTGTCTGCATTGGGAAAACATCTGGGTCTGCAACCTCTTCAGAGGACAAATTTATTAGACACAAGATCAGTCCGTTGGGAGGGGAGAAGAAGAGGGTAAAGAAGAGAGAGGAAGGGAGGGAGAGAAAGGGGGGGAAGGGAGGGGAATGGAGGACCTTAGGCTGCAACAGTCACCCATCAACAAATGATGATCTCCTGTGTGATAAAAGGCAGCTTTGTGCTGTTTGATATTCAAGGCCGTCTAAATCCGCTAGCTCTGTACATTTCCATAACTGCCTTGTTTGCCTCCACATCCCTGGAATTTCTGATCAGTTGTCGTGAGACACCATGCTGGCCCCTCATACTTACACCACTCATCAAAGACTGTTATGCTATTAAAGCAACGTTGTGCATTTCATGTTAATGGTCGTTTGCTGGTTGAGTGCACCGTTACACAGACATAGTGTAAAGTAGACCCTCCCTGGCTCCCTCCACCAACAGGCAGATTACTGCCATGCCTCCTACAGTAATCTGTCTCTGACAGGCTCCTGGGACACATCATTTTCCCCTGTTAATGAATTCAGCTGCGCCGCTTTGCCAACCATACGATATCTAATGTACATTAATTATGAGAGAAGCCTCAACTGCAGGGTAACGCTCCCAGTGCTGAACCCGAGAATGAGGAATGTGTTGACAAGCTGAGAGAATCGTTCAACTTTTCTATTTATTCTCAGTGCTTGAGAGCAGAGGGAGTCAATTTAGACTGTGCAGGTGGGGAATAAAAATAGAAGGGAACTTGGTGAAGACTGGCTTTATGGACAACAAAAGCATTCTCCCATCTGTTTCAATCAGCATGATTCTGGAACTCTTTATCCTTCTAGTCTTACTCACTCCTTGGTCTGACATTTAGTTTCAGCCCCATATTGTAGAGCTGCTGTCCAGTAGAATTTATAGGTTATTTTCAACTACAGATTTTCCACAGCAAAAAATACATTAATTTGATGAGGTCGATAATTTTTTACATTATTGACAATGCTGTGATATACCAATTGCCCTGATACAACTAATCAAAAAGAAATGTGTTCTGTCCTTGTCTATTAATGTGATGTATTATGTCAGGTCTTATGTTTGTGTGAACCCCAGGAAGAGTAGCTGCTGCTTTAGCAACAACTAATGGGGATCCTAATAAAATACTAAAATACCAACTCATATCCTTATGTGAATAAACTTTCTAAAGGACTCAAGATAGAACTGTTCCACAGACCAAATGCTAGCTTTTTGAGTTGACTTTGGAGTGTGAAGCACCAAAGACCAGGGTTGAATGTCAGTTGGTGACTATTGCAGTTGTGTAGCAGTGTGCTGTTTTCTTGGTACTGTGCAAACTGTGTTAGTCTCATGTGGACCTGATGTGATACTATAAACACTCCCAGCATGCCATCCAACTAACTAACAGGCGTATAAAGCTTTTCTTTCTTACTTTGTGTGTGTGTGTGTGTGTGTGTGTGTGTGTGTGTAAGCATATCGAAAGGTGGGGGTAAGGGGGGTACATAACCTTCCTTACTGACAACAGCTAAAAATAGTACACCCCCCTCTGCTTTCCTTCCTTCCTCCCCTCCCTCCCTCTCGTTTCATCCTCCCTCCATCTCATCCAATATGGATTTCACACTGTTTCTCCTGCCCCACAGATTCAGCATGGTGTAATTTCACAGAGCATGCAACACCATTTAATACAGGGACATTCATCTCAGCCCAGCACTCCAAAAAACAGACATTGCTTATGTATGAGCACTGAGTATCACTACAGGAGAATCACTGAGGGCGATGCCTCTATTCTTCACATATATAGGTTCAGCACGGTGCAAGTGTTAAGACCTCTCGCTCTCATGCTCCTTTTGCACCTAATGATAGTAATTTGTTTGATATTTGCATACATGGATGACCCCCTCAACAAATATAAGTACTGTAAACCTGAAGTTGAAAGCTCACTTGCTGCTACACTTGCGTGAGAGATGGTGGGTGATTGCAAAAGACAGAATGATTGCCTGGAGATCTACAGGGCAATTTCCTTCAATCTAAGAATTCAAATGCAATACCATGTGAAGTTTGACAACAGACGAAACCAATGCAATCTTTGCCTGGTCCTGGGTTTCTTCAGGGGTCTCTGAAACTTCTCTATCCACCTGAGAGCTCAATTTACTACAGCTGTGCTCCTCAGAAGCTGCAGGCAGAGTTGACCTTTTGCTGCCACCTATTGACTATGTTATTTGGCTTAGTAAATGAGAGAATGACAGGATAATGCCATGCTCAGTTGTTGTTGTTGTTGTGGTGTGTAGTTGATTATTTAAGCATCTGTAATATCCAAACGAAATATACATTTAGTGTATGGCAGAGCTGGGGAACCTTACCTGAGCTTGATGAGTAGAGGTATGATGGGATGTGCAGCCCTATGGGGTCCTCTTCTGAGGATGCAAACCTATGCTGAACAATTTCATTTCAAACTTGTTCTCCAGATGCTCTCTTAATTTTCTCTGTTGATCCGTTTTATTTTCATAGTACTCTAGCTGCACGAGGGAGAGCGACTGCACCTCAGCACAGCCTCTCCTACACAATTTATGAGATCTTTAATTTGCTTAATAAGTCTTGTCTATCATTTTTTTGTTTTCTCCCTTTCTGCCTTTCTCTTTCTCTCTTCCCTCCCTCCTCTGTGCCTGGTTGTCCAGGCGACGGAGTCAGTGAGAGTATCAGTTCTTTCACTCTCCCAGCAGCTCCTCTCTCTCAATGCTTTGTTCAAGCTCCTCTCTTGACTGACTCACCAATGGGGAGAGGAGGGGAGGAGAGCACAGCCCTGAGCATCAAGGAGACTGTCTGACAGGGATAAATCTCATCGCAGCCTAACAGGTAAAGCAGAAAAAGGACTGACTCTGATTCAAGCTCTATTTGTCAGGAAACACGTGCCTAAAATGAAGGTTTTGCCAGGAGGCTGCAGCAGAGTCCCCCTCTAGTTTGAAGAGGATTTTGTTGGTATAGTCTGGCTGGGGCTCTGTGAGGAGGAAAGGGGTAGGAGGGGGGTAGACCAGAGTAACTGGATACAGTGGAAGACGAGGTGTAGGCCATATAATTTCCACCCCAGGAATCTGAGCCCTTTAAACATCTCTTATTGTTTTGCTCCCCAATTCCCTGCTGCATTCACATCTAATGAATTTTGTTAAATGCAACTCTCAGAATTTTTAAATATATTTTTTATTGAACCTTTATTTAACTAGGCAAGTCAGTTAAGAACCAATTCTTATTTACAATGACAGCCTACCCCGGCCAAACTCTCCCCTAACCCGGAAGATGCTGGCCAATTGTGCGCCGCCCTATGGGACTCCCAGTTGTGATACTGGGAGTCCAGTATCACTGGCAGTGCCTTAGACCGCTGCGCCACTCGGAGTGTATTCAACATGAAATTCCATTTGTGATTGAGGTTATTTAGTAGACTGCTATGATTGAATAATATGGTCAGATAGGGCTGCTTGCTGTCACATCACTTTTCTTTGTTACGATACAGTGATGGTTTTACATATTCTCTCCACTGTTTACTCAGCTGATTGTGCCCATTTGTCCATGTACCGATACACTACACTGGGCGTAGACATACACTACCGTTCAAAAGTTTGGGGCCACTTAGCTTTCCTTTCAAAAACAAGGACATTTCTAACTTTTTGTTCATTAAAATAATATCAAATTGATCAGAAATACAGCGTCGACAATGTTAATGTTGGAAATGACTATTGTAGCTGGAAATGGCAGCTTTTTTATGGAATATCTACATAGGCGTACAGAGGCCCATTATCAGCAACCATCACTCCTGTGTTCTAATGGCATGTTGTGTTAGCTAATCCAAGTTTATAATTTTAAAATGTTCATTGATCATTAGAAAACCCTTTTACAATTGTTAACACAGCTGAGAACAGTTGTGCTGATTAAAGAAGGACAGTTTTGTTGATTCTTTAGACTAGTTGAGTATCTGGAGCATCAGCATTTGTGGGTTCGATTACAGGCTCAAAATGGCCAGAAACAAAGAACTTTCTTCTGAAACTCATCAGTCTATTCTTGTTCTGAGCAATGAAGGCTATTCCATACAAGAAATTGCCAAGAATCTGAAGATCTCGTACAATGCTGTGTACTACTCCCAGAGCATTGCAAACTGTCTCTAACCAGAATAGAAAGAGGAGTGGGAGGCCCCGGTGCACAACTGAGCAAGAGGACAGGTACATTAGAGTAGATAGTAAATAGAGTAGAGTAAATAGTATGTGCAAAACACCAGTCTCAACATCAACAGTGAAGAGGCGACTCCGGGATGCTGGTTTTCTTGTCAGAGTTGCAAAGAAAAATCCATATCTCAGACTGGCCAATAAAAATAAAATATTAAGATGGGCAAAATAACAGACAATGGACAGAGAAACTCTGCCTAGAAGGCCAGCATCCCGGAGTCGCCTCTTCACTGTTGATGTTGAGACTGGTGTTTTGCGGGTACTATTTAATGAAGCTGCCGGTATTCCCATATTCTTTTTATCCATCTCAAACTTTAACTACACTGAATAAAAATATAAATACAACATGCAACAATTTTACTGAATTACAGTTCATATAAGGAAATAGGTCAATTGAAATATATTCATTATGGATTTCGCATGACTGGGAAAACAGATATGCATCTGTTGGTCACAGATACCATAAAAAGTAGGGGCGTGGATCAGAAAACCAGTCAGTATCTGGTGTGACCACCACCACCGGCAATCGAAGGTGATAATTTGCCAGCTGAAGCCGCTTACGACACCAAACTGTTCAGGTCAAGACCCTGGTGTGGACAACGAGCACATAGATGAGTTACCCGGGGACTGTTTCTGACAGTTTATGCAGAAATTCTTGGTTGGTTGTGCAAGCACTCAGTTTCATACCCCCAGTATCATTAGCTGTCTGGGTTGCTGGTCTCAGACGATCCCTCAAGTGAAGAAGCCGGATGTGGCGGTCCTCTGCTGGCGTGGTTACATATGGTCTGTGGTTGTGAGGCTAGTTGGACATACTGCAAAAATTCTCTAAAATGATGTTGGAGGCAGCTTATGGTAGAGAAATAAACATTCAATTCCCTGGCAACAGCACTGGTGGATGTTCCTGCAAAATTGAGACATCAGTGTTGTTTGACAAAACTGCACATTTTAGAGTGGCCTTTTATTGTCCCCAGCACAAGGTGAAACTGTGTAATGATCATGCAGGTTTAATCATCTTCTTAATATACCACACCTGTCAGGTGGATGGACTATCTTGGCAAAGGAGAAATACTCACTAACAGGGACGTAAACACATTTGTGCACAGCATTTAAGAGAAACGCTTGTGTGTATGGAACATTTCTGGGATCTTATATTTCAGCTCATAAAACATGGGACCAACACTTTACATGTTGCATTTATATTTTTGTTCTGCGTGATATCCAAGCCTCGCCTGTGTGTTTATACACACACGCATGCACCTGCACCAGAAGACAGTCAATCCATCATTGCTAAACTGCAGTATTTAGATAAGGCTGACATTCAGAGTCCTGCTGGTTTTCTCAATTACAAAGGATGTTATTGCACGTGATAGGCAGGGGAAATGAGGTTGCAGACAAGGCCAGGCGTGTAAGTGCAAGTCAATCGGTCTCTGCAACATGCAGGCCAATTTGTCATTGTCTTTTTCAAGAAGGATCCAATCTTACCTCAGAATAATCCTACATATCTAGTGATTTCAGCTCACCTGCTTAGTATGAATAGAGGACAATGGCAATAGATACCAGACTGCTGTGAGTCATAGCCATCTGCAGGACTGAATGGTACATTTCTGCAGATCTTATCATGACTTTACAGATCATATCAATTATAAAGGACATCCTGCAAAGCAATCTTAGAGGCCAGACTGTTGTTGTTAAGAGTTTAATGAGTCCCTCCCATCTGAACAGATATTATTCTATCAATTTACATGTATCACAAATATTGGCAGTCAAGCACTTCCAGGCAGTTTGTAAAGATGTAAGATATACATTTAAATAATAGAAAACACAGTCTCATTCAGATAGAAAAACTTAGATATTCACACACACACACACACACACACACTGTCCTTTCAGAAAGACAGACTAGACACCGTGCTCTCCTTGATCACATAGAAGTCAGTGTTTCTGCTAGATGGTGCTTGGTACCTGTTCCTTTAAGGCTAGTCTTTCTGAATAATGCTCATCATCCTTTGTGAACATTTCCATGACATACAAAAACCGATGCACACTTACACTATAAATTATTTGAGAAACTTTAGAATCTAATTGTAAGTGGAAGATACACTAACGTCACGCAATTGGTACTAAATCACAAATAAAAGGCTGCAGGGCACACTTCCCTTGGGGATCTACATCAACAAAATGAGGATATAATTACAGCTGCATGCACAAGTTCAAATCAGAAACAATGTTAGTCTCTTACACCTCCAACATCCCTGTCACCTCCAACATCCCTGGGTAGAAGCAGGCCTAGGGATAGTCTTCAGAAGAGGTGGCACCCCAGCAACAGCCCCCTCTCTCTCTGAGACACACTGCATACATGGGTTAATTTAAAGGGAGGGAGGGGGTGACTGGGGTACAATATTTCAATGCATTCTGAGATTTTGAAAATTATTTTAACTTTCCTTTGGCCAAGTAGATTTCTACAATGAATCGCTATACCCCTGGCCCTCAAATCATTGCTGGACTCCACCTACTATTCTGCATCTCCTGACAAGCTAGCTATACAAGATCTATATATACACACACACCTATTCAACTCTTTGTGGGTGCTATTCATAAATATGGTTTCAGTTATCCAACAACATGCGAATTAAGAGTCTGACTAGAAACTTCATACGGAGAAAAGGAACACTGTATTCTATGTTGTGAACGTACAACTTTGTTATAGGACTAAATATGCACAAACAGTGCAACCGTATACCTGGAACGATACATAAATGCGACACACGTAAAGAACATACGTCTGCTCTAGGGTACAACTACTGTACTCAGTTGCACTGTAGACCAGGTCAAACCAAACCTCTGCAGCATCCCCGAAGACCAGGATCATATTTCAACATTACATTGCAGACAATGCCCACTGTTCAACCTCGGGTTGGGTTGTCACCCTCTGTTCAACTTTACAGAACGTTGCTTAAAACAAGGGGAAACCTGATACTGACTGATTATACTTACTCTACATATGTTCAGAAACTGTTACATGCATATCAAGCAGTCATGGTTTGAGATCACCCTTTCACAAATAGATACCTAATCAATGGAAACAAATGCAGCAGCACAACCATGTCATAATCAGATGCAAGAAAGACTCAGGAAAACAACGTAATACTCCACATGATAAACAACACATTGACAACCAAAAGACCAGACATTTAGACAGACGATTGTTGCAACAAAACCAAAATTGTTTTTGATGATGGTTCTCTTTCACATTAAAGACATCACAATGGACCAGCTCTGCCTGAGTGTGTTGGTCTCATCACTATATTCACAATGAGACACAATAGTCCAAATCCTGGACAGACAAAAAGGACGGCTGGATGTTTAATGGACAGTGTGAGCTCAGTGGTATTGCCATACATTACCATCACACACACACACACACACACGGTCAGTTGCATTGGGCTACCACAGGTGTGTCTCCCGGATCTCTGAGATGATGTTGCTGGCTTTTTGGAGAGCCTGAAGTGAAGAGAGAGAGAGAAGGATACTGGTGTTAAAAAGGGGGAAACAGAAAGTACAACACAAAGTGCATGAGAGTAATTAGGGGTACTAGTAGCACTTGTACAGTACCTCCAGCATCTGGGCCACCTCTGTCCTCTGTTGTGCTGTGTCTTGGGACTCGATGAGCAGCCCCTGTAGCAGGTTCTGTTTGTACAGCTGGCCCACCAGCTCACTCTGCAGACGCTCCTTCACAAAGTTCACCAGGAAGTGCATCACCGTCTTGGGAACACTGCAGACACACGTCACAAGACACACAGTTAGCTAGGCCAGAGAAGGCTCAACTCACCACTAACTGGATACCCAAATAATAACACCCCTAGATGCCCTGGAGCGCCGGTCTCTGACCTGTCCTGAATGCTCTTGCGGACAATTAGGAAGTAGCATTTGATAAGGCGTTGAATGACCTCACAGTCTCTTTGCTCGCGGGCACTCAGCTTTCGGGACACCGGCACCGCCTGGCAAACAGAGCAGGGGTCAGATGTTACAATCTGTCACAGATCGAATCAGATACAGTGCTGCTCTACAGGGTAGCGCTGGGTCAGTTCTGACTGCTGATTCCACTACTCACTGTGTCCAGGAGGTTGATGGCCTGGCCCTTAACAGGGCTGCTGAAACCTGCCACTGGTGCCTTCTCCTCAGCCACCTTCTCATTCATCCAGCATTTATCTCCATCCTGCAGGCCCTAAAAGAGGTGAAATGGGGGGGGGGGTCAATTCAATTTAGTTGTTCAGGTATCGGTGTTAAAGTCACAACTGGCTTATTGGAATTCCTCAAAAGGTGTGATGTCCATACTGGTACGAGAAGACCGCATCAGACTCTAGAACCCTCTGGTCAACATTAGGCTCATCTATATGCATGAAAGCAGAGCATGTGCTTTGAGTTGAGGCAGAATTACCTGTTGACTGTTGACAGATGCTGAGACCTGAGCAGCATCGGTGAAGTCTGGGTGCTTTGTGTTGATGTAAGCAAGCTCAATTTGAACCAAGTTGTGGACCTGAAACAGTTTGGTGCTCAGAATCATTCACGAACATAGACAGACCGCCAGTAAGCAATAGCACTAAATTGTAGAATAATTACACAGGATTTTTGTACAAAACAAATTAACTGAAAATGTCAAATCACAAAAACAAATTTGTCTTACCATGTCATTAGTAATGGGCAAGCGCTTCCTGAGTAAACTAGTCACCACCTCCACAATGGAGTCGTGCAGCTTGGGAAACCGAAGGAGCTCCTGAAAAACACACAGCATGTCAGGACGCATACAGAGACACTTCTATTACAATTTGGTTCAGGCTTGCTTTGTAATATGTGTTGTGCAGTGTCTAGCGTACCTGCGTGCTGTAGGAGGAGCAATGCTGGATGATCCTCTGCAGCTCCTCGTGGACCAGCTCCACACAGCGCAGACTGGGCTCCTCCAGACGCTTGATCTGCCTCTTCACCAGCAGCTCAAAGGAAATCTCAGGTACAAAGAGGGCCGGCCGCGGACCCTGCAGCACAGCACAACACACACCTCTATTAACATAACTCATGTGATTCACACAGACAATGCGATTGGAGCTGATTGGTATTACCGTAGCATTGCGGATTGCAGTGAGGATGTCGAGCTCCGTCAAGCCCCCCAGGGGGTCAATAGACTGAAGAGTGCGGCCAAAGGTCTCATGGAATATGTAGCAGATCCGAGCCCCCCCGCAGCTTACCAGAGAGGAGGACAGAGGAAGCAGTATCAGTGGCTGTGTCCGAGGGTTGTCAACATCAGATGCAGTCAGCCAGAATGAGTCAATACTTGCTTCACATGCTTGAGGAAATCAATAAATCAGTGAGCGGTACAAGAGCTATTGAAATGAACCCACAAAATATGAAATGCCAATACATGAACACCTACAAAATTACAAGGAGGCCAAGAAATACAATAAACGCCTGCTTAAGTGAAATGCATTCAGCAGAACAATAACCATGTTTTCCGTCACAAAATGTCCGCTGTGCAGATTCTAGGTGGTTGCTAAATATTTGGTGGTCAATGAGGAGTTGCTCCAATACAATATAAAATACTAAAAGATGATTGGTGCCTGGATAAATGAGCCTAAAGCAGTTGAACTACTCACAGTTCAGATGTCTGGATGTGCGTGGCGGTGCCCTCGATGGTGTTGCAATAGTCGCTGGCGAACTTGGTGACGATCTGTAGCAGGGTGGAGCTGTGGTCCTCTACAGGCTGGCCGTAGCTGCTGAGCCGGGCCTGGTACTGGGCACTCAATACCGTCACACGCCTCTTCAGCTCCGGCAAGCAGTCCCTGATGTGGTGCATGAGCAGGCGGCTCAGGGTGCGAGCCAGGTAGCGGGAGCCGCAGCGGGAGGCCAGAGACGGGTAGTGGCGCTGGAGGAAGGCCTGCTCGTCCCGTGCCGTGTCCTCTATGCTCTTCTGCGTGTTGATGTCATGCTGGCTCCTAGCAGGGGGAGACATGGAGGATGACAGCTGGAGTTCCAGAATACTCCACAGTGCATCTGATCATGCAGAACGTCACCTGCTCCAGCATAGCAGGAAGTTATACACGCAAATAGGATGCAACACTTTTGAAATGGACGTTACTGTAGCCGTACAGATTCCTTTAGCACTCTGGAGGAATGTGCTAAGCTGAGGTCCCTACTGACTTCAGACAGCCTTCCAAGGCGGTTGCTATGATTGCTAGTGTGAGCTGTCGGTTGAACTAGATTGTCTCTGCTCAGTGAAATTACTTCAGAAAATGACTTACCATTTCAGCCTTTGAGGGGCAGATATGTTTTTTTTTTGTGTTGCAATTCTGTACCCTTGGCGAAAAACCACTCAGATAACTCATATATCAGCCCTGTGCTGGAGCCCCATGAGTAAGACATGGCACACATTATCTCAGCAGGATATGTGAGAACAATCTCAAAGTAGAGAGAGGCAATCATTCAGAAATTAGAGCTTTGTTTGAAAAATGCAAACAAATTGATCTGGTGAATAGCAGGGCCATTGGAACATTCGTTGTTTATAGCACAAAGGTCTCTGAGGGTACTTGAGTTCATTTAACGACCATAATGATTCAGATCCTTTATACTCAATCAGATGTGATACATTGGCCTAATATTTGTATAGCATCTTTCACTGCTATGGGACTTCATCCTTTTAAGCACCGAGGTGACATCACCCAGTAAGAATTAGGTAAATCTGTTAGATAAGTTGTAGGCATATGGACAAACCTGTTGACCACTCCCACAATTCCGAGCCGCACTGGAATGACCCGGCCCAGCAAGACCTCCAGAGCATCTGTCCCTGCGTCCATCAGGTCCAGCTTACTGACCACCAGCAGTGTTCTGCGGCCTGCAAGACACATGGACACAGCTGGGTAAAGACACACCCCTTTTGTCCATGGCTCTTTCTCCACACACACATTCATTATCTAATCTAAAATATTGTGTATATAGCAATCACTGATGTTAAAAAGTTGAGGTCAAACCTAAAAAGTAACATTGACCATGTTTACTGATGTTTAACACATCTGTATCAATGAGCAAACAGGGTACCTGCAAGTTCCATGAAGTTGAATAAGACTTAAGACCTTTTTAATGCCACTTGGAATGCAAATTAATACAAATTTGAAATCTGCTTGTGCCACACAGATGCTAATAATAGGGCTAGCTCTTTCACCAAAGGCTATATACTACATGGCTCATATTATCAAGCAAGTGTGCTATTCTAGCAATGAGCATTCTCCTGTAGTCTAACAGTAGTAGCATAGTGGCTAGGCTATAGATGGCTGAAGCATAGGGTTGCCCATCTGCATTTGTTTAGGCTACCCCAATGACCTAATCATCAGCTAGATCACAACTCTAAGTGTTTAGAATTTTGGCTTCAATACCACTACCAGCTTAGTATAATGACACTCAACACCATAATGATACCACTGTGAAAAAATGCCTTAAATGTAAATATACAGAACCGTTACTGTATAAAACAAGTGGTCCACTCTCCATCTGGAGAGCTAGGGTAATGGGTGAGCAGTTTGATCCCGCACTGCTCAAAACACACCTGAGTCAACTTAACAAGGTCCTGTTGAGCTGTTGATTTATCAAATCTGGTGTGTTAGAGTGGGATTGGAACAAGTCTACACACCCAGTAGCTCTCCTGGAGGTGTTATGCTAGAAAAGACTACAACACCCCAAAAAAAATGTAAATCCCTCTTTCAGTGAATCGGGTATCACATGGCTATACTTGGGAGCAAGGTAGCTCAGCAAGAGAGCTCTAGAACTGACAGTGCCAAGTAAGACGTGAAAGAAGCTAACTATTTCATCTAACATGTTCAGGGAATGCATAATGAATATATTGATGTGCTACATGACAAAATAACCAGATATATTTTTGGATCTCTCGAGATTAATTTGCCTGCATGTTTTTTGTGCATATTGCCCTAGGCTATGCTACATGTTTTACAACCGGAGGAAGTAGGAACTCAAACATTAGCTAGTTTGCTAACTAAATACACTGCTCAAAAAAATAAAGGGAACACTTAAACAACACAATGTAACTCCAAGTCAATCACACTTCTGTGAAATCAAACTGTCCACTTAGGAAGCAACACTGATTGACAATAAATTTCACATGCTGTTGTGCAAATGGAATAGACAACAGGTGGAAATTATAGGCAATTAGCAAGACACCCCCAATAAAGGAGTGGTTCTGCAGGTGGTGACCACAGACCACTTCTCAGTTCCTATGCTTCCTGGCTGATGTTTTGGTCACTTTTGAATGCTGGCGGTGCTTTCACTCTAGTGGTAGCATGAGACGGAGTCTACAACCCACACAAGTGGCTCAGGTAGTGCAGCTCATCCAGGAAGTCACATCAATGCGAGCTGTGGCAAGAAGGTTTGCTGTGTCTGTCAGCATAGTGTCCAGAGCATGGAGGCGCTACCAGGAGACAGGCCAGTACATCAGGAGATGTGGAGGAGGCCGTAGGAGGGCAACAACCCAGCAGCAGGACCGCTACATCCGCCTTTGTGCAAGGAGGAGCAGGAGGAGCACTGCCAGAGCCCTGCAAAATGACCTCCAGCAGGCCATAAATGTGCATGCGTCTGCTCAAACGGTCAGAAACAGACTCCATGAGGGTGGTATGAGGGCCCGACGTCCACAGGTTGGGGGTTGTGCTTACAGCCCAACACCGTGCAGGACGTTTGGCATTTGCCAGAGAACACCAAGATTGGCAAATTCGCCACTGGTGCCCTGTGCTCTTCACAGATGAAAGCAGGTTCACACTGAGCACTTGACAGTCTGGAGATGCCGCGGAGAACGTTCTGCTGCCTTCAACATCCTCCAGCATGACCGGTTTGGCGGTGGATCAGTCATGGTGTGGGGTGGCATTTCTTTGGGGGGCCGCACAGCCATTCATGTGCTCGCCAGAAGTAGCCTGACAGCTGCCATTAGGTACCGAGATGAGATCCTTAGACCCCTTGTGAGACCATATGCTGGTGCGGTTGGCCCTGGGTTCCTCCTAATGCAAGACAATGCTAGACCTCATGTGGCTGGAGTGTCAGCAGTTCCTGCAAGAGGAAGGCATTGATGCTATGGACTGGCCCGCCCGTTCCCCAGACCTGAATCCAATTGAGCACATCTGGGACATCATGTCTCGCTCCATCCACCAACGCCACGTTGCAGCACAGACTGTCCAGGAGTTGGCGGATGCTTTAGTCCAGGTCTGGGAGGAGATCCCTCAGGAGACCATCCGTCACCTCATCAGGAGCATGCCCAGGCGTTGTAGGGAGGTCATACAGGCACGTGGAGGCCACACACACACTACTGAGCCTAATTTTGACTTGTTTTAAGGACATTACATACAAAGTTGGATCAGCCTGTAGTGTGGTTTTCCAATTTAATTTTGAGTGTGACTCCAAATCCAACCTCCATGGGTTGATAAATTTGATTTCCATTGATAATTTGTGTGTGATTTTGTTGTCAGCACATTCAACTATGTAAAGCTAAAAGTATTTAATAAGAATATTTCATTCATTCAGATCTAGGATGTGTTATTTTAGTGTTCCCTTTATTTTTTGGAGCAGTGTATATTGTTGCTAGATATATCCATTCAATGGATCGATCTAACGGTACATTTTATGTCCCACAAAAACATTACATTGTGTGCCTATAGGCTACTTAGGGTATTAACCGCAAATGGCGCTCTCCACTCCGTATCATCTCAATTACATAGCCTACTCAGTTTGTAAAGTGGTTATTTCCTCTATAGTGACAGTTGAGAAATAATTGTTCTACTCACATAAATCTGCGACTCTGTTCTTGTTCAACAGTAAAAACGGTCTTTCCCAGTTACATTTAGAAATGTTTCTCAACTGTCAGTAAGTAACGTTATGCTTGCACTTATCAGAATGCATCTTTCCCTTCACTGTGCGCAAAAGGTGGGAGAGGGAGTGAGAACAAGCAGCGAAACAGGGACAGGGCAAATACTTTCACAGCAGGACGCAGGTTAATGCACATTACTGTTGAATAAATAATGGTTTTAGAACCAAAACATCTGCAGGAACGTTGTGCAGCCTAATCACTGACATTACAGACATAAGCCAAATTGCATAGGTAAGAGGAGGGCAATGTTGGTGTCTGTAATTTCTGGTTTATTGTCCCAGCTCTAGTTAGTGTTGTCTATCAAATTGTATAGGCTACCATGCGCTTTCCTCTCCCGCTCTCCTCTGGCAATGGCCCGACTCCCATTGACACATGATGTTCACACAAGGAAGTGAACATGTGGTTGGAAAGCTCAGGAAAGTGCCTTGACTATTATTTGATGTTCTATTTTTTTTCTTTCTTGCCACGTTGGAAACAATTAAGCAGAGACACAATATTATATTGTCGTCCACGTTTAAGACCTTTGAAAACGGAACTAAGGCATTTAAAAATCAGATAAAAATGAATTTAAGACTTAAACACCCTGAAAAATATATACAGTGCACTCGGAAAGTATTCAGATCCCTTGACTTTTTCCACATTTTGTTACATTACAGCCTTATTCTAAAATGTATTAAATTATTTTTTCCCCCTCTCAATCTACACACAATACCCCATAATCACAAGGTAAAAACAGGTTTATAATTTTTTGCAAATTTATTACAAATAAAAAAAACTGAAATATTACATTTACATAAGTATTCAGACCCTTTACAGAATGACAGATTTGTACCTTGGCAGCTCGGGGGTTTGAACTTGCAACCTTCCGGTTACTAGTCCAACGCTCTAACCACTAGGCTACCCTGCTGCCCAAGAATACTCGAGGCTGTAATCTTTGCCAAAGGTGCTGTTGAAGAACAAATTCTTATTTTCAATTTCAATTTTCAACTGCCTGTTCAGGGGCAGAATGACAGATTTGTACCTTGGCAGCTCGGGGGTTTGAACTTGCAACCTTCCGGTTACTAGTCCAACGCTCTAACCACTAGGCTACCCTGCCGCCCAAGAATACTCGAGGCTGTAATCTTTGACAAAGGTGCTGTTGAAGCACCTTTGGCAAAGATTACAGCCTCGAGTATTCTTGGGCGGCAGGGTAGCCTAGTGGTTAGAGCGTTGGACTAGTAACCGGAAGGTTGCAAGTTCAAACCCCCGAGCTGCCAAGGTACAAATCTGTCATTCTGCCCCTGAACAGGCAGTTGAAAATTGAAATTGAAAATAAGAATTTGTTCTTAACTGACTTGCCTAGTTAAATAAAGGTAAAATAAAGAAAGAAAATGACACTACAAGCTTGGCACACCTGCATTTAGGGAGTTTCTCCCATTCTTCTCCGCAGATTCTTTCAAGCTCAGACAGGTTGAATGGGGAGCATTGCTGCACAGCTATTTTCAGGTCTCTCCAGAGATTTTCGATGAGGTTCAAGTCCAGGCTCTGAATGGGCCACTAAAGGACATTCAGAAACGTGTCCCGAAGCCACTGCACAGAACAGATATAGCCCTTGGTTCACTTCAGACCTGACTGCCCTTGACCAGCACAAAAACATCCTGTGGCAGACTAGCATCGAATAGTCCCCGCGAAATGCAACTTTTCAGGGTATTCAGGAAAGCAAAGGATAGCTTTTTCAAACAGAAATGTACATCCTGTAGCTCTAACTGCACTAAAGTCCATGGAGAATAAGAGCACCTTCTCCCAGCTGCCCACTGCACTGAGGCTAGGTAACACTGTCATCCCACTCTTCAAAGGGGGTGACACTCTAGACCCAAACTGTTATAGACCTATTTCCATCCTGCCCTGCCTTTCTAAAGTCTTCGAAAGCCAAGTTAATAAACAGATCACTGACCATTTCAAATACCACCGTACCTTCTCCGCTGTGCAATCCGGTTTCCGAGCTGGTCACGGGTGCACCTCAGCCACGCTCAAGGTACTAAACGATATCATAACCGCCATCGATAAAAGACAGTACTGTGCAGCAGTCTTCATCGACCTGGCCAAGGCTTGCGACTGTCAATCACCGTATTCGGCAGACTCAACAGCCTTGGTTTCTCAAATGACTGCCTCACCAACTACTTCCCAGACAGAGCTCAGTGTGTCAAATCCGGGGGCCTGTTGTCCGGACCTCTGGCAGTCTCTATGGGGGTACCACAGGTTTCAATTTTTGGGCCTACTCTTTTCTCTGTATATATCAACGATGTCGTTTTTGCTGCGGGCGATTCCCTAATCCACCTCTATGCAGACGACACCATTATGTATATGGTTCTGGCTTAGAATGTGGACAACTTCAAATACCTAGGTGTCTGGCTAGACCGTAAACTCTCCTTCCAGACTCATATTAAACATATCCAATCCAAAATAAAATCTAGAATCGGCTTCCTATTTCGCAACAAAGCCTCCTTTACTCACGCCGCCAAACATAAGTCTATGCTGGTTTGAGCGCCGCCTTATCTCAGCTCACTAGTCACGATAACAACACCTACCCATAGCACGCGCTCCAGCAGGTATACCTTACTGGTCATCCCCAAAGCCAACACCTACTTTGGCCTCCTTTTCTTCCAGTTCTCTGCTGCCAATGCCTGGAACGAATTGCAAAAATCACTGAAGCTGGAGACTTATATTCCCCTCACTAACTTTAAACATCAGCTATCTGAGCAGCTAACCGATTGCTGCAGATGTACATAGCCCATCTGTAAATAGCCCATCCAATCTACCTACCTCATCCCCATATTGTTTTTATTTACTTTTCTGCTCTTTTGCACACCAGTATTTCTACTTGCACATCATCATCTGCACATCTATCACTCCAGTGTTAATTTGCTAAATTGTAATTACTTCGCTCTATGGCCTATTTATTGGCTTACCTCCTCCCGCCATTTGCACACAATGTATATAGACTTTTTCTATTGTATTGACTGTATGCTTGTACAAAAAGTATTTAGTCAGCCACCAATTGTGCAAGTTCTCCCACTTAAAAAGATGAGAGAGGCCTGTAATTTTCATCATAGGTACACTTCAACTATGACTGACAAAATGAGAAAAAAAATCCAGAAAATCACATTGTAGTATTTTTTATGAATTTATTTGCAAATTATGGTGGAAAATAAGTATTTGGTCAATAACAAAAGTTTCTCAATACTTTGTTATATACCCTTTGTTGGCAATGACAGAGGTCAAACACTTTCTGTAAGGTTTTCACACACTGTTGCTGGTGTTTTGTCCCATTCCTCCATGCAGATCTCCTCTAGAGCAGTGACGTTTTGGGGCTGTTGCTAGGCAACACGGACTTTCAACTCCCTCCAAAGATTTTCTATGGGGTTGAGATCTGGAGACTGGCTAGGCCACTCCAGGACCTTGAAATGCTTCTTACGAAGCCACTCCTTCGTTGCCCGGGCGATGTGTTTGGGATCATTGTCATGCTGAAAGACCCAGCCACGTTACCAAAGTAACAAAGCCTACCATCAGTAACACACTACGCCGCCAGGGACTCAAATCCTGCAGTGCCAGACGTGTCCTCCTGCTTAGGCCAGTACATGTCCAGGCCCATCTGGCACTGCAGGATTTGAGTCCCTGGTGGCGTAGTGTGTTACTGATGGTAGGCTTTGTTACTTTGGTCCCAGCTCTCTGCAGGTCATTCACTAGGTCCCCCCGTGTGGTTCTGGTGAGATCTTGCGTGGAGCCCCAGATCGAGGGAGATTATCAGTGGTCTTGTATGTCTTCCATTTCCTAATAATTGCTCCCACAGTTGATTTCTTCAAACCAAGCTGCTTACCTATTGCAGATTCCCAGCCTGGTGCAGGTCTACAATTTTATTTCTGGTGTCCTTTGACAGCTCTTTGGTCTTGGCCATAGTGGAGTTTGGAGTGTGACTGTTTGAGGTTGTGGACAGGTGTCTTTTATACTGATAACAAGTTCAAACAGGTGCCATTAATACAGGTAACGAGTGGAAGACAGAGGAGCCTCTTAAAGAAGAAGTTGCAGGTCTGTGAGAGCCAGAAATGTTGCTTGTTTATAGGTGAGCAAATACGTATTTTCCACCATAATTTGTAAAAAATTCATTAAAAATCCTACAATGTGATTTTCAGGATTTTTCTTCTCATTTTGTCTGTCATAATTGAAGTGTACCTATGATGAAAATTACAGGCCTCTCATCTTTTTAAGTGGGAGAACTTGCACAATTGGTGGCTGACTAAATACTTTTTTGCCCCACTGTATATTCCATATGTAACTCTGTTGTCGTTTGTGTCGCACAGCTTTGCTTTATCTTGGCCAGGTCGCAGTTGAAAATGAGAACTTGTTCAAATAGCCTACCTGGTTAAATAATGGTGAAATAAAAATGTTTTAAATTGTCTTGTCTGTGTGCTTAGGGTTGTTATCCTGTTGGAAGGTGAACCGTTGCCCAGTTGAGGTCCTGAGCGCTCTGACGCAGGTTTTCATCAAGGATCTCTCTGTATTTTGCTCCGTTCATCTTTCCCACGATTCTGACTAGTCTCCCAGTCCCTGCCGCTGAAAAACATCCCCACAGCATGATGATGCCACCACTGCCCCCCGCACCTCTCTGATTCAGAGGTGTTGGGTTAAATGTGGTAGACACATTTCAGTTCAGTTGGACAACTGACTAGGTATCCCCCTTTCCCTTACTTCACTGTAGGGATGGTGCCAGTTTACCTCCAGACATGATGCTCCACATTCAGGCCAAAGAGAATATTGGTTTCATCAGACCAGAGAATCTTGTTCCACATGGTCGGAGAGTCCTTTAGGTGCCCTTTTGCAAACTCCAAGCGGGCTGTCATCTGCCTTTTACTTAGGAGTGGCTTTCGCCTGCCACTCTACCATAAAGGCCTGATTGGTAAAGTGCTGCAGAGATGGTTGTCCTTCAGGAAGGTTCACCAATCTCCACAGAGGAACTCTAGAGCTCTGTCAGACTGACCATCAGGTTATTGGTCACCTCCCTGACCAAGGCCCTTCGCCCCCGATTGATCAGTTTGGCCAAGCAGCCAGATCTAGGAAGAGTCTTGGTGGTTCCAAACTTCTTCCATTTAAGAATGATGTAGGCCACGGTGTTCTTGGGGACCTTCAATGCTGCAGAAATGTGTTGGTACCCATCCCCAGATTTGTGCATCGACACAATCCTGTCTCGGAGCTCTAAGGACAATTCCTTCTACCTCATGGCTTGGTTTTTGCTCTGACCTGCACTGTCAACTGTGGGAACTTATATAGACAGGTGTGTGCCTTTCCAAATCATGTCCAATCAAATGAATTTACCACAGGTGAACTCCAATCAAGTTGTAGAAACATCTCAAGGATGATCAATGGAAACAGGATTCACCTGAGCTCAATTTAGAGGTTCATAGCAAAAGCTATGAATACTTATGTAAATAAGGTGTCTGTTTTTATTTTTAATATATTTGCTAAAATATCTAAAAAACGGTTTTTGCTTTGTCATTATTGTGTGTAGATTGATGAGGTATTTTTTTTTAAATCGATTTTATAATAAAGCTATAACATAACAAAATGTGGAAAAAGTCAAGATGTCTGAATACTTTCCGAATTCACTGTATACACTGAAAAGACATGCAGTGAAAAATGAAGGAGCACAAGTGTACACTATGCCTCACCATCCTGGTCGACCTCGCGGGCCAGTTTGAGGGCATCAGAGGTGGCCAAGTCGGAGTTGGCAGGAGACACTGAGAGGATAAGGGAGTTGGGGTTGGAGATGAAGGATAGGATCATCTCTTGGACTTGAGCCTCTATGTCCTCTGGCTGATCTCCAACCGGAACCTAGTACAACAAGAAATAACGACATTACTGCAATTAAATATACACATTTGTTTTCAATGAGTAATGTCATTCATTTTACCATGAGGAACACCATAGTTGTGCATTTTCAAATTAGTGGGATTA
The DNA here is from genome assembly GCF_034236695.1 of Oncorhynchus nerka. Lineage (NCBI taxonomy): Eukaryota > Metazoa > Chordata > Actinopteri > Salmoniformes > Salmonidae > Oncorhynchus > Oncorhynchus nerka. The sequence goes on along the minus strand of NC_088408.1, from coordinate 70,683,898 downwards.
ACACACTGGTTGGGCTTACCTTGGTTATTCCTGGCAAATCAACCAGTGTGAGATTGAGGACATGAGGAGAGAAAATCTTCAAATAGATGGGCTCAGGGCTGATTCCCTAAAGACCACAAGAGAGGAAATGGGGATGGAGCGAGAAGCAGACAAAAGTAAATCAATAACGCATAAACTGGAGATAAGACAAATCTATCTACAATGTATACATACCTTGTTGCCTCCTGAGCTACGCTCAGTCTCTTCTTCAATCTCCTTGCGAATCTCCAAGAAATCTGTGAAAATCTATAATGCAAACAGAGATGGGATACTGAAATATTGACTTCACCAACACCCCTGGTGGCATGACGTTAGGAGATACAGTACCAGGTTTCTCGGACAATGTAATGCCCTACTGCAAATATGAAACACTCAATGTGCAGTGCAAAACAGCTAAATAGATTTGTGCAAAGCGAAGATAGTGCCACATACCTGGTTCTTGCTATGAAGGAACGTGCCCCATTCATCAGCCTTGATCCCTTGACAAAAATATAAAAAGATTGAGTGTAAAATAATGTGTAAACGGAAATGAAATACTTGTATCACATAAAAACAGACTGATGGGGTTTATAAATATTTGGAAACAAAATATGACAGAGACAGAGTTTGTAAGTTGATGTGATGATTAGACAGAGGAAATGAAAAGACGATGAGGATGACAAGATGATATTAAGATGAATGACAACGCAACAGGTCCATGCAGATAAACTATGGAAGTAAAGACCTGGGTAGCTGTTTGCATTTTGTTTTACCCCATTTCCTGAGAAAGGTGAAGAAGGGATTGTAAATATGTTAGAAAAGAGCAAACATCCCAAAGACCACTAAGGCTTTATCCAATGAGTGAAATTACATGAATGCGAGATATTGAAATTCATTGAATAAATGTCAACTGCACTGGCATTGATTTGTTTCAGTGTGTCCAGTGTACGGTTTATCTGCGAGAAGCAACATGGAGACAGCTTTTAAAGTGACAATCACATCTTGTTTCTGTGTCAAGTGCATACCATTTTCTTGCAGTCTCCTCTCTGCCAATGGAGGCACATTCACCAGCTGCAACACTAGGGGTCGCCGTGTGACTATGCCTGATCCCCGAGGCAGAAAATCCCTTCCAACCAGACTCTCCAACACAGAACTCTTGCCGCTGCTCTGTCATGGGAAAAGAGGAGATCAATTTTAGAAAGACTTTAACACTTAGCTACATGAAGGATTCATTGCTATTATCTATACTTCCTCCATCTCCCTGGAAAGACTGCTGGACATTGATATGTTAATTTCAACAATGACACAATTCCCCAATGACACAATACCCCAAATGTAACAATTCCCCAATGGAACAACCATTGATTCTTGCATTTTGATTCTGTACTGACCTGCGAGCCAACCACCACTATCTGAGGCAGCTGGATGATCTCTGCCCCCACTGTCAGGAAGACTTCCTGGAGCCGATTGATGATGGGAATTAGAGTCTCCATTTCTTAGGACCGGACACCACAGTTGGCAAAAGAAAGTGAAAGAAGCAATGGTGAGATTATAAACATATAGTACACAGGACTCTCCTTAATCTCCTACAAAAGGCAAAAACAAGAGACCTCTTGCAGATGGATAAGAATGTGTAACGTTAGCAAGCAACAAACAAACTACACAATAGCTTAACAGTAGTATTTGTTGTTGTGATTCATTAGCTCTCGTGATGATAACCAACATTACATAAGAAAGGCCCGCGGGTGGTCATGTGAAAAGGAATGGATTCAGGCCCTACTGTTCAGGCCCTACTGGGAGACAAAACTGGAATCGTTTGATTTGGGGTTGATCGCTGATTAGTGGCCAAAGTCAAAGATATGCTATATTCAAAGCTACCCAGACCTATCTAGCTAACCAGTTAACCTAGCTTGCTTATGACCCCTATCATGCAATAAATATAGGACTAATTTCGCAAACAACCAGACATTTAGCATTGTCAAGTCTTTCGGTATACATTTGGCTATTCTTTTTTACATTTTACATTGTTTTGAAGGGGAACGGAGATGCTGAACTTCCTAGTTAAGCCGATTCAGGCCAAGGTGCTCTGATGAGGAAGCAGGGAAAGGGTAAGTGGCTAACGCTTTAGTGGTTTCCTTACCAGAGAAGATGTTCCTCTCAATCCAACAATACCGTGCTCACTTCATCCTGCAAAGACAGCTAGCTACAGTAACGAAAGTTCTGTACTATCCACAATTTAGCGTTATCTGTATTTTTAGCGACTTCAAACCGGGTTGTATTCAAGGCTGTCATTGAATTATTTTTTATTTTTTTGAAAGAGGTGATTGGTCATTCAACGTTTTTCCGTATATTATACGGTTAGCTGATTGGTTTAAATACAGTCTGTCATAATTTTGACAACGCCCTCTACACGCAACTCCCTCCTCTTTTTCCAAGTGACATCACACATGTTTCTTTATGCTCTAACATTTAAAAGCACCATATTCAATGAGTGTGGGCCACTCTGCTTCGATGTAACCAATGGAATAATACATAAATAAATTATATATATGCATGTACACTTAACGTCAGCCCCTTGTGACTGGAACCCAAATGCGTGTTCACGAGAGTCAGCAGGGCAAAAGAGTTGCGCAAATTTGCTTCGTGGAAAGTCCAATCCAGGTCTGCTACAGATCAGATAATCACAGCACCCTGCCCCGACCGACTCGTGAACAAGCTGCATACCGTCTGATAAAAAACAGCAGAAGGTTGTATGTCTAGACATTACCAGTTTTAATCAAAGTAGTTAGTTAATGAGAATTATTCAGGAGAACAGTTCTCTCTGCATCTGTCTGACGCCAGAGTAAAAGGTAAAGGATTTGATTTTCCCTAAAAGCTAGCCAACTAGCCAACGGTTAGCTAACTAATATGTCAGGTCATGTGGACATTGAATAGTTAGCTAACATTTGGCTTACCACGATTAGTATATTCTGTAAATCATGCTTCGTGGTCAAAGCCCGTCACACATCGGATCCCAAGCATCCTGCATTGACTTCTTGATGCCGCACTGATAACATCAAAGATTTTTCTAACTAACCCAAGATGGTCCACAGCCTGTCATTTCCAATGGAAGCAAATGCATCATAGTGGGTGGACTAGCAAGGTGGCAGCGCCAAGCACGAGCTAGCGAGATCCTATTGGCGGTTTCAAACATATATTTCAGTTAGGGAACGCCTACTTTACGAATCGCGGGTGTGCAATAACTAAATTCGCCCTTGCACTCTGAAATAAAACCATTTTTAGAAACTTTGGTAAAGTCTACAAAACGTAGTCCGCTATGTTAATAACAAATTCTAGTTTGGGAACAGAAAACTCCATTGAGATCAAATGTTTAATTAATGAGAAAATTAGCAGTTTGTCTGACAAAATGCATCTCCTTCCATCTTCTGCCATTGCTGGCCACTGGACTTCCCCTCATCACCATATTTGGTAGTGAGTGGAAACTCCAACCAGATACTTCAAATGTATACATCTGGTGAAACATCTGGCACATTGTTCATCTGTGGTAACAGTGTCCTAGTCCTAAATGATGCACTGAAATGTCTTACCTAGTCTCTCATCAGCAAATATGGCGTCTCGGAAGAAGATTCTACTCAAGGTGATAATTCTTGGAGACTCAGGGTGAGTAGAATACTTGCAGTGTGAAACCTGTTCATTCCAAATTGTTCTTACCATAGATCACATTCTTCATGTACATTGGGTTCCACTCATTTTGGGGTAAAGGTGCCTAAAGATTATTTTATCTAATTTTGTCCCTGCCTATGTTTGTTCATCACTCTCCTCTATCTCCACACTGACAGAGTTGGGAAGACCTCTCTCATGAACCAATATGTGAATAAGAAGTTCAGCAATCAGTATAAGGCCACAATCGGTGCTGACTTTCTTACCAAAGAGGTGATGGTGGATGACAGGCTTGTGACAATGCAGGTAATAGACTTCTCTATCCTTGACCATGCACATCTTCCATAACCTCTCCTCGGTATTATGTCCCAATACCATAAGTCTAAACATTTTAGTCAAGCCTTTCTCTATGTAACATGGTCCCTTTGGATATGTATTGAAGTGCATGTAGTGGTGAGTTCAGTTATGAATGTCATCCATTCTACTAGATCTGGGACACTGCAGGGCAGGAGAGATTCCAGTCATTGGGCGTTGCTTTCTATCGAGGTGCAGACTGTTGTGTCCTTGTGTACGATGTTACTGCGCCAAACACCTTCAAGACTCTTGACAGCTGGCGAGACGAGTTCCTGATTCAAGCCAGCCCCCGTGACCCAGAGAACTTCCCATTTGTTGTGCTCGGCAACAAGATTGACTTGGAGAACAGGCAGGTCTGTACATATGCCCAAATATGTGAAGTTGTGCCATCAAATCAAATGTTATGTCACATGTTCCAAATACAACCAGTGTAGATTTGACCATGAAATGCTTAAGGGCCCTTTACCCAAAATGTAGAGTTAAAAAGTAAGAAATGTGCAAAAAAGAAATATTAACATTAAAATATGAATAACCAGACTATATACATGTGTAGCCCCAATGTTTGTGTGAAATGTAATCTGTTCATATGAATATTATATTACTGACCAGGTGACGACCAAGCGAGCCCAGGCGTGGTGTACGAGTAAGGGCAGTATCCCATATTTCGAGACAAGTGCGAAGGAGGCCATAAATGTTGATCAAGCCTTTCAAACTATTTGCCGAAATGCTCTCAAACAGGTAGGTTGATTGCTGATTGAATTTGGATAATGTTAAACTCATGACGTAGTTTTCACACTTTAAGAACAATTTATTGATGCAGATACAAGAATGTATTCACTTTGGAACTTTTTTGAAGGCATTAACCTGCCATGTTTTCCTGTCCTCATTGTTAGGAGTCAGAAGTGGAGACTTATGACTTCCCAGATCAGATCAAACTGAGGGATGACAGACCAGCCTCCTCTAGTGATGGCTGCAGCTGCTGAGGAAGGGAGGAAACATGACAGATATACACATTGATGTTTGATTACAATAATGTACATTCATACCATTTTATGTCTTCACATATGCAAGATCTCAGATGAAAAATGCTAAACCCTGTTCTCTTTGAAGTTCATGTGGCAGGAACTGAAACATCAGTTACATCAATATCTGTATTTTCACCAAGACAACTGACTTTGTATTTGTCAAACATTTTGTTTTTGATACTCAGTCTTGCAATAATGTATGTTATGTCTGGGAGACATCCGATGCATTCTCCCTTATCAACGTGCCTTTCATTTCCTTGTGGTCTCTGTGCTAGCTCACTAGGTTTGTCATAGCAGTCACATCTAGAATGGTTCCTCTTTAAAGAACTTGGTGTCACATTTATCTGCACTACTATTGCATTTCCTCTTCAAGGTGAAGACCTAAGTACAGCATATTTGCATGAACAATGAAGAAATGGTAGACAGTTTTAAGCTGTTGATCAGAAATGATGTAAATTGTACAAATGGGACTCAAGTTCGACTGTGTGTTTGTGGGGAGAGAGGAAACAAAGCTATCACTAGAAAATCCAATATGATCAGCAGTGTGTGCTTTCTAATATGGATAATGCAGTCGGAGGCAAATTCCTGTTATCAAGTCTTGTTCCACTGGACATCTTGTTAGATGGGAGTTGAAATAGCTTTTCCCAGTTTAAGGTGTTAGGATGTGCTTTGGCCTGCAAATGTATCATAGAGAAGGCAGCATCTCTCTCACACAATCTGACCTCTTATTTTTTGCTTTGTATAATATAAATACTATATGAACGTCATCAATTTTACATAATTTTATAAATTGTTACGGTTGCTGTAAGTAGAAGTTGAACATATCTTAATATAAATGGTTAAATAATTTCCTGACAGTTGAATAAAAAGGTACAATTATGACTAAATACTATTTGAGGTAGATTGTGCTTTATTCAGTTAAAAAATAATTATGCTAGGCCTAGACCAAGTGAGTACTTGAAATTGAGGGAAAACAGTCAATTTTTTTATGCTTGTATAAACAATATATACAAATCATACAATGACTGCACTGAACAACATTAACTAGAAGTAACCTTACAGAGTGTGTTTTCTGTAAACTATCATTCATTTACAACACATTGCTTATAAATAAGAACTTCCATAATTACTCAGTGATAATTTTAAACAGTCAAAAGGTATTGGCTCTCGTTTCAGTCTGATTTGATCATGTGAAAATATCCTATTAATTGTACAGGAATGTCTGGAGAAAACAAAGAAAAGTATCATTAAGACAGGCTGTGATCTAAAAGCTTTGCAGCTACACTATAGTCAACCTTTCATGTTGTCCCTGTACAACCCACTGCACCTCTGTGAATCGCCAGAATACCGTCAAGTCAGGCAGGTTTTCAATCCATGTACGATGTGTCCATGCCCTCGCTGTCTGGGTGAAGCAGTCGCCCGGCCAGGCGCTCAATGTCATCCAGACTGAGTTGCCGAAGTGAACGTTCATAATCCTTTTGGAAGAGAAAGCAATGTAAATCGCTAGCCTGAGACTGATAAAATCCTTCATACAGTACAAAAGTAGTACCTGCAGTCTAAAGGTGAGAACATTCGGTGAATGCTGTACTTCAGCAAAAGTATGTGGAGGGATATTCTTAAACACTTAATTAGTAATTATTGATGTAGTGTAGAAACTGAAGGGATTCATTGGGTGTGCATGCAAAGCAGCTTATACTGCCAAATCAGAATAATGTACATGACCTGAATGTGTTTTGTTGGCGAGTATGATAAGATCTATGGATATGTACCAACAGCTGCCTACTCTTGTTAATGGAAATAATGTACCTTGATTAACTGTTCATGGACTTTAGCTGCATCTGCAGGGCTGAAGTGTTTCGCTAGTACAGTGGACAGAGTCTGCCACACCCCGCTGACCGCACTACTACTGCTAGCCATCCCACTCCTCTCCCCTGCTGGACGAACCACCAAGTTTAACTTGGCCTCTGGCCCAATGGAATAATCGCTCAATCTGTGTTCATCTGTAACGAAAATGGACAAAGATGTGTATGGCTTTGTGATAGATGTACAGGTATGAATGTTATAAAGAATATTCAAGAATGCAGCAGGGCAATGTGTAACTTGGTAGATTCGGTGATGTGACATCCTCATACACAGCTGGGGTACTTCGACAATGCCAGGCTGTGTATGATTAGCTACAGTAGTTGGCCTTAGTGTAGGTACCTGCAAGGGCTTTCCCCTTGTAAAGCAATCGCTGCTGATTTGCAGGTATATTCAGACGTTCAGACACTAGTTCTTTCACCATGGAGACTTTTTCATCTTCTGTGACCTGAAATTGTGACAGATTAAACAACTGACATTTAATATTCTTGACAGTATTGATGTAATAGCGACAGCACAATCACATTGATATCGCTGAACTATTCCTCTTGACAAGCCGACCATATCTACAGCAGGCACATTATCTTCCCTGGCCTAGGTCTGGTCTACTGAGAGGACTAACGCCCTGAACCGCAGAGCTTTATCTTCAAGCTACGAACATGAGCCAACTCTGCTTTTGTTGCCAACTTCATTTCCTGTAGCTAAATCATGAAGTTACAGACCTGCTGTGAACACCCTCTGCATCAAGATACTCAACAGCTAGATATAACAAATATACCTTTCCTTTAAAATGCTAGCCCGTGATGCTGGAAAACAGCAGTAGCAGCTAGCTGACATAGCTAACTAGGTTAGCTAGCTACCGGCTCCAGTCTGCCTTTTGCTCATAAATGCTTACCTGTACATTGCACTCCTTTCCTTTAAGTGGTTTTATAGTTAAAATCATTGTATTGACTGTGTAATTGAAAACAATTCAACGTTATGATAACAGGTTTTTTGTTTCTCGTTTCTCCAAACAGCCCAAACCTTATCAGCAATCATGTTCTAGTTACTTCCCCACTGCTTTTAATACTCAATATGCGCGTGCTGCCCCCTGCTGTGTGGAATATGGATTGACCAGTCAGGTCAGTCGATGCGGTAATCCGCATCCCCGCTATATATGGCCTGGATAAAGGTAGCTGAACGATCTCAAATTCGTGGATGCAGTTATAGTTGCAAGAATTGTGCATGATGAATAGTTTTAAACGTTTTTATCATGCTGTTTTGATATGGAGTGCATATTACACAAATTAGCATATGATTTGTTTATAACATTAGGTAACAACATTAGAAATGTTTGAACTTGCTCATCAAATTCTTCAGAAAAATTCCATAGAGAGGAAGTCCCACAATTGCTTATTGTAATATGATGACATGACTTCCACGATTTTACCTACAAGTGCTCATTTCTGTGGTCACCTGTCTGTTTTAGAAACTTTTGGAGAACAACCCTTAATATAGGTGGCGAATCGCATCTCTGCATGTCTGGCAGACATATCAGTGTGGATGACGGATCACCACCTCAAGCTGAACCTCGGCAAGACGGAGCTGCTCTTCCTCCCGGGGAAGGACTGCCCATTCCATGATCTCGCCATCACGGTTGACAACTCCATTGTGTCCTCCTCCCAGAGCGCTAAGAACCTTGGCGTGATCCTGGACAACACCCTGTCGTTCTCAACTAACATCAAGGCGGTGGCCCGTTCTTGTAGGTTCATGCTCTACAACATCCGCAGAGTACGACCCTGCCTCACACAGGAAGCAGCGCAGGTCCTAATCCAGGCACTTGTCATCTCCCGTCTGGATTACTGCAACTCGCTGTTGGCTGGGCTCCCTGCCTGTGCCATTAAACCCCTACAACTCATCCAGAACGCCGCAGCCCGTCTGGTGTTCAACCTTCCCAAGTTCTCTCACGTCACCCCGCTCCTCCGCTCTCTCCACTGGCTTCCAGTTGAAGCTCGCATCCGCTACAAGACCATGGTGCTTGCCTACGGAGCTGTGAGGGGAACGGCACCTCAGTACCTCCAGGCTCTGATCAGGCCCTACACCCAAACAAGGGCACTGCGTTCATCCACCTCTGGCCTGCTCGCCTCCCTACCACTGAGGAAGTACAGTTCCTGCGCAGCCCAGTCAAAACTGTTCGCTGCTCTGGCCCCCCAATGGTGGAACAAACTCCCTCACGACGCCAGGACAGCGGAGTCAATCATCACCTTCCGGAGACACCTGAAACCCCACCTCTTTCAGGAATACCTAGGATAGGATAAAGTAATCCTTCTCACCCCCTTAAAATATTTAGATGCACTATTGTAAAGTGGCTGTTCCACTGGATGTCTTAAGGTGAACGCACCAATTTGTAAGTCGCTCTGGATAAGAGCGTCTGCTAAATGACTTAAATGTAAATGTAAATGTAATATTAAGCTGTCATGAGAGAGTATACCTAATTACACTGGCCGTTTTAGAGCACATAGTAATCCGCCCAAACAAGTCAATGGGAAAAGATCTCTAATGACAGAGTTCTGCTACTTTAAGAGAATAATAGCTACTCCCAGCTTGTATTTGTTGATTTTTTTTTTTGGGGGGGCGTTTACATGTGTTTCGGGGAGAGGGGCCCACGCCCAGAGAGAGGGAACGACTCACGGCCAGGGACACCAGGGGATGCCACTAAATCCAGCCAGCTGGAGGTGGGTGAGAGCCGAAAGGGCATAGCCGTAGGAGTGCTGAGGGTGCTGCAGAACCCCCCCCCCTGATTTTTTTTTTTTGTTTTTTATGAAAAGAAGCTCCCCCCCTGAAAAAATGTATTTGAAAAAAAATGAAAAAGAAGTTGAAGATAATAATCGCAGTACTCTCACCCCCAAACTACTTCCTGCGGCTATGTGTAAGGGGCTGGTGCCAACCCAGAGAGGGGTCCAACCCTCGCCCGCAGCCTAAGGGGGCGCAAATACATCCAGCCAGCTCCCTGCCCCAGGGAGATGAGGGGAGAGGGCTGGAACGACCCAGTGTGGGGGACCTATGCCGCTCGGTCAGCGCTCACCTATGTATTTATATGTACATATTCTTATTCAATCCCTTTAGATTTGTGTGTATTAGGTAGTTGTTATGGAATTGTTAGATTACTTGTTAGATATTACTGCACTGTCGGAACTAGAAGCACAAGCATTTCGCTACACTCACAAAAACATCTGCTAATCATGTGTATGTGACCAATAACATTTTATTTTATTTATCACGGCCAGTTGTAATACAGTCTGGATTAGATATCAGATAAAGGGAACCAGAGTGAACAAATAAAACAAAAATGTGATACCTATTTAATTTACTTAATAAATAAAGTTATGTAACATCCAATGTCCCTGTGTGAAAAGTAATTGCCCCCTTACACTTGATAACTGCTTGTGCCACCTTTAGCTGCAATGACTGCAATCAAATGCTTTCTGTAGTTGTTGATCAGTCTCTCACATCGCTGTGGAGGAATTTTGTCCTACTCTTCCATGCAGAACAGCTTTAACTCAGCAACATTTGTGGGTTTTAGAGCATAAACGGGTCATTCTGAGGTAGACTGGCTTGTGTGTTCTGGATCATGGCCTTGCTGCATGACCCAGATGTGCTTCAGCTTAAGCTCATGGACGGATGGCCTGACATTCTCCTTTAGAATTCTCTGATACAGAGCAGAATTCATGGTTCCTTCGATGACGGCAAGTCGTCTAGGTCCTGAGGCAGCAATGCATCCATAAACCATGACACTACCACTTGACCGTTGGTATGAGGTTCTTACTGTGGAATGCAGTGGTTTTTTTTTTGCAGACATTACGGGACCCATGTGTTTTTGGGAATACGCTCACATTCATTTATAAGACTTCTTTAACACTGTATTACAGCTGGTGGCACATGGGCCCAACGACCAGGAGATAGCACCATGTGAGGAGTTGGTTCCCACCCCTCCCCCCAAAAGTACATTTGTCGAAAGGGGCCGTAAGATTGTCAACAGGGCTTCCCCCAAGCGGTGAGGGTTGGCAACAACATCTGATCATCAATACGGAGGCCCCTAAGGGCTGTGTGCTTAGTCCCCTCCTGTACTTCCTGTTCACTCACGACTGTATAGCCGCACACGACTCCAAATCAAATCAAATCAAATGTTATTTGTCACATACACATGGTTAGCAGATGTTAATGCGAGTGTAGCGAAATGCTTGTGCTTCTAGTTCCGACAATGCAGTGATAACCAACAAGTAATCTAACTAACAATTCCAAAACTACTGTCTTATACACAGTGTAAGGGGATAAGGAATATGTACATAAGGATATATGAATGAGTGATGGTACAGAGCAGCATACAGTAGATGGTATCGAGTACAGTATATACATATGAGATGAGTATGTAGACAAAGTAAACAAAGTGGCATAGTTAAAGTGGCTAGTGACATAAGAATGCAGTCGATGATCTAGAGTACAGTATATACATATGCATATGAGATGAATAATGTAGGGTAAGTAACATTATATAAGGTAGCATTGTTTAAAGTGGCTAGTGATATATTTACATCATTTCCCATCAATTCCCATTATTAAAGTGGCTGGAGTTGGGTCAGTGTCAATGACAGTGTGTTGGCAGCAGCCACTCAATGTTAGTGGTGGCTGTTTAACAGTCTGATGGCCTTGAGATAGAAGCTGTTTTCAGTCTCTCGGTCCCAGCTTTGATGCACCTGTACTGACCTCGCCTTCTGGATGATAGCGGGGTGAACAGGCAGTGGTTCGGGTGGTTGATGTCCTTGATGATCTTTATGGCCTTCCTGTAACATCGGGTGGTGTAGGTGTCCTGGAGGGCAGGTAGTTTGCCCCGGTGATGCGTTGTGCAGACCTCACTACCCTCTGGAGAGCCTTACGGTTGAGGGCGGAGCAGTTGCCGTACCAGGCGGTGATACAGCCCGCCAGGATGCTCTCGATTGTGCATCTGTAGAAGTTTGTGAGTGCTTTTGGTGACAAGCCGAATTTCTTCAGCCTCCTGAGGTTGAAGAGGCGCTGCTGCGCCTTCTTCACGACGCTGTCAGTGTGAGTGGACCAATTCAGTTTGTCTGTGATGTGTATGCCGAGGAACTTAAAACTTGCTACCCTCTCCACTACTGATCCATCGATGTGGATAGGGGGGTGTTCCCTCTGCTGTTTCCTGAAGTCCACAATCATCTCCTTAGTTTTGTTGACGTTGAGTGTGAGGTTATTTTCCTGACACCACACTCCGAGGGCCCTCACCTCCTCCCTGTAGGCCGTCTCGTCGTTGTTGGTAATCAAGCCTACCACTGTTGTGTCGTCCGCAAACTTGATGATTGAGTTGGAGGCGTGCATGGCCACGCAGTCGTGGGTGAACAGGGAGTACAGGAGAGGGCTCAGAACGCACCCTTGTGGGGCCCCGGTGTTGAGGATCAGCGGGGAGGAGATGTTGTTGCCTACCCTCACCACCTGGGGGCGGCCCGTCAGGAAGTCCAGAACCCAGTTGCACAGGGCGGGGTCGAGACCCAGGGTCTCGAGCTTGATGACGAGCTTGGAGGGTACTATGGTGTTGAATGCCGAGCTGTAGTCGATGAACAGCATTCTCACATAGGTATTCCTCTTGTCCAGGTGGGTTAGGGCAGTGTGCAGTGTGGTTGAGATTGCATCGTCTGTGGACCTATTTGGGCGGTAAGCAAATTGGAGTGGGTCTAGGGTGTCAGGTAGGGTGGAGGTGATATGGTCCTTGACTAGTCTCTCAAAGCACTTCATGATGACGGAAGTGAGTGCTACGGGGCGGTAGTCGTTTAGCTCAGTTACCTTAGCTTTCTTGGGAACAGGAACAATGGTGGCCCTCTTGAAGCATGTGGGAACAGCAGACTGGTATAGGGATTGATTGAATATGTCCGTAAACACACCGGCCAGCTGGTCTGCGCATGCTCTGAGGGCGCGGCTGGGGATGCCGTCTGGGCCTGCAGCCTTGCGAGGGTTAACACGTTTAAATGTCTTACTCACCTCGGCTGCAGTGAAGGAGAGACCGCATGTTTTCGTTGCAGGCCGTGTCAGTGGCAATGTATTGTCCTCAAAGCGGGCAAAAAAGTTATTTAGTCTGCCTGGGAGCAAGACATCCTGGTCCGTGACTGGGCTGGGTTTCTTCTTGTAGTCCGTGATTGACTGTAGACCCTGCCACATGCCTCTTGTGTCTGAGCCATTGAATTGAGATTCCACTTTGTCTCTGTACTGACGCTTAGCTTGTTTAATAGCCTTGCGGAGGGAATAGCTGCATTGTTTATATTCGGACATATTACCAGACACCTTGCCCTGATTAAAAGCAGTGGTTCGTGCTTTCAGTTTCACGCGAATGCTGCCATCAATCCACGGTTTCTGGTTTGGGAATGTTTTTATCGTTGCTATGGGAACGACATCTTCGACGCACGTTCTAATGAACTCGCACACCGAATCAGCGTATTCGTCAATATTTCCATCTGACGCAATACGAAACATGTCCCAGTCCACGTGATGGAAGCAGTCTTGGAGTGTGGAGTCAGCTTGGTCTGACCAGCGTTTGACAGACCTCAGCGTGGGAGCCTCTTGTTTTAGTTTCTGCCTGTAGGCAGGGATCAGCAAAATGGAGTCGTGGTCAGCTTTTCTGAAAGGGGGGCGGGGCAGGGCCTTATATGCGTCGCGGAAGTTAGAGTAACAATGATCCAAGGTTTTACCACCCCTGGTTGCGCAATCGATATGCTGGTAAAATTTAGGGAGTCTTGTTTTCAGATTAGCTTTGTTAAAATCCCCAGCTACAATGAATGCAGCCTCCGGATAAATGGTTTCCAGTTTGCAAAGAGTTAAATAAAGTTCGTTCAGAGCCATCGATGTGTCTGCTTGGGGGGGGATATATACGGCTGTGATTATAATCGAGGAGAATTCTCTTGGAAGATAATGCGGCCTACATTTGATTGTGAGGAATTCTAAATCAGGTGAACAGAAGGATTTGAGTTCCTGTATGTTTCCTTCATCACACCATGTCTCGTTAGTCATGAGGCATACGCCCCCGCCACTCTTCTTACCAGAAAGATGTTTGTTTCTGTCGGCGCGATGCGTGGAGAACTCCAACACCATTATCACGTTTGCGGACATGACAGTGGTAGGACTGATCACCGATGACAGGAAACGGAGGTTGCGAGCATGCTTCCATCCACATCGATGGGGCTGTATTGGAGCGGGTCGAGTCCTTCAATTTCCTCAGTGTCGACATCACAAAGGAATTACATGGTCCACACACCCACACAGTTGTGAAGAGGACACAACAGTGCCTCTACCCCCTCAGGAGGCTGGGCCCTCAGAGCCTAAAAAAGTTATACAGCTGCACCATTGAGATCCTTTTGATTGGCTGCATCACCGCTTGGTACAGCAACTGCAAGGCACCTGATAGGAAGGCACTACAGAGGGTGGTGAGTATGGCCCAGTACATCACTGGGGCCGAACACCCTGCCATCCAGGACCTCAATATCAGGCAGTGTCAGAGGAAGTCCCCAAAATTGTCAAAGACTCCAGCCACCCAAGCCATAAACTATTCTCTCTGCTACCGCATGGCAAACGGTACCAGTGCAAGTCTGGAACCAACAGGATCCTGAACAGATTCTAACCCCAAGCCATAAGACTGCTAAACAAGACTGTTAAATAAATAGCTAATCAAATGGCTACCCGGACTACCTGCATTGACACTTTTTTGCACTTACTCTATGCACACACACTGGACTCTACCCACACAATCACACATACTTACACTGACACACCAAAACAAAGCCTAACATAAGGACAACTCAGAGAATGGTATTATTTTCTTCTGAAATTTTATTCATATCATGTTTTTTGGACCTGTCGAAAATAAATAATTGATTTATTGTGAAGGTGTAGGCTACATTACATGGATTTATTCGACTTTTTAAAATGGCTTGTAGGCTATGTGTGGAAGCCAGGAGATGCTAAATGTGTTTATGTTAATTAACAGTGAATTACCGTGAGACCGACAGTTATTTGCTTGACAATAACCAGCTGATGAAATTTCGTGACCGCCACAGCCCTAGGTACTGTATATATATATTTTTCTATCTTTAACTCTGCATTGTTGGAAAAGTAAGTAAGCATTTCACTGTTACTCTAAACCTGTTGTTTACAAAGCACCCGACAAATAACATTTTATTTTATTTGTAAATTGCACCCTATAGGTCGTTAAACATCACAATAAGGAGCAGAGCATTCGATTTGCTTTCTGGTGGGCAAGGAGACCCCCAGCTCTGTTAAAGCCATTGACAACTGCTTGGCGTTTTCAAGGGATTGTTAAATACGTTTGAACTATCTGGTTGTGATATACTGTAGTCCACCTCTTAAAGAGCATAGTCAGAACTAAACATTTCCGATTATTCCATGTGAAACAATTGCGTATCTTTAGCTCTATCATCAGAGTTATACCGCAAGTAATTAACTGCATGCTAATGATTAGAAAACATCATTTAAACATATAATTTCAGATACGTGAGGGTAGCCTCATGATAGCTCTCAATATTGGCCTCCATTAATTGGATATTTAAGTGATATAAAATAAAAGTGAACTATAACTGACAAGAATGAGTGGTTTAGGTTAATGTATCATCCTTTGTGGGCCCTACCTATCCAGCCTGGTCTGATAGACTAGACTTAACATAGTAAAAGTAAATCCGGGATCCCCAAATTAGTTTATGTTACGATTGGTATGGTTACATAAGACAGATAGTTACTGAGGCAAAAATGAAAGTAGAGTGTTTGGTCGGGCGGGCACGGACAACTTTAGTATTTTAGCCAATTAGCAACTTTTCAACTACTTACTACTTTTTAGCTACTTTGCAACTACTTAGCATGTTAGCTTCCCCTTCCCCTGACCCTAACCCTAACCTTTACCCTTTTAGCTAACCCGTCCTCTAACCCTAACCTTTACCCTTTAACTTAACTCCTATACTTAACCCTAACCCCTAGCATAGCAAGAATTCATAACATATCATATGTTTTGCAAATTCATAATATATAGTCTGTTTAGCAAATTCGTAACATATAGTACATTTTGCAAATTCGTAACATATTTTACGAAATGGGTGATGGACATCCACAAATTAATATATACCATACAATACATTACATGTCATACTAAATGGAGTGTCTCAGATTTATCTACAGAATAATACAAAATGTTCTCAGACCAGGCAGCAGCGTAAAGCAGCAGAACCATGCATTTGCTGATGTAGGCTACTGTTAGCTAATGTTTACATTGCAAGCTACCAGTAGAAACTTTGTTCAGTTGGATAAACATAGTGTTAAGTAAACATAATGTACTTTTTCTCCAATGTAGGCCTACCTAGTGAAGTTAGCAAACATTATCCCCTTTTCAACATTTTTAACAGTGTTTAATCACGGTTGCTTTGTGATTTATAATTTTGTGCAATGTGCAATTAAAGTTGCATAGCTGAATGCATGCATAATCTATCAATTTTACATATTTTGTTGCATGCTATGCCAATTATTTATTCAACTGCATCCTCAGTGGGAATGGAGTTTCTTAGCTGTCTTTTCAATCAAAGATAATTTCATTTGAATGTTCTAAGACGTTTTCAACGCGTGTATAGTGAGATATCAGGTGACCACACCGTTTGTACACCAATACATTTGCTTAGGACGGCATTATAGTAAAACTAGTCGTCAAGGTGAGACGATTTGAACCTTTTGGCTTTCCATAAATCTGAGAGCAAAGCTTATTGGTGACAAGCTTCATGAATCATCCACCTGAGTCTTTCAGTAGCGACAAACCATTCATTCTTCACTGACAGTATTGCGAGTACCTGTGCTGCACCTGTCCATGCTTTTACACCGAGCGAAAACAGAGAAGTCCTCTCACACAAATTAAAATATCAGTCAGAGACAGATGTGACACAACTGTTTAAAAGTAAAAGCATTTCAGTTTTAAACAGTCAGGCATTTCAATTCTCTGAACTTTCTTGCTGATGTTCTTCTGCTTAGACAGGTAGGCTACTGTAAGTGATTTTACTTTGTGATTTATAATTTTGTGCAATGTGCAATTAAAGTTGCATAACTGAATGCATGCATAATCTAACAAATTGCTATATTTTGTTGCATGCTATGCCTATTATTTAATCAACTGCAGCCTCGGTGGGAATGGAGTTTCTAAGCTGTCTTTTCAATCAAAGATAATTTAATTAGAATGTTCAGAATGCAATACGTAACAATGTAATTAACACACACACACACACACACACACACACACACACACACACACACACACACACACACACACACACACACACAGTGTTTTCCTTGATGGCCAAAAAGCTCAAGGGGGAAAGTATTATGTCTGTAATGTCTTTTTCGTTACGTGTCGGACCCCAGTAAGACAATCTGTCGCCATTGGAGTCGGCTAATGTTGATTCTAATAAAATCAAATCAAACCTTAGCCCTAGCCTAGCTAATGTTAGCCACCGAGTGGCATTACGGTCTAAGGCACTGCATCTCAGTGCAAGAGGCATTACTACAGTCCCTGGTTTGAATCCAGGATGAATCGCATCCAGCTGTGATTGGGAGTTCCATAGGGCGGCTCACAATTGGCCCAGCATTGTCTGGGGTAGGCTGAAATGGTAAATAAAAATGTGTTCTTAACTGGCTTGTCTAGTTAAATATAGGTTAAATAATATTTTGTTTTTAAACCTAGCTAACATTAGTGTTAGCCACCTAGCTGATGATAGCACATCAAATTGGAGTTCGTAACATATCATACATATTGCAGATTCGTGACCTATCGAACGAATTGCAATTCATAACATATTGTACGAATTGCAATTTGTAACATACCATGTGAATTGTAAAATCGTTACATATCATACGATTTACCGTTACTATGTTATGTCTACCCCTGAGTCCGGGTTGGAAATGTTCTCTTAAAGGCCTTTAAGGATGATAAAGTGCTTCCTGCACAGACAATAAGTCAATAATGATTGTTTTATACACACTGTATAACAATTGGCTCAAGGCTTTAGTGCCTTTGTTATCAAACCCTAGCCACAATGACATTACTTATTGATTGCCTCCCACACGGTTTACTACTTCAGGTCACATGAGCTGATTAAGACCTCCTTTTTAGAGAATTACTTTCTACAGAACCTGGAAAGTGTGCATATCCTGGCTATAATGGACTGTATGTACCCCACCACGGTCAACCAAGGCTGCTGCGTCATTCAAGAGGGAGACAGTGGAAGTCTTGCCTATATTCTAAAAGGTAAGAAGTTAAATCAACAGTTGTTTATAGGTGGTGAGTAAAGTGGGGATTGGGAATACAGCCACTTCAAGGTCCTTCAAGGTCCCAACCACTGTTTTCTTGAATTTTCATGCATAGCCCTACTCTCAAAAACCATAGTCCCCAATGTATAGTAATTGCTTGAGACATTTTGGTGAATTATTCATCAAGCACTTGGTCTCCACAATCGAAGCGCAGTCAGCTCATGGTCTTTAATGTATGCTGCCTATTAGTCTTTTATGTTTGCTCAGAGATGGCCCAGTGAATGTTACTCAACAGCTGCCCCTCCTCATTTCCTCCTCCCTCTGGCTCATGTACCAATTGCAATTTGTACGAATTGCAATTCGGGGCATCAGGTGGCCTAGTGGTTGAGCATTGGACTAGTAACCAAAATGGTTGCAAGATCAAATCCCCAAGCTGACAAGGTAAAAATCTGCCCCTGAACAAGGCACTTCTCCTACTGTTCCTAGGCCATCATTGAAAATAAGAATTTGTTTTTAACTAACCTGCCTAGTTAAATAAAGGTAAAAAAAAAAATGTTGAGTTGGTATTCTCTGTTAGTGCCGGCACTGCTTTATAGCACAATGAGGGGAAATGTTAGAATGATCTGTTTCTGGAAGGAGAGAGTGAGAGAAGGTGGTGGTATGCATGACAATAAGCGCCAAACATAATGTTTTGTGATGAAATGTCAGGCAGGGACATGGCAACTCAGCCCTGGCATGCAATGCTCATTGATAATGGCGCTCAGGCATTTCTCAGACTACCCTCATATCTGATGTGACAGGCAATGGGCCACGGCTGTCCAATTTGCTTTTCTTGTTACCTGAGGCCTAGACTTTGTCTGTTTCTGCTGTGGTGTTGTAGATTAGAGTGACTCTACCTGTCACATGGCATATCTCAGACAGCTGTGTTTATCTGATGGTGTGTCAGACACACTCCCTGTCAATCACCTGCAGCTGGGAGCTGAGTAAGGAGGACTGAGCTAATGTGTGGTCACACCTCTTCAGCTGCCACCCTGCTGTCGTGGGGGATGCTACAGACTGCCATCATCATCCTTTATCATCCTCCTCTGAAGGAGCTCAAACAGAAGCTGCACTGTCATACACACACACACACACACACACACACACACACACACACACACACACACACACACACACACACACACACATGCCAACATCATACAGTTTTTTTTCAATCACTTTCGCAAATGTTTCAGATGTATGTGGTATAAACTCTAGGCTGATAACAATGCCCCCTATCTTGTGTTCAGAACCTTTGATTGTGCATTAATTGGGGTTTCACATTTTTCACCCCTGAGTCATTCATGCTAAATCAAGTTTTCCGTGAAATACCATGATAACATTTTGTTTAGTCACCAATACATCAGATACCATTTAATCCAATAGCAAAAAACACAAGATACACATTTCAAAACAGTTATTTTTGAAATGCTAAATAAAAATAATAGTAGATGGTACATTTTCCATACAGTATTTGACTATAACTTGACATGCACCATTTAAAAAAAAAAATTAGCATCCAATGGCAGGTTGTGAGCATGTTGAGAAATATGTCAGTCTTACAGTTTCATTATCGTTATACAGTACATGCTTAGGATAAATCATCAGAAATTGGGGTATTGTGAAGCAGTTGGACAATGTAAAAATGTAGCACAGTACGCCAATTCTGCACAAATGCAAACCCTGTAAAGATCACCTTCTTTTTTATGTGACTTGTCAACTGATACAGTATCGCCTATCTCTCTGCTTCAAATCCATTAGCTTACACTGTATCAATGAAATTCAGATAATGAGTGGAATATATTGTTAAATACAACTCAGGTATTTCAGCAGTGCATTGTACACTACTCTAGTAATTCCAAATGGTAGCACATAGAGTGACTCTTTCCACTTTTTCCTATTTAAGCACACTGGCTGATGGAGAATGATGATGTACAGTGCCTTTAGAAACTGTTCATTTTCCCACATTTTGTTGTGTTACAAATTGGGATTAAAATTGATTTAATTGTCATTTTGTGTCAACGATGTAATGTACTCTGTAATGTAATGTCTGTAATGTCAAAGTGGAAGAAAAATTAAAGCATTTTTTGAAGATTAAACACTAATATATCTTTAATAGATAAGTATTCAACTCCCTAAGTCGATTACCTCTGTGAGTCTTTCTGGAAGGAATGTGAGGAAGGCTCCACATCCCTCTCTCATTTGAATATCTTACCTAGTTATTTTCAGATGAAGAACGGCGAGTTCAGCTAAGCCCATACTGCCCTTCAGTCCCTTGACATAAATCACCCCAGAGAACAATGCTACTCCAGCTGCTCTCTCTTCATTTGATAAAGCATCTGGTCATCGCGGTGGTGGCACAGGGATACTCATTTCTCTTAAGTATAGATTTTCTATTCTCTCTCTCTCTCTCTCTCTCTCTCTCTCTCTCTCTCTCTATCTCTCTCTCTCTCTCTCTCTCTCTCTCTAATAATGTCTGTGATTATAACATAACTGATATGGCAGGCAAAACCCAGAGGACAAACCATCCAGGGGGAAAAAAATTGAGGTCATAGGATTTTTCAATGGTTTTCTATGGGATACCCTTATTAATAGGAACCTGGTTGCAGTTCCTATGGCTTCCACTAGATGTCAACAGTCTTTAGAAATGGTTCGATGTTTTTCTTTTGAGAAATGAAGAAGTAGTTCTATGCATTGTAAGTGTCACTCCAGGTGGACTCAACTGTTTTGGTGCGCGTGAACTGGAGCGCGCTTCCCGTTGTTTTTATCCGGTATTAGAAACAGTTTATTCCGTCTTAAATTGAATTGATTATTTACGTTATAGGGTACCTGAGGTTGGATTAGGAACATTGTTTGAAATGTTTGGACCAAGTTTACAGGTAACTTATTAGAAACTTTGTAGGCATGTTGGGCGAGTTGAAACCGGTGTATTTTTTATTCAAATGCGCCAAATAAATTTACATTTTTGGGACATAAAGAAGGACATTATCGAACAAAAGGACCATTTGTGATATTTCTGGGACATTTTGGAGTGCCAACAGAAGAATATCTTCAAAGGTAAGGCATTAATTATATCTCTATTTCTCACTTTTGTGGCGCACCTGCCTGGTTGAAATATGATTTTCATGTGTTTGTACGCGGGGCGCTGTCCTCAGATAATCGCATGGTTTGCTTTTGCCTTAAAGCCTTTTTGAAATCTGACACAGCGTCTGGATTAACAAGAAGTTAAGCTTTATTTTGATGTATAACACATATATTTTCAAGAATGTTAAATATTTGAATTTGGTATTTCACCGGATGTTGGCTAGGTGGGACGCTACCATCCCACCTGCCCATAAGAAGTTTTAACTAGGCAAGTCAGTTAAGAACTAATTTTTATTTACAATGACGGACTACCCTGGCCAAACCCGGACGACCTTGGGCCAATTGTGCGTCGCCCTATGGGACACCCAATCACGGCCGGATGTGATGTAGCCTGGTGTCCCCCTCCCACAGTGCAAATAACCTTACCGTGACCCTGGATAATACCCTGTCATTCTCTGAAAACATCAAAGCAGTAACTCGCTCCTGCAGGTTCATGCTCTACTACATCCATAGAGTACGATCCTACCTCACACAGGAAGCGGCACAGGTCTTAATCCAGGCACTTGTCATCTCCTGTCTGGACAACTGCAAGTTTCTGTTGTCTGGGCTCCCCACTTGTGCTATCAAACCCAAGCAGTGAGACAGCTTGGTGTTCAACCTTCCCAAGGTCTCCCATGTCACCCCACTCCTCTGCACACTCCACTGGCTTCACCATCGCGCCGTACTCAAACCCTCTGTTCTCTGTTCTGCACTCTGTTCTTCCACCTCCGGTCTATTTGCCCTCCCTCTTCTCTGTTCTGGCACAAATAATCCCCCGCCCCACACACACACACACACACAACTTTCTGTAGAATAATAGTGAAGACATCGCAACTATGAAATAACACATGGAATCATGTAGCAACCAAAAACGTGTTAAACAAATCAAATTATATTTTATATTTGATATTCTTCAAAGTAGCCACTCTTTGCCTTGATGGCAGGTTTGCACACTCTTGGCTGCTTCAGATGACCTGACCTTCACAATCACCTGACCTCAACCCAATTGAGATGGTTTGGGATGAGTTGGACCGCAGAGTGGAGGAAAAGTAGCCAACAAGTGCTCAGCATATGTGGGAACTTCTTCAAGACTGTTGGAAAAGCATACCTCATGAAGCTGGTTGAAAGAATGCCAAGAGTGTTCAAAGCTGTTATCACGGTAAAGGGTGGCTACTTTGAAGAGTCTAACATATGAAACATATTTTGATTTGTTTAACACTTTTTTGGATTCTACATGATTCCATGTGTGCTATTTCATAGTTTTGATGTCTTCACTATTATTATACAATGTAGAAAATAGTACAAATTAAGAAAAACCCTTGAATGAGTAGGTGTGTCCAAACTTTTGACTGGTACTGTACTTGTGAAAATTGCACCAGAGTGATTGAAAAAAAAACTGTAAACACGCACATACAAAATGTAAACATGCACAAAGGTAAAGACACACATGCGTACACACACGCTACATAATGCTGCAACATCCCTGCCTTCTGCCACACTATGATTAGTATTCAGTTGATAATGATATATTTAGTATTTGCTGCATTGTGTCTTTATGTTTAAATGTGTGTTTAATAGAAGGGAATATGGAGCTGACGAAGGATGTTTGGGGAATTGGAACTCCTGTTCAACTGCACACACACCTACACTATAACAGGTATTGGAGCGTTGTGCATGGAGTGCTGTGTTGCGTGGTTGTTCTATTCTATTGTAATAACAGCTGAAGTGAATACAAAATGTCATCCAGAAATCCTTTCACAATTTTCCTGTGTTTGGATGGATTTTTCATAATAATTATTGTTCAAGAGAGCAGAACCATCACAGACCAGCCTATTCACAGCTGAGTAGATCTGGTGCAGAGGGAAGTACTCTAGAATTTCTAATCAAAATATATTTTTCAAACAACATCACAGCTTCACACGCTCCTCTCTGAGATGTGGGGAATACAAAACACATCTTGCTCTGTCTCATAAATGGCTTAACTCATCTCTTGTCTCAGAGCTCCCACTATTTATACCCGGTCCTTGGAAATGGAAATTACTGTATGCTAATATGTAAAATGGTATATCAGCACATTTTATTTGGTTATACATTGTTTGATCAATTTCACCACAAATGTTTTAAATGGAAAATTAAATGTGTGCTATAGTCTTGCTACACTGTCTGTGCTCAGCCTCTGCTGCTCACATCTGACTTTCTTTCACAAAGAAATAGGTTGACGAAATGGAAAGAATCAGTGCGAATTGAGAAATGTTTTTTTTTCCCTCACAGTGTTTCCTATACACTTTTCCTCTGTGCATTTTCTCTTTCAGTGCAATGATGCTTTCCTGATTAATTGTATAGCACCTTTATCTTTCAGTCAATCCCTCTCCAATTCCCTCTCTCTGTATAACCGTTCTCACAGCAACAGTTCAGCAGTTCTTTCTTCCATATCCACTCCACCCATTCCTTTCCCTGGCTTGGCACTGGCCTTGTTCTCCTGGCTGACTTGAAATGACTGTTTCCCTTTGTTGCCACCAGAGAACATCAATAAAGCTTCCTCTCCTGTGGTCTGACTCACTGTGACTGCAAGAGGTTCTAGTGAAAAAAGGAGTTCATGGTTGCACAGGATGTTCTTCCCAGAAATGGCAGAGAGTATGACATAAAAGGGTTAGACAAATATCTTAGAATGCTCTATTAGGTGTCAGTTGACATTCAGGTTTTAAACTCAAATATACTGTAGCGATCCTTACTATATATAAGTCCCCTGGATACTTTCACAGCATTATAAGGCTGTGTTTAAAAAATATATATGTATTTTACCTTTATTTATCTAGGCAAGTCAGTTAAAAACACATTTTTAGTTTCAATGATGACCTAGGAACAGTGGGTTAACTACCTTGATCTTGCAACCTTTCAGTTACTAGTCCAACGCTCTAACCACTAGGCTACCTGCCACAGTTGAGACAATGACTTATCATTGACCCAAGCCCAGCTCAGTTAATCCTTACCATTGTGTCGCTGAGTTGATGATTTTCTGATGCTTCAGAAAATGTACATTATCCCAGGGGTGTTGGAAGACACAATGTAAGTAGCCTAATAAATGTTCCTCTAACTGCCCTGAATGCCTCCGCTGATCCTACAGCTATTGTATGCTGTAATCATGTCCCTATGAACTAGAGTTATACTGTTAGCATTGAGGCTGTGTGCCTTAGTAGGAAGTCTACTTTGTGCAGCTCACCCTGCTCTAACATAAATAACATGCACATTCAAGTCCTCCATCCCCCACTTTGTCTGATTGCTGCTCTCTCTGGCTCCACAACAAACCCCCCGCCCGGGCCATCTAGAGGTGTGAATACCCAACCAGCCTACAAGTTAAAGATGGTAAGTGCTTTACAGCAGAAAGAGACTTGGGACTTGGGACTTGGGACCAGCAGCACAATGATGTGTAGAGGGTGTTCTAAAAGTTTGTAAATGGAAATAGTTTTTTATTTGATTTTTTACTTTGTGTGGTTTGTGATGTGTTTTCTTATGACATTAGATCAGTGTTGGCTGCTAACTTGGCCCTTTTCTTAAATATTTCCCTTCTGTGTTTGGAGACATTGGATCAGCATTCTTGTTGCATCTCTTGTTAGTACATTTTATGGAGGGAAGCTAATGATCCATAATGTATGACATTCCTGGGAGTGTGTAAACTTGTTTTTTTATTAGCATAGCATTTTTTATGTTTTCTATAGTTATATTCTTGAAAATGGATCAATTTACCAATTCGCCCACTTGGGTACATTTGGCCAAATCGTGAAGGACACCTAGGTGACTTCATACTAAATGTCATGTAGCTTGCTCATTCTTGAATTTATCAGTTTGAAACTTTGCACATACACCTGTTGCCCTCTTGTGGACTCCATCTACATTACCTGTGTGACCTTTCTCTTGCATTTCAAAGATGATGGTACAAAAATAATAAAGTTGTTTTTTTCTTTTAAATTTATTTTACCAGATCTAATGTGTTATATTCTCCTACATTCATTTCACATTTCCACAAACTTCAAAGTGTTCCCTTTCAAATGCTATCAAGAATATGCATATCCTTACATCAATGCCTGAGCTACAGGCAGTTAGATTTGGGTATGTCCCTCGGCAAAAATTGGGAAAAAAGGGGATGATCCTTAAGAGGTTTTAAGGAGCCTTTTGGTCGTAGACTTGGCGCTCTGGTACCGCTTGCCGTGCGGTAGCAGAGAGAACAGTCTGACTTGCATGACTGGAGTCTTTGACAATTTCCTTTGACACCGCGCAGTATATACAGTAGGTCCTGGATGGCAGGAAGCTTGGGCCCAGTGATGTACTGGGCCGTACGCACTACCCTCTGTAGCGCCTTAGATGCCGAGCAGTTGCCATACCAGTCGGTGATATAACCGGTCAGGATGCTCTCGATGGTGCATCTGTATAACGTTTTGAGAATCTGAGGGCCCAAGCCAAATATTTTCAGCCTCTTGAAGGGAAAAGGGAGTTGTCGTGCCCTCTTCACGACTGTCTTGGTGTATTTGTACCATGATAGTTCATTGGCAATGTGGACACCAAGGAACTTGAAACTCTCGACCCACTCCACAACAGGCTCGTCATGTTAATGGGGGGCTGTTCGGCCCGCCTTTTCCTGTAGTCCACAATCAGCACCTTTGTCTTGCTCACATTGAAGGAGAGATTGTTGTCCTGGCACCACACTACCAGATCTCTTTCCTCCTTCATACAGGCTGTCTCATCGTTGTCAGGGATCAGGCCTACCACTGTTGTGTCGTCAGCAAACTTAATGATGGTGTTGGAGTTGTGTTTGGCCACGCACTCATGGGTGAACAGGGAATAAAGGAGGGGACTGAGCATGCACCCCTGAGGGGCCCCAGTGTTGAGGATCAGCATGGCAGACGTGTTATTGCCTACCCTTACCACCTGGGGGCGGCCTGTCAGGAAGTCCAGGATCCAGTTGCAGAGGAAGGTGTCTAGTCCCAGGGTCCTTAGCTTAGTGATGAGCTTTGTGGGCACTATGGTGTTGAACGCTGAGCTGTAGTCAATGAACAGCAGTCTCACATAGATGTTCCTTTTGTCCAGGTGGCAACAGGCAGTATGGAGTGCGATTGAGATTACGTCATCTGTGGATCTGTTGGGGCGGTATGCGAATTGGAGTGGGTCTAGTGTTTCTGGCATGATAGTGTTGATATGAGCCATGACCAGCCTTTCAAAGCACTTCATGGCTACTGACGTGAGTGCTATGGGGAGTTTACTCAGACCCTTTACTCAGTACTTTGTTGAAGCACCTTTGGCAGCGATTACAGCCTTAAGTCTTCTTGGGTATGACACTCCCATTCTTCTCTGCAGATCCTCTCAAGCTTTGTCAGGTTGGATGGGGAGGGTCGCTGCACAGCTTTTTTTAGGCCTCTCCAGAGATGTTAGATTGGGTTCAAGTCCGGGCTCCGGCCGGGCCACTCAAGGACATTCAGAGACTTGTCCTGAAGCCACTCCTGCATTGTCTTGGCTGTGTGCTTAGGGTCATTGTAGTGTTGGAAGGTGAACCTTAGCCCCAGTCTGAGCATGTTTTAATCAAGGATCTCTCTGTATCTTTCTTTCGATCCTGACTAGTCTCCCAGTCCCTGACGCTGAAAAACATCCCCAAAGCATGATGCCGCCACCACCATGCTTCACTGTAGGGGTGGTGCCAGGTTTCCTTCAGGTGTGACGCTTGGCTTATAGGTAGGCCAAAGAGTTCAATCTTGGTTTCATCAGACCAGAGAATCTTGTTTATCATGATCTGAGAATCTTTAGGTGTCCTTTGGCAAACTCCAAGCGGAATGTGATGTGCCTTTTACTAAGGAGCGGCTTCCGTCTGTCTCCCACCTCCACAGAGGAACTATGAAGCTCTGTCAGAGTCACCATCGGGTTCTTGGTCACCTCCCTGACCAATGCCTTTCTCCCCCGATTGCTCAGTTTGGCCAGGCGGCCAGCTCTAGGAAGAGTCTTGGTGGTTCCAAACTTCTTCCATTTAAAATTGATGGAGACCGCTGTGTTCTTGAGGACCTTCATTGCTGCAGAAATGTTTTGGTACCCTTCCCCAGATCTGTCCCTAGACACAATCCTGTCTCGGTGCTCTGCGGACAATTCCTTTGATCTCATGGCTTGGTTTTTGCTCTGATATGCCCTGTCAACTGTGGGACCTTATATAGACAGGTGTGTGTCTTTTCCAAATCATGTCCAATCAATTTACCACAGGTGGACTCTAAGTTGTAGAAACATCTCAAGGATGGTCAATAAAACAGGATGCACCTGAGCTCAATTTCGAGTCAAGTTTCATAGCAAAGGGTCTGTATACTTATGTAAATAAGTATGTAAATAAGGTATTTAATTTTATTTTTTAGGTGCAAAAATGGCAAAAAAAAACTGTTTTCGCTTTGTCATTATGGGGTATTGTGTGTAGATTGATGGGGAAAACAATTGGTTTAATCATTTTTAGAATAAGGCTATAACATAACATAATGTGGAAAAGAGGAAAGGGTCTGAATACTAGCCGAATGCACTGTATATTGTGTTAGTGCTTGTTATAAGCATGTATGAACCTTTATGTCTTATCATGAGGCTTATAATATGTTTTGTTTCTCTATCTCTCTGTTTGTATTGTAATGAGCCATGATCCAAATGAACCATTCCGATGACTTTAACCTTTATTTAGAACCAGTAAAGCAACATGGGTAACTCTTCTTTTCCATGTCAGCTGTTCAGAGGAAGATGCAGCTCTCCTCTTCAATGTGTCTCTTCGGGATTTCCAGGTCATATGCATCTAGTAGAGGGGGAAATCAGTCATTCTGAGCTGGTGAGTTGGGAGGAAGTAGTGGGTCAGGCTTAAAAATGTGTCAGTAAATCCCATTGCATTGTTTTTGTCTAGTTTCCAACATTTATTTTAATGGATTGGCCCACATGTTGACGTTGTAGTTGATGGTTTTATACTTTTCTCAGGTGCAGCTTAGGACCAACATTAACTGCCTTTTCACCATGAGGGTGTTGAGGAAGCATCAGATCCTTAGCACTGGTCAACAGGAGCGCATCCTCAGGGAAAGACACATCCTCATGGTAGCACATAGTCCATTCATTGTCAGGTATGCACCCACCAGCCTCAGGTATGCACCCATCAGCCTAACATACCTCAATATGATCGCGGTTTATTTGTGTATTTATTTATTCACCTTTATTTAACCAGATAAGCCAGTTGAGAACAAGTTCTCATTTGCAACTGCGACCTGGCCAAGATAAAGCATAGCAGTTCGACACATACAACAACACAGAGTTACACATGGAATGAACAAAACATACAGTCAATAATACAGTAGAAAAAAAGAAAACAAAGTCTATATACAGTGAGTGCAAATTAGGTCAAATAAGGGAGTTAAGGCAATAAATAGGCCATGGTGGCGAAGTAATTACAATATGGCAATTACACACGGGAATGGTAGATGTGCAAATGATGGATGTGCAAGTAGAGATACTGTGGTGCAAAAGGAGCAAAA
This sequence comes from Oncorhynchus nerka, assembly GCF_034236695.1. NCBI lineage: Eukaryota > Metazoa > Chordata > Actinopteri > Salmoniformes > Salmonidae > Oncorhynchus > Oncorhynchus nerka. The sequence goes on along the minus strand of NC_088408.1, from coordinate 70,654,962 downwards.
TAAATAAATACAGTATGGGGATGAGGTAGATAGATGGGCTATGAACAGGTGCAGTGATCTGTGAGCTGCTCTGACAGCTGGTTCTTAAAGCTAGTGAGGGAGATGGGAATCTCCAGCTTCAGTGATTTGTTTTTGTAGTTCGTTCCAGTCAGTAGCAGCAGAGAACTGAAAGGAAATACGACCAAAGGAGGAATTGGCTTTGGGGGTGACCAGTGAGATATACCTGCTGGAGCGCGTGCTACAAGTGGGTGCTGCTATGGTGACCAGAGAGCTGAGATAGGGCGGGGCTTTAGCAGAGACTTGTAGATAACCTGTAGCCAGTGGGTTTGGCGACGAGTATGAAGCGAGGGCCAGGCAACGAGAGCGTATAGGTCGCAGTGGTGAGTAGTGTGTGGGGCTTTGGTGGCAAAACAGATGGCACTGTGATAGACTACATCCAGTTTGCTGAGAAGAGTATTGGAGGCTATTTTATAGATGACATCGCCGAAGTCAAGGATCGGTAGGATGGTCAGTTTTACGAGGGTATGTTTGGCAGCATGAGTGAAGGAAGCTTTGTTGCGAAATAGGAAGCCGATTCTAGATTAAATTTTTGATTGGAGATGCTTAATGTGAGTCTAGAAGGAGAGTTTACAGTCCAGCCAGACACCTAGGTATTTGTAGTTATCCATGTATTCTAAGTCAGAGCCGTCCAGAGTAGTGATGCTGGATGGTCGGGCAGGTGCAGGCAATGATCGGTTGAAGAGCATGCATTTAGTTTTATTTGCATTTAAGAGCAGTTGGAGGCCACGGAAGGAGAGTTGTATGGCATTGAAGCTCGTCTGGAGGTTAGTTAAAACACAGTGTCCAAAGAAGGGCCAGAAGTATACAGAATGGTGTTGTCTGCGTAGAGGTGGATCAGAGAATCACCAGCAGCAAGAGCGACATCATTGATGTATACAGAGAAGAGAGTCGGTCTGAGAATTGAACCCTGTGGCACCCCCATAGAGACTGCCAGAGGTCCGGACAACAGGCCCTCCGATTTGACACACTGAGCTCTATCAGAGAAGTAGTTGGTGAACCAGGCAAGGCAATCATTTGAGAAACCAAGGCTGTTGAGTCTGCCAATAAGAATGTGGTGATTGACAGAGTCGAAAGCCTTGGCCAGGTCGATGAATACAGCTGCACAGTAATGTCTCTTATGGTGGTTATGATATCGTTAAGGACCTTGAGCGTGGGTGAGGTGCACCCATGACCAGCTCGGAAACTAGATGGCGGCGAAGGTACGATGTGATTCAAAATGGTCAGTAATCTGTTCGTTAACTTGGTTTTCGAAGACCTTATAAAGACAGGGTAGGATAGATTTAGATCTGTAGCAGTTTGGGTCTAGAGTGTATCGCCCTTTGAAGAGGTGGATGACCGCGGCAGCTTTCCAACCATTGGGAATCTCAGACGATACGAAAGAGAGGTTGAACAGGCTAGTAATAGGGGTTGCAACAATTTCGGCAGATAATTTTAGAAAGAGAGGGTCCAGATTGTCTAGCCCGGCTGATTTGTAGGGGTCCAGATTTTGCAGCTCTTTCAGAACATCAGCTATCTGGATATGGGTGGAGAAATGGTGGGGGCTTGGGCGGGTTGCTGTGGAGGGTCCCGGGCAGTTGACCGGGGTAGGGCTAGCCAGGTAGAAAGCATGGCCAGCCGTAGAGAAATGCTTATTGAAATTCTCAATTATAGTGGATTTGTCGGTTGTAACAGTGTTTCCTAGCCTCAGAGCAGGGCGTAGCTGGGAGGAGGTGCTCTTATTCTCCATGGACTTTACAGTGTCCCAGAACCTTTTTAGAGTTTGTTCTGCCGGATGCAAATTTATGTTTAAAAAAGCTAGCCTTGGCTTTCCTAACTGCCTGTGTATATTGGTTCCTAACTTCCCAGAAAAGTTGCATATCACGGGGGCTATTCAATGCTAATGCAGAACGCCACAGGATGTTTTTGTGCTGGTCAAGGGCAGACAGGTCTGGAGTGAACCAAGGGCTATATCTATTCCTGGTTCTACATTTTTTGAATGGGGCATGCCTATTTAAGATGGTGAGGAAGGCACTTTTAAAGAATAATCAGGCATCCTCTACTGTCGGGATGAGGTCCATGTCATTCCAGGATACCCCGGCCAGGTTGATTAGAAAGGCCTGCTCGCAGAAGTGTTTTAGGGAGCGTTTGACAGTGATGAGGGGTGGTCGTTTGCTCGCAGACCCATTACGGATGCAGGCAATGAGGCAGTGATCGCTGAGATCTTGGTTGAAAACAGCAGAGGTGTATTTGGAGGGTGTGTTAGTTAGGATGATATCTATGAGGGTGCCCGTGTTTACGGATTTGGGGTTATATCTGGTAGGTTCTTTGATAAATTGTGTGAGATTGAGGGCATCAAACTTAGATTGTAGGATGGCCGGAGTGTTAAGCATGTCCCAGTTTGGGTCACCTAGCAGCACGAGCTCAGAAGATGGATGGGGGGCAATCAAATCACATATGGTGTCGAGGGCACAACTGGGGGCAGAGGGTGGTCTATAGCAAGCGGCAAAGACAGACTTGTTTCTGGAAAGGTTAATTTTTAGAAGTAGAAGCTCAAATTGTTTGGGTACAGACCTGGATAGTAAGACAGAACTCTGCAGGTTATCTTTGCAGTAAATTGCAACACCGCCCCCTTTGGCAGTTTTATCTTGTCGGAAAATGTTATAGTTAGGAATGGAAATGTCAAGGTTTTTGGTCTTCCTAAACCAGGATTCAGACACGGCTAGGACATCTGGATTGGTGGAGTCTGCTAGGGCAGTGAATAAAACAAACTTAGGGAGGAGGCTTCTAATGTTAACATGTATGAAACCAAGGCTTTTACGGTTGCAGAAGTCAACAAATGAGAGAGCCTGGGGGATGGGAGTGGAGGTAGACACTGCAGGGCCTGGATTAACCTCTACATCACCAGAGGAACAGAGGAGGAGTAGGATAAGGGTACGGCTAAAGGCTAATAGAACTGGACGCCTAGTACGTTCAGAACAGAGAGTAAAAGGAGCAGATTTCTGGGCTCGGTAGAATATATTCAAGGCATAATGTACAGACAAAGGTATAGTAGGATGTGAATACAGTAGGGGTAAACCTGTGCATATAGTGATAATGAAAGAGATATTGTCTCTAGAAATAGCATTTTAACCAGGTGATGTCACTACGTGTATGGGAGGTGGAACTAAATTGTTAGCCGAGGCGTGTTGAGCAGTGCTAGAGGCTCTACAGTGAAATAAAACAATAGTTACAAACCAGAACAGCAATCGACACAGCATGGTGACGTTAGGGAAAGGCATGCGTAGCCAGGTGATCATACAAGTCCAGTGCGTGGCTTCAGGCAGCTAGCAGCACGGGGCTATCAGGCTAACAGAAAGGCCTTAGAGGGATGACGCGACGGAGGAAAGTCTGTTGTGGCCCCCTCGTGTAGTTACATCAGCGGACGGATCAGCAGGGTTCCGTGTGGTAAACCAGGCCAATTGGCAAAATATGTAAAGTGGCCGAAGAAATATGTCCGAAGGGCCTCTTAAGCCAGCAGTCCAATGTGCTTTAGATAGCTAGCAGGCCGCAGATTAGCGGCTGTGCGTTCAGGGGTTGTTAGCTGCTATCATTCCAGGTGGATTTAAAAAAATCATAATAAAAATGTACATAAAAAATAAAAAAAGTTCAGAACTTGCGGTAGGAATCCTGAGATATGGAGAAGAATAAGTCCGACTAGCTCTGGTTTGAGTCGCGCTGTACAGACTGGCGAGAGTTGTCCGGGATAAAGGTAGCTGATGACCGCTAGGAAAAGATAGCTGACTGCTAGCTAGTGGCTTCGGAATGTATTCGATGGGTCTCGTAAGCCAACAGTCCGTTGTGCTCTAGACAGCTAGCATTCAGGGGACGTTAGCTGCGAAGGTCGGAAGGTGAGAAGGTTCAGAGCTTGCGATAGGAATCCAGGGATATGGAGAGAAAAACAGGTCTGGTATGCTCTGGTTGAATCGCATTGTACAAACTGGAGAGAGCTTTCCGAACTAGAGGTTAGCTGATGACCGTTAGCTGGCTAGTTAGCTGGCTAGTTTATGGAAAGATTCCAGTAATAGAGGCAAAGAAAAATACTTTAGAGAAAAAGCAGGTCCACCCCACATTGAGTGAGGCGGGTTGCAGGAGAGTATTTTGAAGTAAAAAGATATGCAAAGAAAAATTTATCAAAATATACATACATGGGATGGAACAGGACAAGACGAAGGACAAATACAAATAAAATCTGACTGCTACGCCATCTTGGAACTTTTATAGGCATTGTAGCTTAGGCAATGTTCCCGCGTTTGCAGAGATCCCATTTACGGGAAATGCTGCGTATATCGGCTCATTCGGAAATTGACTTTAAAAACGACAATGTCTATAACCTACGACTGGATTGAATCCCTGCCCTTATTTAAGACTGGTGAACTCACTATATGCTTATCAACTGGACAATACCTGTGTCTTCTTTGCCACTGCTAGGCTACACCGTACCTTCGAAGATGCGAAGTGCTTGTACATGCTGGCCGAAGCTTGTCTAGGTGGTGAGCTCTGGAGTCTACTGAATAACAGGTACTGCTAACGGCAGTACTGTTTTCATATTATGTTTGTATATTTTACAGTATGGATTTTATAACTGAATTGATAGGATTTGAATACTTCTCCTAGGGAACAACATCGGAATATCCCATTAAACTTTCTGATCACTATTGTGCTCTTGCTTCTACATTTCAGAGGCTCGTTTGATGACAGAAGCACATGTTTTTACACTGCCTGTGTTGTTGAGGCCCTCATCTTCTTGCACCACAACAATATCATGTACAGGGACCTGAAGCCTGAAAATGTAGTTCTGGACCAGTGCGGATAAGCCAAAGTGGTAACGTAAAGACTACAGCTCCATCTGATGCATTTTTAATCCACACAAGATGAAGAAAGGGGGCATCCTTATAATAATATAGTAATTGTCAATTTCGTACATGGTTACACAAAGAAATACAGTACGTCCAAAGGTTACAGTTATATTATCATACATAGAACTGTTTCACTTTGGAAAATCTATGTTATAGATCCATTGAGATACCGAAAATCCATATTTATCACGTTTCAGGTAAGTCCCAGATGCAGACAACTTTGAATGAATAACAGTTTATTAATCCAACAGGGGCGTGCAAAAGACAGGTCAAGGGCAGGCAGGGGTCAGTAATCCAGAAAGGTGGGGCAAAGGTACAGGACGGCAGGCAGGCTCAGGGTAGGCAGAGGTCAGTAATCCAGATAGGTGGGGCAAAGGTACAGGATGGCAGGCAGGCTCATGGTCAGGGCAGGCAGAAAAGGTCAAAACCGGAAAAACTAGAAAACAGGAATAATCGAGAGACAGGCACAGAGGGAAAAACGCTGGTAGGCTTGACGAAACAAAACGAACTGGCAACAGACAAACAGAGAACACAGGTATAAATACACAGGGGATAATGGGGAAGATAATGGGTGACACCTGGAGGGGGGGTGGAGTCAATCACAAAGACAGGTGAAACAGATCAGGGTGTGACAATATTCAGAACTTGATTGTCCTTTGCCTTTCCTAGGTGGTTTCACGTCCTGACCTTAGTTTTTTATGTCTCTATTTTGTTTTGGTCAGGGCTTGAGTTGGGGTGGGAATTCTATGTTTTGTTCTATGTTTTGTACTTCTATGTGTTTGGCCTGGTATGTGTTTGGCCTGGTAGGTAGCCTGTTCCCACCTGTGTTTGTGGGTAGTTGTTTTCTGTCTTTGTATTCTGTACCAGACAGAACTGTTTCAGTCTCGTTCATTCTCTTTTGTTGTTTTTGTCATTCAGTGTTCAGTTAATTTCATTAAATTTACGATGAACACTTACCACGCTGCGTGTTGGTCCGATGATTCCTATTCCTCATCATCAGACGAAGAGGAGAGTCGTTACAGAACTACCCACCACCAAAGGACCAAGCAGCGTGGAAGAATCGACTCCTGGACATGGGAGGAAATCTTGGACGGCAAGGGACCATGTGCACAGCTGGGAGAGTATTGTCGTCCTAAAGAGGAGCTGGAGGCAGCCAAAGTGGAGCGGCGACGCTACGAGGAGTTGGCTCGAGGAAAAGTGCACGAGAGGCAGCCCCAGAATTGTTTGGGGGGTGGCACATGGGGAGATTGGCGGAGTCAGGTAGGAGACCTGAGCCAACTCCCTGTGCTTACCGGGTGGGGCGTCGTACTGGTCAGGCACCGTGTTATGCGGTGGCGTGCACGGTGTCTCCAGTGCATGTTCACAGCCCTGTACGTTACATCGCAGCTCCTCGAATCGGCCGGGCTAGAGTGGGCATCGAGCCAGGAGGGATGAAGCTGGCTCAGTGCATCTGGTCTCCAGTGCGTCTCCTCGGCCCGGGTTATATGGCACCAGCCCTACGTGCGGTGTCCCCATTTCGCCAGCACAGCCCAGTGCGGCCTGTTCCAACTCTCCACACTTACCTGGCTACAGGGGCTATCCAGCCAGGATGGGTTGTTCAGGCTCGTTGCTGGGCCCAGTGCATCCGGTGCCTCGGCCAAGGAAGAGGCCGCCTGTATGTCTCCCCAGCCTGGTAAGTCCTGTGCCTGCTCCTAGAACCAAGTCTCCCTCCTGTCCGGAGCTGCCAGAGCCGCCCTCCTGTCCGGAGCTGCCAGAACCGCCCTCCTGTCCGAAGCTGCCAGAGCCGCCCTCCTGTCCGGAGCTGCCAGAGCCGCCCGTCTGTCCGGTGCCGCCAGAGCCGCCCATCTGTCCAGAGCCGCCAGAGCCGCCCGTCTGTCCGAAACCGCCAGAGCAGCCCGTCACTCCGGAGCCGCCAGAGCCGCCCGCCTGTCCGGCGCCGCCAGAGTCTCCCGCCAGTCCGAGGGTCGCCACCTAAGTGGGCCAAGACTAAGGTGGAGTGGGGTTTACGTCCCGCACCAGAGCCGCCACAGCGGTGAAATGCCCACCCAGACCCTCCCCTATTGATTCAGGTTTTGCGGCCAGAGTCCGCACCTTTGGGGGGGTGGGGTCCTGGCCTGAGTTCCTTTTTTATGTCTCTATTTTGGTTTGGGCAGGGCGTGAGTTGGGGTGGGCATTCTATGTTTTGTACTTCTATGTGTTTGGCCTGGTATGGTTCCCAATCAGAGGCATCTGTCTATCGTTGTCTCTGATTGAGAACCATACTTAGGTAGCCTGTTCCCGCCTGTGTTTGTGGGTAGTTGTTTTCTGTCTTTATATTCTGTACCAGACAGAACTGTTTTGGTCCCGTTCATTCTCTTTTGTTGTTTTTGTCATTCAGTGTTCAGTTCATTTCATTAAATTTACGATGAACCACGCTGGGTGTTGGTCCGATGATTCCAATTCATCATCATCAGACGAAGAGGAGAGTCGTTACAGGTGGGGTATGGTTCTGCTAAGAAAGTGGGCTTGGGTAAGAAAACGTGGACGTTCTGTGGCACACCTGGCTATGTTGCCCCTGAGATAATCCTAAACAAGGGCCACAGTGTATCTGTAGATCTCTGGTCTCTGGTCGACTTCGTATTTGAGCTGCTGAGTGGAAGGTAATATTATTAAATAGTCTATAGTCTATTTCCCATGTTTTGTTCTCTGTCATCTCTAAGTCATTCTACTTCATGTCCCCTCTCAATCTTTACCTTTCCAGTCTACCATTCTGTTGCCCTGATCCTATGAATACGTTCACAGCTACCATCTGTGGGATTGATCTGGTTGAATTCCCTAAAACCATCAGTAAGAGTGCCTCAAATCTGATCAAGAAGCTCTGCAGGTGTAACACAGCTGAGCCATATAACAATGACTGCATACTGTTGTGTGTCATGATGTCTCTCTGTCCAGGCCTCTCAGGAACAACCCCGTAGAGACTTGGGAATCATAGAAATGGGTCCAAGGACAACAAGAAGCACAAGTAAGATGGCTGAAATGGGTTCCTGAGTGGTGCAGCGGTCTAAGGCACTACATTTCAGTGCAAGAGACGTCACTGCAGTCACTGGTTCAAATCCTAGCTGCATCACATCTGGCTGTGATTGGGAGTCCCATAGGGAGGAGCACAATTGGCCCAGCGTCGTCTCAGCGTCGTCTGGGTTTGGCTGTGGTAGGTCTTCATTGTAAATATGAGTTTGTTCTCAACTGATTTGCATAGTTAAAAAAAAAAGATGGAAACATCAGACTGTGGCACTGTCATCTATGTAGCAGCAGGTTTGTTATATTGTTCTTTCTTTCAGGTGATTTGAATGTTTCAACTGGGAAGGACTTCACAAAGGCACAATATCTGATTATTTGTAAATAGACAAATACATAATCTGAGCTTCATCATGTGAATGCATTCAACATCTGGTTGTTAAATCATAGGATGTTTTAGAGCACTTTAATTAATATAAAAATGTAATTACCTCCAGCATTTATTTAGTTACAGTGTAACGCGCTTTACTCGTTCAATAGCTTTTTCTCTCACGATAATTTTTTTCAAGCTGACGTCAGTCAAAGAAGAGGGGTGGTTAGGGTGTAGCATGGGGTAACACTTTGGCATGTGGTGGCGGGTGAGTATTTCGCTTCTTATGCTGAAGTAGGGGAACACAATTTGAAGAACATTGGTGATCTACATTTTACTCAGGTAAGAGGCGGTAACTCGAAACTTGTAAAACGATTTCTTTAAAGGCATGGGGAAAGTTCTGTCCTCGCTAGAAATAAGCTACAGTATGTAATTGTAACGCACTAGTAGTGACACTATTATTGGATACAAAGTAGCCTACCCATCGTGGTCTAAGTGCAATACACTGTTTTAACCTGTTCATCATTTCCATTCGATACATGCATTGAAATGTTTTGACAATTTTGAATTGTCCTGCTGCATTTTATGTCAATGGAGATAGAGAGACAGAGGTGTCGGTTCTGAAGATGATGCATGTTGATTTATATATTTGGCATGGATAGGACAGAAATACGATTTTCGACCTCACCAAAATGGTTTTAGTTGTAACATTGTGCCCTTTTGTTTTGCTAGCTACAGCATTGGGCAAAACTCCAATATCCACACAGTAACTAAAAAACACAATATTCTAAACTTTACAATGCATGGTCAAAAACAGTCAGTTTCAAGGAAGGATATACATGTACTTCAGCACGTCTCTGTACTTTTAATTGTAGTTTATGGTGTGAAAAAAACTGCACAATTATGTGGTCGTTCTTTTCCCCAAAACAAAGGCTGAACCAAACCCATGTATAGCTTGAGTTATTTGGAATTCCTAATTTTGCAGTTCATGCTGTACAGTCACTATAAATCATGTCTGGCTAAATGCCCCTATGTGTTTGCTTTGCCGTAATCTTGAAGTCTATGTCTGTCTATGGAAACCACGGGCAACGTGTTGAAAGTTGTCCCGTGTTGTTGGAATGCACAGCCTGGGCAGGGCTGAGTTGGCACACTGGTAGTGATGGTTCGTTCGCGAACGAACTGCTGTTTTCGAACGGATCTTTTTGGTGAACGTCGGGAACGAAATTGTATCTGTGACAGAGCCGTTCATTTAACTCCCTGATTTGCAAACTGCTACTGATGCTTTTTTGTGCTCCAGACAGCTATTTTTTTTTTTAGATAAGTTACAAAAAACATTATCTGAAGATGGCAATTCCTCACTGGTGGTGAGGAGAGTAGTGCTGAGCGATTAATGCTTTTTGAGGTCGCTTCGGGTTCAGTTATTAAAAAATAATAAAGATTTTCGGTTTCGATTTTTTTTTAAACATTAAATGCACTATGCATTATGTGGGATGAATGCAATAGCAACACAGAATAAAACAATTAATACAATTCCTATGATGGTAATGACTGTCCATGACTGCTTCCCTTATTAATCATCAGTTATTCACATTACTATGCAACAGGGTTGGTTATGGATCCATTTGCCAATGCATAAATGTGCATTCGATGTTTATGTATTCATATTGCTTGGTTGAATTTACATATAGATGAGATGTTATGCCATTGGTCATGTTTGCAGTCTGATATTGACATACACGACTCTATTCTATTTTCATATTTACAATGTGTACGAGTTCACTATACATGGCCTGATATATGCAGTGCAATCTGAATGTATTTGAAGCCCTTCCCATTTTCCACATTTTTTTTTACATTACAGCCTTATTCTAAAATGCATAAAAATAAAAAATCCTCATCAATCTACACACAAGACCCCATAATGACAAAGCGAAACAGGTTTTTAGAAATGTTTGCAAAAAATAAATACAAATACAAATAACTTATTTACATAATTATTGAGACCCTTTGCTATGAGACTCGAAATAGAGCTCAGGTACATCCTGTTTCCATTGATCATCCTTGAAATGTTTCTACAACTTGATTGGAGTCCACCTGTGGTAAATTCAATTGATTGGACAAGATTTGGAAAAGCACCCACTTGTCCCACAGTTGACAGTGCATGTCAGAGCAAAAACCAAGCCATGAGGTTGAAGGAATTGTCCCTAGAGCTCTGAGACAGGATTGTGTCGAGGCACAGATCTGGGGAAGGGCACCAAAAAACTTTTGCAGCACTGAAAGTCCCCAAGAACACAGTGGCCACCATCATTCTTAAATGGAAGAAGTTTGGAACCACCAAGACTCTTCCTAGAGCTAGCTTCCCAGCCAAACAGATAAATCGGAGGAGAAGGGCCTTGGTCAGGGAGGTGACCAAGAACCCGATGGTCACTCTGACAGAGTTCCATAGTTCCTTGGTGGAGATGGGAGAACCTTCCAGAAGGACAACCATCTCTGCAGCACTCCACCAATCGGGCCTTTATGGTAGAGTGGCCAGACAGAAGCCACTCCTCAGTAAAAGGCACATGACAGCCCGCTTGGAGTTTGCCAAAAGGCCCTTAAAGGACTCTGAGATAATGAGAAACAAGATTCTCTGGTCTGATGAAATCAAGATTGAACTCTTTGGCCTGAATGCCAAGCGTCACGTCTGGAAGAAACCTGCCACCATCCCTACGGTGAAGCATGGTGGTGGTAACATCATGCTGTGGGGATGTTTTTCCGCGGCAGGGACTGGGAGACTAGTTAGTGTCGAGGGAAAGATGAACAGAGCAATGTACAGAGAGTTCCTTGATGAAAACATGTTCCAGAGCGCTCAGGACCTCAGACTGGGGCCAAGGTTCACCTTCCAACAGGAAAATGACCCTAAGCACACAGCCAAGACAACGCAGGAGTGGCTTCACAATAAGTCTCTGAATGTCCTTGAGTGACCCAGCCAGAGCCCGAACTTGAACCCAGTCGAACATCTCTGGAGAGTCCTGGAAATAGCTGTGCTGCGATGCTCCCCATCCAAGCTGACAGAGCTTGAGAGGATCTGCAGAGAAGAATGGGAGAAACTCCCCAAATACAGGGGTGCCAAGCTTGTAGCGTCATACCCAAGCAGACTTGAGGCTGTAGTCTCTGCCAAAGGTGCTTCAACAAAGTACTGAGTAAAGGATCTGAATGCTTATCTAAATGTGATATTTCAGTTTTCCATTTTAGAATAAGGCTGTAAAGTAACAAAATGTGAACAAAATGGTCTGAATACTTTCTGAATGCACTTTATATATAATATATACAATAACAGTGAAGAGTTTGGACACACCTACTCATTCCAGGGTTTTTCATTATTTTGACTATTTTCTACATTGTAGAATAATAGTGAAAACATCAAAACTATGAAATAACACATATGGAATCATTCAGTAACCAAAAAAGTGTTAAACAAATCAAATTATATTATATATTTGAGATTCTTCAAACGAGCCACCCTTTGCCTTGATGAAAGCTTTGCACACTCTTGGCATTCTCTCAACCAGCTTCATGAGGCAGTCACCTGGAATGCATTTCAATTAACATATATGCCTTGTTAAAAGTTAATTTGTGGAATTTGTGGAATTTCTTTCCTTCTTAATATATTTGAGCCAATCAGTGTTGTGACAAGGTAACCCTAATCCCTAGAATATAGCCCTATTTGGTAAAAGACCAAGTCCATAGTATGGCAAGAACATCTCCAAATAAGCAAAGAGAAACGACAGTCTATTGTTACTTTAAGACATGAAGGTCAGTCAATGCGGAAAATTGTAAGAACTTTGAAAGTTTCTTTAAGTGCAGTTGCTAAAACCATCCAGGGCTATGATGAAACTGGCTCTCATGAGGACCACCACAGGAAAGGAAGATCCATAGTTACCTCTGCTGCAGAGGATACGTTTAATTAGAGTTAACTACACCTCAGATTGCAGCCCAAATAAATGCTTCACAGAGTTCAAGTAACAGACACATCTCAACATCAACTGTTCAGAGACTGCGTGAACCAGGCCTTCATGGTCGAATTGCTGCAAAGAAACCATTACTAAAGGACATCAATAAGAAGAGGAGACTTGTTTGGGCCAGGAAACACGAGCAATGGACATTAGACCGGTGGAAATCTGTCCTTTAGTCTGATGAGTCCAAGTTTGAGATTTTTGCTTCCATCCACCGTGTCTTTGTGAGACGCAGAGTAGGTGAACGGATAATCTCTGCATGTGTGGTTCCCACCGGGAAGCATGCTTGGCTGGTGACACCATCTGTGATTTATTTAGAATTCAAGGCACACTTAACCAGCATGGCTACCACTGCATTCTGCAGCCATACGCCATCCTATCTGGTTCGCTCTTAGTGGGACTATCATTTTTTTTTTAAAGGGACAATGACCCAACACACCTCCAGGCTGTGTAAGTGCTATTTGACCAAGAAGGAGAGTGATGGAGTGCTGCATCAGATGACCTGGCCTCCACAATCACCCGACCTCAACCCAGTTGAGATGGTTTGGGATGAGTTGGACTGCAGAGTGAAGGAAAAGTAGCCAACAAGTGCTCAGCATATGTGGGAACTCCTTGAAGACTGTTGGAAAAGCATTCCAGGTGAAGCTAACCACCCTTTAACCTAACTCCTAACCTTAACCCTAATCCCTAGTTTAGCTAACATTAGTGAGCTAGCTAACGTTAGCCACCTAGCTGGAATTCATAAGATATCATACGTATTGCAAATTCGTACCATATGGTACATTTAGAAAATTCATACCATATTGTACTTTTTGAAAATTTGTAACATATTGTACGTTTTGAAAATTAGTCCCATACAGTATGAATTGTAATTCGTTACACATCATTCAAAATGGGTGATGGACATCCACAAATTAATTCAAACCATACGAAAAATAACATATCATACTAAATATAGTGTTTTAGTTTTACGTAATAGAATAATCCAAAATGCTCTGAGACCAGGTTGCTCTAGAGGAGAAATCCTCATTCTGGTTCACGCAAACTTTTTCAATGTGTTAAAAATACTTCACTTTTTTTGGAAGTGGTTTAATTTCATTTTTAAAATGTATTTGAACTCATATTTCACGGTCTGGCATAATAGTAGTCAACTTTTTAGCCTTTACATTAGATATGTTCTATTTTTCATGGTTTTTCATACCATTTATAATTAAGCACTAAACCAAGAGCCGTTTGCGAGGCAAATGAACGGCTCTTTTAGGTGAATGGAGCCAAAATTACTGGCTCACCGATAAGACTCGGAATGCCCATCACACACTGTCCTGTCTCTCTCTCTGGTACAGACAGGAGAGGCAAGCTGTAGGATCTTAATTTCAGTTTGCTACAGCTGGAAAATAATCCTGCACTAATGCAGGACACATGAATTATTATGTTGATTATAATTCATTATTATAACATTTTTGTTGAGGTTGCTACATTTTTCACAAGGGATAATATAGTCAGAAATGTCTAATTACAAACTTCAGAAGCCTTTTTAAACCTCTGATATACAAACATTTTTACATTTCCTGCATTGCAGGAAAGTTCTCCTGTAACAGGGTGATCAAATTAAGATCCTGCATCTGTAAGGTAACACTGTGGACAGCTTAAGTCTAGTTTCCATTCATGCAGAGTGGGCTGTGCTGCTTTAGTACACAAACACACAGTCAGAGTGCTTGTTTGTTTCAGAGAACAGGTTACTTTGGAGTAAGACTCTTGGACACTTGTCAGATGAAAACACAGGTGATTTGAAATGGTCACTGACTTGTCATGTTATGTTTGTTTTATTTACTGACCAGAGGAAAAACATTAAGTCAACAGGAGTCAAATCTAATTAAAGATTAGAGCTTGGACGATAAACCGAAAATTTGCCTGTCAATCATGTCAGACTGCCACAGCCCTCACAGCTGAACCTGTGTGTCTTGTGTGCTTCTGAGTGTCTGTTTGCAAGTGTTTATTGTTAATATCATTCCAAATACTGCAGTAATGTTTTGATATAGTCAACAAGTTACTTGGCTATATAAAATATCCTTATTGGAGAAAGCAAAAAGATATTAATCACTGAAAAGCTCCATTGCTGAAAGCTCCTCCACCACACACTTGTCTGGTTGAAAGCCTCCTCTCCCACCCTGCCTCCCGACACAAGCCTCTCCCAACTGCCTGGACCCCACCTTTCAGTCTGCTCCCGACTACCCAGGCCTGCTCCCCCTGTCTGGTACAGGTACCCCTGCCACTTGCCCCCTTCTCCCCCGATCTTCGCTCACCACTCCAGCACCCACTTACATGCACACACTGCAGTCTCTGATTTGAAGTGTATTCTTAGCCTGTGAACTTGTGTGGACTTTTACTCTGGAACTTGTATGCGTTTAGATTTTTATTACTTGGGCTTTATTGTTATTTTATTGTAGCTTATTTCTTGTAGCTTCGGCCTATTTGTGATTAGTGTGCAACCTCCTAGTCCTATAGACCGGAGTCTTAGAAAACTTTAGGTTATTTCTCACGTTGATCGATAGGCTACAAACAAACATGTTGCTGTTTCTGTTGTCTACCTTGACTCTTACACTGAGGATGATGCATTTAGGGCCCGATACTAGGCCTGTGGCGGTCACAAAATGTTGTCAGCCGGTTATTTTATATTATTTTGTAGAATGAAGAATACAATTGAACAAAGCTGAATAAAATAAAATTGATATTTTCTCCAAACGATGAGGGAGTGCACACATCCGGGTATTCTGTGTTGAGCGGTGAACAAAGAATTAGGTGTCTCCTATATGCTTAATTTAGAGTTATTACTGTAACTTTAGTTGTTCTAGAAACGTTGGGCTGTATGTTTAGATTTTTAATACATTGCAAGGCTGCATGATGCGACTCTAAATGATGATTTGAAAAAAGTTGCTTGAAAGGCATGAGCTCTGCTTGTTTTTTTTTGCGCAGACTGTACACACTCCAATAGTCTCTCATTCACAATTTGACAAGCACTTGATAATGCCTATAATTTCACAGCGGCATCCCATTTGTGTGGCCATAATGCACCCTAAAAAATGCACCCTGCTTCGAAGCACCACATGATCTGGTCTTCCTCACAGGCTACAAATGAAGACAGACACATGCAGGATGAAACTGCGCTTGTCCTTATCCAATTCCAAGGTGCATATTGAAGATATTGAAATAGCATTTACTTAGTAGGCCTAACGAATAGCAAAAGCACTAGCCTATGTCAATCTACTATCCCCCATAGTACAAAAGTTGACCTATTCTGTGTTAGAAATAAATATTGCAAACATAGTCTGGGACAGTTGTGGGATGCGATTGTTCTCAAATTAATACGACCACTAGCATCAATTTTTTTTTAACGTAATGAGTCTGAAGCAACAGATGAGAACGTTTAGCTTAAAATGTTGATAAAATATTAGGCTAAATCTTCACATGTAGGCGCAGCAATGCGCACATGGCAGTAGGCTATAAGTGTGACTGTTCCACTAGCGGGAAAACACAATTATCAAAAGTGACCACAAATGCGATTATGCATGTAATGCTTTTATTATAAAGGTGCATTTTTATTGTGAAAATGATCTTCCACAAACTTGAAACTCACCTGCTTCTTAGGTATGCCAGTTAGGCTCTACACCCCTTGTAAAGCAGATCAATGTCCTTCATTTTAAGAAGTTATTTGGACACTGTAGTTGTCATACAAACCTTATCAAAACATATAGGCCTATGGACTGGGCTACATGTGTTGTGCGGATATTGTAAAAAAAACAAGGCATTGTTTCTTGCCTTAAGAGGGCATCATTCGGAAGTTTACATACACCTTAGCCAAATACATTTAAACTCAGTTTTTCACAAATCCTTGTAAAAATCCACTGTTTTAGGTCAGTTAGGATCACCACTTTATTTTAAGAATGTGAAATGTCAGAATAAAAGTAGAGAGAATTATTTATTTCAGCTTTTATTTCTTTTGCCACAACTTTGGAAGTATGCTTTGGGGTCATTGTCCATTTGGAAGACCCATTTGCGACCAAGCTTTAACTTCCTGACTGATGTCTTGAGATGTTGCTTTGATATATCCACATCATTTCCCTTCCTCTTTATGCCATCTATTTTGTGAAGTGCACCAGTCCCTCCTGCAGCAAAGCACCCCCACAACATGATGCTGCCACCCTCGTGCTTCACGGTTGGGATGGTGTTCTTCGGCTCGCAAGCCTCCCCCTTTTTCCTCCAAACATAACAATGGCCATTATGGGCAAACAGTTCTATTTTTGTTTCATCAGACCAGAGGACATTTCTCCAAAAACTACGATCTTTGTCCTCATGTGCAGTTGCAAACCGTAGTCTGTCTTTTTCATGCCGGTTTTGGAGCAGTGGCTTCTTCCTTGCTGAGCGGCCTTTCAGGTTACGAGTTAGGACTCGTTTTACTGTGGATATAGATACTTTTGTACCTGTTTCCTCCAACATCTTCACAAGGTCCCGTTCTCTAGGAGACAGAATGCGTCTCCTTTCTGAATGCTATGACGGCTGCGTGGTCCCATGGTGTTTATACTTGCATACTATTGTTTGTACAGATGAAAGTGGTACCTTCAGACATTTGGAAATTGCTCCCAAGGATGAGCCAGACTTGTGGAGGTCTACAAAAAAATGTCTGAGGTCTTGGCTGATTTCTTTTGATTTTCCCATGATGTCAAGCAAAGAGGCACTGAGTTTGAAGGTAGGCCTTGAAATACATCCTTTTAAAGCCATGACATAATTTTCTGGAATTTTCCAAGCTGTTTGAAGGCACAGTCAACTAGGTGTATGTAAACTTATGACCCACTGGAATTGTGATAGAGTGAATTATAAGTTAAATAATCTGTCTGTAAACAATTGTTTGAAAAATGACTTGTGTCATGCACAAAGTAGATGTCCTAACCGACTTGCCAAAACTATAGTTTGTTAACAAGAAATTTGTGGAGTGGTTGAAAAATGAGTTTTAATGACTCCAACCTAAGTGTATGTAAACTTCCAACTTCAACTGTATATAATTCCCAAGTGAAAAGCTTGTTGTCACCCATTAGACTATTCTTGATTTAATCTTGTCTTTACATATACTAAATAATATATGTGTGAAATTAGTTTTGATTTAGAATGGACCATTATCATGCACCTGTCTCGAAAACAGAGGCATGGAAAAAGACATGTCATCTCTGCACTTAAATAGCGAATGGGGGACACTTTTCCTGTGGTTCATTTTCATGTCAGCCAGGTAGGCTATACTCTTGCTGTAAAGATAAGCAATGTGCTTAATATTAGGAAAGTTGATAAGTAAATATAGTAGGCCTAGCCTACAGAAAGCTGATGGCCTTTTTAATAGAGGCCATCACTCTGTTTTCTCGCACAATTTCATAGCCTATAGAAATGTAGCGCAACATGAGCTCATGGGCTCTCATGAAGTGTTTGATTATATTTTCTATTACATTTGCATTGATGTCAGAGTGATTAGAGGGACAATAGAGTGCTGAGTACCAGGCAGTTAGCAAGTTTGGTAGGCCACTAATGACCATCAGCAGCATCAGAGCTTGGAGAAGTCTAATTACCGTAACTAAATGGTCATGTGGAATTTGACTGCCTTCATGACTCAGCCGGTGTGGCGGTAATACGGTCACCGCAACAGCTCTACCCGATACCCCTTAAATGCAGAGAACTTTGAGTGTTTATTCCATGTTGCGTTCTGGGAGAAATCATGCACTTGCCCCACTATCACTGACAAAGACTTTGGCATTGATGGCTACAATATTTTTGGGTCAGATTGCAAATGTAAGGGTGGTGGTGTTGCTGTATACATAAAATACATGTTTTCGGCGACCATTCTGACTTACCAAACCCAAGCAATTTGATCATCTGTCTTTAAAAATAAATCTCTGCACATCCTTGATTCTTTTGGGCTCCTGTTGTTATAAACTCCCATCTGCTATTGCTGGCTCTCTGGATTGTATTTTTGCATTACAAGCCAGAATTATGAACAAATTTAATTTCAAATTACTTTACCTGTTGTCTGCCGATTTCGTCACGATGTCGGAGGTAATCTGATACAAAATATCCACAGGGAAGTGTTATCAACCCGACCTTCAGTACACTGGTCTGCATATCATTTGTATTTCCAGTTTTTATTTTCAATACTGATGCAATTCGCATGACAAACACTTGCACAATGTGGCCGAGCCTAAGCGAACAGCAAACACTTCCAGCTGATTGTAAGGAAACTGCTTCAGACGACTACATTCGGTTACAGTTTATATATTGCGCATCACGTGCAATGCGTCAACAGATAAAAAATACTTACTGGTGCTGCAAAATGTCGGGTAAACAACACTTTCTTGTGGACACATTATCACCTGCCAAAAGTACCAACGTGTACAACCGGTAAAATAAGTGTAAATATAATTTTATTCAACATTCTGCCTTGTAGAGACTATTGCATATTTTTTTACAGCGACTTCTTTCTGACTGATATCCATGGTATTTGGTATTTTATTAAGATCTCCATTAGCTGTTGCAAAAGCAGTGGGTCCACACAAAACATGAAATATAATACAGAATGACATAATACAGAACATCATTAGACAAGAACAGCTCAAGGACAGAACAACATACATTTTTAAAAAGGCACACGTAGCCTACATATCAATGCATACACACAAACTATCTAGGTCAAATAGGTGAGAGGCGTTGTACCACGAGGTGTTGCTTTATCTGTTTTTTAAAACCAGGTTTCCTGTTTATTTGAGCAATATGAGATGGAAGGAAGTTCCATGCAATAAGGTCTCTATATAATACTGTACGTTTTCTTAAATTTGTTCTGGATTTGGGGAAAAGACCCCTGGTGGCATGTTTGGTGGGCTAAGTGTGCGTGTCAGAGCTGTGGTGTAACCATGATAATAGTCTGATGTTTAGGTAAGGGTGTCCTGAACCTACACTGGTTGACATCCAACTCTGATCAACTCAAGTATCTGTGTAACAATGTAACAAGGTTGAATGTAAAGTGTCCTCTAAAATCCTCTTTGATTCCACATCGTTTTAATGCTTCTGGTGTTTTTACAAATTTTACAAGTGATCACCGGGCTGTTGCCTTTGTAAAGGGATGGTAAAATTCCTAAACTACCTCCACTACCTATCATCATGAAAATGAACTGGAAGAAGTTTAATACTCAGGGATTTTAACATAGCCTGGAATAGAGTTGAATTCAGCCTTTTCTTACTTCCATAAAGCATTACTTCCATAAAGCATTCCAGGATATATACAACAAGCATGCCCTTTTCCAACAATACAGAATTAATGGCAGAGATAACCCTTGGTTCTCAGATGAACTATCTGAAATCATAAGGAAACGGAATGCTATTTGGGCTAAAGCAAGATGGTCTGATTCAGCTGATGATTGGATGGGTTTTAAACGCTTTCGGAATTAGGGTGTGGCTATGACAAAAACTGAAAGCAGACCTCTACCTCAAATCTACTGCTGATAATATGAATAATCCTTCCAAATTTTGGCAAGTAGTGAAAGGTTTAGAATGCAACAAAAAAATGTACAGCTCCCTTAACAACTGCTGGTTGACCTCTATTCTGAACTCTTTTAAATCGAAATGTTCTTGATGCAGGTAGATTATTTGATAGGGTTAAAGGTCAACATGAGTCCCCTGTGTAATTACCTAACACTCCCGAGCACTCCTTCTCGCCCTTCTCTTGTCTGAGGTGCGTCGAGCCCTGAAAGCAATTGATGTAAAAAAAAAAAACCTGGCCCTGATGATCTACAACAATAAACTGCAGACATCATTGCGCCCCCTTTTGGATTTTATGTCCATATTGCCCAGCTCTATTATATATGTTTAACCTTATTTCAGATAGGTCCTTCTTTTAATCAATAAACTATGGAAGTCTAATGATGGTGGTAGGAGTGCTGCAAAGGCCTCCTGTGTTCTTTGAGTATGTGTTGACTAGAAGGGCGTCTCTGCTCTGCTCTGTCTGCTCCTGGACAGTTCATCATCCCAGCAGCCCTAAATCGTGACGCATAGCTTGCCTCCTTTCTTCCTCTCCATCGCCTTCCCCTTCCCAAAACCTTCATTATGACTGTGTTTTTCACGCTTCATTTGGGAATCACAGCCAGAAAACACCAGTGCATTTCACTCTCTCTCTCTCTCTCTCTCCTTACTCTCTCATTCACTAATCTCACGTTAGTATTGTGGTGGCTTTTGATCACTGGAAATCTGGAAAACACTGCTTAATCTCTCTGCTTGATGAGGAAGTCCCTTACCAACCACATTCCCCCGTGCACCTCTCTCCTGTGGAACGGAGCCCCAGGTGTGTAGTTAAACAGGCCCCTATGTTATTTTAGTGCAAAGACAATGAGGATAGCGATAGTGGATGCAATACTTTCCACAGACAAGTATTGCATCATCAAATATTCTTATTTACAAATGGTATGGTTTCTGTTTTTGTCTTACTGTTGCTCAATTTGGTCTATATCTGCCAGCCAGCAAGAGTGAATATGCACAGACATGCAAACTGCCCTTGGGTGTCTTAAGTATTTGTTACTTCATTTTGAAACTAAGCTGGTGCTTTACGGCAGCTTTTAATGCGTACCTTACTGAGCAGTATAGGTGATTCATTCCAGATTGTAGTGTTATATCTATACGTTACAACACAGCAGATACACATGTTAGAGGCCTAAAATGGGTGTATTTAATCCCTCTTAGATATATAATATGCTTAGTAACTGTTTGACATGTCTCCATTATTCCCTTTCTCTCATTTCTGTTCTCATTTCTGTTTGGGAGTAAGTGCCAGGGAAGCACAATAGTCTCTGTCTGGCTCTGACAATAGCCATTATGAATGGGACTGCAGGAGGAAAGGAGAGAATATTAAAGTCTAGATAAAGAGAGAAAGACAGGAACATAGGGGAGTATACTCCTCTCAACAAACCATTTTTCTTCATGTGTCATATGAAAGCTAATTTATTTTCTCTTTGTATACGTCAAAAGAGACATGGGGACCTTCCAAACTCCATCTGCAACTTTTCAGCAGGTGTTGGCTTCTATTGTAGTGCAACACTTGGGCCAATTGTTGTCCTATTTTTTATTTTATCAGCTAACAGCATTCAAATGATTTATTATTGTGGATGCTGGGCACAGTATGAATTATGCGACAATACCGACAGAGCAATCTAAGCCTTTTATCTGAGCATTTGATATGTTCTGGCTAGATATTGTGCATTTGGAGAGGTCCTAGAACTTTCTAATGACTTTATGAAAAAGTAATGAGAAAAAGAATGATGGTCATTTTATTCTCCAGGGGCGTGTACTGGGACATGGTCGGCTTGGTTTAAAGACTGAAGGAGAGGGGGTGACATCACTCTTTATCCCCTTTACTTTTGGAAGAAGGGGGAGGAAGTAGGTGAGAGGTTGAGGGGTATGGAGGAGGGGGTTTTATTTGGTGAAGTGAATTCCATGTGCAGATGGAGAGGAAGTGGAACGGTGGGCAAACTCATATATTGGAGTGACATAAGAGATTTTAGAAGACAGGAGGGTGTGAAAAAAAACATTTGTTTGGGTTAACGTATTGTGCCCAGGTTTTTTTTCTCTCACACTGGTTTGGTTGTGAGCAATTACAGACTGACAGGGAAACATGAGGGTGGACCTACGGGCCACCACACTGTCCCACCCCCTCACCCCATCTTGCCACCAAACTCTGTTACTGTATGCAACTATTCTCTCGCTCACTCACTCTCTCTCTTTTCTCCTCTCTCTAGCTCCATTTCTGTCAGTGGACACAGCATGACTGAGAGTAACCTCAATAGTGCCTCTTTCTGTTTAGCCAATCATGATTACTTCCGAGTCCCTCTCCCCTATACACCCCAGCCATCCATTCTCTCCTCAGTACCCCTGTCTGTCTGCTGAGCCAGAGGGCCAGTGTGCTTTAGCTGGGCTTTTTAAAATGATCAAAACGGGATGTTGCAGTATTTAGTTTTAGTGGTCAAGTTTGTTTGTTGTAATTTTGTTGTATTCATTTTGTACTGTATAGGATTTCAGTCACTTGAATTCTTATTTGTACCATAAAGATTGACCCCTCTCAGCCCCTCTTGTCCCGGAAACTGACATGTTGAATGCTATTGTATAGGGGAGTTTAGCTACTCTTTCCTGCTTACAGCAGATGCTTTATGTTCTGTTTCTAAAGTACAATAGCACCTATGTGGACGTATTTTCACAAGTTTGTTGAGAATTCCTGGATGTAATTACTTCAACTTCACGGATCCCCCGGTACTACTGCTCATTCCGTTCACCAGCTCCGGAGGTCTACGTCACCGGCCTTCTAGGCGTCACTGAACTGGATTCATTAACACCAACCCCGGACTGTCTTGTCTCATTACGCACATCTGGTTCCCATTCTCCCTGATTAGTATGTTATATATGTGCCCTCTGTTACAATGTCCGTTGATCCTGTGCTGTTGTATCGGCTTCCATGCGAAGTGTTCCCTCGCTGTGCACTTGGTTTACGGGTCTCGTCACGTGTATTATTTGGAGGTTTACACATCGTTCTTTTGTTTGGGTGGAGAAAATTAAACACCCTATTACGTATTCCTGCTCCAGTCATTAGACAACGTGACACCCTTTCAGTGTTACACTCATTACATTTCTCTCATTCATTCAGGCAAACACACGTTTCTTTCTCTCTTTTTCTCTCACAGCTATGCATTTTCAGGAGTGGTTACAGTCCCTTCACTCCAGTGGGGGGGTTTGGGGACCTGTGAGGGAGGACTTCTGGAGCCTTCTCCCTTCGTCATCCTCTTTTTCCCTCTCCTCTCTCTCTCGGTCCCCCTCCTCTCTGCTGGGTATAGGGGCTCTGGCCTCCCTCACTGCATACTGGCTGGTGACCCGCCGTCGGCCCATGCAGCCCCCCTGTGATCTCAATGCCCAGTCTATCGCTGTACAGGTGAGCGCATTATGTTCTAGAAGCTTTTAAGTAGAAGCTGAGTGAAAGAATAGTAGGAGTTATATTTATCCAGAACAGTCAAGTGCTCGTTTGTGTGATGGATAGTAGTTGTATTCATCGTAGTGTTTTGGATTTCAGTTATAATAACTAATTAACATAGATTACATCCCAAGTCCTGTTTATACCTGGTTCTAACATGCCCTTTGTCCACATTCTGATTGGCAACATTTTTTAAACGGGTGTAGATGATTAAAAGACTCATTGATCGGATTGTGATCAAATCTTCCTGACCACCCTCGGAGGTAGTCCTACATCATTGTCTGGATACCTTGCAAGTGTAGACGGATCTGGACAGTGAAATCATTTAAATCATCTTTATCCCGCCCTCTAGTCATTGACAAGTGATGCCATTGACTTATGGCATCAATATGTGTTAAAATAATTCAATAAATAATATTTAGAAAGCATATTGTCAATTAATTTGCATACAGGGAGTGAGCAGGATATGCGGTCACAATGCGGACAGTGGTTGGATAAGAGACACATTTTACTGCCATGTGTAGGTGCAACGGCTACAATGTGGGCACAATCAGAATATAAATAAGATCAGGACAAAGGACACATGTTAGCCCTCGGTAAAAACAAGGTTAAAGAGCTGAATAGGGAGAGTTTTTAATACAGTCTGTGTTGCAGGGAGAGCCCAATTGGAGGCGTTCAGCTTTGCTCAAGGACGATGCCCTGTTGGAGTTCTACTATGATGACACCAGGACAGCCTATGACATGTTCCAGAGAGGACTGAGGGTGGCAGGTGAGCTAGCTGGACACAGTGGACTAACAGGCTAGTTATAGGAGCAGACATGGGCTATTTACCAGACATGCCAGAGTGTACCTGATGAGATTGTGTTGATGCACAGGGAACGGCCCATGCCTTGGCTTCAGGAAACCTGGGGAACCGTACCAGTGGATCTCCTACACTGAGGTCTGTGGATCTTTGGTCATTATTACTATTTACAATGAGAATACACGTATACAAGCATACAAATATGCTCAAGCTCTATTCAAGGATTGTATTATTGTTTGTCTGATTGTTCTCTGTTTTAGGTGGCTGAACAGGCACAGGTGCTGGGCTCTGGGCTTTTGAGCAAAGGCTGCCAACCAAACCCTCAGCAGTTTGTTGGAATATTTGCCCAGAACAGACCAGAGGTACAGAAGGCTACACATTCCTTCCCTATTATTTTTATGTAGTGAAATGCCATTATGTTTAACCCTAAGGCTTCCCTCTGTTAGAGCACTGTCCTTGTAGAGACTCCAGCAATGTAGTGACCAAGCATCAGTTAGGAAGGAGTCTGGGATCTGTCGTTCTAATAGCGTTGCTCTGTCTCCCTCTGTTGGTGGCAGTGGGTCATTTCAGAGCTGGCCTGCTACACTTTCTCTATGGCCGTGGTGCCCCTGTATGACACACTTGGAGAGGAGGCCATGGTGCATATCCTCAACCTGGGTAAGGCTGGGATACTCTGCTACAAAATTAAATGTGTATCTATAAATCAGTACACTCCCATACCACTGGCCTACAACTATTCATGTTGATTGTCGCTGTTTCACCTCCTAGCGGAGATCTCACTGGTGATCTGTGACAAGGAGGAGAAGGCAGAGTCCCTTCTGGGGAATAAGGAGAAAGGTGCAACACCCACTCTCTCCTGTCTGGTGCTCTTTAATGACTGCAGTGATGCCATAGTGGAGAGGGGCAAGAACTGTGGAGTGGAGATCCTAGAACTCACACAGCTCATGGTGAGAAGAGGGTAGCTGCAGACAATGTAAATATGATGAATTGCTAGAATAGATGCTGGCTTTAGTTGAGAGAGAAGTCCCATGCCATGGGGTTAGATTAGAAGACATCTTGATTACCACATACTATCACAGTGTGACATGACCCTGCATATTGCAGGTACTTGGACGACAGAACCTCAAAGATCCTATGGTGAGTTTTCCTCAATGTTGATAAGGTCTCATTGATGTTTTTTGTTGTTTCACTGCTGTTCTTGATCCTGTTGTCATTCATCTGTCTTTTTGTTGCAGCCACCAAAACCCCAGGACCTGGCAGTCGTGTGCTTCACCAGTGGAACCACAGGTACCATTTGTTTTTATAGATCTCTGTGTGAGTCCTCATGTAGCCTACCCCCACTACCCTGCATGTTAATCATATACTAAAGCATTTACCCACGCTACTAGAGATGTGCCCATGGGGGCCCACTGACAACCTCTCATTATGTTATGAGATGAATTCTTGTGCTGCACAGAGCCGTGCAGTAATGCCCTCCTCCAAACTAAACTGTGTTCTGTTTATTTGGCCAGGAAAGCCGAAGGGAGCCATGATCACCCACGGCAACATCGCCTCCAACTCCTCCTCTGTTATTAAGATCCTGGAGGTCTGTTCTGGCTCCCTCTGTCTGAAGTTCAGAAGGAGTTTCATGGCTCGCCCCATTTATCTCACTACATCTCTCGTTCCATCTCTCAATCTGTTCCTGTGATAAATGGGATGTTTAATAGAGATAATTGACCCATTATTGTCCTACTAAAAGATACACTGCACATCTAATTGCCGTTGTAAAATCTAGATCGCATATTAATTTGGTATGCCACCTCTATTATCACTGTGTAACCGTTTTACGTATCAATTCTTTCCATTTCACAGGGGTCATTTTTTATTCGGCAAGAAGACGTGTCAATCTCTTACTTGCCTCTTGCTCACATGTTTGAGAGGATGATTCAGGTAGTTCACCCTCTTCTGATTACAAAAGTAAATATATGTGTCTGTCTTGGGGACTCAGGGCATGTCAGACAGTTCTTTAAATGCTCCTACGTCTGTCTCAGGTGTCCATGTTCTGTCATGGGGCCAGGGTAGGATTCTACCAAGGGGATATCTCCCTACTCATGGACGATATTAAGACTCTGAAACCCACTTTCTTTCCAGTGGTGCCTCGCCTACTCAACCGCATCTACGACAAGGTCAGTCCAAATCCTATGGTACCAAACATACTTAAAAAAAAAAAATATGCCTTTTATTTTCTATGCTCTTGTGTGTGAATGCGTGTCTGTGTAGATCTTAGGCTCTGTGACGTCCCGATTGCGCCGGGCAGTGCTGCACTATGCAGTGAGGAGGAAGCAGGCTGAGCTCAGCAGTGGGGTTGTACGTAACAACAGTCTGTGGGACAGGCTGGTATTTAACAGGATTCAGGTCAGTCACTGAACACATAGAACGTGGCCCAACGTCTACCCTTTTAGAAAACTCTATTTGTTAGACGTAATGGGATTCTATTTGTTTTCCATGGGTTTCAGGCTAATTTAGGAGGTAATCTGAGGTTCATCCTGACTGCCTCGGCCCCCATCTCCCCCACCGTGCTCTCCTTCCTCAGGGCCACCCTCGGCTGTCTGGTGAGAATTGAGAATGCCTGCCTGGAGCTCAGACTAAGTGTGTTTATTTCTGATGGGAGTGTGGGTATGTGAGGTTTGATGTGGAATATTCCCGCTGCTTTGTGCAGATCTTTGAGGGTTACGGGCAGACTGAATGCACAGCAGGCTGCACCTTCTCCATGCCAGGAGACTGGAGTGCAGGTAAGTGGACTCTCTGACAATGGGGAAACTATCCACGTATATCTGGAGACGACTAGTCCGTGATACCCATGTCTGCGTGTTGGTTATACTCTGAAACTCTGTCTCAGGCCATGTTGGCGCTCCCCTGCCCTGTGCAATGGTGAAGTTGGTTGACATCCCTGATATGAACTATTATGCCAAGAACGGAGAAGGAGAGGTGAGGTGTCTAAAAAGCATAATGGTATTACGGTGCTGTTCTTCAACATAGTGAGTCAGGGATAATTACCCAGAAAAAATGTATCCCCATGGCTGTTGTGTATCGAATGTTATATTAAAACCCATTTGGTCACAATAGTGAGATTTGTTGAGGGGTAATTTACAGGCTCTAGTGAAGTTAGTTGTATTTATCAACAAAGTCATTATGCATTATAAAGGTGTCTAGTATGATTCAGAAGTTTTGGCTGATTTCTCAATGGTCACAAGACCACACATCTACAAGGCATACTTTTACAGACGAATTTGACACCAGAATTCTGTATTCAACAGTTTGAAAAAATATTGTCTTTGTAAATGTAATGTTTAAAGGGTTGAGTTTACATTTATGCCTTCATTTTCAATAGTGAATCCATGATGCTCATGGCATATGAAAATATCTTAGCGGTCACATTTGTGACCAATGGGAAAATACAGTGGCGCTAACTTTGTATACAGTGCATTCGGAAATGCAATTTTCCACATTTGTTACGTTATAGTCTTCTAAAAAAAAAATTATAGAATTTTTTAATAACCCTTTTTTGCTTTGTCATTATGGGGTTTCTACATTGTAGAATAATAGTGAAGACATGGAATCGTGTAGTAACCAACAATGTTGGTATATTTTAGATTCTTCAAAGTAGCCACCCTTTGCCTTGATGACAGCTTTGCACACTCTTGGCATTCTGTCAACCAGCTTCACCTGGAATGCTTTTCCAACAGTTAAGGAGTTTCCACATATGCTGAGCACTTGTTGGCTGCTTTCCTTCACTCTGCGGTCCAACTCATCCCAAACCATTTCAATTGGGTTAAGGTTTGGTAATTGTGGAGGACAGGTCATCTGATGCAGCACTCATCACACTCCTCTGTCAAATAGCCCTTACACAGCCTGTCCTGTTGAAAAACAAAATGATAGTCCCACTAAGCGCAAACCAGATGGAATGGTGTATCACAGCAGAATGCTGTGGCAGCCATGCTGGTTAAGTGTGCCTTCAATTATAAATAAATCACTGTCACCAGCAAAGCACCATCACACCACCTCCACCATGATGGGAACCACATGCGTAGATCATCCGTTCACCTATTCTGCGTCTCACAAAGACACGTCGGTTGGAACCAAAAATCTCAAGTTTGGACTCATCAGACCAAAGGACAGATTTCGTGTTTCTTGGCCCAAGAAAGTCTTCTTATTGGTGTCCTTTAGTAGTGGTTCAGCAATTTGACGATGAAAGCCTGACTCAGTCTCCTCTGAACAGTTGATGTTGTGATGAACTTTGTAGCATTTATTTGGGCTGCAATCTGAGGTGCTGTTAACTAATAAATGTATCCCCTGTAGCAGAGGTAACTTTGGTTCTTACTTTCCTGTGGTAGTCCTCATGAAGCTGGTTGAGAGAATGCCAAGTGTGCAAAGCTGTCATCAAGGCAAAGGGTGGCTACTTTGAAGAATCTAGTGTACATTTTTTTTAAGTAACACTTGAATGAGTAGGTGTCAACTTTTGACGGATACTGTATGTACATACAGTTGAAGTGGGAAGTTTACATGCACTTAGGCTGTAGTCATTAACTCGTCTTTCAACCACTCCACAAATTTCTTGTTAACAAACTATAGTTTTGGCCAGTTGGTTAGGACGTCATGCACAAAGTAGACGTCAAGTAATTTTTCCAACAATTGTTTAGACAGATTATTTCAGTCACAATTCCAGTGGGTCAGAAGTTTACATGCTAAGTTGACTGTGCCTTTTAAACAGCTTGGAAAATTGCAGAAAATGTCATGGTTTTAGAAGCTTCTGACAGGCTAATTGACATCATTTGAGTCAATTGGAGGTGTACCTGTGGATGTATTTCAAGGCCTACCTTCAAACTCTGCCTCTTTGCTTGGCATCATGGGAAAATCAAAAGAAATCAGCCAAGACCTCATACATTTTTTTGTAGACCTCCACAAGTCTGGCTCATCCTTGGAAGCAATTTCAAAATGCCTGAAGGTATCACTTTATCTGTACAAACAATAGTACACAAGTATAAACGCCATTGGACCACGCAGCCGTCACACCGCTCAGGAAGCGTTCTGTTTCCTAGAGATGACCGTACTTTGGTTCGAAAAGTGCAAATCAATCCCAGAACAGCAGCAAAAGGACCTTGTGAAGATGCTGGAGGAAAGGTACAAAAGCATCTACATCCACAGTAAAACGAGTCCTATATTGACATAACCTGAAAGGCCGCTCAGCAAGGAAGAAGCCACTGCTCCAAAACCGCCATTAAACTACGCTTTGCAACTGCACATGGGGACAAAGATCGTACTTTTTGGAGAAATGTCCTCTGGTCTGATGAAACAAAAATAAAACTGTTTGGCCATAATGACCATCGTTATGTTTGGATGAAAAAGGGGGAGGCTTGCAAGCTGAAGAACACCATCCCAACCGTGAAGTACGGGGGTGGCAGTATGTTGTGGGGGTGCTTTGCTGCAGGAGGGACTGGTGCATTTCACAAAATAGATGGCATGTTATAGGGAAATGATGTTGATACATTGAAGCAACATCTCAAGACATCAGTCAGGAAGTTAGTTTGGTTGCAAATGGGTCTTCCAAATGGATAATGACTCAAAGCATACTTCCAAAGCTGTTGCAAAATGGCTTAAGTACAACAAAGTGAAGGTATTGGATTCGCCATCACAAAGCCCTGATCTCAAGCCTATGGAAAATGTGAGCAGAACTGAAAAGGCGTGCGAGCAAGGAGGCCTACAAACCTGACTCGGTTACACCAGCTCTGTTAGGAGGAACGGGCCCAAATTCACCCAACTTATTGTGGAAGGCTACCTGAAACGTTTGACCCAAGTTAAACAAATGAAAGGCAATGCTACCAAATACTAATTGAGTGTATGTGAACTTCTGACCCACTGGGAATATGATGAAAGAAATAAAAGCTCAAATAAATAATTCTCTATTCTGACATTTCAAATTCTTAAAATAAAGTGATCCAAACTGACCTAAGACTGAGTTATGAGGATTAACTGTCAGGAATTGTGAAACTGAGTTTAAATGTATTTGGCTAAGGTGTAAGTAAACTTAAATATGGATTAATGTCAGTGTTACTAATAGCATAAGATTTGCGTTGTGACATTTGGGAACAAATTGGTTAACGCTGTTCCAAACTTTATGCTTTGTTAGATCTGTATCCGTGGCCACAGTGTGTTCCGGGGTTACCTGAAGGATGAGGAGAAAACAGCAGAGGCCCTGGATAGCGATGGCTGGCTGCACAGTGGAGATGTGGGCCAGTGGTTACTGGTGAGCTGGGTTACAATATAGGACAAAATATGATCACTAGATACTCCAGTCAAGTCATATACATTTGTATGTGAATGTGTGTTCATATGTTTTCCTGTTAGAATGGGACACTTCGCATCATAGACAGGAAGAAGCATATCTTCAAGCTGTCCCAGGGAGAGTACATCGCCCCTGAAAGGATTGAGAACGTCTACATGCGTTGTGTCCCTGTGCTACAGGTCTTTGTGCATGGTGACAGCTTAAAGGTATGAGATACCGGTACTCTTATATTCACTATCAAAGGATAGTCCTTTTTTTTGGGACATACCATCATTCTCACACTTGTTTTTTTTTCCAGTCTCACCTGATTGGTATTGTTGTGCCAGACCCAGAAGTGTTTATTGATTGGGTTAAGGAGAGGGGAATCATTGGATCCTACAAGGAGCTCTGCCAGCATCCAGTATGTGACGTCACCGTAGCTCACACAATAGGCCATCTGCAACTTTCCAATGTGTGCCGTTGTTGGCTTGTATCAACTCAACAGGTACTGATTGAAATCTTGTATCACTACAGGATGTGAAGAAAGCAGTGTTAGAAGACATGACAGCCATGGGGAAGGAAGCTGGGCTGAAGTCTTTTGAGCAGGTGAGGAATCAAACTATTTGTCACGTGCCGAATACAACATGTATATGGTTAATTACAAGCCCTTAACCAAAAGTAGAGTTTATAAAATATTTACCAAATAAGCTAAAGTAACACTATAAAATAACGAGGCTATATACAGGGGTTACTCAATGTGCGGGGGTACTGGTTAGTCAAGTAATTTGTACATGTAGGTAGGGGTGAAGTGACTATGCATAGGCAATAAACAGCGAGTAGCCGCAGTGTAAAAAAAAAAAAAAAAAATGGGGGGGGGGGGTGTTAAAATAATCCAGTGGCTGTTTGGTTAATTGTCCAGCAGTCTTATGGCTTGGGGGTAGAAGCTGAATACATTCATACATCGACTTTGTACTTGTAACAAATGGTGCCATGGTTTAACAGAACTGAATACAACACTGATAGTGTTGCCATCTCTTTCCTCACTGTCAGCTGAAGGACCTGCACCTGCATCCAGAGATGTTCACTGTGAGCAACGGCCTTCTCACCCCCACCCTGAAGAGCAGACGAGTAGACATCCGCAGGGTCTTCCAGGAACAGATCACAAACATGTACAGCACAACAGTCATCTAGTAGACCTCAATCCAATGTAATACACTCATTCCACTGACATTTACATGAACTGTATGTTTCCTGTCACTAGACAAAGATATGCAGTTTACGGGATCTCACGGTCTATAGTACTAAACTGAGCATGTAGCCAAGACAACAGACATTCCTACAGTACTTAGCTCAAATACTATCAAACACGTTTGGTACGGTTTCAGGGAATTTCAGTTTGACTCAACGCTGCGTCTTGTACATCAGTATGTTAAATATATTTTCATTGTTTACATATCATCGACAGAGGAACAACATTGAATGGGACCAAACAAATGCGCCAATGTTGTCCACGCAAAAAACCTAGCCATAGAAATGGCTACAGCTCCACTTTAGAGAGCAGCGGGCAAGTAGACGACCTGGGCCTGGTAATGGCCTGATTCTGATTAATAAATATAGACTCTAAACCTCGAAGGCTGCTTCTGAAGTGTACATTACTTACTCTGATTCTAGATATGACTGTTTAGTGTTCTCAGTGAATGAGTTACAGTAGCTCATTCATCCAAGGTACCGTTGAGTCAGAATGCTGATGAAATAGTGGCCAGTGAGCCCAACAATGTAGAAATATTCTTGTACGTTTTCCTGAAAATAAATTATTATATTTCAGTTTTATTTAGTTGAACAATGAAGGAAACCCATGTATTGCATGATTGTGCAAAAAAAGTTTAAACAGATGGTAACAAAAATAATAAAACCCACACTTAATAGATTACATGTCAAGTATCTCACTCAATGTTGAGCCAGGCCTGTCAGAAGTTTAAAACAAATCTACGCTAATTTAGTCAAATGCATTTTGTGCATAGCTGTCCACTAACAAAAGGCAAGAGGTTTCCCTCAACATGACAAAGAACGTAGATATGGTCAAATGAAAGTGCCACTAGAGGGAGCAACAGCATTTGTTTTGGAAAGCAAGTCCTCTAAACCTATGCGACGGGTAAAAAGGACCATCTCAGTCAATGTCAGATTCCTTAACCTTTCAGAAGCAGGGGACAATTAGGCAACAGCCAAAGAAATGTTGCCACTCCTTTATACAGGCACCATCCCAGATCTGAAGAATAATGACATTGACATGATAGGAAGCTGGAGTGGCTAGTGTTATACTACAGGTAACTTTCAATATCCTTTTTACCTCTAAGTTCCCGGTCCACAATGCACATGCTAGATCAGTGTGGGGAAATAGTGAATAACACAAATGGAGCGATTCGACCCACCACCCTGAGTCACATTTCATCCTCAAGTTCGCATACAGTACTATCCAATTTGTTTCAATAAATTAATTTCCTGGTATACATAGACTTGATGAAATGCATATTTTGGTACATACCTTGATTTGGAAATGACTAGAAAACGGATTCAAAGTTGAGTATGGAGCGACCCACAGGGATCTTATAAATCTATAGTACTATTTGTAATTTTATGGTGTGAACCACAAGTTCTTAGAACGGTTTCATTACATGATTTAAAAAATATATACATATTGGCTGATGGCTTGGTAAATGTGGCAGTTGCTCTGTTTCTTTCGATGTCAGGAGAGAGGAGATTAGTGCAAGAAAGCTATTAATGATTAGGCTATGACCAAAGCGGTCCATTTTCACAGTGAGAAGGATCCTGAAAAAGAGAAATCCATTCACTGAGGTGTGAAAGGAGGCAAGGCCAGAGGTTTAGAGGGAGCCCTTCTTGTTCTCTCAGTCATCAGCGACAATGGACAGAGCACGCAGCTCATTCAACTTGGCCTCGTTCTCCCTCTCCCTCTGCTCATCAGTCAGCCCTGCCTGGTCGATCTGATCCGTCAACTCACTGAAGATATTGTGCATCTCTGTGAAGTACACCACCTGAAAGAGATAAGGAAAGAATGGAATGGTTAGGGAAAGGGTCTTACGTTTACAGTTTTACTTACAACATGCAGAGGCTGGTCCTACAGCCCTTCACCTCCACTAATGAAAAGCCATTCAAAGTAAAGGAGTGAGCCCGGAGAACTAAAACAAACCCCAGACCTTCAGTGGGTAGTGACCCTGCCTTTTCTCTTCCAATCGCAACATGAGATAGAGAGTGTTCACTGAAAGCTTTCCTGACACATCCCACCCCTGCTTCTTCCCCCAGTTCATGAGTCAGAATCCCAGGAGAGATACTTTGATGATTAATAGACTTTAATCACATTACAAGACTCCAGAAGAGTGGGCCGAGAATGAAAGTACTGGGAAATACAACCCCTTGAAACCCACACACATTTCAATATTTATTCATGCAGCGATGCATATGCTACAGTACACTTAAGGGGGCATTTCTGATTTATTTGCAAATGTGCACGTTTGTTCTGTTCTATATAGAGGTTGGAATAAAATAATAGCTACTGCTGGCCGATTATGGGCGTTGATGGGCTGTAGGCCATAACAGAAAATAAATAGAGGCCATTTCAGATAGGAAAATGAAGATCTTTCCTGGGTAGACGAGGGAGAAGACTGTTAACCACATGCTACTATAGGAGCTTTGTCAGAGGATGCATGCTGCTAGAGAAATGACAATATGTAGCCATTTTCAACTAATTACATCTGATCAAAGGACATTTAATTCAGTCCAAATGTCTTATCCACATGATGTGTGTGCCAGTGGCAGCAAAAGTTATATTAACAGAAGCTCTTTAGTTGGCTAACCGGAAGAGGAACCCGGTTTGAAAGGCCTCTGTGTGTTTATAGCAAACTCTGCCACCTAGACCACATCAGTGGGCCATGAGTATTAAGTTACCGGTGTATGTGGGGGTAAAGTGGATATTTTTCATTTGAAAAGTGGCTTGGTGAAAAAGCTATGGAATACATGTCAGTGATAATGCACACACGATCACTGTGTCCGGTCCGGCGTGAACATCCTTCTTGTCATCCAGTCTCTACAATTATCCCAGTAAATCTACATGGACCACATATGAAAAGAAGCCAAATTCAGACTATTATTTGTATGACCTCGGTGACTTATTTTTGAACAACGTCCAAATACACACCCGTGGCCTCACCCTAGCCCCGATTGACTAAATATTGATATAGACAGAGAGCTACGCCGGCTCATCAGACCTCAACTCTGATTATTTCAATAACATACAGTACGTTGGAGAAAAAGTCATAGAAATTTGGCGTCCAATATGAGCCCATCTCTATCAATCTAGTCTATCAATGGGCTCAGGTGCAAAATTACTCAATCATCATGACAGTAGCGTGTGTCAAAAGAATATCATTTCTTTCAGTTTGTAAAAGTAGTACAGAACACCGTAACCAAGAACAACCACCGGGAATCCACACTCAGACAATGGCTCAATTATCCAGCATCTGTACAGGTGGACAGGCACATCCGATCACAGCAGAGCAGAGCATTGCTTCCCATTCACAGCCGTTTTATGGAACTAGTGGTGTTCGAGCCTCAGAACAAAGAGAGGCATTGTGAGGGTGCTCTGGGAGCCATGCAGCATGTCCGGGGGAGAGAGGGGGAGTGGGAGTCCAGACTGCGCTTGCATGGCCAGCTGAGGGGGGCTGGCCCGGACCCGAGGTCCACTGGGCTGCTGTGCTGTGCTGACTGACTGACCACCCAGTAGCGGCTGTACTAGAGGAGTGGCTGTGTACGCCAGCCCAGCTCTGGAGTCTGTCCCTCTGACCCAACCCCACTAATTCACACTGCTAGGGTTAGAGATGAGCTATCTGAGCATGTTCGAGTCATCAGCGCTCTGCCTCCATCAGAGGGCCCTCATTACTGTTTGAAGCTGCTTCAGCAGTGAGTCAGTCTGTCTGCAAATGACTGAGTAGTACAGGCTTGCTCCAGTGTCCATAGAGGACAGAGCACTGAAACAGGGACAATGTAACAGTGGGAAGGCCCAAAATCTGTACCCATTAATTTTCATCCACAACCAGTCTCTATTAAATCCAAATCTTATAGGGAATGATTATGCTTGTATAATCATCATTCTAGGAAGAGATAATGACACAGTGATGTCCATTGTTAAATTACAGCGCTACTATGAAGGAGATAATCCTGATCAGCTAACAAGATTACCAGAGACCTAATGGCAGCTACCAAGTCCAGACAGACTACTTCCAGTGACACCATCTCCTGAGCAGTGAAGATTAGGCTCCGCTGCTGTTATACCCAGGAGGGCTCCATTCACTTAGTCTACTAGTAACAGTCATCACACACAAACCTACCCACCTGCTCTGCTATCATAGGAACACAGAGGAACATACAGAACTCTGTGTCACAGAAGACATCACTTTGGATTGATCAAAGGGCAGACATATCCTTTGAACCCCCTCTGGGCTTGCCTGGCAGTATCATTGACATGTCTACTGAGTCTGATAGGCAGCTGTCTGTCTGCCAGTGTTTTTGGGGGCGGGGTGCCAGCCTGGCCTAGTGACGTGGCCACTTCTCAATCTGATTAGGCGTGTGTCAGTCTTTAACCATAAGAGGAAATGACACGGCGGGGGTGGGGGTAGGGTGCGGAGGGTGGGCGACTGTGGCGGGCACTCGACTCAGCTGCTGGGCTGGTTATAGCGAGGCGGGCTGACCGGGCTCCTAGGTTAGAAAGAGGCTGGAGCAAAACGGACAGACAGACAGACCTGGGCTTCCTGGGCTAATTAGGAAGGCGTGGCGCCGTCACTGGGGTTAATCACATTAAGACTGGGTGGGGGAGACAGGGAGGATTACACACACTCTCTTCTACACTACCACTCTCTCTTGCTCTGATGCCAGTCAACAGACAGCTAGGGGCAACACTACACCCAAATAAACAATCTATTAAAACGACTCAAATAAAACCCATTGGAAACTATTTGAACTGGGATTGGAAAGTTGTGAACAGGTTTTGTGTGTCAACTGAATGCCTTATAATTCATAACTGTACATGTATGCATTATAAAGATTGCTCACCAGAGTTAAACTGGGTCGGTCACAAGTGTGCACCCAATCATACACTATCTATAGCTCACCTGTGCCCGGATGAGTGCCTCAAAGCTGGGCTGAAAGTAGTCGATGCGGCTGTGGTAGAACTTGGGCATCTCATCCAACAGCTGCTTGTTCTTGGATTCAAAGTCCTCCCTGACTGGTCTCAGCTCCTCCCTGGCCTGGACAGATTAGGGCAAACAGAAGACCAGTTGAAGCTTTAGCATACATACCTAGAACTGTGGCGGTCATGTCAGCCGGTGATTGTCAAGCAAATAACTGCCGGTCTCACAGTAATTGGCAAACATATTTAGCACACATGGCCTGCAAGCCACTGATGTAGATCTTTGGAACATCTAAACTCAGCAAAAAAAGAAACGTCCCTTTTTCAGAACTCTGTCTTTCAAAGATAATTTGTAAAAATCCAAATATCTTCATTGTAAAGGGTTTAAACACTGTTTCCCATGCTTGTTCATTGAACCATAAACAAGTAATGAACATGCACCAGTGGAACGGTCGTTAAGACACTAACAGCTTAAAGACGGTAGGCAATTAAGGTCACAGTTATGAAAACATAGGACACTAAAGAGGCCTTTCTACTGACTCTGAAAAACAACAAAAGAAAGATGCCCAGGGTCCCTGCTCATCTGCGTGAACGTGCCTTAGGCATGCTGCAAGGAGGCATGAGGACTGCAGATGTGGCCAGGGAAATAAATTGCAATGTATGTACTGTGAGACGCCTAAGACAGCGCTACAGGGAGACAGGACGGACAGCTTATCGTCGCAGTGACAGATCACATGTAACAACACCTGCACAGAATCGGTACATCCGAACATCACACCTGCGGGACAGGTACAGGATGGCAACAACAACTGCCTGAGTTACACCAGGAACGCACAATTCCTCCATCAGTGTTCAGTCTCTCAGCCTATTGCGGACAGAGGCTGGACTGAGGGCTTGTAGGCCTGTTGTAAGGCAGGTCCTCACCAGACATCACCGGCAACAACGTTGCCTATGGGCACAAACCCACCATCGCTGGACCAGACAGGACTGGCAAAAAGTGCTCTTCACTGACGAGTCACAGTTTTGTCTCACCAGGGGTGATGGTAGTATTAGCGTTTAACGTCGAAAGAATGAGGGTTACACCGAGGCCTGTACTCTGGAGCGGGACCGATTTGGAGGTGGAGGGTCCGTCATGGTCTGGGGCGGTGTGTCACAGCATCATTGGACTGAGCTTGTTGTCATTGCAGGCAATCAACACTGTGCGTTACAGGGAAGACATCCTCCTCCCTCATGTGGTACTCTTCCTGCAGGCTCATCCTGACATGACCCTCCAGCATGACAATGCCACCAGCCATACTGCTCGTTCTGTGCGTGAATTCCTGCAAGACAGATATGTCAGTGTTCTGCCATGGCCAGCGAAGTGCCCGGATCTCAAACCCATTGAGCACGTCTGGGACGTGTTGGATCGGAGGGTGAGGGCTAGGGCCATTCCCCCCAGAAATGTCAGGGAACTTGCAGGTGCCTTGGTGGAAGAGTGGGGTAACATCTCACAGCAAGAACTGGCAAATCTGGTGGAGATGCGGAGGAGATGCACTGCAGTACTTAATGCAGCTGGTGGCCACACCAGATACTGACTGCTACTTTTGATTTTGATCCCCCTTTGTTCAGGGACACATTATTCCATTTCTGTGGAAATTTTTCAGTTTATGTCTCAGTTGTTGAGTCTTATGTTCATACAAATATTTATATATGTTAAGTTTGCTGAAAATAAACGCAGTTGACAGTGAGGACGTTTATTTTTTATTTGATTTATTTTAAAAAGTCTAAATAAATCCATCAATGTTATATAGCCCAAACCATCACAATAAATCCATTATTTGTTTTAGACTGGTCTAAAGAAATATGATATGAAGAAAATTTAGTTTATTTCAGAAGAACAGAATAGCATACTCTTGAGTTGTCCTTATGTTAGGCCCTGATCTGGTTATGCAATATGGCTGTTGGCTACACTAGTTCATTTAGCAGACAAGATTTGCTTAGAATTTCGTGGCATTATTTTATAATATTTTGTTGTATGAAGAATACAAAAGAACATGGCTGAAAAAAATTAGAAAGGATATTTTCTCAAAATGATTTGAGGGAGTGTACACATGCGGCTATTCTGTGTTGGGCGGTTAACAAAGAAACAGGTCCTCCTATATGCTTCATTCAGAGTTATTTATGCATTTTTAGTTGCGATACAAACATTGGTCTATATGTTGTTTGTACATTCTAAGGCTATATGATGAGACTCTAATGATGATTTGAAAAAAATTGCATGAGCTCTGCTTTGTTTCTTGCACAGGCTGTACACACTTCAGTCTTTCATTCACAATTTGACAAGCACTTGATAATGCCTTGAATTTCCCAGCGTCATCCCCTTTGCGTGGCCATAATGCACCCTAAAAAAATACATGCCTTTTGCGGCCAGTGACCGTTGTGCCCTTGGGCTGAAAATAATAATTATAATTCCCTTCTCCTGGCTGTGTGCTACAAAGCACCTCTCACCTCCACGGTTCTATCAGATAGCTAAATTCTTATTAGCCAATGCCCGTCACATGATTGAGTCTTTCTCACAGGCTACAAGTGAAGACAGACACATCAGGGATGCAACTGCACACGTCCTTATCCGAGGTGCATGTTTAAGGTATTGGAAGAACTGTCCACATTTACTTTTTCAGCAGCCAACAAGATGAGTAGGCCTAACGAACAGCAAAAGCACATAGCATATAGAAATGTTGCGCAACATGAGCTCATGGACTGTCATGAAGTGTTTGATTAGATTTTCGATGACATTTGCATTGATGTCAGAGTGATTAGAGGGACAATAGAGTGCCGAGTACCAGGCAGTTAGCAAGTTTGGTAGGCTACTAATGACCATCAGCAGCATCAGAGCTTGGAGAAGTCTAATTAACGTGACTAAACGGTCGAGTGGAATTTAACTGCCGTCATAACTCGTGACCGCCGGTGTGGCGGTAATACGGTCACCGTAACAGCCCTATGCATACCTCAATCACTACTGGGGCTCAACCATAACATATCAGCTACGTTCCCAGAAATGTAATCTGTCAACAACAGTGAAAAACAACAGGAGAATGAAAATGTCTTCCCACAGAGAAGAATAGAGAAAAAAGAAAAAGCCTAATCACGATCACAAGTGAGGAGGAGTGGGTTATGTGGGAAGAGTTGGCTGTGTGCAGACCACGCCACCGCTGATCAGGAACGTGTGTGATGTATTAGTGGGTAGTCTGGTGGGCATTAAGAAAGAGATGATATCTCAATGAATAGGCAATGATATAGAGTGCGCAATGTGTGTGTGCTCGAGGGGGGATATAACATATGTAGAACAGAATCACCTATGTGAAGTAATATTTATCTTAAGTAACTCCCCTGTGTGTCTGTCCTTTGTAAGTCTTTAAATGGCATGTTAGTGTTTGGTCCGGATCATTTCTCTAAGAGCTGTGAGATTCAAAGGCCAGGGACATAGGGGGCCTCTTGACTCTTTGTGCCACTGACAATGCTTTTCTCAATGTGTGTGGGTGGCCACCCATGTGAGGGTGTGTGAGCCCAGGCAGCGCTGCATTGATATCTGTGAATGCTGCCCTAGAGGTCTCAGCGAATGTGTCTACAATACTAAATGACGTGCCCGTTTATGTGCAGCAGTGCCTTTTCAAAAGGCAATACTTGACAGCCTGGTCGCTTGTGTGGGTGAAAAGAGTGCACATGTACATGTTCATATCCAGTCAGCATTTGTACCTTGTTCACTTATTGATCGTATTCAAAACACTGACACCATGCAAGGCAAGAGCTTAAAGCCTGACTTATGTTGCTCAACAGACAGATTTCAAATGGACAACACACGTGCCAGCAGCCGCTTTTAGCACAGTTCTGTTACATATATAGTGTACCTGGTGTAGTTTGACCATGATGGGACCTGTCTTCTCCTTCTCTTCATACTTCTCTACCTTGGACTGTAACCTCTTGTAGTCCTGTAGAGCTTGCTCCCTTCGTTTCACAGCCATGTTGAGGCTGGGGAACACACTGCTGTACCTGAGACACACAGAGACACAGAGAATGAGATCAAGGCGCAGAGACTGACAGAGATACTGCTGGACCACATCATGGAGACAAAGTGACACTGCTTTGTACCGGAGATATACGTGGACATAGGCCTAACGAGAAACGATACTGCTCTGTGAACATAGACAGGCAAGAGCCCTGTCAGAGGAACAACTGCCTATTAACAGACAATCTGAATGATTCTTCCTACTTAATGCAATGTGCTCTCAATTCAGACCAATACATCTAAACCAATCATACCAACTGAACCCTAAATGTTGTCTTGAAATAATAAAAAGGTGCATAGAAAACTGCTCTTTAAGATCGAAAGACTGTAAAAAAATAAAAAATAATCTATGCTTTTTCTGAACCATTGAGAACTTTTTGAATTGGGGTTTACAGGTGTGCTTGTGTGAGGTCACCTGGATCGATACGCATGTAACACAGAAAAGCGCCCTCAAGTAGGAGACCTCTTAGTGTAGACTAGAGACACTGTCCTTGGTTGTTAATATTGAATTACTCTAGTGCAAATGGCATGAAACAATTTATTCGGTTTCAATTAGGTTATTCAAAATGAAAATACATTCTTTCAGAGAGAATCCTTGTCTTAGGTACTAAAAATAGGAAACACTCATCTGTAACTTAGCAACAGGAGTCCGTGCCTCATCCTGGGACTTACTTTGCTCCAACACACTGGTTCTGTGCGTTCTGCTTTTATTGGGAAATACAGTGCAGAAATGCAGCTACGCCACATCATTTGCAAAAGATGAACAT
Organism: Oncorhynchus nerka; assembly: GCF_034236695.1. Lineage (NCBI taxonomy): Eukaryota > Metazoa > Chordata > Actinopteri > Salmoniformes > Salmonidae > Oncorhynchus > Oncorhynchus nerka. Next base: position 70,613,523 of record NC_088408.1, on the reverse strand, counting down.
TTTCCAAACTACAAAACAAACATGGTTGCCAACCTGTTTAGTCAGAAAATCTAACCAAGTGTCACACATTTGAGAGCGCTTTAATATATTTTGTGTGATTATATATAGGCACAGTAAGACAGGTGTCATATTCACCATGCATGTTTAATTACACAGGTCTAATGCACAGGTCTAATTCATAACCTGATGACATTGCTTTGATTTTCTATTAATCATCTGAGATGATTTCATACAGGCTGCAGATACAGTGGGGCAAAAAAGTATTTAGTCAGCCACCAATTGTGCAAGTTCTCCCACTTAAAAAGATGAGTGAGGCCTGTAATTTTCATCATAGGTACACTTCAATTATGACAGACAAAATGAGAAGACAAAAAATCCAGAAAATCACATTGTAGGATTTTTAATGAATTTATTTGCAAATTATGGTGGAAAATAAGTATTTGGTCAATAACAAAAGTTTATCTCAATACTTTGTTATATACCCTTTGTTGGCAATGACAGAGGTCAACCGTTTTCTGTAAGTCTTCACAGGGTTTTCATACTGTTGCTGGTATTTTGGCCCATTCCTCTCCTCTAGAGCAGTGATGTTTTGGGGATGTTGCTGGGCAACACGGACTTTCAACTCCCTCCAAAGATTTTCTATGGGGTTGAGATCTGGAGACTGGCTAGGCCACTCCAGGACCTTGAAATGCTTCTTACGAAGCCACTCCTTCGTTGCCCGGGCGGTGTGTTTGGGATCATTGTCATGCTGAAAGACCCAGCCACGTTTAATCTTCAATGCCCTTGCTGATGGAAGGAGGTTTTCACTCAAATCTCACAAAACATGGCCCCATTCATTCTTTCTAGACACGGATCAGTCGTCCTGGTCCCTTTGCAGAAAAACAGCCCCAAAGCATGATGTTTCCACCCCCATGCTTCACAGTAGGTATGGTGTTCTTTGGATGCAACTCAGCATTCTTTGTCCTCCAAACACGACGAGTTGAGTTTTTACCAAAAAAGTTATATTTTGGTTTCATCTGACCATATGACATTCTCACAATCTTCTTCTGGATCATCTAAATCACATATGTCAGAGTCAAGGCCCGCGGGCCACATCCGGCCCGCAAGAAGGTTTTTTACGGCCCCTGGGATGATCTTGATTTATTATTAGAACCGGCCCGCAGCAAGCCGGCAGCCCGCAGATCTTTTACACGCACCAATACTACATTTCCCACAATGCAAAGGTGACGCACCGAGCAGTAGGCTGCTTCATTTCAATATTTATTGGCACAGCAGTCGTCAGCATCACAGTAAAATTAACTTTCAGATACCCATCAAAAATGGCAAAACGGAAGGTGGATACTGAGAACCGGGGGTTTCAAACAAGGTGGGAGTCGGAGTATATGTTCACGAAGGTAGCTGGAAAACCTGTGTGTCTTCTGTGTGGAGAAAGTGTGGCGGTACTGAAAGAGTATAATCTGAGACGACATTATGAAACGAAACACGCGGACAAAAACAAGAATATGGACATGGAACAAAGGCTACAAAAGGCAGAGGAATTAAAACGAGGCCTCAAATCTCGACAGGCTCTGTTCAAAAAGCCAAATCACAAGGCCAGGCTGCTGTCAAGGCCAGTTTTATTTTGGCAGAAGAGATCGCTAAATCAGCCCGGCCATTTACGGAGGGGATTTCATCAAAAACTGCATGATTAAAGTTTGTGACGAAGTTTGCCCAGAAAAAGGCAACTCTTTTTAAATGTGAGTCTGAGCAGAAACACCATTGCCGAGAGAGTAGACCAGTTGTCCATCAATCTAAAAGAGCAGCTTGTGAAAAAGGGAAAAGATTTTATTGCATATTCCTTGGCTGTGGATGAGAGCACCGACATTTCTGACATTGCCCAGTTGTCAATTTTCATCCGCGGAGTGGACTCCAACCTAAGCTTGACAGAGGAGTTTTTGGCTTTACGTCCTATGCATGGCACAACTACGGGGCATGATTTGTATGAAGAGGTGTCAAGATGTGTAAATGAGATGGAGCTGCCTTGGGAAAAACTCGTGGGTTTGACAACCGACGGAGCACCTGCGATGTGTGGACACAGGAGCGGACTGGTGGCGAAGATACGGGAAAAGATGCAAGAGGAAAACGCGACAGGTGAGCTGACAGCTTATCATTGTATCATACACCAGGAAGCGTTGTGCGGTAAAGCCTTGAAAATGGAGCATGTAATGAGCATCATCACGCGCACAGTTAACTTTATCAGAGCCAAAGGTTTGAATCACCGCCAGTTCAAGGCATTTCTGACGGAGTTAGAAACGGAGCATGGTGATTTGCCTTATCACACAGAGGTGCGATGGCTAAGCCAGGGAAAGGTGCTTCAAAGATGTTTCGAGCTTCGTGAGGAGATTTGTCTGTTCTTGGACAGCAAAGGGAAAGACACAACACAACTCCGAGACGAAATGTTTCTGTGTGAAATGGCTTTTCTGTGTGACATTACGAGTCATCTGAATGCAATAAACTTGCAGCTGCAGGGTCGGGATCGTGTCATCTCTGATATGTACAGTACAGTGAAGGCATTTAAAACCAAACTGACTCTGTGGGAGACGCAGATGCGGAAAGAAAATTTGAGCCACTTTCCCAGCTGCCAGACCATGAAAGAGAAGCTCTCTACCAGTGCGTTCCGAGCACACAGTTGGCTGATAAAATAGGTATGCTTGCCGCTGACTTTCGACGCCGATTTGCTGACTTTGAAGCACAAAAAAGCAGGTTGGAACTGCTCGGTAACCCATTTGCTGTTGACGTGGAAAGCTCACCACCAAACCTCCAAATGGAGTTGATTGACCTCCAATGCAATGATGCACTGAGGGCAAAATATGCGGCAGTGGGTGCTGCGGAGTTCGCCCGTTTCCTCCCCGGCACAATGCCCCAGCTGCGCATCCAGGCTGCTCAAACGTTGTCTATGTTTGGCAGCACATACCTGTGTGAACAACTGTTTTCTTTGATGAACCTGAACAAAACATCACACAGAAGTCGACTTACTGCTGAACACCTCCACTCAATTCTGAGGATTTCTTCAGCTCAGAGCCTTACCCCGAACATTGATGAACTTGTGGAAAAGATGGGACACCACCAAGTATCACCCTCAACCTCAAACAAGTGAACATTACTGTGCAATCACATATTTAGAGTTTTTACTCAGTTCAAGTTTAAAATTTAATATTTGTTTTCACTGCATGTTACTTCTCCTTAAACAAAGTGTTGTTTTTGATTAATAGATTTTTGCACTTTATTTTTTTGTATTTCAATCCAATTATATTTTAAAAATATTTCAGTTGAGTGGATGATAGAAAATTGCTATTATTGTTTTTTCTTTGAAGTAAATTTAGCCCACTTTTGCTAAAATAGAAAATATTGTCTACTGATGGTGCCTTGAATACCGGTTTCTTTCATTTAATGTTCATGTTATGGGGATATTTATATAAAGGAAATTTGTCTTTTGTGTCTGTTGAAAATTAAAGATTACTGACAGAGCCATAAGAAAATATTGCTTTATTTATCTGATCATATTGTAATATATTTGTTAGGTTTTCAGTAGGTTCAATTAGGTTCACTAGACTATATGCGTCATTTAAAATTTTTTCAATGAACATTCGAACAGTCCGGCCCTCGTCTTGTAGCTGATTTTTTTATTTGGCCCTCCGTCCATTTGACTTTGACACCCCTGATCTAAATGCTCTCTAGCAAACTTCAGACGGGCCTGGACATGTACTGGCTTAAGCAGGGGGACACGTCTGGCACTGCAGGATTTGAGTCCCTGGCGGCGTAGTGTGTTACTGATGGTAGGCTTTGTTACTTTGGTCTCAGCTCTCTGCAGGTCATTCACTAGGTCCCCCCGTGTGGTTCTGGGATTTTTGCTCACCGTTCTTGTGATCATTTTGACCCCACGGGGTGAGATCTTGCGTGGAGCCCCAGATCGAGGGAGATTATCAGTGGTCTTGTTGTCTTCCATTTCCTAATAATTGCTCCCACAGTTGATTTCTTCAAACCAAGCTGCTTACCTATTGCAGATTCAGTCTTCCCAGCCTGGTGCAGGTCTACCATTTTGTTTCTGGTGTCCTTTGACAGCTCTTTGGTCTTGGCCATAGTGGAGTTTGGAGTGTGACTGTTTGAGGTTGTGGACAGGTGTCTTTTATACTGATAACAAGTTCAAACACGTGCCATTAATACAGGTAACGAGTGGAAGACAGAGGAGCCTCGTAAAGAAGAAGTTACAGGTGTGTGAGAGCCAGAAATCTTGCTTGTTTGTAGGTGACCAAATACTTATTTTCCACCATAATTTGCAAATAAATTCATTAAAAATCCTACAATGTGATTTTCTGGATTTTTTTCTCATTTAGTCTGTCATAGTTGAAGTGTACCTATGATGAAGATTACAGGCCTCTCTCATATTTTTAAGTGGGAGAACTTGCACAATTGGTGGCTGACTAAATACTTTTTTGCCCCACTGTAGCTATAGCGTAGTTCCTTGGTATGCTACTCTCACTAGCGTAGTGTGCCAGTGATTCACCTTTTCCTCAAACAATGAGCCAATCTTCCTTTCCCACTACTTACTATACAACAGGTGAAGGGAATTGACAATGGACCTGACAAAAGGTTGTGAAATCCAGTCGTCCTCAACGCCTTAGTAGAGTAGAATAAGCCCTGTGAAGGGGTGGGCCGTTGGGAGGAGGGCAGTGTGACGTGAACTGGGCCTCAGACAAGCTGTGGATTGTTTCCCACAGGAAGTTGAGAAGGGAGCGGCCTTGTATCGTTTTGGCGACGTCACAGAGCCCAGCCCCACAGCCCACGCTCTTCCTTCATTTATAAAACATCACTTTGGCTCAGTTAACAGCAGGCAGCGCAGAGTGGATGCCTTCCTCTAGTAGTTTACTATCTGCCTCTTGCTCCAGTGTAGTGTTCACATACTTCGAGTGCCAGGGGATTATGCAACCACCCTCTAGGCACGAGTGCACTCTGAAACAATTCCATTGGTCCATGACATTACACACCACACTGGCTCACTAAAAAGGCACAAAGGCTGACCGCATTCTCCTCCACCAGAGCACATCACCTCACACCACCTCTGCATGGTGTCATGAGGTGCCATGATGTCTGATGACTACAGCAACGCAATAGAGTAGTAATGACAGCATTTAGGTCACTTAGTCACCCTCACACATGATCACATTGTAGGTAGGCGGTATCTGGTAGTGGCGACAGTCAGTCCTTCCTCTTAATGATGTGACTGAGAGAACACCTGTGTGAGCCGATATAAGAAGTTGATCCCGTCCTTCCACCCTAATGATCTCCTCACTGTCCCAATGCTTTTATACCTAGAGGTAGAGCTCCAAGAGGATGCCAATGTGTCCATGTTGTGCTCAGACTGTCTAAAGAGGAGCTCTGTGGGAGCCTGTCTGACTCAACTGTAACTCATGTAGTGGAGTGACAGTGGCTGTGTTTGAAGGTCACTGTACACGGTGCGTAATGATAGTTTGGGCTGGATCGCTGGCTGGGTTGGACATTTCCCTAGATGTCTCTGGACTGACCGGTCAGCTCCAGACCAGCCTATATTTACTCCAGCCGTGTCTAGCCCAGGTTCTGCTGGACCAAGGGCTCACTACCACCGTCTGTGTGACTGGTCATTTAGGGTGTGGCGGCTGGCTGAAAATAGCAGGTGGACGAAAATAGCAACTGGTCGACAGAGCTTGTTTATGACAAGCTGATCCATAGCTGGACCGACACAACCCGACAGTCAGCCAAACCCCAGTCTGGACCAACCAGCCCAGCTGGAGCTGACCAGAGACCTCGGAGGAACCTTAGTCTGGCAGGCTCACTGACCGCTCCACTTAACACCGTCAATTTCACATTACTAAAATAACAAAAAGGTATCTCTAAGAATATGTTGACCTCCCATATCTCACTATGAAATGAGGGACTAACATTGAAAGCCAAGATTACTCATAAATTATGCATATTTTGTGATTGAGTAATGAAAATACAAAAGTATACTGAACAAAAATATAAATGCAACATGTAAAGTGTTGGCCCCATGTTTCATGAACTGAAATAAAATATTTTCCATATGTACAAAAATATTTCTCTAAAATGTTGTGTACAAATTTGTTTATATCCCTGTTAGTGAGAATTTCTCCTTTGCCAAGATAATATCAAGAAGCTGATTAAACAGCATGATCATTACACAGGCGCACCTTGAGCTGGGGACAATAAAAGACAATGCAACAGATGTCTCAAGTTTTGAGGGAATGTGCAATTGGTATGCTGACTCCAGGAATGTCCACCAGAGTTGTTGCCAGAGAATTGAATGTTAATTTCTCTACCATAACCTGCCTCCAACGTTGTTTTAGGGAATTTGGCAGTACGTCCAACCGGCCTCACAACCGCAGACCACGTATAACCATGCATGCCCAGGACCTCCACATCCAGCTTATTCACCTGCAGGATCGTCTGAGACCAGTCACCCGGACTGCTGATGAAACTGTAGGTTTGCACAACTGAAGAATTTCTGCACAAACTGCGAGAAATCCTCTCAGGGAAACTCATCTGCATGCTCGTCGTAACCGACTTCAGTGGGCAGATGCTCACATCTGTACACAATTCCTGGAAGCTGAAAATGTCCAAGCTCTTCCATGGCCTGCACTCACCAGACATGTCACCCATTGAGCACGTTTGGGATGCTCTGTATTAACGTGTATGACAGCGTATTCCAGTTCTTGCCAATATCCAGCAACTTTACACAGCCATTGAAGATGAGTGGGACAGCATTCCACAGGCCACAATCAACAGCCGCATCAACTCTATGCAAAGGAGATGTGTCGCGCTGCATGAGGCAAATAGTGGTCACGCCAGATACTGACTGGTTTTCTGATCCACGCCCATACCTATTTTTGTATGGTATCTGTGACCAACAGATGCATATCTGTTTTCCCAGTCATGTGAAATCCATAGATTAGGGCCTAATAAATTTATTTCAATTGACTGATGTCCTTATATGAACTATAACTCAGTAACTCAATGACTTCCGGCGCCGACAGAGATGGCCGCCTCGCTTCGCGTTCCTAGGAAACTATGCAGTATTTTTATTTTTTTTACGTGTTATTTATTACACTGGTACCCCAGGTAATCTTAGGTTTTATTACATACAGTCGGGAGGAACTACTGGACATAAAGCAACGTCAACTCACCATCATTACGACCATAAATACGACTTTCCCGAAGCGGATCCTGTGTTTTGCCCACCACCCGGGACAATGGATCGGATCCCAGCCGGCGATCCAATACAACGACTCCGTAAAAGGGGCAGACGAAGCAGTCTTCTGGTCAGGCTCAGGAGACGGGCACATCGCGCACCGCTCCCGAGCATACTACTCGCCAATATCCAGTCTCTTGACAACAAGGTTGATGAAATCCGAGCAAGGGTAGCCTTCCAGAGAGACATCATGGCTCACTTGAGACAGGCTATCGGAGTCGGTACAGCCAGCTAGTTTCTTCACGCATCGCGCCGACAGAAACAAACATCTGGTAAGAAGAGTGGCGGGGGGGTATGCCTTATGATTAACGAGACGTGCTGTGATCATAACAACATACAGGAACTCAAGTCCTTCTGTTCACCTGACTTAGAATTCCTCACAATCAAATGTCGACCGCATTATCTACCAAGAGAATTCTCTTCGATTATAATCACAGCCGCCACATATATTCCCCCCCAAGCACACATCGATGGCCCTGAACAAACTTTATTTGACTCTATGTAAACTGTAAACTACAAATCCTGAGGCTGCATTCATTGTAGCTGGGGATTTTAACTAGGCTAATTTGAAAACAAGACTCCCTAAATTCTATCAGCATAACGATTGTGCTACCAGAGCTGGTAAAACCCTAGATCATTGTTATTCTAACTTCTGCGACGCATATAAGGCCCTCCCCCGCCCCCCTTTTGGAAAAGCTGACCACGACTCCATTTTGTTGTTTCCAGCCTATAGATAGAAACTAAAACAGGAAGCTCCCGCTCTCAGGTCTGTTCAACGCTGGTGTGACCAATCTGTTTCCACGCTTCAAGATTGCGTTGATCATGTGGATTGGGATATGTTCCGCATTGCGTCAAACAATAACATTGACGAATACGCTGATTCGGCGAGCGAGTTCATTAGCAAGTGCATTGGCGATGTCATACCCACAGCAACTATTAAAACATTCCCAAACCAGAAACCGTGGATTGATGGCAAAATTCACGCAAACCACTGCTTTTAACCAGGGCAAGTTGACCGGAAACATGACCGAATACAAACAGTGTAGCTATTCCCTCCGCAAGGCAATCAAACAAGCTAAGTGTCAGTATAGAGACAAAGTAGAGTCGCAATTCAACGGCTCAGAAACAAGAGGTATGTGGCAGGGTCTACAGTCTATCACGGATTACAAAATAAAAACTAGCCCCGTCGCGGACCAGGATGTCTTGCTCCCAGACAGACTAAACAACTTCTTTGCTCGCTTTGAGGACAATACAGTGCCACTGACACAGCCAGCTACCAAAACCTGCGGCCTCTCCTTCACTGCAGCCGACGTGAGAAAAACATTTAAACGTGTTAACCCTCGCAAGGCTGCAGGCCCAAACGGCATCCCCAGCCACATCCTCCTTGAGAGACTCGTCAGGGACCATATCACCTCCACCCTACCCTCCACCCTAGACCCACTCCAATTTGCTTACCGTCCCAACAGGTCCACAGACGAAGCAATCGCAACCACACTGCACACAGCCCTAACCCATCTGGACAAGAGGAATACCTATGTGAGAATGCAGTTCATCGACTACAGCTCAGTATTTAACACCATAGTACCCTCCAAACTCGTCATCAAGCTCCCCGCCCTGTGCAACTGGGTACTGGACTTTCTGACGGGCCGCCCCCTTGTGGTGAGGGTAGGTAACAACATCTCCACCCCGCTGATCCTCAACACTGGGGCCCCACAAGGGTGCGTTCTGAGCCCTCTTCTGTACTCCCTGTTCACCCACGACTGCGTGGCCATGCACGCCTCCAACTCAATCATCAAGTTTTCAGACGACACTACAGTGGTAGGCTTGATTACCAACAATGATGAGACGGCCTACAGGGAGGAGGTGAGGGCCCTCGGAGTGTGGTGTCAGGAAAATAACCTCACACTCAACGTCAACAAAACAAAGATGATCGTGGGCTTCAGGAAACAGCAGAGGGAGCACCCCCCTATCCATATCGACAGGACAGTAGTGGAGAGGGTAGAAAGTCTTAAGTTCCTCGGCATACACATCACGGACTAACTGAATTGGTCCACCCACACAGACAGTGTGGTGAAGAAGGCGCAGCAGCGCCTCTTCAACCTCAGGAGGCTGAAGAAATTCGAATTGTCACCAAAAGCACTCCAACTTTTACAGATGCACGGCAACTGCTCCGCCCACAACCGTAAGGCTCTCCAGAGGGTAGTGAGGTCTGCACAACGCATCACCGGGGGCAAACTACCTGCCCTCCAGGACACCTATACCACCCGATGTCACAGGAAGGCCATAAAGATCATCAAGGACAACAACCACCCGAGCCACTGCCTGTTCACCCCGCTATCATCCAGAAGGCGAGGTCCGTACAGGTGCATCAAAGCAGGGACCGAGAGACTGAAAAACAGCTTCTATCTCAAGGCCATCAGACTGTTAAACAGCCAGGACACCGGGGTTAACACCCCTACTCTTGCGATAAGTGCCATGGGATCTATTAATGACCTCAGAGAGTCAGGACACCCATTTAACATCCCATCCGAAAGACGGCACCCTACACAGGGCAGAGTCCCCAATCACTGCCCTGGGGCATTGGGATATTTTTTTAGACCAGAGGAAAGAGTGCCTCCTACTGGCCCTCCAACACCACTTCCAGCAGCATCTGGTCTCCCATCCAGGAACTGACCAGGACCAACCCTGCTTAGCTTCAGAAGAAAGCCAGCAGTGGTATGCAGGGGGGTATGCTGCTGGCATAACTTGTGTGTATAAGGTAGCTGTTGTGAAATTGTTAAGTTAGATTACTCATTGGTTATTACTGCCTTATCGGAACTAGAAGCACAAGCATTTCGCTACACTCACATTAACATTTGATTTGAATTAAAATCTTTGAAATTGTTGCATGTTGCGTTTATGTTTTTGCCGTTTGTTGTGTAGGCTAGGTGTAAAAAGTGTAAAGACAGAGTATGTTGAATATGTGCCAGCAGAACCTCCGTTTTGATAGAGGGTAGGTTTGCTCTGCCGCAACATGCCTTATGCTTTGACTCTTAATGGAAAGTGAGAGGACTAACGCAAGCTAGATACCTGATCCACCAAATATAAAATGGCAAGAGCAGAAAACCCCCGATAAGGCAGCGGGGGGGGGTTGGCTTGAGTCTAGACTGAACATGAAAACATACAAATAAAAAACATTTCTGTGATTAAAACATAGGCTAGTTTATAGGCTGTCATTTTGAGTCATCCCCTTAAACACATCTAATTGCTACTATTTCACAACAACAGAAATCCAACAGCACTTTAACTCCCATAGCAGGCTAAATTAACCAGAGTGTCGGGGAAGTCCATTTCCCAGCCTTGCTAGCTTAAAGGAGCAGTGCTGGTTTGCCCTGCCACTGCTTGGACCAGAGCACGTCTTTACGATAGAGCTGCCTTCAGTCTTACCCAAAAGAGCAATGGAGCAGAACGGGTTCGGCTAGGAGGCCCAGATAACAGCAACGACTCATGCCCACACACTCCCCCTCCCTCCACATAAACAGACTGATGTCATTCACTGATCCCGCTGAATGGATGGAGAGAGACAGAGAGAAAGAAAAACGGGGAGAGAGAAAGAGTTAGAGGTATGGAGACAGGGAGAGAGACAGATAAAGGGAGAGACTGAGGGAGAGGGAGACAGATAAAGAGAGGGAGAGAGAGAAAGGGAGAGAGAGAGAGAGAGAAAGGGAGAGGAAGAGAAAGAAAGGGAGAGGGGTGAGGAGAAAGACTGACCTTTCTGAGCTCATTATTTCCTGGATGTGTTAATACAGTGAGTGTTAATGACCCAACTAAGTGTGGCCTAAATGTGAATACACACCGGCCGGCACGTACACGCACAGCCCATTGAATGGACAAATAAAACCCTCCATTAAGAGACTTTCCAGGCTCGGACCATTCTCTGCTCCATTTAAGATTCCACACATGTTCTTATAGATCGACACAAAAACATCAAAAGAGTACTGAGACTTCAGAAACAATGGTCAACATTCAGTTACTGGTGGACTAATGGAAGCTTAATGTATGGTGGCTTAATAGATCAGTCCTCTATACCTCGATGATTAATTACATTACGCTGTGCTTCAACGCCATATACAGCAAAAGGGCTGACTGCTTGTATTCCCCATCTTAAAACATTGTTTATGCATGCAGGACTAAATCTACTACTTCCTGACCTATTTCAATCTCATATAAGTGAGAGGCTAACTTCATCTGGCCTCAGAGCCCATCCTGTTAGTACAGTGACTCCCCACAACGTGTTTGTCCAATGCGGTATGTGTGTACTGTCCTGAGACAAGTCCTGCTCTCCAGCCAATCTCCTGCCCTTGGCCCAGGAAGCTGGGCCCTCTGCCATATTCAGGGCCTGCCCACACGTCCGCCTGCCGCCCACCAGGAAGAGGAAATTAGAACCATTCCATCCTGTCACAGCTCCGGCACCAGAACACAAGAGGAAGAGGCCAATAGCACACGCACACATACACTAACTCATAGCATTCTTATGTTCCATCAAAGTTCACTTTGTGAAGGGTTTGATATGAAAAGATCAGGGATTTCAGACCGATTTGTGGTTATAAACAAAAGATAAACACACAAATTCACCAGACAGACACTGGCAAGCGCACCAAGTCTCTCTTTTTCAAACACACACACACACACCCCGCTCCAAAAAACAGCCTCCGGGGAGGGGTCAGCAGGAGGAAGTAGGACCTTAACAAGCACTACGGAAGACGGGTGGGATCCTTGCTCCCGGCCTGGCCACTCCCTCTACCGCCTCTGCACTGTGTGTGTGTGTGTGTGTGTGTGTGTGTATAGTGTGGTGCTTGGACGGACGGGGGCGAGAGTAGGGAAGGGGAACCAAGTAAACTTTCTTCCAGACACACCACCACAGCAGCCCCATTCACTCCCCAGTCCAGTCCAGTTTTACTATCAACTATGCTTTATTACAGAGCCTTCTGGAGCTAATGCTAAGCTCCCCTTAAGTGTGTGCTCCTTCCCACTCTACAGACAGAGCAGCTTTTAAGACACAGCAGCTGCTGCTTGTGATGTATTAAAAATATGCAGACAATAGGAGAGGTGCAGGTCCAGATAGACACTTACTTTTTCAGAGGATCGATCACCGTCTTTGAGATCTGGTTCACCTATGGACGAACAAACACGGGTCAAACATTCATTTAAAAAGTCCAGTACTTCTCTTAAATTGAAAGGGAATGTCTTTATTACTTGAAATGTGTTGTCAAAGTTAATTACTTTAAGTTGAACAAAATACAAAATAGTCCCACTCATTAACAGCATGATAAAAAAAAAAAATCAACAATTGTGTATTTTCAAACAGAGCACTCAAGACAATAGAGGGGAGGGAGGTGAGGCAGGTTGCAAGAAACTTTTGTGACGTTGACTCTTTTATTGTACACAAGCCCCGAGGAGAAACACCTGAATATTCATAGAGCTGAAGAATACAAAAGGATGCAACTGTCAGGGGACGGACATGAAAGCTAAGCCCCACTGATTTCAAATCCTGCGGAGGGTGGGCTGCCTTACAAGATGAAAGTTCTTTGCAAACAAACATTTTAACAATAACAGTTTATATTTTCCTGCATTCTCCTTCTCGGAGCCGACAGGGGAAGGGGGGGGGGGGCTTTGTTAAGTGGAAGTAAATGAACATCTCATCTCAAGGCCTCCAGCCCGGGTGCCAAAGTCTCATCGACAGAAGTTGGCAAACATTTAATAAAGTTTACAAAGTCATTTACATTGCAGATTCAAAATGACTCGTAGATCTACGTCTCTGACAGAACGCTAAGTTAACCCGGCAAACATCTCCAGTGAAGAGTATCGTTCAAATAATTTCAATGAGGAATAAAAGTGGCAAGACAACTCCATGAAGTGACAGCTCCATGAGAACAATGAGCCTAGTACAACTAATCAATCATTCACTAGTTATTGGAAGGATAGTCAATCACAGAACATAAGAAGCAAATACTGTACAACAGCAAAGCTTTGTGAATGCCCTGACAGTCTCTGAGAATATACACCCACACACACACACACACACACACACAAACAATCGCAAGGCATCTTTCCAAATACATAATGCGAATGAATGTAGTTTGAGAGAACCAATAACAAATAAGTACATGGGAATTCACATTTTCCTCTGTTTTACATATTCACACCATCCCCCCCTCCCTGGGAGAGTGAAAAGGCTGGAGCTGCGCTGCTGCCGAGGTGAGTGCATGCAGTAAGCAGGGAGAACAACACCAGCACATTTGCTTAAGCATGCTGGTGCCCTCTACCCTCTGCCCTTTCCCACAGAGAGGGGGGCAGGACTATTCAGCTGAGGCCCAGCAGTGCCTGAGGCCGGAGCTCTAGCAGCAGTCTCTGTGAGTGAGTCACGGGGCAGAGGCCATCCCGGCACACAGGCCTCCCAAAAATACATGCAGATCGAGGAGGAAATCAATACCCCTCCAAACGGAGCATCCGCTACTGCTCAGCCGCCATTTTCACTAGGGCTTGACTTCAGCAGCAGTATGCCGGGGGGGCTCCACGCCCTCCTCAGCCCCAGAAATAAACACACAGGCCTGGGCCACTGCTGCCTTCATTATCCCTGCACGTTTTATCCGCTCGCTCAATCGCAGCCCCCGCGGCGAATCATCTCAACACCAAGGCGAGCAAAGAATGTTTGCTTCGGTGTCTGTTTTGCTTGAGCAGTTGAGTCGTTGGCGGTGCCGTCAGAAGGAAGAACAGCCAGCTTGGAGGGAGAGCTGGTGGAGTATGATTCTGGTGAGCTGCGCTGGGCTTTAACTACTCTGGACTCCTGAGGTGATATTCCAAATATTGAACCAACTGACCAACCAAGGGCCTAGAAAAGCTTTGCCGTCAGGTTTCAACCAGTTTAACGAATGCCAAGCTAGGCAGCACAGAGAAACATACTGTAGCAGAACACGGTCATGTTAAACATCTTGCTGACTGAGACTGGCTGAAAAAGGAGGCCCCTAAACTCAAGTACCATTTTGTGATAACAGAAGGGTTGCATGTCAAAACTCTCTCTGAAGGCCACTTAAAAATCACGAAGAAAAAAAACAAGCAGGCTGGATATGATGGAGAATCATGTATTTTGTATTATTTTCTAACTGCTTCGCCTCCAGAAGTGAGAAGGTGTATTTGGCTCCATGCTGCCTGGCTGGAGCCCTGTCCAGCAGACCATGGCCATGAAGCCAAGAAAGGAAATTACACCCTATGGAGCCAGCCAACGCCTCCACTCCTACACACTGTAGAGCAAACCTGCACCTTTTGTTATTGACCGGCAAAACACCAGAGATGTTAAAACTTCTTTTTTTTAAAGAAATACAATACCGCATTGACATCTAGCTGTTCCTGACCGTATGACTCAAAGTAGCTCAAAACCAATTCGAGATGATTTGGAAAGCTCAAATAGTCCAACAAGATGAATGCTGTGTAGTGCAAAGCTGGCCTCCCAGGTTGTGTGAAGGTGATGAAGGTTATTAGCGTAGTCAAAGGGAAGAGGGCTCAGAGGAAAACAGTAAGAGATGTTAACTACCCTTTAGGGTCTTGACACTGTTTAACTAAGAGGGAAGTGGAGAAGGAAAGAGAAAAGCAGACTGAAAATGGATACTCTTAATTGCCTACATTTCATAACAGTTGGGTAGAAAATATTGGCAATGCTTCTGCTTTTGTAAAGATTCCAGAATTTGAGCTGAAAGGATTTTGATGTTAAAATGTATTCCATATTAAATACAGTCAAAATTGAAGGACTGTTCTTCTTGGCAGACCACTAAGAAGCAACCCACCATAGGTCACAAGCTGTGAACCTCAAGCAGTCACCACACTTAACTTTGTCCAGTCATTTCAAATGGCTACTGTATATCTTGATTACATCTGAGAACAGTTTACGTGGTGTATGTCTCTAGTCTTTGCTTGAAGAATGCCTTGTTGTTGAGCGCTTGAAAGGAATTCACAGAGATCTTCAGAATATGTACAGAGATGAACATTGGTCACTCAAGGTAAAGCCACCAGCAAATAAAAGGATGCTGGGAAAACTAGTCAAAGGCAAAAGCACTCTTCTGAAGATATAGTATAATCAGGTCTCGTACTATTTATTTTCTTCTGCATTCTTGATGATCAGTGTGATTCCCTGTGTGACTGACTTCTCTACCTTAACAGAGCTGCCTCTCACAGTGCAATTCCCTGTAGAAACACATGCAATGCCAACCCTATGATTTCCTTAGCAATTACCTGCAGCGATGATTTTAATCCAATATGTGAAGCACACATGGCAAATAACATAAAGGAGCTAAGAGCAGAAGTAGAATTGCTCACAGAGAGGGACTGGGGAAGATCATGCAGAGAACAGATCCCATTAAAACAGCCTGTGACATTCCCAAGTGAAGCTATTCCATAGTACCAGTTATTTTAAACACTAGTGAGTCACAAATGCATCCGATCGACAGCTCTCTGATATTTGACAAAGATGAGCAGCTAATAGACCAGTGTGCTGCTGGAGGCGCTTTCAAAAGACGAGAAGAGATCTTGAGTGAGATGATTTTTTTCTCGTTCACACAGTTACGCAATATTGACAATGATGAAAATACACTTAGGCCAATCAAACCCTTTTGGTTTCTGCCCTTTGAGTGTTTGAAGAGAGGCATATCTGTCAGAATACTGAATAAAATGCCCATAGGTAGAGCTGTGAAAGCTAGGCTGGAGAAGGGTTTATTCTACCACTGTATAGGTCTTCCTGCCTAAAAGAGTATATCGTTTATTTTGGTTTCAATAGACAATTTCGATGCACCCCACTTAGAATACAATCTAGGAGAATGACTCGGCTGTGGTGTGAGGCAGTGTGAGAGAAGCACGGACAGGTCCTGACACTGACCTTCTCCTGGTTAAAGGAGTCCATCCTCTTCATGGCTGTGTCCAGAGCCGTCATGGACTCCAGGAAGGCCTGGTCCTGTTCACACAGCGGGTTACTGAGCAGGTCACCCGAGATCTTCACTGCTGCCTTGGACATCGCTGAAAGACATATAAAACAGGCAGAGAATATTAGTATTCAAATGGTAAAACTGGTCCTGAAAAAGAGGGAAATGGGAAGGGAGGGAAGGAGAGAGATATAGAGAGAAAGAAAAAAGCCATAACCGAATAGAGAACGGAGGAATGGAGAAACATACAGGTAACTGCCAAAATAAAGGAAACAACTAAATAAAGTGTAATTGGGTCACCACAAGCCGGAACAGCTTCAATGCACCTTGACATAGATTCTACAAGTGTCTGAAACTATTGAAGGGATGCAACACCATTCTTCTATGAGAAATTCTATAATTTGGTGTTTTGTTGATGGTGGTGATAAAAGCTGTCTCATGCGTCGCTCTAGAATCTCCCATAAGTGTTCAGTTGGGTTGAGATCTAGTGACTGATATGGCCATGTTATTTAGTTTACATCATTTTCATGTTCATCAAACCATTCAGAGACCACTCATGCCCTGTGGATGGGGGCATTGTATAATCCTATAGCCATGGTAGCCAAAATAATTGCCTGCGCAGAAATGTTATACATGAGCCTTCCCTGAGCACGATGGGATGGAACCACACCTGTGTGAAAGCCCCTGCTTTCAATATACTTTGCAAATATATAACTTACTCAAGTGTTTCCATTATTTTGGCAGTTACATGTACATTCGGTATTATTAATGTTTGGCCTGGTTTGGCTATTTGGCACAGACATGCTTGATGGGCATGGCTAGCAGCAGAGGTGAGTACCCGTGCCAGGACTGACACTGTGGGCATTTGACAGACACAAAAGTTAAATAAGCGAAAAGGAAAAGTAGGATAGAGAATTAGCAGCATCAGTTGGAGAGAGTCGAGGGGGTGGTGGGCTCGGCTGCTGTGATGAATATTCACAAAAGCACTGGGAATGTGTGCAAATGTTTCTATAGTGCCAACGCCAATTACAGTTAATCTGCACTCCTGACACTTTATCTTAGACACAGAGCACATATCGGATCACCGCATCACTGTCAAAATAAATTAGCTGCACTGGGGACATACAGAGAAGTTGATAAGACGTAAAGTAAAATAAAAAAACGCACATCAAACTCAACTGAGGCCTCTGAGCTCTGAGGATCGGGTAAAGACACATTACAAAAAAATGTAATTAAGTATGTTAAAAAAAGCAGCTTTTCTGTGTACCTCAACAACAAAATGGTGTGGCCGCATACCGATCATTAGAAATATTAATGCGAGTAGACTGCTGATTGGCAAACTCAGCCAATGGGCCAACCTGACATCATGTTCTATAAGGAATTATAACCTGGGTGGTTTGGCTGACATCTGTGGTGTATCAGACCGTATACCACTGATGACAAAACATTTATTTTTACTGCTCTAATTACTTTGGTAACCAGTTCATAATAGCAATAAGGCATCTCGGGGGTTTGTGGTATATGGCCAATATACCACGGCTAAGTGCTGTATCCAGGCACTTTGCGTTGCGTCGCGCATAAGAACAGCCCTTAGCCTTGGTATATTGGCCGTTTACATGCCTTATTGCTTAAATAGCAAGCTTTTTATTTTAATTGTCTGTTTGAGATACAAGTTTGAGGTGGGTTTTTTAAGTGTTTTTTTTCTCCAATGTATACTTTGGCCACAAATACGAGTATAGAATGAGTCAGCAACATTATTTAGGTATGAGAATATGAACTTTTAAAAGTGTGATTTTCACTGGACAGTTCAATTTTAATTCCATAGTGTGTTCTATTTTTAGTTAGGTAATAAAGATTTGTGTTGCCAATGGTATAAATGGCTTGTGGCCAGTGATATCCTGACTCTATAAAGATTCATCTCTAATGACTTGTGGACTTGCCCCAGAAGAGCCCACAATTTCATCGTCTTACTTTAAATAGACTAGACAAATGATTGCCATTATGAAATGCTGTGTGGAGCACACTGTGCTGTGCAGGCAGGTCCACTCTTTGTTGTTTGGTGGCAGTTGGTGGAGAAAGGACCTGCGCAACAGATGGAATCCATTAATTATAACAAGATGTTGACAGCTCTGATACTTTGAGGCATCATCCCATATTCCAGAGCACAAAGCAGAGGAAATGAAGCCCCTCACTCCCCCATCCTTCCCCTCTCCACCCTCAGAGTAGATCGCTACCAGGGGCTATTTCTGCTACTGCTCCTCCCAAAGATACCCATTTCCATTTCCAAAAGCTCCAACAAAAAATAAATATCTTTCTTAGCAGTAGAAATGTAAAACAGAATGTGAGCTGAAAGCTATGAGTAGGAAGAGTGTGAGAAACATTGCTTATTTTTAAGGGCTACTGAAATTAGGGTAACCTCATTTTCCAAAATTGCACAAGAGACATTGTCCCTGAAAAACCTGATAGGCAACAACAATTAAGGTGTCAGTAAATGTATGCCGAGCGTGTGAAGGAGATTAATTGAATGAGAGAAAGCTAATGATTTAAAGAAGATTTGTACATGAAAGAAAACATGATCAGTGGGAATGTTTTTTCCAGAGACTGATCAAAATATGAACACTGTGTCAACAACACACCTATATCAGCCTCTGTGCTTTTCTTCATGTCTTTGTGGAGCTTCTTTGTCTGATCTTCCAACCTGTAAAATAAGGGAAACTTAGTTTTTTCAGTTCAGATTCTTGGATATCACAATAATACAGCATATAACATTTGGTTAGTATCAGTCCAAGTATAGTTACGCATCTACAGAGCAAACTGACAGTAGGATCATGTGTTTGCATTAAGCAGCTAGGGTAGGCAGAGGGCAGTACAGAAAAAGGGTCCACTGTGTGCAGCCTGATCAAATCACTAATGCCTATACAGAGCTCACTCACTGACAGTCTTACTGGGATCTCAGTCCAACAAGAATGCTACAAATAAACACCTACAAAATAACCTACAGTACATTCGGAAATGATTCAGACCCCTTGACTTTTTCCAAATTATGTTACGTTATAGCCTTATTCTAAAACTGATTGAATTGTTGTTTTTTCTCATCAATCTACACAGAATACCCCATAATGAGAAAGCAAAAACAGGTTTTTAGAATCTTTTGCAAATGTATTAAACATTAAAAATAAACTGAAATATCCCATTTACACAAGGATTCAGACTTTATTCAATACTTTGTTGAAGCGCCTTTGGGAGCGATTATAGCCTTGAGTCTACTTGGGTATGACGCTACAAGCTCAGCACACCTGTTTTTGGGGAGTTTTTCCAATTTTTCTCTGCAGATCCTCTCATGTTTTGTCGGGTTGGATGGGGAGCGTCGCTGCACAGCTATTTTCAGGTCTCTCCAGAGATGTCGATTGGGTTCAAGTCCGGGCTCTGGTTGGGCCACTGAAGGACAATGAGAGTCTTGTCCCGAAGCCACTGCTGAGTTGTCTTCGCTGTTGCTTAGGGGTCATTGTTCTGTTGGAAGGTGAACCTTCGCATCAGTCTGAGGTCTTGAGCAGGTTTTCATCAAGGATCTCTCTGTACTTTGCTCTGGCATCTTTCCCTCGATCCTGACTAATCTCCCAGTCCCTGCCACTGAAAAACATCCCCACAGGTTTCCTCCAGACGTGACGCTTGACATTCAGGCCAAAGAGTTGAATCTTGGTTTCATCAGACCAGAGAATCTTGTTTCTCATGGTCTGAGAGTCCCTTAGGTGGCTTTTGGCAAACTCCAAGCGGGCTGTCATGCCCCTTTTACTGAGGAGTGGCTTCCATCTGGCCACTCTACCATAAAGGCCTGATTGGTGGAGTGCTGGAGAGGTGGTTATCCCATCTCCACAGAGGAATTCTGGAGCTCTGTCAGAGTGACCATTGAGTTCTTGGTCACCTCCCTGACCAAGGCCCTTCTCCCTGATTGCTCAGTTTGGCTGGGCGGCCAGCTCTAGGAAGAGTCTTGGTGGTTTCAAACTTCTTCCATTTAAGAATTATGGAGGCCACTGAGTTCTTGGGGACCTTCAATGCTGCAGAAATGTTTTGGTATCCTTCCCCAAATCTGTGCCTCAACACAATCCTGTCTCTGAGCTCAATTCCTTCGACTTCATGGCTTGGTTTTTGCACTGACATGAACTGTCAACTATGGGACCTTATATAGACAGGTGTGTGCCTTTCCAAATCATGTCCAACAATTGAATTTATCTTCAATCAAGTTGAAGAAACATCTCAAGGATGATCAATGAAAACAGGATGCACGTGAGCTCAAATAAGGCATTTCTAAAAACCTGTTTTCACTTTGTCATTATGGGATAGTGTGTGTAGATTGATGAGGGAAAAAAATATTTCATACATTTTAGAATAAGGCTGTAACTAGGGATGCATATGATATATCAGTGAACTAGATGTCTAGTTTAACGCCGATGTTGAAGCTGACGTGCATACCTATATAGCGTAGTTTGCGCTACAAGTGCAACACAGCATTCATTACCTAGCTCACAATATCTGCTGTGTGGATCGAGCAGTCAAGAAGTCGAGCAGTCATTTGAAAGATTAAGAACATTTCAGCGAGAGAACTGAAAAGGCGAAATCCATTAAAGCCAAGATAATGGAATTCATTGCCCTTGACAATCAACCGTTCTCTGTCGTGAGTGATGTTGGCTTTCGCCAACTGGTTGAGCACTGGTACACACTACTAAGTACGCTATTTGTCAGATGTTGCCCTAGCGGAGTTACACAGTCATAGCGTCACTGCTGTTAGCTTCAAGACATACATACTATGGAACGCCGTTTGGGTCTTTGCATGTCAAAAAAGATACAGTAGCACTGTCAAAGCTTTACAGAAAAAGTCTGCAAACAAGCAAACAGAGGCCACGAACGATGTGTTTACAATACCGCGTTGGTAATAAAGCATCATTTGTTCGACCGCAACTTCTGGGCTAGCTAGCTTTAGCTTGGTACCTAGCTAGCACCAATACAACCAGCCTGAAAACAATGACCAGTAGAAACTGCAATCATTTTCATTATTCTTAGCAATGATTTAGGAATCCTTGTGAGCAGGTATTAGCTAGGTTGCCACTTGTTGTTCGCCTATTGAAATTGAACTTCAGTTCATTCAAATAAATAGCTCGCCAGCTACTTAACTGTGTTGCCCAAAGCTAACATTATAAGCAGCCAGCTAGCTTCATCTGGCTAGTGAGTCTCGACCGGACTTGGTTACCAGTTGTGAAACTAGCCACAATAAGGATTAGGCACAATAGTGGACTTTGAGGTTAGCCTTCAAAATCATTGACAGAGATGCAAATTAATACAAATAGTAGAGTTATGCCATACTTTTATTTTGAAGGCTAACCGCAAAGTCAACTATTGCGGCTAATCCCTATTGTGGCTAGCTTCACATAGATGGGTCCGACCACCATTAATCAAATAAAAACTGGTCTTATAAATTAGGGTTATTTTAGATGATGACACCTAGCTATATAGTTAGCTAGCTAACTATAGCTACTGAAACAGATTGTTGCTTTGCTATGTTTTTGGGGAAGAACATTGTTTGCATCCATGAGCTAGCTAGCTTTTTCTTTTAATGACCAGCACTCTAGGTGCGCGAGACAACTTTACCAGCATCGTAGCATACGTACTGATGAATTGTTGTGGCATGAAATACAAGTAATAATTATTACACATTGATTACATTGTGTAAAAAATGTATGAACACGTTAAATTGTGACGTGCAGTCATATTCATATCCTGATTGGTCAACAAGCTTATTTGACACGTCAAAGAGTGTTATCTACTGGTCATTGTTTTCTTTTTTGACACGCAAAGACCCAAAAGGGATTCCATAGCAAAGACCCAAACAGCGTTCCATAGAAATCCAGGTTGAGAATGAAACGATGGAACAATGAAACCACACAGCAAGTAAGTGAAAGAAATAGGTTTTGATTATGTTTTACTGGTAATGGGGACATACGTAACTGCCAACAAAATAACTTTTTAGTCAGTGTGGTGTGTTTGTGTAACCTTTATTTAACTAGGCAAGTCAGTTAAGAACAAATTCTTATTTACAATGACGGACTATCCTGGCCAAACCCGGACGACGCTGGGCCAATTGTGCCCTGCCCTATGGGACTCACAATCACGGCCGGATGTGATATAGCCTGGATTTGAACCAGGGACTGTAGTGATGCGTCTTGCACAGAGCCTTAGACCGCTGAGTCCATGTGTGTGTGTTAGTTATTTAACTGTACTAGAATGCTTAAAAGGCCACTAAAAATGTTAATATCGATTATCGCTACCGTTTCGTTTTTTTGGGCAAGGAAAATATCGGATATCGGTATTGGCCAAAAATGTCATATCGGTGCATCACTAGCTGTAACGTAACAAAATTCAGAAAAAAGTCAAGTGGTCTGAATACTTTCAGAAGGCACTGTATGAACGGGAACATTCAATACGATTACAAATTGCATTGATTTGATATAAAACACACTATTATGACATCCCTTTAGCTAATTAAAAATACTAGGATTGCTTCAGGTTTCGGTCAACTAAATTCTGGCATATAAGCATTTATGTCTTCAATCATCCCTCCTCATTCATTCAAATGATGGGTGTTAAAATAGCAATTAAGAGAGTACGGAGGCTGTATCGTGTGTCGTTCATTATATCAATTAAGGGAAACGAGGGACTGTTTAGCAACTCCCATGAGACTGCTGTCACATTAGTTTTCAGGGATTCATTAAGGGAGGGGGACTGAAAAAACAACAACGCTTTTCCCATTTCCTTGTCCAATCTGTGTTATCTGACAGGAGGCAGGAGAGTGTGAAGGCTGAGGAGGGCTCTTCTGGATCTCGGCCAGGTGTGCCAGAGGTCTGTTCCTACAAGGTGTTAATGGATGCCTGCTGAAGCAGCTGCTGCTACTCACTGCTTGGTGCCCCAACAGTTTGCCCTCTACTGCCGCCAACAGCCAGCCTCTCTACACTCCCTGCTGCTATGGTATAATGCCATAGGAGTATGGAATAAGCAGCTGATCTCAGGTAAAAAATACAAATACTGCTCTGGGATTAGAGATGCAAGACTTAATGTGAAATAATTTGCCAAATTGGACCCCGAGAGGTCTTTAAAATGACACTGGTTATATTTCCAGTCAGATTAATAGAAATATTGAATTCAACAACAGTTCAAAGAGCTAGATGGCAGAATTACGTTCAGTAAGAGTTCCTGATATGGATCTGAAGGGAGTGCCAAGACGTCTGCATATGCCTGCTCCTCTTACTCATCATGTGTAAGGTATATTGTGGTGCCACGTCTCCTACTCAACGAAACCTTGAAGCGCTCCCACTCAGTCTGCAGGCCCATCGGGGAGTCTCTTTAACCTAAGACACACAGCAGGGGAGGGCCTCCTATGTGCTAGCTCACGGAAGGTCTTGGGCAACAGAATGCTTTGAACACTTCTCTACTTGGTTTCACACAAACAATCTATATTGTGTAACCCAACTCAGTTCTGCATGGGTCTGAAAAGAGAGATGTGAAAGATTGGGTCTAACATTGTCTTTCCTGTTGAAAACAATTATTTAAATGTTGATGTGGAAGCCTAAAAACCCTGAGATAACACGCATGTGTGTTTACCTCCACAAATCAATGGAATATTTGCACTTAAAATAGCAGTCATAATGCTTTGTGGTCTGTGTCAGTTCAGTGTTCGTCTGCAATGTGTTTTTTTGCTGCAATATTGACGCACAGTCATAATACATATGGGAAACAGAGCACAAATTAAATCTTTAACAAACTTACTTTTGGAGCTTGTCATATTCTCGTTCAAAGTCTCTTTCAACCTGTAAAAACACATTGAAACTTATTGTTAGATACAACATTATCATCTTTGTGTTCAGTCAATGTTGTCCCATTATAGTCCTAACACGTGCTTACCAAATACTAAATATCCCTGCTATTGGAGAGACAGGCCAATTACACAGTAACAGAATTACACTTTGACTCAGAATCTCAAATATAAAATATATTTAGATTTGTTTAACAATTTGTTGGTTACTACATGATTCCATGTGTGTTATTTCATCGTTTGATGTCTTCACTATTATTCTACAATGTAGAAAATAGTCAAAATAAAGAGAAACCCTTGAATGAGTAGGTGTGTCAAACTTTTGACTGGTACTGTATATGAAAGTCAATCTCCTCATGTTCCGCAAGTTTGGAAATCACAGAGCATACTATGCCTTAATTTCCCAAAAATATAGGCTCTTAGCTATGGTTGAAAAGCTAGTGGTAATTTACTAAAGTTACCGGAATCTTCAGTAATTCTGGTAATTAACAGAAAGGCAATCTACTGTAACTTTGGTAATTTATACTTGAATAACTTTTTTGAAATGATTAATATATACAGGAGCATTCATTTTTTTATCTGTGTTTATATTGTCTATGAGTTTCTAGTAGATAGACCATATTATTCAAGAGAAAATAGCCATATTAATTTTTTAAAAGCACCATATCGACAATGGCATTATTTTCTATTAACTCTGCAACTTTGGACTTTTTTCACAACTGCCATGAGATTGACGTCAAAACATTGACAACAAATACATAGACATAGTAAAATAAATAAGTTTGTAAACTAATATTAAGGATATTTGATATTGGCTGAAACCCTAATTTAAACACCAATGGTATTCATTAAGTTCATGGTTAATATTTAGGATAATATTTTACAGCTTTCTCATTCAATTTTTGTTAATTATTTCAGACATTTTACATGTGATAAGGCCACACAGAGGGCCAGAGATAATTACAGACACCTGTGATAATCTGAAGTACCCAAAAGGGCCACTAGATGTCTTGTGATAGATTCCTTAAAATCCTTGAAAGACACTAATATTGTGGTGGTTTACTGGTCAACTTCAAAAGTTTCCAGTAATATACCCTCCCTTTGCAACCCTACTCTTGGCTTTCATTTGACACCCAATTTGATATGGAACTTGTGCTCATGGGTCCTTTTCGATGGAAATGCCCAACAATAAACCCGTAATCTGAGCAGACTGGCTCCCCCTTGTCCTTGGACAATTAGAAGTCACTCCAGTTCCTCTAATTTGTTTCATGTTTTTAGTTCTAGAGGTCTGGTTGAAAGCCCACACCCTCCTCTGCCTCAGATCAGACTAGACTGATTGAACAGGCCAGCGCTGATTATGGAGGTAGCAGGGGTTCCTTTTTTGTGGTTCTGTGGGCTTCTGGATAAACAGGCAGCTGCCCGTCTGTCACCGGAGGGAGGGCTGTCCACAGGGCTCCCTGTACTCTAGCCCACTCCCTGGGTCTGGCCTGGGATGTCACAGGAAGCTGCCCAGGAGCCTGTTCTTACAGTCTGCCGCTGCTGGGCCACAGTCAGACAAATTACTGTGGAAGTGGTTTTCCCCTAAGGAGGGTGCCCACTCACTGGCAGCAACCTCAGCCTCATCATATGGCTTGGACAAATTGACACCCCACAGACTCACTTGCCCAGGTTCATTGATGAGTAACAGTAACTTGTCTGACAATTTGCTGATGGTTACCTCTAGTACACTATGCTCATTTTGTGAACCTAGACTCATACGCCTTATACAATATCAATATATTTCTGAAAATCCAAGGGTAACAAGTGAAAAATGTAGTTGGTCACATTTTAAACAACATTTCTGAATGTGCTGATTATAGGCTCCTTTGGAGAATCAATAATTGGAAGTAGAAGCTGGGTAACTGCTTTCCATTAAATTCTGTGGGACCTGAAACATTGTGTGGAGGTTTATGGAGTCACTCCACAGGCCACATAGACACGAATTAAGCCTAACTCCTTCACTGCCCAGTACAGTGTGTGGATAGGGGTGCTCTCCCTCAAAGCTAAATCCATAGTTTAAAAGCTAAACCTGAATTTGTCTTCCAGAAGAAAATGTTGATCCTCTTCCAGAGCCACCACGGCATTTCAATCTTCGTCAGAAGGACACTCATATTTAAAACACACAGCATACATTTCTAACAGCAAAATGCAAATGACTATTTTTAATTGGTTGGGCCAGAGTGCCTAGCCTTAAGCCCATTAAAGAGGTATAAATATCAAGCTTGGATTGTTGCAGTCTGAAAGTCTCTCACGCATCAGTAAAACAGAGAGTTGTTGTAAGATCCCAGTATGCCTCTATACAACAACAAGCTAAATAAAGCCTGGTAGCGAGTGTCTAGCGAAATTATACATGATTTCATTATCTATTGTCTGGTTTCATTGGTGTTGAAGGTGCAACACTAATGGAAGCTCTTATGTTGGCATGTTAGATCATTTTTGTAAATTAGGGACAGGGAGAGGAGAGAATACTGAACACTTACTGTTTTGGAAACAATCTGCTTTTTTGGTTGTCCAATCTTGAAGGGCATCCTAGAAGCAGACAAAATGATCAATTGGTGGGACAGACACATACATGTACAACCACATTCTGCACATCACAAAGACAATCTAACACATCCAAACACAGACATTTAACTGAAATGAGAGGCATTTTTAAAGGGCTGGCAGACCACAGCAGGTACTCTGACTGGTAGGTAATAATGTGTTGTGAAGTGGGACCAAGTGAACAAGTGTATCCTATGGCTAAGTCACAGCCAGCCAAATGCAATTCTGTTAACCCATGGCCTTGTGGAGTGCGTTTCAGGAGCCCTGTGCCTTGACTTCCTGTCACCACATCTGGCTTCCATTGCTAACGGATATCACTAATTAGAAGTTGCAGTTCCCTCTGCTCCTAGTGACTTTCCTGCACCCCCCAACCAATCAAACACAGGCCCACATCAAACACAGGCCCACATTTGATTTGATTTGATTTGAGATAATGGGCATAGCCTTACAGATTGCTGTGATTTGAGACTGCAGAGGCAGCTCACAATGAATCACTCTGCACTCCTTACAGCCCCCAGTCAGTCTACAGCCTAAGCCTATGGTTTATTAAAAACTTAAACGCCAGTATGATGACAAGATCCAAGGTTAGCCTACTCATCGTTTGATAGAAGATTTCAAGATATCCAAATTGTATTAATGGTGTAGTGGTTAGATTAAGCATTAGGCTACATCCATATGCAATTTTCCTCTATATTAATTAAATTCATGCCACTGCTGCCAAAACATTATGTAATTTAAAAAATATTGATATATATTTAAGTCCGAGACAAGCTTTTATATGGAGTCGTTGGCTCAAATGACTGGAAGTCTATGGGAACAGCGAGCATGTCATTGCGCTAACACTAGTAGCAATGCACACTAGAGGTTGACACGGGAACAGGATTCCCGCAGATCCCACGGGATTCCGGCAGGAATGGGAGTCAAGTTCTAGAGTCAAGTTCGGGACAAGATCGACAGTCCACAGAAACGAACAGCACATAAATAGTTCTTATTCTTACAAGCATTTCACTACACCCGCAATAACATCTACTTAATATGTGTATGTGACCAATACAATTTGATGAAAATGAAAAAAATAATGTAGCCCTAATATAGTTTACTTAATAAAAATATATAATGGTCATTTATCCCATCCCCCTATCATCAGCTCACACTCTAACACATCAGTGCACAGTCACTACTTTACCTCAGATGCCAACATAGGTCAGTGAATGACGAAGCTTGCAAGAGAGGAATTGCGTTCATCCGACTCTGGGTAAGTATAAGGTCTGCCTTCATTGCCAAAATCTCGTAATGTGGTTGTTCTCAGCTGTGTGTGCAGGCACTGTCTCGTGAGCGTTGAGCAGTTGCCAAATGGAGCAGTTGCTATGGCTACTCACACACAGAGCGCGGGACAGAGACGAGCGGCTAACGGAGGAAGTTATTTCTGATTTCTGTGCGTAAAAATGAGCACGGGCGGGAAGGATTTTTATCAGGATGGGACCCGAAAGTTCTGGGGTTATATAACTTTTGAACAAGTAAGAGAAACATTTTGACAGGATAAGAAGAGACAGGAACGGCTTTTCACACACCCGTGTTAACCTCTAATGCATCCCCCTACCCTTGCCACCACTGCTGAAAAAAATCATAGGGGAAATGCTGATACATAAAATAGGCCTACACTGTGACATCTGATGCTAGTTTTGATAGGTAACGGCATCTTTTCTTAATGACATTAGTTTTTTATCCACCTGAAACCAACTTTCTAAACCATGTCGCGCTACATAAATTGTTACTTAAATCACCAGAATGATGGAGAATCCACGAGGAAGAAAACTTTGTCTTTATAGAGCCACTGCACATGGCTGTAGGATGTCATTGACGTGACACTAACAACATCCAAGGCACATGATGGATGGTTGCCGTTGACAGGCTCAGTGAGGCAGCAGCTGCATCAAAAGAAAGGTGTGTAGACTAATGAGATGGAAAGGAGAGGGTGTGAGGTAGGGCAGCATTGTGCAACCAGGAAACGCCACTGATGTGTGTGTGGCAGTTCCCTTAGATGACGGCTCAATCAGAAATCCCAATACAGCCAAGAGACAGGAGGGAGTATTAAGTCCCTGTCAAACTAACCCTGGTAAAGCTCTAGGAGAAAGATGCTTTTGATTCCCTCTCTGTTTCCCAGAGTAAAGCAATGTTAAGAAAAAAAAGAATGTATCCCATTCATAAACCACTGTGTCATATCAGATCAAGTCCAAATTCTAAGGTTGAAATTGCTGATTTCAGGAGGAAAACATACTTTCACCCATGTCATACTTCTGATGAGCCAACACCATCATGGTGTTGTCACCCACTGAAATTCCTGTGGTCCACAGGGTGACTCATCTTACTACATGCAACGCATCACCAGTCCACTATGGCAGTAACTAGGGCCTAACTATCTGAGCAACAATCTGGAGACTTTGCAAGGACTATTATGCTATGTCAACTGTTTGTTTAAACATGCAGTAACTTTCCAATAAAGAAGGGAAGATCATTAAGGCAACAAGGCCTGCTAGAGCTCTTGCAAAACACCCTGACTGTAGCTTAGGCTATATCTTTAACCCTTCAATACAAAAGATCTTGGCCAAGTAGAACATGCAATCTAGCCCACTGTAACACAATAGGTCATAGACTGCTGTTGTTAATAAGTATACTTAGCCTATGTGGACACTGCCTTATTTGCTCAAATTCCCAAAGCGATCCAGAGAACGGGAGGCTATATAGAGGGGTAGAGGAAGGAGGATGGTGTATGCTGTGGGAATCGTTTGTTATGTTTCTTCACACACTGTGCCATTTTAGTAGAGACCTGTACATTTAGAAACTTTGGTTAGCAATAAGCCCTGATCCCATGACCTACTCAAAGGGCAGGAATGACACAGCTTGCACAGAGCTACATTAGGTAGGCTAACTAGAGAGCACAACCTTCTCTCTTATGGACAGACTTGCAGCTTATTAATCTAAGTGAACACTGCACAGTGATTACAGCAACCCCACCACTATTTTGGTAAAAAGCTGAGGGATAGGGCTGGAGAAACGTAACAACTCAAATTCAGGCCGAGCTACGGATGCAAGGACTGACCAACCATGATATCAGAATTATAGTTATAACTGTGTGTTTCTATATAGTGTTTACATTGTTTACAAACATTGGATTAAAGCAAGCTTATATTTTGGATTCTGATGTGGTAGGACAGTTGAACTATGCTAATAAGGCATTTATAAATTATATTCTTCAAGAATCAAGGACTAAGCTGTTTCCTTACAGACGTCACTCTAGTCTAGTCTAGACGTATGCATGCCCAGAGAAACAACAGTCTTATTTACCATCACAGCTATTGGCTCTGCATGATACAAATACAGAAATTATGCTGCTACAGCTAGAACAAATGAATAAGTTGGAACTACAAATGTGTACGCCATCGGCAAGGGGATACAATTAACTGGGGCTATTGCAAGGAGTACAGAAGACTGGTTGAGGACATTAGGAGTGAGATTTTTCTGATGACCCCTGAGTCAAATCACTCACGTCATAGAAGCTGGAGTGAGGGCCTGACAGGAAGCATCAGTCAGCAAAGTCCATAAAGGGCTCTTTCACTGGACAGGACCTTATGCTTGGCTGTGCCTTCTGATGGAAGCGTGGCCTGCCAGCTATTGATCCTCAGCCTCAGTTGTGTGACGCTATCTTGATTATTTCATCACTGGCACATTATAGCCATGCAAATGGGGGAGCAGTCACAGAAGCACAAGAAACGACCGAAGATCTCCACCCAATAAGTCCCCTACATATATCAAAGACAGGTCTGAAGGTGTGGGGGCTAGATAATGTGTATGGAAAATGTACTGTTCTGTATAGCCTGTAAGGGTATCTAAACATTTAGGCTGCGGTGAAATGCTGGCTGTCAAGCAAGTTCCTCCTGCCTAGCTGGTAACGTTTCTTACCTAGCTAGCGAACGTTAGCTAAGAATGTAACTCCAAAGTTGACAATGTAAACATTGGATTTAAATTCCTTAGCTAGCTAACGTTTCTTGGTACTTGCACGAAACGATATCTGCTAACTAGATGGTAGGTTAGCTAAATTATTTAATAGTTAGTTAGCTGCTTACTTAATCTAACAAGCTGAAGTAAGCAAGCCAACAGCTAGCTTGCTAAGGTAGCTAGATTGCTAATGTAAATAGATAGCTAACGTTAGGTCCCTGAGTTGACGATTTTGCAAGGCAACTGGACCAATACTATTCGCTATATCTATTACGACATTAGCCACATAGCCAATTTGTATAATATATTTGTAAAAAGCTTGATCAGTTCTAGATTACTTTGCTGAAAGCTAAGCCACACAGCCTAAATTCGCAAGCTAACAATTTAGCTTTTTTATTTTAATTTTTTTAGCTAACAATTGAGCTGTCGCTAACCTCCACAATGTCACTTGTCGAGGCAAACTGTTAGCTTGAAGGTGAATTCGTCTTTCGTTAAGATAGCTGTTTTATCGAAATACATACCAGCTCATTTTGTCTGAATTTCTAATCCAGTTTCAATGGGCAGCTATTCTCTCAGCAAGCCTCATCCCCTTTCACACAAAATAATAGATTAAGTAATCAGGAAGTGGCTACGATAGTTTGTGTTCACGTGGGGGTCAAGGGGATTTTAACTACGGAAAGCAGAAAGGCCTGCACGGCACACTGGGTAACATGGATATAAAATAGAGATCGATCGAGATAAAACTATTTCTGTGGGATTCTCTCTTCAGAATGTCATTTTTTAAAGTTTTAAATGTTATATTATAGTTTAGAAAATAAATTATGCTTCTGATAAGATTAGCTCAAATCAAGGAAAGATCAGAAATAAAAGAGATCCTGGACCTTGAGGATTTCGTCCTGGTCTCTGTTGATTTCAGCCCAGATGTGGAAGCATGGAGATAATATATCTATATGGATGGAAGTATGATGCCATGCCAGTGGGTGTAGGCAGATCCCATTTTCAACGTTCTTTAAAACCTGTGTGCCTAACAAAATGGTAATTCCATAGTAGTCTACATCTGTTGATAGGCATATAACATAATGTTTCAGGCCTATTCCTCCACCAAATCAAAGATAATTTGAGTCTGTGTACATTCTGAAATGTTTTAAATAAGAATGTTATCTTTAAAATATATATATATATATATATATATATATATATATATAATACTGAAAATGGTACGCACACAGTTTCATTTTCTTTATTCAAGTACTTTACATAGAAATAACAAAAACAATTGCGTTACAACAAACTGAAGTGCCAAGTTAACAATGAGGGGAGTACATCTCCCCACCACAAAAGGATAATACATGTCATTACAATATTCAGAATTTATATTAAGACCTTATTATAAGGTAATAGAAAAACATGAAGTAAAAACATCCACAAATTTTTCAACAAGACCTCTTGTTTTCTTTGAAAAGAAGCCAACAAAAAAACAGTTCTCAAATCCTAGTGTGATTTTCCAAAATGTCCATATTTGTATTTCCGCAGTTTGCCCCATTTGACTAACGTTTAATGTTTTTATTGTAATAATTATTTCCATGCATAATAAAATTAAAATAATTGAGCACCACCTTTAGAACCTTAGGGTCGCTCTAAACATGTTTGGAACCTTTTCGTGCACATGCAAACATGAAGATATAATGAAAAGGTAACAGGAGATAACAAATACAATTTTCCCCAAAACATTTGAGTGCCATCTGCCAAAGGTTAACCTACTCTACTTAATATGGACCACATTGACCATTTTTGGAACCATCCTCAAAATAAGCATTTGGGATAGCAATCTATCATCAACTTCAACAGTTGCAGCATTTTTGGGTCATTAAGATGAGAAGAGCTGCCAGTCATTTATCCTAGTACAAGAGCGGCCATGGAGGTTTTGTTTGGAAAGTTTACTTTCAGTCTTTAATATTCTTGCACAAAGGCAGCTTTGTAGTAAATGAAAAGTAAGTAAACACAGACATCAGCACAGGGCCATCTTGAGCCGTAAGCTGACTGAGGTCACATTTACATTTGTTGCTTCTGTGGAGTTCTCATTGCATATTGTTCCTAATCACCCAACCATGCAACCTAATTTGGCACAAACATGACTGTTAAGGTTGGCTTTGGTCCAAGACTGAGCCCAGAACCATCAGGATGATGAGGAGAAGATATGAAGGGAGCTCTCTTATTTTAATCTCTTACACACTTAACCTATCCTCTCAAATCATACCAGAGCAAGACAAAAACAAAAAGGAAATCAGTCTAGAAATAGTTCAGCTCTAATTGACATGGTAATGTCGACTACTGAAAGTACTTTGTTCAGATCATGGGGGACAAACAAAGCAGTATTGAATCATGATTCATGAGGACAGTTTTTACTTTCAGATCTTTTGACAGTGGTTTGATATTTAACAGTAATGTGAAATAAAAATGTTCAATTGTTATATGTAATATAGACCATGCTTTTACACTGTGCAATTTGCATTAATCAGAGATGTGACAGATGACATCCAGTTTACAATGTTGTAATTACATGTCTTTGGGTGACAGATAGAAATATGTTGGCGTATTCTCCTCTCTTCCGAGCACAACTTCCACTCTTCTCACCGAGATCTAGATAAACACAGTATTCTTTAAAACCAAATCTCATCCAATACCAGAAACTCAACATTTGAACCTTCAGAGACGACCATCAAATCCACAGGGCTGCTATATGATCTATGAAAACTGTCTTTGTTATTCTACCCTTACTGAAAGGCTTTTCTTGCTGAACCATGCTGGCTGAATTAAAAAGTACAGAATAATTCAGAAGGTATTTTGCTCATTCTCTATGGTTTTTACATACCATGTACCCTTAAAAGAATGAAGACATCATTCTAAAGCACAAGATGCTTAAACAACATTTAAAACCACCAAATTATGTCAACACCAAATCCTTGGAGACGTTCGGTGTTCACTGATATAGATTATGTTTGCCCTTTCCACCTGAGAATTATATCCCCTCAATCACCCAGAAAAGTTAAGATGGGTTCACTTGCTTGTGTACACACTTTCGACATTAAAGGCAAGAACTGAAATGAAGAAATTCAAGGGTTCCAATCCATACAGTTTTTTAGACTTCACATAGCTTATGGCAAATCACACTTCAATTGATACAGTTTTGATTCAATAGAGACCAGTGTTATTTGAGTGTCATTATAGATAGACTGTTATAATCTACATTCCACTTCTATATCCTTTATTTTTCCACTTTATTCATGAACAGTTATCAATCCTTTTAAAATTCCTTCCATACATCGAACTAGCTCAAGCAAAGTCCAGGAAATAATAATAATTGTCACCAAGAATACAAGTGTCCTAAAATGCACATCAATAAAGCCATTGATTTACATAATAAGTGAGATGATACTGTATGTGTGAACTCACCAACACTTTCAGACAATGCAAGGAGTCTGCTAATTTACCCATTTACAGTAGATGAACTGGAGAAAGACTCTCTGGGGCCAAATTAATTGGAAAATAAGTGGACACTCGCCAGGAAGCCTAGCAATGAAAACAGTTTTGTACAGGAAAGAAGGAATATGGCCTTGGAAGCACATCGGAGAATTTTGTGTTCTCTGAGAACAATGCATTTGTAAATTCTCGTTGTTGACATTTTCAATCAAGATTTCTGAAAGTGTTTACTATCAGGCACATGTATGACAATAAGTCATCTATATCAAACACACAGAGAACACATTCGACTGTGGTGCAGAAATGATTTCACACGGGGCCTGATGGGACAGGAGGGGAAAATAACTGTCTTTTCAGGGGAAAGACATCCTAGAAAAACATCAAGACCACAACTGACAAGAGCATTGAGCACAGTGAAGACAACAATCTAATGTAGTGGATCAATTGCCAAACAGTGTGGATTCACATCCCTGCAATGACTTTTATTATCCATTATTAGCTATACCTATACAGTGTTATAATTTGTGAAACTACTTGTTTAATGGTTTTATAGATTTGACGCATTTGAGCACATTTTTTAATCAGTATGACCTAAGAAATTCATTTTCTGAATCTAGAGCCAATCAAGTAGTGTATAGCCTTCAGTCAATGCCAGACTTGGCATTTGTACAATTGTATATTGCTTTACTGATAAAATAAAAATGATGATTTGTTTTGCATAATTATCTTTTTTCATATATTTGACTGAACTTTGGAATCCGATACATTACAGGTTTGTTTGCAATTGAAATACACACGATTTTGGTTCAAAAATGTTTTTTTGTTTATTTCTCTTATTAAGAACACATTAGTGTTTCCTCAAACCACTCCCCACTTACAGTCCTACAGTAGGTACAAATAATATTAGATTGTTTTGAAATGGAAGATAAGGCACCCAATTTGGCACTGTCTCAATGCTGCAAAGTCTTTAGCAATGACTTGTTTTCACAGAACATCCTGCAGTATCATTACTTTAGAGGGAGCATTTTAAGACACCTGCACAAGCATTCAGTCAGTTAGAAATGTGTGCATTTTTATATAGTGTACATCTAAATACAATTGCACACAAATGCACAATTTAATACTGAAGTTTCCACAATCTGAGTACACAAGTTTAAGTAATATACCTGTATACATCTCTCACTGTAGAAAAAATAATAATCCCTCATTTCTAAATTCAGAATCTCTCAAAACAGTAGGTGTAAACATGGAAATATCATGTAGATTCTATGGTAGTTATTACAGGTGTTTCTCATCGTAACAATATGCAAAACATTTGCGTCCCTTTCATTTGACAATATCTCTAATTACATGCATGTAGCTGGCAGGTCTCTGTCAGTGAAAGCGCAGATAAAGGACCCTCTAATTCATCTCTGCTTTTATCCAGATGTGTTGTCGGCTTGCAATAGCTTACAGAGGCAGGCATTTAAATGTTTCAGTCTTTTTCTCTACGCTCTCAACATTTTATTTCAAGATTGGTCAAATGTGTCTTAAATGCACTTATAAATATGACCAAGAGGAGTCTTCGGAAGATAGACGAAAGCTACATGAAACACTCTTACTTAAAATATATATATTAACTTAAAAAGAAATATATATATATATGTTTATCTTGGACATCTTAGTAGGCTATCTTTCATGGATGTGTGTAATTTGTAGTGAACATGTTGAAAATGTGTCATTGGTTCAATGACACATTGGTTCATGATTATTTACCATTCATGTTGCAATCCATTTCACTGAGTGTACATCAGACCACAATAGTTTACCACCAAATACTGGTCCATTGACCACAGGATCATGTTTGGATGGACAAAGCCAATGATCCCTGGGCTTTTTAACGCTCATGTTTTGAGCTTATAGCAAAATACTTTTGAACCATGATGCAAATAATTGCAAAAATGCTACTAAAATCAAAACTATTTTTGAGTATTTTGCGGCTACCAATCTGCCTAAAATCAATGTCGGAAACATAGTTTATGTCTTTGTAATGTTTGGTTAATCACAGGCACAATTAAGAAAACAAACATAGTCATTATTATCCCCATATGTTTGGCACATTCTGTTGAGAAACAATAAAAAAAACAATATAATTAAATACTTTTTCAACAAAAAGACAGGCAATCGAAAGTGCAGTAAATAAGGTATCAACAACAGTACACAAATACAACCAATTGCACTTTTAACAACCAGATGAAATAAATGCATACATCCCAAACATAGCTCACCTTATTCTACGCCTAGTTGTAATTCAGTCTCAACCCAATTGTACAAAAATGTTAGAATCCCTCCTCAGTCAAGATTCTTGGTGAATTTCTCAGAAAACACAAGACATGATATGACTTCAGAAACTTGAATTGAATTCTCAATGATATGCCATGTCCTCTTGGACAGCCGGTGCCATGATGCCCATCTGCTTGCTGGCATTCACACAGTTGTTGGCCGCCCCGTCTATGTCCTCTCCTTACCCTACTCTTACAACAAAACAAGCCCATCTCCAAATAGAGGAGGGAAATATTACCTGGAATTAAAAATTAGGAGAATGTAAGAGAAAAAGTGAGAGAAAGAGTCATCTATTTGTCTCATTGTGGATAGGACCTTTCCTCAGTCTTATGTTAGAGCAGGGTGATGATCCATCCTAAGCACAGGTAGTGACAGTCATGATGTTGCCACCGCTGGGCCCTCCACTGCCACCACAGGAACTGGGGGGTGAGCTGTGGCTGCCAGCTGCCCCACTCCCCTTGTCGGCCGGCTTCTTGTCCTTCTGCTTGAGGTGAACTTTGGCATGTCTCTTGCGCTCGTCACTCCGGGCAAACTTGCGTCCACAGAACTCACAGGAGAAGGGCTTCTCGCCCGTGTGCGTGCGGATGTGGGTGGTCAGGTGGTCACTTCGGCTGAAGGAGCGCATGCATATGCGGCACTGGAAGGGTTTGTGACCCGTGTGGATGCGGAGGTGGCGTGTCAGTTCATCTGAACGGGAGAAGCGTCTGTCACAGTTTTCTGCTGGGCAGGCATGTGGCCGCTCATGCACAGGGGTTTTGCTGGGTCGGTTTGGGTACTTCCGTGGTCGGATTGGTTTGAGTGTTAGCGTCTGTGGTGGCTGGTGGTGTTGAGGAGCAAGCTGCTGCCCGCCAATGAAACCTGGATGAATCTGCTGCTTGTCTTTGAATGCTCGAATGGTCTCAAGTGGTGTGATAGGTGGGGGGTTGACTCTAATTGGGTCCATGGACTGGAAGGGCTTGTGCTCCATCACACCAACCTCACCCTGATGATGGAAGAGGTTGTAATCTGGGATCATGGAGAAAAGGCTCCCGTCCATGGAGGGCTTGGAGGTGGTGTGATAGTCATTGCCGGGGTAGCCGAGGGCAGTACTGGTGGCAGGGCTGTGGTGGAAGGAGACCTGGTCCTGGTACAGCTCACTGCAGGTGGAATAGGCGGGCAGTGGTGGACCGTACACTTGCTCCATGTCTGAGGACTGGCCGCCCATGCTGGCCCCAGAGGACGACGTCTGTGTGGTGATATTGCCAGGCGACGGGGAGACACCCAGGATGCCAGCACTTACTAAACTAATGATATTGTTGTCTGAACACCAGCCGGAGCCCCCGATTCCACCCGACGGAGGAGTGTCGAAGGCAAACTTCCCCAGATAGGTGACGGTCTGCCCACTGCGGTTTGACTGGAAGCTGGAGCCATACTGGATCTCTGCGGTTCCCTTATCACTTCCCATCCCCAGATCCATGATATTATCTGGATGACAGGGAAACAAATGAAATACATTTGAATGAATAGTTCACCCAGCTGTTATAACATGAAAATAAAATACAACTAAAAGCAGAACCTGTTAGAAAAAAACATACATGAAAATGTGCAGTACAACTAGTGCAGAAAACTTTTTATAAAGTCTAGAAGCTACTACGCTAGTCTACTCTAAATATGAACTTGCTTGATTTCAGTCAGAGTCCTCGATTAGTCCGAAATTCAGCTTCTCTGCATATCTCTGCATATAGTCTGCCAAGAAAATATCATAAAACAAAGCAGCCCAATACAGTTCATAGGAAAAAGTGAGCGGTGCTGTCAGACCTGCAAGTTTATCCACTGACTTGTGCATC
Organism: Oncorhynchus nerka; assembly: GCF_034236695.1. NCBI lineage: Eukaryota > Metazoa > Chordata > Actinopteri > Salmoniformes > Salmonidae > Oncorhynchus > Oncorhynchus nerka. The sequence goes on along the minus strand of NC_088408.1, from coordinate 70,575,225 downwards.
TGAGACTGTGTTCTCTCTCTCAGATCCCACAAGCTCTCATAAATCAAGACCTAAACACCCCCTTTGATCCAGTCATTATATGTCTCACAGGAGGACAGCCACACTGAATGGCAAGATCTGATTTCCACACAATAGGGTGCAAGCCAGACACCACTGCTAGCATTTTCACAGATGCATGCATGTTCAATGTAGCTGCGTGGGTTTATATATCTACTCAAAATGAGGAAATTCAACTGTAAAGTATACATCCTACTCAGATCATTGGGTCAGCTATGCACATCTGGTCATAGCAATGCACATTTGGCCATCTAGCTAAATGTTGTGTCCACACTAACTTTCTTGCTCTTTTGTCAGTGTGTTTTTCACTAGTACTGTAGTAGTCTGTCTTAGGTATTATATAATATCAAAGCAGACACTTGCAATGAAAACATCCAAATGAATGCAGTTTTTGCACAGTTTTGTGCAGAAAATGTAACAGAATTCATACATCAACAGAGATAAATCAGCCAATCATTCACGTCACAATAAATTATACACAGGGGTGCTTATATATTCAGTCCCAGTAATTACTGTCTGTTTACCAGAATTTGGCTAAGGGCAAAGCATGATGAAGCAAACAAAACCAAAATTACATACATTTCGCACAACTATTCAACACATGAGGTTATATTTGAATTGTTGTGGAGATGAAGTAGAAGAAAACAAGCCTAAAAAAATAGGAGTGTGTTTCATCATGTAGGCTATTGGAATACAAGGCAGACACTATCTTGCTGTAATCTTCCTCAATATTTTGATTTGTAAGCAGTGTCACAGATGTTGCTCTAAATTGAACTGGTGTTATAACTTTGGGGTAAATATTGTGAGAGAACACCACTTGCACAAGGGACCTAACACCTGGATCTAGGTATTTCAAAAGGTTGCTCATCATAGGGAATAGCTTATCACAATGTGTGTGATTTGAATGAAAATATCCAATCGGATATGATCTGACATGAACATGTTAGATTATCATACATTGATGGCTACCTGGCAAACACTTGGCTAACCTAAGGTGTGAGGCACGTCAAAGGGTTTTCATCTCCATTACGTTTTTCAAAAATCGTATTTATTTCCGATTAGTTATAAGAACAATGCTGTATCTCTGAGTATCGAGAGGTGATAGGCCTACTTATATCAGAGCAAATGTCGTTTTGCTACTGTACTAGGGCACCGGGACGGTAATGATAGAACATATATCAATATTAGAATTAGACGTGGTTGGTGCTGTGTCTTCAGTCATATATTTGTAAAGGTTATCTACAATTTTGCTTACATTTACTTTGCAAAGTAATAATTCTAACATATTGACAAATAACAAATATCCATAGATATTTGATAATCAATATCGATTATATTTGGACAATTGTAAGTATTCATTGATGAACTTATAAACAATACTGACACTACAGATGGCTATATAATTCCGTAGTGAAATAGTTAGACTACGCATTATATTTCATTAAGTTATTCAAGACTGTATAGGCCTTTATCTTTAGCTTGCGGCTAACCACAACTCTAACAACAATTAGGCCTATTTATTGTCAAATGCATTCATTTTTGAGTGACACACTTTCAATAGGGTACCATAAAATGCATCGTGTGTTGATATACAGTTCCGAGGTCCAATTGAAATGTGCTATATGGTACTTCTGGCTCTAAATTTGAATAAAATATGTTGGTGTGTCTGAAGCATATTTGATCTGAAAACATGTATGTGCTGCTATCAAGGTTAGTTTCAATTATCATATTAAAGTAGGCCAACATGTTCTTCTATACTTCACTTTAGAATTGACAACCACTTGCATTCATTTTTAACAGAAGACATGATCATGTTATGTCACACATCTCTGAAAATGAAAGTTGCTGTCCACTGGAGACTTGCATTCCAGTGAGAACCTAGAAATACATTTGTATATGTAGCCTAATCATTATGGTCGTATAGAATGCTATAAGGCTTATAGCCTAGCATACTCGGGAGGCTAGGCATGGGAAAGCTTGAAATGCAGCGCCGGTCGAACGCCCACTATATAGGGGATGGCCATGCCACCTTAGCCCAATCCAAAAACAATATCTAAATTGTAGACAAATATACAAACAATTATTAATGAATTGATTAATTTAATATTGACTAGACATAATGAATGTATGCAACTGTCGTTTTGGTTACAGTGGCACATTTATTTATGGACGATCAATCAACAAAACGATGGCTTCAGTTTAATTTAACAAAAAATATCTAGGCCTTTTATACCAGGTCAATTTATGTTTTGGTGAATAGGCTTAGATGTATGATTTTTTAAATCTACGAATCTTTATCTATCTATGAATCTTACGCCAATTCGGACGTTTGTATACTTACTTTCACTTTAAAGGCATGCCAATCATTTTGTGTAAGTTTTCACCATAGCAGATAAGTTCATGATACTATTAATTACTGTTTGACCTTACATGTCATTTGCAGGTTGTGAAATCGTGATGGTTAACTCATAGGCTTGGACATCGTTAAACTACGCATCATATTTCTGGCATAAATGCTTGCCTCTCATATGGTTAACACTAACAGCACTTGTTTTACATGTCATCAAAATAGTAGTATCTAACCTTTGTGAAATATGCTATCAAAAACAAGATCAGACTCGATTCAAATGAGATCGAGTCAGTGCGTAACAGCCCGAAGCGCAAACAGGTGCCTAGAAGATGTTCGCGGCGCGCGAGCTCCAAGACAACTGTTGCGGTGCCTGCGTGCTCTCCACAGCTGAGACGCGCTGTAGTTAAAACAGAGCCTTGATAGAAGGGAACCTAATCACATCACAAACAAAGTAAACTATTCTTACCTGTATTCATTTGCGAGTAGTGGTTTATAGAATCCGTATTGGTGAAAATGTTCATAGACGTCGGAATGTCCTCTTCTGGGTAAAGACTGTCAGGAATCGTGTTTATTAAACTGCTCATGGTAAGAGGGAGCTTGTCCGCTAGTTTCCCTGTCATAGCAGTTATTTAGTCTGACATAAATGGCAAGGTGCAGGTGTCCGAATAGATCACGAACAGTGTTTTCAAATAGAAAACACAGTAGATGATGATCTATAAGGATTAGAGAGAGGAGGGGAAAAAATCCTAGATGTTGTAGGCTATCCAAGTTCCTTTCAGAGACAGCGTTGATATCTCTCCGTTGAGATACAGTCGAACTGAATAGTCACAGGCAATTGTTATTAATCTAGTCTACAATGATTCCTGTTTTTTTTTGCTTGTTGGGAGTTTAAAGTCTGTGAATCAATGAAACGGTGGTGGTTGCACAAGTGTAGCGCTGATCTGTATTGCTCGTATAGGGAACTCCAGCGCTTGCTGGTATTAAATAGGGGGACGGAACATTTATGTGACGTAGATGACCATTTATGGATACACAAAGCCAGACCGTACATAACACGTCACCAATGGAAGCACCTCATAGTGGAAACATTAGAGTCTGTTGCAGTAAGAGAGTCTCAAGCGACGGATGAGTTCCGTGGAGCGAAGCCTGTTTTGGTCTACTCTACCTGTAGACTAACTCACATTTTATAAAGTTTTCAACCAATTGGCATAGCTTTGTAATGAAGCATGTTGTTTGATACGAGCTATTCGTGTTGTCCTTGAGAACACATTACACTTTTATCCTTTGTCATATTGGAACACTGACAACTGAACCACAAATCATAATCCTTCTGGTCAAAATGCCATTAGAATCATCATATCCATTAATGTGTAAAGCTGCTTTTGCCAAATCATCGCAATTATTCGTTGTGATATAAAAATGAAAATATAAACATTTGGCTAGACAACGAGTTATTGCACATTTGCATGGGTGACAGTTTTCAGCTTTCAACATATAGGCTAGTGAACATTGTAAAGGTAAGCTATGCTATAGCCAACCTACTGAACCAGTTGAATCCATACACAATATACCCGCCGGAGACAACTGTGCGTAAAATTTTGAAGAAGGCATGTCAACTCTTCTCTTGAAAATGTTTTAGCGTGATTTAAGTCATGAATACTATATTCACATCTTAAATGTATGTACATGTACAGTATTATACGCATGTATTGCATCATTACACATTGTGGTTAAATAATGGCTTTATAGCCTACAAAATCCATACGAGGCAAATACAGTTTTATGGATGCGCACTCCAATTCAGACTTTTGATTACAGTGGGCTCAATGACCCCAACTTGTGTGTCTCTTGTCATAATGTTCCACCACACTGGCTTCTTGACGTTGAGCTGTAGCCTATACAGTAGAGTAGTCCTGCTTGAACTCGTTCTCACTTTATGTGCAAAAAATAAATAATCATCCCCACACAGTGCATCATGAAACAACTAACTTGCACAACATAACGCATGGGGTTTAATTGTCGCTTCTACACTCTAAAACCCCTTTCCTGCACCAACATTGGTTTACAAAGACAGTAATTGTCAGAGTTAATCGCTTGTAAATATTGCAAGCGCTCTGTGAATCCACAGGCTTGCTTTGACTGAAGTGGAAACTCCAAATAAGGCATTGATCCGGCACCGCCCCTCGAAGTCTGTATTTGGTTAGTAATGTTCCGGTGAAGCCACTGGTAAGTGGAAAAGAGATCTGAACCACAGATGACACAACGTCATGGGTCATAATTCAACAATTTGAGGAACCTGAGAGACAAAATGTTAAGTGTTTCTTACCCAATTAATAGACCCTCCCTTGTTTGTGATGTGCTTCCTTTGACGACTTAGCAGGCTTGTGAACTCACCACTATAAGACACTGACTGTTAGGTTATTACTAAGCTACTACAAGCTATTACCGCTATACTACCACTCACTATTCACTAATGATGATAACAATATGGTCACACAAACATAACTGGCCATATGTGGCAATATGGGGCTCATATTCAAATAATTCTAAACTTTCAAACAATTCTGAGTGGTAGAAATAATCACATTTGTTTGAAATTTTTAAATGTAATATGCCATTTCTGGCCTTGAATATTTAAGAATGAGATATTAAACAGTCTAGTATTAGCTCACAGACTCCCTTAATAAATGGAAAATAGGATGTGTGGGAGAAAGTCTGAATCATACTCAGTGTTTGGGGGGCTTTTACTAACAGAACGCACAAGGAAGTCCTGTGTCTGATCCCTCTAAGGGCTATGTGGAACAGTCAGTGTGTAGGTGAGCCATGAGGGTGACACGTTCAAACTGCCATCTGTGGATTCAGGGCCGACTCTAGCCTTTTGGGGGTCCTAAGTCAAATTTTGTTGGGGGACTCCCCACCCTAAGGGCAAAACATTTTAGTGCCCACCCGCTAGTTGGCAGAGAGATACATTTGACGTTTTAGAGTTCATTTCATGCAATTCTACACATTTTGCCATGTGTTGTAGAGAACATGTTGTGGTTTTATGACTCATTTCATGCAATTCTACTAATTTTGCCACGACTTATGCCATTGTAATATGACATCTGAGTGAGTGTGACTAACAAAGTCAATGTGGGTCCCCTGAATGTCAGGGCGCCTGGGCCCGTGCCCTGTGTGCCCAGTCGCTAATTCGACCATGATTACTACTAAGTTTAGGTAGCTGTGATAACTCACCAATATACATAATTATTTTTGCTGACATGGGTTAATTGAGGGACTGACAATGACTGACATAAGCGGAAAAACTGCTGATGCACAACCAAATTTCGAAATGGCACCTTCTATATTCTACTATTCTAAATCGCAACAGTAAGTTGAGAACCTGACTGATTTCCTATTTCGTTTCGCTTATGTCGCTTATGCCTGGAACCAGCTCTGTGTGCATTATTTAGAGTGTCCTCACTGTACTGGAAATACAGTCAGATCAGGGGTATTATGGTTATTATCTGTGTTTGGATTTCCTTTTCCTTCAACTTGGAGAAAAAAGTCTGAGTCTGAAAATGCATGTGAAAGGAGATTAAATCGGGCAAACGGTGTTTAATAATCCAGATGTGAATGGGAATATATGATTGAATACTGTATTTACCAAAGGCACTCTCCCAGCTGATAGTTCATAGGCCTTTAGCAGAGGCCCACAAAGATGTATGCGTCTAGTAGTCAAGGTGGGAGTGTCCAGTAATAACGCAGGTGGAAAGCAGTGTCATTGCGCCTCCCTCTAGTTAATTACTAACCCTTGACGGTTATTTTATGGATAAAAACCAGTGAGGATATTCCCTTTGAACTAGAACACCAAGAGGTCCTGACTCCTTGCGCCTCCAACGCCTTTCCTCTGGGGAACCCTTTGTATGGGGTGGAGAGAGGAAACTGGGCCGGAAATAGCTGCCTGTTGTATTTCCTCGACGTCCAGGTACATGAGGTGTCACAGTAAGGGAAGCAGTATGCATGGTGGAAGTGATTCGTTACATCACCTGGATCAAAGCTCCCTGTCTGGTTTGCATATGGGGATTCCGTGGAAGCACCGGCTTGTCCAAGATGGTTAACTAGCTCATTTGAATACAGTGCCACTATGGATATATAATCAAATTAGTTCACTTTTTTCCGTCTTCATGGGGGCCAATTCAAATGTCTGTTCCTCGTTGTATCCAATGAACAGTATAGCTTACTTATCCCTTACAAGAAGAAGATGATTTATACAAGTTATGAAACAACAATGAAAGTTGCCAAATACCATATCTTTATCTTATCATATGGGTTCTAACACTGACATGTATACATTGTGTTGCTGGGTATGATAGCTCATATTGCTAAAATAATATGATTTGCATACATTGGTATCATAAGACAAGCTTCAATGCCATTACAACTCTCCTTCCGTAGCCTCCAACTGCTCTTAAATCCAAGTAAAACTAAATGCATGCTATTCAACTGATCGCTGCCTTCACCTGCCCGCCCATCCAGCATCACTACTCTGGACATTTCTGACTTAGAATATGTGGACAACCACAAATACCTAGGTGTCTGGGTAGACTGTAAACTCTCCTTCCAGACTCACATCAAACATCTCCAATCCAAAGTTAAATCTAGAATTGGCTTCCTATTTCACAACAAAGCTCATGCTGCCAAACATACCCTCGTAAAATTGACCAACCTACCGATCCTCGACTTTGGCAATGTCATTTACAAAATAGCCTCCAATACCTTACTCAATAAATTGGATGCAGTCTATCACAGTGCCACATATACTATCACAAAGCCCCATATACTACCCACCACTGCGACCGGTACGCTCTCGTTGGCTGGCCCTCGCTTCATACTCGTCGACAAACCCACTGGCTCCAGGTCATCTACAAGACCCTGCTAGGTAAAGTCCCCCCTTATCTCAGCTCGCTGATCACTATAGCAGCACCCACTTGTAGCACGCGCTCCAGCATCTATCTCTCTGGTCACCCACAAAACCAATTCTTCCTTTGGTCGCTTCTCCTTCCAGCTCTCTGCTGCCAATGACTGGAACGAACTACAAAAATCTCTGAAACTGGAAACACATCTCCCTCACTAGCTTTAAGCACCAGCTGTCAGAGCAGCTCACAGATTACTGCACCTGTACATAGCCCATCTATAATTTAGCCCAAACAACTACCTCTTCCCCTACTGTATTTATTTATTTATTTAGCTCCTTTGCACCCCATTATTTTTATTTCTACTTTGCACATTCTTCCACTGCAAATCTACCATTCCAGTGTTTTACTTGCTATATTGTATTTACTTCGCCACCATGGCCTTTTTTTTGCCTTTACCTCCCTTATCTCACCTCATTTGCTCACATCGTATATAGACTTTTCTTTCTACTGTATTATTGACTGTATGTTTGTTTTACTCTATGTGTAACTCTGTGTTGTTGTATGTGTCGAACTGCTTTGGCCAGGTCACAATTGTAAATGAGAACTTGTTCTCAACTTGCCTACCTGGTTAAATAAAGGTGAAATGAAAATAAATAAATAAATAAATCATAGGGAAAAGGCTACAGCCCTGTAAAAACAAAACAGCAAGGTTCCTCAAAAGTTGTATAACAATGTCCACTTCGGGCCTAATCTAATTTCACAGTCCATGGTGAGGATGGATGGCTAGATTTGATACAAGAAACCCTATATGATATCAGAGGATAGAGGTTTGACATCTATTGTAAACTTTCGTCACTTATAGTTATGACCAGTAACCACAGCAAGCAGTCTGAAATGCCATGCCTTGAAATACACACACCTACAGCCCCAGGGTTTCTGTGATGAGTCAAAAATAATATTCTTCCCACATAGCAAGAAAGTATGTGTGATTGTCACATATTAAATGTGTTTTTTTGACTACAGAATAATAATATTATTGACTTATCCCAGAGATGGCCAGTGACAGCATGTAGGCTACAGTACGTGTCACTGTAAATCCCTCTTCTAAATTAACATGAATTGGAAGATGTCCAGGTTAATAGCACAAACCATCTGTCTGAGGACAGACAGACAGACAGAAGCCTCCTCTCATAGTCCAATGGGGCTGGAGGACTGGGCCAGCCTGCTAAGGTGAGATGTCAATGTGTAGAGTTGAGAAGACTTGACTCTTGACATACGTGAAACAGATGGTACAGCATCTCACATTCTTACCACTCCTCCTTAGCAATAAAGTAATGAGCTGGAGTAGAATCCCAAGTGAGAAATCTTTTGCAGGTCTCACAGTTTACCAAAAGAAGAGAGAAATAGAGACTCATTCAAATCATTATGCATATTAGATCACTTGCTACGGTTAGGCAATTGAATTGATTATGCAAATTCCTTTTAATTAATGTAAGTTTGAATATATTAAGCAGTTATTAAATTATTTTCCCATATTATCAAGGGATGTGAGAGCTTTTTTTTCTGAAAATGCAATATATTGCACATCCTGATACTGAACTACAGCTGTCACTTTTTCTTAATCATAATATGTTAACCCTCCTGATAATTGGAGCTGAATAAACATATTTGTTGGCATACAGTGAAGCTGAGTGTCAGAATCCAGCTTTTAGTTGTAAGCTGAATGTGGAAGAAATGGCTGCTCCATGTAATCAGACTGCACCTTACACTGGACTAGACTAGACGTATAATGATTTGAAGTTAGAACTCTGTATGTGGAATATTTAACCTATGAGCTGTGCGAATTATATCGTATTGCTTAATCACATACACTGAGTACATTAAGAACACCAGATGAAAGCTATGATCCATTATTGATGTCACTTGTTAAATCCACTTCAATCAGTGTAGATGAAAGGGAGCGACAGGTTAAAGAAGGATTTTTAAGCCTTGAGACAATTGAGACTTGGATTCTGTATGTGTGCCATTCAGAGGGTGAATGGGCAAGACAAAAGATTTAAGTGCCTTTGAACTGGGTATGGTAATAGGTGCCAGGCGCACCAGGTTTGTGTCAAGAACTGCGATGCTGCTGGGTTTTTCACGCTCAACAGTTTCCCGTGTGTATCAAGAATGGTCCACCACCCAAAGGACATCCAGCCAACTTGACACAACTGTGGGAAGCATTTGAGACATCATGGACAAGCATCCCGGTGGAACGCTTTCAACCAGTCAAGGCTCCCCAGAGGAGGAACGGGAGAACCATCCTACTCAATGAATTTCATAAAAATGTAAAAACATTTAAAAAGTTAGATTTTTTGGGGGATAAAACTATACTAAATATAATCACGTCACCAACAATGCCAAGCATGTTTTAATCAGTTACCAACATAACTGATTAAAACTCACTATTTTGCAAATAAGGTCTATAGTGGCCCCAACAGCCCTCTGTAGGGTAGCACCATGGCATAGCCAGAGGACAGCTAGCTTCCATCCTCTTCTGGGTACATTGACTTCAATGTAAAGCCTACTAGGCTCATGATTCTCACCCCCTTCCATAGCCTTACACAGTAATTATGACAACTTCCAGAGGACATCCTCCAGCCTATCAGTGCTCTTGCAGCATGAATGGACATGTTTTCCACCCAATCAAAGGATCAGAGAATGTATCTAGTACTGAAAGCATAAGCTACAGCTAGCTAGCACTGCAGTGTATAACATGTGGTGAGTAGTTGACTCAAAGAGAGCGAAAGACAATAGTTGAACAAATAATTTTCTTCCAAAATGAAGGAGATGCAAGAGAGAAATAGATAAGGAGATGGTCATTTTTTTTCACTTTCAGTTTCACTTACTTAGCTAGAAAATGCAGCTAGCTAGTTTAGCCTACTAAAACACCCTGCTCAAACAGAAGGATGTTATGTTAGCTAGCTGGCTATGACTTTCCAACACAGCACTGGAACTCTTCCAAGTCAAGGGAAGCTTTTGGTATTACTCATTTATTGCCACCGGGGCCCGCCGGTGTAACTGCTTACTGACTGTACACTAACGTTACTGCATGACTGTAGCGGGTTTCCTAACGCGTTAGTTCAATTAGTTATGCTGACTATGATGTTACTTTATCTAATATGGTGACAACGATGCAGGCTCTGTGTAGCGGTTATGATATGGTTTGGCTTGGAATGGTTTTCCGCCTGGTAACGTACAGCTGATGTGTTGTGCATTGAGGTCCACAAGCGAAAGGAAGACAAGGAATACAACGTTGCCGCTATGAAAGAGAACTCTGTTTACACGTGATCAGGAGTGTATTCATTGCGCCAATTCTGTTGAAAAACGTTTCTTAAACAGAAGCAAACGGGGATAAACGTACAGTACATGAATTTGTCCAATAGAAACTCTCGTTTGCAACTGTTGGACTAATGATTACACCCTATATCAGCTAGATGCAGGCAAGAGTGTGCAAGGCGGTCACCTTGATTACAAATTTGTCTCTCGACCTGTGTACACCTATAATGTAAACTTTCCTTCATAGGCTAGGTTGTAGCAACCGTATGATGTGTATAGGGGAAATGTAAGTATCATGTAGTAGTCTAAACCTTTTCATGTTACATTGAACTGGGTGAATGGAATGTGAATGAGAGTCATCCAATATGCTGTAATAGAAATAAAGCCATGCTCATAAAAAAAATGTGTCCTCCCCCATCTTAAACGGTACTGACCGCCACTGCTTTCGACACCTTGTAGAGTCCATGCCCCGACAAATTGAGACTGTTCTGAGGGCAAAAGGGGGGGTGCAACTCAATATTAAGAAGGTGTCCCTAATGTTTGGTACACTCAGTAAATATATCTATGAACATGAATAACACACAAAAAAGGTTGCAATTGATCAAGGTATACTGAGATCATATAGAATGAATTGTGCTGTGCTTTGTGCATTTTGCATTGTTTTGGCTGTGTTGTTTGTGGACTGGACTGCTCTGAATACTAAGTCTGAGAGATAAACAAAGCAAATACAGGACAATTGATCAATGATCTCCCAGAGTTCATTGAGAGGGCACATAGAGGTTTACCAAGGCTGGCTTAACCACCAAAGAACAAAAACCTCTATTACCTACTTCAGCCTAGCCCACTGATGAGACACCAAAATAGGGTCAATGAAACCACCAACAAAACATTGATCATCAGAACATCAAAGTCCCTCATGTAAATCCACCCTTTTTCAGACATCTGGGGTATTAATACAACCCTATCCCTGGAGGAGAGGTGCTGGTCAGATGCCAATATTCCTTACGGGGGTACTCTGGCCCACCCTCTACAAAGACCTGTGGAAGTCTGAAAAGTGTAGCTCAGTAGTCAAAGGGTTGAAAAGTTTATCCACACTGTCCTCTAAAGACATGCCAGGTGGGCCTGTCCAAAGTTCAAAATGGGTTCACAAGTTAAATTCAAGAACACATAAAAATGCACTATGGCCTTTATTTAGTCTTCCAGCTGATGGTAATTGCTGCATATTATCTCAGCATCTTTCACACGCGTGATAAGTGGTCAATGGAAATATGATAAACACATTCACAAACAGAATGTTCCATTCACCACAAAACAACAGAAAAAAACAGAAGCCCCTCCCCTGTCCTGTCACTCTGTCAATGTCTGCTACATGGCTAAATAGTGCTGAAGAGTATTTTGGTTCAAGTTCCAGTGTGGCTTCCGGCTGTGTTGCGGTCTCGGTTTCACCTCCCACTTCCTTTTTTGGCCCTGACGTATTTCCTCCCCTGAATTAGAATCTTTCTTTCCACTGTTTTCACACTCAGTCCTGATATCAGGTTGTCTTCTCTCTCTTTTCAACAGGGTTTGGAAACTAATATGAAACCCCCCATCAGATAGTCAATTTCCTTCAATTTCCAACTTCCTTCAACCCCAAATCGGGTGACAGAAAACTCTGACTGCATCAACATCTGCTTATATTAGTGCAACACACACAAAGGGGAATTTGATATTAGATTTACTGTACCTAGAAATCAATGATGCAACCTATTACATTCCAAGAATTTTAACATTACATTTCTATTTAAAGCAATATTAACTGTTCAATTATACCTATGGTTATTCAGTATGCCATTTTGACATTATAAAATGGCATTTTGTCAGTGGATAAAGTACGTTCAAATTGCAATTTCAAGGTACTTAATGCATAAGCAGACAATTCATGATCAATCATTCTAGTAAAACAGTCCACTTTTCATGTGACTCTTCATGTGACATGCACCTTATGGATCAAGAAGATGCAAGGTGAGGAAAGTCAGGTTGTGTCTAACTCTAGTTCATGTAGTTTTGGGTGAGGAACTGTAGCCATAGGCCTTGGGGCGGCAGGTAGCCTAGTGGTGGTTAGAGCGTGTAGCCTAGAGCGTTGGATCAAATCCCAGAGCTGCCAGTTAACCTTACCCTGAGCAAGGTAGTTAACCCACTGTTTCCCGGGCGCCGTGGATGTCGACTAAGGCAGCCCCCTGCACCCCTCTGATTCAAAGGGGTTGGGTTAAATGCGGAAGACACATTTCAGGTGAAGCCATTCAGTTGTACAACTGACTAGGTATCCCCTTTCTCAGACCAGATCGTTTGATGAAAGCCGGATGGTTCCATTTGCCTGGGCCAAGAGACGATAGGAGAAAAAACACTTTCATATCAGATATGTTCCACAACAAAAGATCAAATCATAGAAAACAATCTCCATGGCATTAACTGTAAACGTTGTCAAAGTATAGTAATTACATGTTAATTACTGATTAGATGGCCTACCTATCACATACTGTACTTCAACCAAATACGGCTTTATTTAGTACACTGAGTGAGAGAGCGAAAGCTTGACTTGAGTAGTTTCCAAGAATGTGCATCCTTAATGGCCACTTTCTAACAGTGCAGCACTTGTCTCTGGGATGTGAGTCACTGAGAACAACACAGCTGAAAATAAAACATGTTGCTGTAATGCTGGAGGTGGGAACGCAAGGACTTTTTGGCAAGAAGATATGATTGATATGTTTTTCCCCTCCCCTTTAAAACAAACACCAGACGGCAGTCCGGCTGGTATGACAATATCACTTCATGGAATTTGACAACCACCTCATTCCCACCAGCTCCGCCTCTCTACACAAAGCAGGATTCCAAGACAACGAACTGCTCTCAGTTTCTACTTTAAGGGCAACCCACTGGGCACACACTGGTTAAATCAACGTTGTTTCAACGTAATTTGTCGTCGTATTGGGACGTAAAACACGCTGGATTTGAAAAAAGTCATCAACCAGTACATTTTCTCATCTCATTTCAATCAGCGTTGTAAACATTGAAATTAGGGGAAAACTTCAACTTAAATACATTGACTTAATTATGCCGAATTGTAGATTTGATTAGACATGATTTACACTACATGGCCAAAAGTATGTGGACAACCCTTCAAATTAGTGGAGTCTACTATTTCAGTCACACCCGTTGCTGACAGGTGTATAAAATCGAGCGCAGAGTCACGCAATCTCCATAAACAAACATTGGCTTTAGAATGTCCTGTACTGAAGAGCTCATTGACTTTCAATGTGGCACCGTCATATGATGCAACTTTTCCAACATGTCAGTTTGTCAAATTTCTGCCCTGCAAGAGCTGCCCTGGGCAACTGTAAGCGCTGTTATTGTGAAGTGGAAACTCCTAGGAGCAACAATGGCTCAGCCGTGAAGTGGTAGGCCACACAAGCTCACAGAGTGAGTGCTGAAGTGCGTAACGAGTTAAAATCGTCTGTCCTCGGTTGAAACACTCACTACTGAGTTCCAAACTGCTTCTGGAAGCAACGTCAGCACAATAACTGTTCGTTGGGAGCTTCATGAAATGGGTTTCCATGGCCGAGCAGCCGCACACAAGCCTTAGATCATCATGTGCAATGCCAAGCATCAGCTGAGTTGGTGTAAAGCTTGCCGCCATTGGAGTCTGGAGCAGTGGAAACGCGTTCTCTGGAGTGATGAATCACGCTTCACTATCTGGCAGTCCGACTGACGAATCTGGGTTTGGCAGATGCCAGGAGAACGCTACCTGCCCGAATGCATAGTGCCAACTGTAAGGTTCGGTGGAGACGGAACAATGGTCTGTGGCTGTTTTTCATGGTTCGGGCTATGCCCCTTAGCTCCAGTGATTGAAAATCTTAATGCTACAGCATACAATGACATTCTAGACGATTCTGTGATTCCAACGTTGTGGCAACAGTTTGGGGAAGGCCCTTTCCTGTTTCAGCATGACATTACCCCCATGTGGAAAGTGAGGTCTATACAGGAATCGTTTCTCGAGATCGGTGTGGAGAACTTGACTGGTCTGCAGAGAGACTTGACCTCAACCCCATCGACCACCTTTCGAATGAATTGGAACGCCAACTGCTCTTGTTGCTGAATTCAAGCAAGTCCCCCCAGCAATGTTCCAACATCTAGTGGAAAGCCTTCCCAGAAAAGTGATGGCTGTTATACAGTGCCTTGCGAAAGTATTCGGCCGCCTTGAACTTTGCGACCTTTTGCCACATTTCAGGCTTCATACATAAAGATATAAAACTGTATTTTTTTGTGAAGAATCAACAACAAGTGGGACACAATCATGAAGTGGAACGACATTTATTGGATATTTCAAACTTTTTAACAAATCAAAAACTGAAAAATTGGGCGTGCAAAATTATTCAGCCTCCTTAAGTTAATACTTTGTAGCGCCACCTTTTGCTGCGATTACAGCTGTAAGTCGCTTGGGGTATGTCTCTATCAGTTTTGCACATCGAGAGACTGAATTTTTTTCCCCATTCCTCCTTGCAAAACAGCTCAGTGAGGTTGGATGGAGAGCATTTGTGAACAGCAGTTTTCAGTTCTTTCCACAGATTCTCAATTGGATTCAGGTCTGGACTTTGACTTGGCCATTCTAACACCTGGATATGTTTATTTTTGAACCATTCCATTGTAGATTTTGCTTTATGTTTTGGATCATTGTCTTGTTGGAAGACAAATCTCCGTCGCAGTCTCAGGGCTTTTGCAGACTCCATCAGGTTTTCTTCCAGAATGGTCCTGTATTTGGCTCCATCCATATTCCCATCAATTTTAACCATCTTCCCTGTCCCTGCTGAAGAAAAGCAGGCCCAAACCATGATGCTGCCACCACCATGTTTGACAGTGGGGATGGTGTGTTCAGGGTGATGAGCTGTGTTGCTTTTACGCCAAACATAACGTTTTGCATTGTTGCCAAAAAGTTCAATTTTGGTTTCATCTGACCAGAGCACCTTCTTCCACATGTTTGGTGTGTCTCCCAGGTGGCTTGTGGCAAACTTTAAACGACACTTTTTATGGATATCTTTAAGAAATGGCTTTCTTCTTGCCACTCTTCCATAAAGGCCAGATTTGTGCAAAACTGATTGTTGTCCTATGGACAGAGTCTCCCACCTCAGCTGTAGATCTCTGCAGTTCATCCAGAGTGATCATGGGCCTCTTGGCTGCATCTCTGATCAGTCTTCTCCTTGTATGAGCTGAAAGTTTAGAGGGACGGCCAGGTCTTGGTAGATTTGCAGTGGTCTGATACTCCTTCCATTTCAATATTATCGCTTGCACAGTGCTCCTTGGGATGTTTAAAGCTTGGGAAATCTTTTTGTATCCAAATCCGGCTATAAACTTCTTCACAACAGTATCTCGGACCTGCCTGGTGTGTTCCTTGTTCTTCATGATGCTCTCTGCGCTTTTAACGGACCTCTGAGACTATTACAGTGCAGGTGCATTTATACGGAGACTTGATTACACACAGGTGGATTGTATTTATCATCATTAGTCATTTAGGTCAACATTGGATCATTCAGAGATCCTCACTGAACTTCTGGAGAGAGTTTGCTGCACTGAAAGTAAAGGGGCTGAATAATGTTGCACGCCCAATTTTTCAGTTTTTGATTTGTTAAAAAAGTTTGAAATATCCAATAAATGTCGTTCCATTTCATGATTGTGTCCCACTTGTTGTTGATTCTTCACAAAAAAATACAGTTTTATATCTTTATGTTTGAAGCCTGAAATGTGGCAAAAGGTCGCAAAGTTCAAGGGGGCTGAATACTTTCGCAAGGCACTGTAGCAGCAAAAGGGGGACCAACTCCATATTAATGCCCATGATTTTGGAATGAGATGTTCGATGAGCAGGTTTCGACATACTTTTGACCCTGTAGTGTATATGACCTTGTTTCAGTATTGATAGTAAAATGGTTTGTTTGAACAGCATCAGTGTTTCAACGTCATGCTATCAACGTCATGCTATCAACCTAAATAAATAAATAAAGAGTATATTTAAATCAAATGTGAAAACACAGTCCAATGATTTCTGCCTGAACAGTGACTCCTACTGGTATATGAGGGGTAATGCACTTCAGTGAGCTCAAGTCTACAATCCAGATACCTATCTCTATGTGCCCTGTGTTCATTTCAGCAGAGATATCATGCCAACACATTTGGACATTGATTAGCTTCCATACTCGTTTGTGTAGACTACCTAAATAACATTGAATAGTTGAAAGTAACTTCTCTAACTTTTCTTACACAAGCTGGATGTGAATGTAAATTCAGAGTGAGGTTGGGTTTATGTAGGCTACATTGACATCTGATTTGCCCAACAAAAGACACCATAATTTCAAAGTGTAGCAAGGTATTCTGTCATTCCTCCATGTTTGATTAGATGTTTGGAAGTTTAGAAGTACTGTATTTACCATTGGCCCTATAAATAGGATGCCAAAATCATGATATTAATAATACACATTTACTTGGGCGGAACTGCGATAAAGCTGTCAAATCAACAAGCGGTACCCAGTGTTATACCTAAAGCGAACATTTCCGTTGGGTTAAGATAAATCCCATGCAGCCTTGTTTACAAGTTCGAACACTGGAATGTGAGATGTAGGCTTGCCTAATCTACACCTCGATTAGGCTGATAGAAATCCTTTCAGAACTCAGGGACGGCTGTAGTTTCATGACAAGGACCACGAGCAGTTGCTCACCGATTTGACATCTCTAATGCAGTTGCATCTCCGACACCGCCAAAACACCAACTATGTGGGTGTCGGCTATGGCAGGTTAACGCTTGATCTGACTGAATCTAAACCTTAGTCTTGGTTGAACTTTTTCTAAACAAACAAAGCTTTGGGGTCTGATGAAGTGATTGGATTGTATTGACAGCTACAGTTGAAGTCAGAAGTTTACATACACCTTATCCAAATACATTTAAACTCAGTTTTTCACAATTCCTGACATTTAGTCCTAGCAAGAATTATCTGTATAGCAGACGCAGTAGCCATCTGGCATAAAGAAATGCATGTCGGTGTCGTGCATGCCACAGCATATCTCTATCTCTGTCGATCTCTCTGGAGATAGGCTTAAACTACAAGCTACATATACAGTTGAAGTCGAAGTTTACATACACCTTAGCAAAATACATTTAAACTCAGTTTTTCACAATTCCTGACATTTAATACTAGTAAAAATTCCCTGTCTTAGGTCAGTTATGATCACCACTTTATTTTAAAAATGTGGAATGTCAGAATAATAGTAGAGAGAATGCTTTATTTCAGCATTTATTTCTTTCATCACATTCCCAGTGGGAAGTTTACATACACTCAATTAGTAATTGGTAGTATTGTCTTTAAATGGTTTAACATGGGTCAAATGTTTTGGGTAGCCTTCCACAAGCTTCCCACAATAAGTTGGGTGAATTTTGGCCCATTCCTCCTGACACTGCTGTTGTACCTGAGTTAGATTTGTAGGCATCCTTGCTCGCACACGCTTTTTCAGTTCTGCCCACACATTGAGGTCAGGGCTGTGTGATGACCACTCCAATACCTTGACTCTGTTGTCCTTAAGCCATTTTGCCACAACTTTGGAAGTATGCTTGGGTTCATTGTCCATATGGAAGACCCATTTGCGACCAAGCTTTAACTTGAGATGTTGCTTCAATATATCCACATAATTTTCCTTCCAAATGATGCCATCTATTTTGTGAAGTTCACCAGTCCCTCCTGCAGCAAAGCACCCCCACAACATGATGCTGCCACCCCTGTGCTTCACGGTTGGGATGGTGTTCTTCGGCTTGCAAGCCTCCCCCTTTTTCCTCCAAACATAAGGATGGTCATTATGGCCAAACAGTTCTATTTTTGTTTCATCAGACCAGAGGACATTTCTCCAAACAGTATGATCTTTATCCCCGTGTGCAGTTGCAAACCGTAGTCTGGCATTTTTTATGACAGTTTTGGAGCAGTGGCTTCTTCCTGGCTGAGCTGCCTTTCAGGTTATGTCGATATAGGACTCTTTTTTACTGTGGTATAGATCCTCCAGCATCTTCACAATGTCCTTTGCTGTTGTTCTGGGATTGATTTGCACTTTTTGCACCAAAGTACGTTCATCTCTAGGGGACAGAACGTGTCTCCTTCCTGAGCATTATGACGGCTGCATGATCCCCTGGGGTTTATACTTGCGTACTATTGTTTGTACAGATTAACGTGGTACCTTCATACGTTTGGAAATTGCTCCCAAGGATGAACCAGGCTTGTGGAGGTCTACAAATATTTTTCTGAGGTCTTGGCTGATTTCTTTTCATTTTTTCCGATGTCAAGTAAAGAGGCACTGAGTTTGAAGGTAGGCCTTGAAATACATCCACAGGTACACCTCCAATTGACTCAAATTATGTCAATTAGTCTATCAGAAGCTTCTAAAACCATGACATAAATTTCTGGAAATTTCCAAGCTGTTTAAAGGCACAGTCAACTTAGTGTATGTACATTTCTCACCCACTGGAATTGTGATAAAGTGAATGATAAGTTAAATAATCTGTCTGTAAACAATTGTTGGAAAAATGACTTGTGTCATGCACAAAGTAGATGTCATAACCGACTTGCCAAAACTATAGTTTGTTAACAAGAAAATTGTGGAGTGGTTATAAAAACTAGTTTTAATGACTCCAACCTAAGTGTATGCAAGCTTCCGTCTTCAACTGTATTTTAATAAGAGCTCTGGGTACTAAATTTATAATAATAACTGAATAAGATAGCTTTAATGGACAGTGTATTGTAATTGAAGCCTTTACTTCCACTGGTAAAGTACACACTCTATAATTGTATCATTTCTATTTCTATCATCTGTGTAGGCCTGACATATTTGATACGAAGGAAAATAATCTTGAAGAAACAAGGCCTAAGTCAATAGATAGAGATAGCTAACTCTGCATTTTCAATTGGAGGGAAACCCTGTCAGCTTCAAAGTTGCAAAGCTCACCACATCCTGGAAAAAGCCGCTGTGTGTGTATGTGTGTGAGAGTGTGTGTGCGTCCATGTGCAGTGATGTGCATGTGTGTGTATGCATGCTTGCATCGTTGTGTGTATTGTATGTGTGTATTTGTATGTGTACTCACGTTTCTTTGTGTGTTTGAAAGACAGAGCTTGAGAACAACCACAACCTCTTCATTCTATGAAAGGTAGTTCAGCTCATCGTTAAGCTGAATCATTTCCTCCCATGCTCTGGTATTTCACTGTACAGTATAGCGACATAAGCAGCTGCTATAACAGAAATAGGGAAATAACAATTTTTTGAAATTAGAGCCAAATATTCAAATTCTCCCAATCGGTTGAGAGAAAGCTTTTAGAGTTTTACCCATTGAGGGGTCTTACTGTACCTGGATGGATCAACACAACCGGGCTCAGATACAAACATCAGTCCTGCTGACCTCTCACACTGGAGCTGTACTTTCTCTCTGTCGACTGGTTCCTGCGTCAGGCCACCACACACCTCCAGTATAGAGTGTAACTGTTATTATCAATTATCAAGTCTACAAGTAAAAGTACAGAATGGTGTGAATAAATCTGATCCACCTACTGTATTGTGATGTGGTTCCTTCTGTCGCCGGGCATTGAGGGAGGGAAGCCTAACACTGTGTCTGAGGCCCTGTCGGATGATGACAGTTTCTGAGCTCAGCTGGTGGAGACGGTGAATTATAACTGGAGGCAGATTAGTTCCTGAGTCTTTCCAGGTCCACTCTGTGCATGGGAACAGGGCCTCTGTAATTGAGTGAGAGAAATAGGAGTTAAGTGACCTGCAGTTATGATGTGACATGGGCCCAGCGGCCCCTATGGCCTAAGCACCACTGGAGATAATGTGCCACCTCTGCAGATCCCGACCCTGGCCTAGCTGACCTGTACCCAGTCCCACAGACCCACACCCCACGGAACCACACACTTAAAGTGAATATGCAATAGAAATAAACTGTTGGTTTTATATACTATGATGGGTGAATAAGGTACCTTTAACAGCAAAGTCTAGTAGTATGGTATAGCCTTTCTTTGTGCACAAAGCACACTCGCTTCTGCTAAGTCAAACAGAGGATGTTCCCATGTGGTGAGGCAGTGTTTTCTTGTTTTAAGAGTATATTGAAGTGAGACTTGAGAAACACTGTATGTCAGTATGAACATCACATTTTGAGAATCAATATGAAGTAGGGCTTGTGAAGTCTACCTTTTTATAAGGCCAGAACTGTCTACAGCTGCGCCTCATTCTTTCATTGGGCACAGATATGAAACACAAATGACAATAGCTTGTGTTGTCATGCAGGCAGGGTTGGCTTCCTGCTAACCACCCAAATTTACACATGACCTTTAAATAGTTTGGTGTCTGTTTCTGCTCATTTCAGGGCAGCGACATCTTTCCACCTCCCCAATCTGTCTGCTCATGGAAAGGACAGATAGGACCTGTGGGCGACACTACTCTGTTTTCCCCCTCCCCCTCCAATCTCTTTCTGGCCATCTTGTTTGTGTGATGCAGGAAGTACAGGGCTGTGTCGGGTGGTAGAAGGTTTCAGAGAGCTAGTCACATTCTAGTTGTTTCAACTAATTATTATTAAGTACAGCCTTTTTTAGTTCACTCAAATTTTCAGTCAGTGTTACCTGAACTTAAAACTTTTAGTTGGCCCAAACTTAGCTCCAACTTGAGAAAACTTAAGCTGTCACGTTCTAACCTTAGTTCCTTTTTTATGTCTTTGTGTTAGTTTGGTCAGGGGCGTGAGTTGGGGTGGGTAGTCTATGTTCTTTTATCTATGTTGTATTTCTGTGTTTGGCCTGGTATGGTTCTCAATCAGAGGTAGCTGTCGATCATTGTCTCTGATCATACTTAGGTAGCCTGTTTTCCCCATTTTGGTTGTGGGTGATTAATTTCTGTTTAGTGTCTGTTCACCTGGCAGAACTGTTTCGTTTTCTCTTCGTTATTATTTTGTGTAGTGTTCAGTTTGTTCAATTAAAACATGACGAACACTTACCACGCTTGGTCCTCCTCTCCTTCCACCAACGAGAAGCGTTACAGAATCACCCACCAAAGAAGGACCAAGCAGCGTGGTAACCAGGAGCACAGGGTTCTGGACTTCTGGACTTGGGAGGAGATTTTGGATGGAAAGGGACCCTGGGCACAGGCTGGGGAATATCGCCGCCCCAAGGAAGAACTGGAGGCAGCGAAAGCTGAGCGGCGGCGATATGAGGAGGTAGCACGGCAGCGCGACAGGCACGAGAGGCAGCCCCAAGATTTTTTTGGGGGGGGCACACGGGGAGTGTGGCAGAGTCGGGTTGGAGACCTGAGCCCACTCCCCGTGCTTACCGAATGCAGCGTTGTACTGGTCAGGCACCGTGTTATGCGGGGGAGCGCATGGTGTCGCCGATACGCGCTCATAGCCCAGAGCGCTATAGGCTAGCCCCCCGCAAGTACCATGCGAGAGTGGGCATCCAGCCAGGGCGTGTTGTGCCGGCTCAGCATGTCTGGTCTCCGGTACGCCGTTTCGGCCCAGGGTATCCGGGATGCTTGGAGGGTGCAGTGTGTCCTATGCCTGTGCTCCGCCCGTGCTGGGTGAATGTGGGCATTGAGCCTAAGGGCGAGGTGCGAGTAGTATGCACCAGATCTCCAGTGCTCACCCACAGCTCGGTTCAACCTGTGCCTGCACTCTGGATGGTCCGGGCTAAAGTGGTCATCCAGCCTGGAGGAGTGGTGCCAAGGCTGCGCACCAGAGCTCCAGTGCTCCCCCACAGCCCGGTCCATCCGGTGCCTCCTCCACGCACCAAGCCTCCTGTAGGTCTCCCCAGCCTGGTGGGTCCTGTGGCAGCCCCACACACCAGGCTGTCTCTCCATCTCCTCCCTCCAGGTTCTCTCTCCAGGCCAGAGACGCCTGTCTGTCCTGAGCTGCCAGAGCCGCCCGTCTGTCCTGAGCTGCCAGAGCCGCCCGTCAGTCAGGAGCTGCCAGAGTCATTCCGGCTTTGGAGCGACTCCAGGATGCTGTACGCCTTTGTAGATATACCCTTGTTAACAAAGTATAGTTTTGGCAAGTCGGTTAGGACATCTACTTTGTGCATGACACAAGTCATTTTCCCAGCAATTGTTTACAGACAGATTATTTCACTTATAATTCACTGTATCACAATTCCAGTGGGTGAGAAGTTGACATACACTTAGTTGACTGTGCCTTTAAACAGCTTGGTAAATTGCAGAAAATTATGTCATGGTTTTAGAAGTTTCTGATAGACTAATTGACATAATTTGAGTCAATTGGAGGTGTACCTGTGGATGTGGTTTTAGAAGCTTCTGATAGATTAATTGACATAATTTGAGTAAATTGGAGGTATACCTGTGGATGTATTTCAAGGCCTACCTTCAAACCCAGTGCCTCTTTGCTTGACATCATGGGAAAATCAAAAGAAATCAGCCAAGACCTCAGGAAAAAATTGAAGACTTCCACAAGTCTGGTTCATCCTTGGGAGCAATTTCCATACGCATGAAGGT
This sequence comes from Oncorhynchus nerka, assembly GCF_034236695.1. NCBI lineage: Eukaryota > Metazoa > Chordata > Actinopteri > Salmoniformes > Salmonidae > Oncorhynchus > Oncorhynchus nerka. The sequence goes on along the minus strand of NC_088408.1, from coordinate 70,552,062 downwards.
ACCACGTTAATCTGTACAAACAATAGTATGCAGGTATAAACCCCAGGGGACCACGCAGCCATCATACTGCTCAGGAAGGAGACGTGTTCTGTCTCCTTGAGATGAACATACTTTGGTGCAAAAAGTGCAAATCAATCCCAGAACAACAGCAAAGGACCTTGTGAAGATGCTGAAGGAAACGGGTACAAAAGTATCTATATCCACAGTAAATCTCAAGACATCAGTTAAAGTTAAAGCTTGGTCGCAAATGGGTCTTCCATATGGACAATGAACCCAAGCATACTTCCAAAGTTGTGGCAAAATGGCTTAAGGACAACAAAGTCAAGGTATTGGAGTGGCCATCACAAAGCCCTGACCTCAACCCTATGAAAAATGTGTGGGCAGAACTGAAAAAGCGTGTGCGAGCAAGGAGGCCTACAAACCTGACTCAGTTACACCAGCTCTGTCAGGAGGAATGGGCCAAAATTCACCCAATTTATTGTGGGAAGCTTGTGGAAGGCTACCCAAAACATTTGACCCAAGTTAAACCATTTAAAGGCAATACTACCAAATACTAATTGAGTGTATGTAAACTTCCCACTGGGAATGGGATGACAGAAATAAAAGCTGAAATAAATCATTCTCTCTACTATTATTCTGACATTTCACATTCTTAAAATAAAGTGGTGATCCTAACTGACCTAAGACAGGGAATTTTTACTAGGATTAAATGTCAGGAATTGTGAAAAACTGAGTTTAAATGTATTTGGCTAAGGTGTATGTAAACTTCTGACTTCAACTGTATATGTAGCTTGTAGCTTAAAGCCTTTCTCCAGAGACATCAAGAGAGATAGAGATATGCTGTGGCATGCACGACACCGACATGCATTTCTTTATGCCAGATGGCTACTGCGTCTGCTATACAGATAATTTGCTAATTCTCAATCCGAATATTTTGTAATGAACAAAAATTGGAACGCAACATGAAACAATTCCAATGATTTTACTGAGTTACAGTTCATTTAAGGACATAAATTGAAATAAATGTATTAGGCCCTAATCTATGGATTTCACATGACCAAATGATTGGTCACAGATACTTTTAAAAAAAAGGTAGGGGTGTGGATCAGAAAACCAGTCAGTATCTGGTGTGACCACCATTTGCCTCATGCAGCGCAACACAGCTTATTCGCATAGAGTTAATCAGGCTACTCTTCAATGGCTGTGCGAAGTTGCTTGATATTGGCGGGAACTGGAACATGCTGTCGTACACGTCAATCCAGAGCATCCCAAACATGCTCAGTGGGTGACATGTCTGGTGAGTATGCAGGCCATGGACAAACTGGGACATTTTTAACTTCCAGGAATTGTGTACATGGGGCCATGCATTTTCATGCTGAAACATGAGGGGATGGCTGCGAATGAATGTCACGACAATAGAGCTCAGGATCTCATTAAGGTATCTCTATGCATTCATACTACCATTGAAAAAATGTAATTGTGTTCGTTGTCCGTAGCTTAGGCCTGCCCATACCATAACCCCACCTCCACCATGGGGCACTCTGTTCACAACGTTGACATCAGCAAACCACCCGCCTACATGACACCATACATGTGGTCTGCATTTGGACGTACTGCCAAATGATCTAAAACGACGATGGTAGACAAATTAACATTCCTGCAGTCAGTTCTGGTGGACATTCCTGCAGTCAGCATGCCAAATCCACACTCCCTAAAAACTTGAGACATCTGTGGCATTGTGTTCTGTGACAAAACTGCACATTTGAGAGTGGCCTTTTATTGTTCCCAGCACAAGGTACACCTGTGTAATGATCATGCTGTTTAATCAGCTTCTTGATATGCCACACCTGTCAGGTGGATGGATTATCTTAGAAAAGGAGAAATGCTCACTAACAGGGATGTAAACAAATTTGTGCACAACATTTGAGAGAAATACGCTGGGATCTTTTATTTCAGCTCAAGAAACATGGGGCCAACACTTTACATGTTGAGTTCATATTTTTGTTCAGTGTATAAAGATAAGCATTATATTGTTAGATTACAAGAGTAACTTTGGTAGGCCTGAAACAGACTTCCTCACATCAAGTTCAACTGTCGGAGTCAGTTGGCGCGCCGGGGTGCACTACCTTCATATTATAGGCCTGCAGTAGCTAAAGATTAATAATAGCCACTCCATACCAAACCTTCCCAAACATTTGTAAACTTTATTAGGGTAAAGTAAGTCAAGCCATTGTCAAGCCATTGTTTACAGGGAAAATATGAGCAGAAGAGTGAACTTAAACCAGAGAAAAAACGCACAACCCTCCCTTTTGCTCAAGAAAAAAAGAAAAAAACACCTCTCCCTCCAAGTAAATGTTGATCTGTCCTTTTAACAGAGATGAGATTTACTTTAGAGTGCAAAGTGTAGCAATACAAGTGAAATCAGTCATTGACACAGACATGTTGGCGTAGCAGGAAGATCGGTATGCGGACAACCAAGAAATTGTGAGTTCAAATCCAAGGTAAGAAAACTGAATAATAATTACTGTACAATAGAATCATGTGTGTCAATTTTCAGAGTTGAATACATTTTATGTCAAAAGCACTGTGTGTTCCACAGCTGTGAAGTCCAAAAAATTACTTCTAGTTGAATGAACATCATTTGAAGTTGTCTCGAGTTGGAAGTAAGTTTGGGCAACTAAACCTGTTAAGTTCAGGTAACACTTTGATGGAAAAGTTGAGTAAACTAAAAAAAGGTTGTGGAACCAGTTACATAATAATAATTAGTTGAAACAAGTACAAAAACACAAATTTACAGCCCAGAGGGAGACTGAGAGAGGTAGCAGTGTAGGTGGTGCGCCCTTGTTAACCTCTTAAAGTAAGTGTTGAACCCTATGACCTAGCATGCACCCTGCATCAGAGAACAGGCAGCGCAGCATTTAAC